>NC_058524.1:281609951-282232094 GCF_904849725.1 Hordeum vulgare subsp. vulgare | reverse complement strand
TAAGAAATAGCACACTCAAAAACAGGTCACAAAGCCATTTTAAAAATGTTCTTTATTATTGATAAATCTAAGTTGTCATTTTGAAAATTATTTGCCTCAGATTCTAATGAAGGAACATTTTTCAAATCAACCAAACAAAAGCATATTTTTAGAAGAATAACAGTGAAAAAATTATATTTTTACACTGGTTAAATATTTTTATAAAAAATCTTTGAAATCAGATTTTAAAAATAAAGAAAAATGGGCTAAGTCCGTGGCCTGGCTCGGCCTGGAACTGGGCTGGCCCATGGCCAGCCGACAGACTGCCCAGGCGCACGCGCCGTCAGGTTTGAACCTGACGTGCGGGGCCCTGCAGTCAGTGGCTGCAGGCAGCGAGGAGAAGGCAGCTGGGCCACCGACAGGTGGGGCACACCTGTCGGGGTCGTCTGGTACCTCTGCCAGAGAGGAGGAGTGATGTCTACTACGCAACCTTCTCCTTGTAGACGTTGTTTGGCCTCCAAGTGCACAGGGTTGTAGGACAGTAGCAATTTTCCCTCAAGTGGGTGACCTAAGGTTTATCAATCCGCGGGAGGCGTAGGATGAAGATGGTCTCTCTCAAGCAACCGTGCAACCAAATAACAAAGAGTCTCTTGTGTCCCCAACACACCTAATACAATGGTAAGTTGTATAGGTGCACTAGTTCGGCGAAGAGATGGTGATACAAGTGCAATATGGATGGTAGATATAGGTTTTTGTAATCTGAAATTACAAAAACAGCAAGGTAACAAATGGTAAAAGTGAGCACGAACGGTATTGCAATGCGTGGAAACAAGGCCTAGGGTTCATACTTTCACTAGTGAAGTTCTCTCAACAATGATAACATAATTGGATCATATAACTAGCCCTCAACATGCAACAAGAGTCACTCCAAAGTCACTAATAGCGGGGAACAACCGAAGAGATTATTGTCGGGTACAAAACAACCACAAAGTTATTCTTTCCGATCGATCTATTCAAGAGTCCGTAGTAAAATAACACGAAGCTATTCTTTCCGTTCGGTCCATCATAGAGTTCGTACTAGAATAACACCTTAAGATACATATCAACCAAGACCTTAATGTCACCTAGATACTCCATTGTCACCTCAAGTATCCGTGGGCATGATTATACGATATGCATCACATAATCTCAGAATCATCTATTCAACCAACACATAGAACTTCAAAGAGTGCCCCAAAGTTTCTACCAGAGAGTCAAAACGTGTGCCAACCCCTATGCATAGGTTCCCAATGTCACGAACCCGCAAGTTGATCACCAAAACATACATCGAGTACTCACATGAATCAAACGTGTGCCAACCATATGCATAGGTTCCAAATGTCACAAACCCGCAAGTTGATCACCGCAGATAGACACGTGCAAGACATAAATCAAGTGTTCTCAAAGGCTCAATCCGAAAAGATAACTTCAAAGGGGAAAATCAATTCATTACAAGAAGGGAGAGGGCGAAGAACATCATAAGATCCGACTATAGTAGCAAAGCCCACGGTACATCGAGATCAAGACATCTCAAGAACACGAGAGAGAGAGAGAGATCAAACACATAGCTACTGGTACATACCCTCAGGCACGAGGGAGAACTACTCCCTCCTCGTCATGGAGATCGTCGGGATGATGAAGATGGCCACCGGAGATGGATTCCCCCTCCGACAGGGTGCCGGAACGGGCTCCAGATTGGTCTTTGGTAGCTACAGAGTCTTGCGGCGGTGGAACTCCCGATCTTGGCTTCTTTCTAGGGGTTTCTGAATTTATAGGAATTTATGGCGGTGGAATTGCGTCAGTTGGGCGAACGAGGAGGTCACAAGCCTGCACGGTCCGGCCTGGGGGTGGCTGCAGCGTGAGGGCTTGTGACTCCCTCGTGGCTCTTCTGGCCTTCTTCCAAAGCTTTGGGGTCTGTTTTGGTCCAAAAAATCATCATAAAGTTTCATTCCATTTGGACTTTGTCTGAAAAAGGGTCAAAAACACGGAAAAAAACAGAAACTGGCACTTGGCACTGAGTTAATAGGTTAGCCCCAAAAAAGATATAAAATAGCATATTCATGCATATAAAACATCCAAAGTTGATAAGATAATAGCATGGAACCATCAAAAATTATAGATACGTTGGAGACGTATCAAGGGGGAGCACGCCGGTGAGGCTACCGACGTTCTCAAGCCCCAACGAGGACGGAAATGGGTTCGGCATGACGCCGCCTACCTACTGGTGGTCGGAACAACGACGGAGAGGCAAGGGTTCGTCGGCGACGAGAAGGCCGCGGCGGAGGAGTTTCGGAAGGTGGTCGAGGAGGTAGCTAGGGGCACGAAAATGCTCGGGGAAGTTGGGGAAAAGCTTCGTGAGGTCGAGGGGATCGGTTTGGTGGGTCAAGGGACGCAGGAGCCGTCGTGTAGCCGGAGATTGACCGGAGATCCGAGGCGGAGGGGCCTCGGTCGATCTCGAGCACCGTGGCTCTGCTGGCTTGCTCGGGTGGCTAGGGAGGTGCTAGTGGTCGTGGTGAAGCTGTCTTAGGGGTGCTGGAGCGAAGGGGAGGGCTATAAATAGGCCCGCGATGGTGAGCCAATTCGGGAGCGCCGGTGACTCACTGTGGCGCGCATGGGGGTGCACGGAGGAGCTGGGATCAAAACCACAGTCTCAGGACATGGTTTTGGACTGCCAGAACCATCTGCAACAGAGGGAGACAGAGAAGTCGAGCATCCGTGGCCATGCAACCTTGGCCGGTTCTTGAGCACGCGGGCACGCGTTGCACGAGCTCTAGCGCGGGAGAGGAGGGTCCCTCATGGTTTCTCGATACAGAGGGGTTGTCGGGGAAGAGGTTGGACACCTCGGGGGAGGCTGGAACTAGCCGAGAGCGTCACCCCCACCTCGGTGGCTTCCTGTAGCGCGCCAGAGCGGCAGTTTTGGCATGCCACGGCATGTTGGTGCGCTCTGAGGCACTTTGGACGTGTCTAGCATGTCCTGACACTGGCTGGGAGTGAGGCTAGCCGTTTGGGTCTCGTGGAAGCTTCGGCTCGTCAAGGGAGACAAGGAATACTGGTGCTGACAGCTTTGAACTGAAGCTTAGATTGTGGTTTTTGGCATTTCCACATTGAACCAGTGAGGGGCCAGTTGACTGGGGCTAGGCATTGATACTGGCCACCTAATCTATGAGTTTGGAGCAAAGGGGTTGGGTTTAGCTGTGGCTAAGAGGGCTTTTACCCATCTGTCAAAAGGTGCTCGACAGTGGTTTGAGGGGGTTGCTCCCCACCATTCGTGTTGCAACTTAACAGGTTTGGGTTGGGTGCTAAAACATGGGGTTTCACCAAGTTTGAGCTGCATTGGACAAGTTTAGCTTTGTAAACTTGAAAACACCACTAATTGACCAGATCTGTCCCTTCCAAAGAGAGTGTGGGTAAACTAAGTCCGACAAATCCCATTTTTGGTGTGGAACCCTTATTTGAGGTATTAGGCACTCCCGCAAATTTCAGAATCATTGGACGAACTTTGCTATGTAGAGTTGCTCTTACTTCAATCTGGACAGAAGGGGTTTTTGGGTTATTTGGGGTCCTTAATCAACTTGGATCAAAGTGACATTTTATGTGGACACGAAATATGGCTTAGGGATACCACTAGAATTTTCTAGGATTTTATTGAGAATATTTCCTTTGGAAATACTTCAAAAGGTGAAAACATACAGAAATGGTTTTTAGGGTTTTACTCAAATAATTATAATATAAATAGGGTTAAAAATCTTATATATGGAAAATATATATCCTTCTAATCATCTCCAAGTTTAATCAGATTTTTCTAAGGCAGAAAAGTATTTTCCATGTAGGAATACCATTTCTAGCCTCAAAAATGGACATGTAAATAAATTAAGAAAACGATTCTAAAAATAATTATTTTGTGGTTTTGGAATACTAAAATAAGTTAAAATCACATCACCAACTTTGGGTAGAAACCAGCCTTGCCATCAAGGGCAAGTAGTGCAACTCACAGTAGGGTTTTACTTGATCAGAAACAAGAAGAAGGTTTTGAAAATAATTCAATATTGTGAAATGGGGTTTTATCTTCACATGATCAAACACATAAGCATACAATGACAACCATGGCACTCACAACATTAGATTTTAAAAAGTTTTAACAAGCTCAGATTTTTGCATTACAAAGAAAGTGGTACTGAAAACAGGGTGTGACAACAATGAACGTGCGAATTATGAAGAAGCAATGGTGGGCCCGGATTCCAGCAAATGGCTAGAGTCCATGAAGTTCGAGATAGGATCTATGTATGAAAACAAAGTGCGGACTTTGGAAGTATTACCTGAAGGTCGCAAGGCTATTCAGAACAAATGAATCTTTAAGAAGAAGACGGAAGCAGACGGTAATGTGACCATTTATAAAGCTCGACTTGTGGCAAAGTGTTTTTCACAAGTTCAAGGAATTGACTATGATAAGACGTTCTCACCGATAGCGATGCTTAAGTCCGTCTGAATCATGTTAGGAATAGCTGCATTTTTCGATTACGAAATTTGGCAGATGGATGTCAAAACGGCGTTCCTTAACGGGTTTTTAAGGAAGAGTTGTATATGATGCAACCCGAAGGTTTTGTTGATCCAAAGAATGCTAACAAAGTATGCAAGCTCCTGTGATCCATTTATGGACTGGTGGGCATCTCGGAGTTGGAATAATCGCTTTAATGAGGTGATCAAAGCATTTGGGTTTATACAAGTTGTTGCAGAATCTTGTATTTACAAGAAAGTGCGTGGGAGCTCTGTGGCGTTTCTAATATTATATGTGGATGACATATTGCTTATTGGAAACAATGTGGAGTTTTTAAAGAGCATAAAAGATTACTTGAACAAATGTTTTTCAATGAAGGACCTAGGAGAAATTGCTTACATGTTACGCATTAAGATCTATGGGGATAGATCGAGGCGCCTAACAGGACATTCACAAAGCACATACCTTGATAAAGTTTTGAAGAAGTTCAAAATGGAATAGTCCAAGAAGGGATTCTAGCCAGTATTACAAGGTATAAAGTTGAGTAAGACTCAGTGTCGAGTAACTACAGAAGATAGATGAGTATCGTCCCCTATGCTTCACCATAGGGTCTATCATGTATGCAATGTTGTGCACTAGACCGGGCGTCAGCCTGGCCATAAGTATGGCAGCCAGGTTTCAAAGTAATCCAGGAGTGGATCACTGGACGGCGGTCAAGAATATTCTGAAGTACCTGAAAAGGGCCCATGAAATGTTTCTCGTTTATGGACGTGACAAAGAGCTCGTCGTAAAGGGTTACATCGATGCAAGCTTTGACACCGATCTGGATGACTCTAAGTCTCAAACCGGATACGTATTTATTCTTAATGGGGGTGCGGTAAGCTAGTGCAGTTCCAAGCAAAGCGTCATAGCAGATTCTACATCTGAGGCAGAGTACATGGCTGCCTCGGAGACAGCTAAGGAGGGTGTGTGATGAAGCAGTTCATAACGGATCTGGGAGTTGTGCCGAGTGCACTAAATCCAATAACTCTGTTCGGTGACAACATTGGTGCCATTGCTTTAGCAAAGGAACCAAGGTTTCACAAGAAGACCAGACACATCAAACGACGCTTCAACCTCATTCGCGACTATCTCGAAGGAGAGGACGTAAACATTTGCAAAGTGCACACGGATCTAAATGTAGCAGATCCGCTGACTAAACCTCTTCCACGAACGTAGCATGAGCAACACCAGAACTGTACGGGTGTTAGATTCATTCCAATGTAAATCGCATAGCGATGTGAGACTAGATTATTGACTCTAGTACAAGTGGGAGACTGTTGGAAATATTCCCTAGAGGCAATGGTAAAATAGTTATTATTATATTTCCTGTTTCAATATAATCGTTTATTATCCATGCTATAATTGTATTGAATGAAAGCAAAGATACATGTGTGGATAGATAGACAAAACAATGTCCCTAGAAAGCCTCTAGTTGGCTAGCCAGTTGATCAAGGATGGTTAAGGTTTTCTGACCATATGCAAGTGTTGTCTCTTGATAACTGGATCACATCATTAGGAGAATCATGTGATGGACTAGACCCAAACTATGAACGTAGCATGTGATCGTGTCATTTTGTTGCTATTGTTTTCTGCGTGTCAAGTATTTATTCCTATGACCATGAGATCATGTAACTCACTCACACCGGAGAAATACCTTATGTCTATCAAACGTCACAACGTTACTAGGTGACTATAAAGGTGCTCTACAGGTATCTCCGAAGGTGTCCGTTGAGTTAGCATGGATCAAGACTGGGATTTGTCACTCCGTGTGACAGAGAGGTGTCTTGGGGCCCACTCGGTAATACAACATCACAAATAAGCCTTGCAAGCAATGTGATTCAAGTGTTAGTCACGGGGTCTTGTATTAAGGAATGAGTAAAGAGACTTGCCGGTAATGATATTGAAATAGGTATAGGGATACCGACGATCAAATCTCTGGCAAGTAACATACCGAAGGTCAAAGGGAATGTTATACGGGATTACATGAATCCTTGGCACAGAGGTTCAACCGATAAGATCTTCGTAGAATACGTAGGATCCAATATGGACATACAGGAACAGCTATTTGATATTGACCGAGGAGTATCCCAGGTCATGTCTACATAGTTCTCGAACCCGCACGGTCTGCACACTTAAGGTTCGGTGACGTTTTAGTATAGTTGAGTTATATGTGTTGGTGACTGAAGTTTGTTCAGAGTCCCGAATGAGATCACACATGTCATGAGGGTTTCTGGAATAGTCTGGAAACGAAGATTGATATATAGGATGGTTTCATTTGGTCACCGGAAAGATTTCCGGCAGTGTACCGGGAATGACGAATGGGTTCCGGGTATTCACCGGGAGGGGCCCACCCACTCGGGAATGAGCCCAGTAGCACAAGGGTGGCGCACCAGCCCTTAGTGGGCTGGTGAGTCCAGACCAAGAGGGCTATGGCGCCACAAGAAGAAAAAACCAAAGGAAAAGAAAAAAAACAAGGAAAGAGGGAGTTGGGAAGTAAGGAGTGGACTCCTTCCCCCAAACCAAATTGGGGTGGGAGTCCACCTCCTCCCCTTCGGCCGGCGCCCTTGGGGCTCCCTTGAGCCCCAACTCTAGCCCCTCCCCTCCTCCCATATATATTGGTGGTTTGAGGCTTTTGAGACACAAATTTTCCATGTGCAACTCAAACCTATACCACATAGTTCTTCCTCTCGATCGGATTTCTACGAAGCTCGGATGGAGCCCTGCAGGAGTAGATCATCACCAACACCGGCGCGCCGTCACGCTGGCTGAGAACTCATCTACTTCTCCGTCTCTCTTTCTGGATCAAGAAGACCGAGATCGTCATCGAGCTGTACGTGTGCTGAACGCGAAGGTGTCATCCGTTCGGCGCTAGATCGGAACGGGCCGTGGGATGAATCGTGGGACGACGGTGATTTGAATCACGAAGTTGTACCACTACATCAACCGTGTTTCATAATGCTTCCCGCTTAGCGATCGACAAGGGAATGTGGATCCAATCTCCGTTTCGTATATGGACATCACCATGATAGGTCTCCGTGTGCGCAGGAAATTTTTTGTTCCCCATGCAACGTTCGCCAACAGTGGCATCATGAGCTAGGTTCATGCGTAGATGTTATGTCGACTAGAACACAAAAGTTTTTGTGGGCGTTGATGTTCGATTTTCTGCCCTCCTTTGTCTTTTCTCGATTCGGCGGTATTGTTGGATTGAAGCGGCCCAGACCGACATTACTCGTACGCTTACGAGAGACTGGTTTCATCGACCAACATGCAACTCGTTGCATAAAGATGACTGGCGGGTGTTGGTTTCTTCAACTTTAGTTGATTTGGATTTGACAGAGGTGGTCTTTGGAGAGAGGTTAAATAGCAATTTGCACATCTCCGTTGTGGTTTTTGCGTAAGTAAGATGCGATCATACTAGATACCCATAGCAGCCACGTAAAACATGTAACAACAACTTAGAGGACGTCTAACTTGTTTTTGCAGGGTATGCTTATGATGTGATATGGCCAAAGACATGATGTCATATATTGGATGTATGAGATGATCATGTTGTAATAGTTAATAACGACTTGCCCATCGATGCTACGGCAACCGGCAGGAGCCATAAGGTTGTCTTTAAACAAACGTTTGTGTTTGCAGATGCGTTTACTATATTGCTAGGTTGTAGCTTTAGTAGTAATAGCATAGATATAATGAAAACCTCAATGGCGGCACGATGATGGAGATCATGGTGTGGCGCCGGTGACAAGAAGATCATGTCGGTGCTTTGGTGATGGAGATCAAGAAGCACAAGATCATGGCCATATCATGTCACTTCTGAATTGCATGTGATGTTAATCCTTTTATGCACCTTATCTTGCTTAGAACGACGGTAGCATTATAAGGTGATCCCTCACTAAAATTTCAAGATAAAATTGTGTTCTCCCCGACTATGTAATTTTGCGACAGTTCGTCGTTTCGAGACACCACGTGATGATCGGGTGTGATAGACTCAACGTTCACATACAACGGGTGCAAAACAGTTGCACACACGGAAAACTTGGGTTAAACTTGACGAGCCTAGCATGTGCAAACATGGCCTCGGAACACAAGAGACCGAAAGGTCGAGCATGAATCGTATAGTTGATATGATTAGCATAGAGAAGTTTTCCACTGAGACTATACTCAACTCACGTTATGATCGGACTTGAGTTAGTGAATTTGGATCGTGCAACACTCAATTAACTAGACGGATGTCTATTTGAGTGGGTGTTTATTAGTAATTTGATAAGTTAAACTATAATTGTCTTGAACATAGTCTAAGTCCACTTTGCAATGTTTTATGTTGTTGATCAATGGCTCACGCAGTAGCAACCCTGAATTTCAATACGTTCCTAGATAAAGCTAAGTTGAAAGATGATGGGAGCAACTTTGTAGACTTGGCACGTAATCTTAGGCTCATCCTACAAGCTAGGCAAAATAATTATGATCTTGATGCTGTGCTAGGAGATGAACCACCCGCTACGTTTGACCAAGATGTTTTGAACGCTTGGCAATCGCGTAAGGAGGACTACTAAGTAGTTCAATGTGCAGTCTTGTATGGCTTGGAACCGGGACTTAAACGATGCTTTGAGCATCATGGAGCATATGAGATGTTCCAGGAGTTGAAGTTTATCTTTCATAAGAACGCCCGAATCGAGAGGTATGAGACCTCCGATAAATTCTATGCTTGCAAAATGGAGGAGAATTCGTTTTTCAGTGAACATGTGCTCAAAATGTGTGGGTACTCAAACCGTCTAGCTGAGCTGGGGATTGAACTCCCGCAAGAGGCTATCACTAACAGTTTTCTTCAATCACTTCCACCTAGATACAAGAGCTTTGTGTTGACCTATAACATGCAAGGGACGAATAAGTCACCCGGTGAGTTATTCGCGATGCTGAAAGTCGCAGAGTTAGAACTCCCGAAAGAGCATCAAGTGTTGATGGTCAATAAGACCACTGGTTTCAAGAAAAACGGCAATGGCAAGAAGGGTAACTCCAATGTAACCTCGGGAACTCCAATGTAACCTCGGGAATCTGCGAGTTGAGTGTCAAAACATATATCAAGTGAATCACTTGAATACCCCAATGTCACTACGGGTATCCGCATGCAAGACATACATCATGTGCTCTCAAACCTGAATATTCAATCCGAAATAACGAGGTCTTAAAGTGAAAGATTCAATTCATCACAACAATAGAATGGGACAAACGCCATATGATCCAACTATATTAACAAGGCCGATGATATATCAAGATCATGGCATCTCAAGAACACGAGAGAGAGATTAAACATATAGTTACTCGTACAAACCCTCATCTCCGAGGGTGGAATACTCCCTCCTCATCATGGTGGCCGCCGGGATGATGAAGATGGCCTACGGTGAGGATCTCCCCGTCTCGCAGGGTACAGGAATGGGCTCCCGATTGGTTTTTCGTGGCTACAAAGGCTTGCGGTGACGGAACTTCTCATCTACGGTTATTTCTTGTGGTTTCTCTATTTATTGGAATTTTTGGCATTGGAATCACGCCAAGATGCTCCACGAGGTGCCCACTAGGTACCTGTGACAGCCCGAGACCGACGCTCCAGAAGATTCCCCTTTTATTTCGTTGTCGCCGTGCAATTAGATTGTCTGTCGCACTCATCATCGCATCACGTGCATCATCTACATTGCGTCGGCACTCCGGTGCCGTCAGTTTTTAAAACTTGCATCCGTTATTAGTTGTCTAGTTCTCTCTGATCTTGCCATTGACCGTTTGAAACCAACCACACACGCACGCGCCCACGGCATCGTTAAAATATTGTTTTAAAGGTGTTCGAAAAATATTCTCGGATTGGGTTGAAACTTGGCGTGCGGTCTTAAGATAGTGTAGGTAGGCCGCGTGCCAAATTTCATCGCAATCGGAGTCCATTTGATACCCAAACCGTTAAACCTATAGCGGCACTATAGCCGGTCAATCATAGGACATTTTTCGTTTTATAAAAACTTGTTGATGTGTTGCCCGTTTTTCCTCGCATCCCTGCCTAGCCCCTCTGCACAGTGCACCGACCTGCCCGCAACATAGTTCGGAACTTTCCCGGACTCGAACCGGGAGGTCGTGACCGTTGGATCCGGATCAACCTCGTTTTACCCCAAACTATCATCGGTTTTCCAATTGAACTCCCTAACCTAATTTTTCCGATCTTCCGATCTAAATCAGAGGGTCCTAACCCTAGTCTATTTTGTTATATATATATACCACATATACCTAAACCTAGACCTAATCCTAAAATTCCTCCCCACTGTCCAATCGCAGCCGCCACCCACACCTGGCCTCATCCCACCTCGGGATCCCCAGATCCAATCCGTAGCTAACCCAACCATGCATGGACGCGTCCAGCGACAGCAGCTCCCCGCGTACAACGACCGGAGAGTAGCCAGCCCAAGCTGCCCGTGCCGCGGTCTCCTCTGCTTTCCGCTCCGGCCCTGCAACAACCTCGTCGTAGCACATGGTTTCTCGTGCTGCCTCTAGCGGAAGTTGCATCGTACTGTCAGGAACTGACTACTGAAGAACAGCATCAACAAGCATCAGGAACCGAATTCACGAGCAGATCGTAGGCCGAAGGGTGGATCTATTGCTTGGGAAGGGGTAAAAATGGGTTCAGCACGCCACCAGCGGCTAGGGTTCGACAAGAGTCATCTATTACATGCCTCTTAGGGCTAGGAATCGGGACCTAAATAGGCTGTCCGAACTAAAAAGAAAGCTTGGTTAATTCACTAGGGAGTGGAGTTGCCGGAAAGGCAACAACGACGCGGGCGGCTCGCTCGGCCGTTGTATCCTCGATCAACGACTCGCCCGCCACTTAACTCGAAGGGGTATCTTCTCATCTCCACCGTTGGATCCTTCATAAGCCACCACTGGTGCATCCGGCATAGGGGAACAGGGGAGTTCGACCCTAACAAATCCCCCTTGTTGAGCTGCAGCTTGTCCTGAGGCTGCAAAAAAGGAAAAACCTTTTGAATAAATGCCGAGTCCTCCCAGGTTGCTTGCTGCACTCGCATGTTCACCCATTTGATAAGTCACCTCACCACAGGAATGCTTATATCTCCTTGCACCCTAGGAACCAATTTTCTTTCCAACACAGCTTCAGGTTCCATCTTAATCACTCCATCTCGACCAACTAAAGGGAGATCCTTGGAGGGAACCACAACAGGCCCAATGTGCTTCTTCAACTGGCTCACATGGAAGGTAGGATGTAATTTACACCCCTCAGGTAACAAGAGCTTGTAAGCATGAGCACCAATCCTCTGCAGAATCCTGAAGGGCCCATAAAACTTAGAGTGGAGTTTAACATGCATGTGCAAGCTCAGTGATGTGTGTCTGTAGGGTTGCAGCTTTAAGTACACCATGTCTCCTACAACAAACTCCCTTTCTTTTCTCTTCTTATCAGCAAACCACTTCCTTCTAGCTTGTGCCTTGAGCAAGTTTTGCTTGATCACTTCCGAAGCCAGCTCTCTGCTCTGCACTAAATCACTGGAATCCACATAAATGGAATCAGGAAGAGCTGATTCAGCTAACAAGGGAGGAGGAAACCCATACAAAGCTTGGAAAGGGGTCATCTGCAGGGCAGTTTGGAAACTTGTGTTGTACCACCCTTCAGCCAATGCCAACCACCCATGCCATTTCTTGGGAAGCTGAAAGCACATACACCTTAGGTAGTTCTCTAAACACTGGTTGACCCTCTAAGTTTGGCCATCAGACTGGGATGGTAACTAGTGCTCATATGTAACTTGATCTTCAAGGTCTTGAATAGTTGTTGCCACAGATTACTAGTAAATATCCTGTCTCTATCAGTAACAATCACCACTGGCATTCCATGGAGTTTGAACACATTTTCAGAAAAAGCCTTGGCCACAGACTCCACTGTAATGGGGTGTTTCATCCCAATGAAGTGAGAATATTTTGTGAACCTGTCCACAACCACCAGGATGAGATCATTGTTCTCAGACACAGGTAATCCTTCCACAAAATCCATGCTCACATGGGCCCAAGCAAAGTCTAGAACAGGTAGGGGTTCTAACAAACCAGGATAAGGGCAATGTTCAGCTTTGTTAAGTTGGCATACTGGGGAAGCTTTGACAAATGCAAGCACATCCTGCTTTAATCCAGGCCAATGAAACACTAGCTTAATTTTCTAGTAAGTAGCTCTTTCTCCAGAATGGCCACCTAGCTCAGAGCTATGAAATGTTTGTAATAGCTCCTGCCTCAGCACAGTTGCTTTTCCTACCACCACTTTGTTTTTGAACCTAAGAATTCCATTCTCAAAAGAATAAGGACTTGCTGCATCTCTAGTTATAGTGCACTGGGCAATTAGTTCCTTTATCTTGTCATCCTGACTATAACTCTTGATCACTTCTGTCACCCATGCAGGAGTAGTACTACTAGCCACAAGCATAGATACCAAGTGCTTCACTCTGGACAGTGCATCAGCTGCTCTGTTTTCCTTTCCTTTCTTGTATTCTATAGTGAAGTTGTATGCTAGTAGCTTAAGAAGCAGTTTGTGTTGCACCCCTTCTGTAAGCTTCTGTTCTTGAATGTATTTCAAACTTTCTTGATCAGTTCTGATCACCAGGGCAGTAGCTAAGAAATAATGCCTCCACTTCTTAACAGCTTCAATAATAGCCATGGCCTCTTTGTCATAACTAGATAGTGCAGCTGCTCTAGGACCAATGGTCTTGCTGAAAGAAGAGATGGGCCTGCCTTCCTGCATCAGGACAACACCTAACCCATAACCAGAAGCATCAGCTTCCAGAACAAATGGTTTGGAAAAATCAGGCAATATAAGAAGTTGAGAGTGTGTAAGCTTGTCCTTGACCACTACAAAAGATTCATCTTGAGCAGGACCCCATAGAAAAGCATATTTTCTTAAACAATCAAACAATGGCCTACAGATAATCCCATATCCCTCGATGAATCTTCTCTAATATCCACTCAGGCCTAGAAAACTTCTTAGTTCAGTGATGTTGCTAGGAGCTGGCCAATCTCTTATGGCCTTGATTTTAGCTGGGTCAGTAGCTACTCCCTCTTGGTTTATGATGTGGCCCAAGTATTCTACTTCAGTTTGTACAAAAGAGCACTTTTCCAGTCTAGCATAGAGCTTGTTTTCTTGCAGGATGTTCAACACTTGTCTGAGATGCTCTTTATGCTCTATCAATGAAGAGCTAAACACCAAAATGTCATCAAAGAATGTAACCACAAACTTCAACATTCCAAACAACAAATTCATCAATGCTTGAAAACTGGGAGGCCGATTAGTTAACCCAAAGGACATCACAACATACTCAAACAAACCCATATGAGTAACAAAAGCAGTTTTGTGTATATCCTCCTCTGCCATTCTTATCTGGTGATATCCATTTCTGAGATCTATCTTGGAAAAGAACTTGGCTCCTTTTAATTGATCCAGCAAATCCTCAATTATTGGAATAGGGTATTTGTTTTTAATTGTGATTGCATTCAGCTTCCTGTAGTCACTACATAACCTCCAAGAGCCATCCTTCTTTTTTACTAGCAACATAGGTGATGAAAATGGGCTAGTGCTAGGCCTGATCACACCAGACTTTAGTAACTCTTTGATAATTTTCTCCAATATATCTTTCTAATGATGGGGCATTCTGTAAGGCCTCTGGTTTACTACCTTAGCTCCATCTACCACTGGAATCCTATGATCACAGGGCCTACTAGGAGGCAGATCAGTAGGTTCCTGAAACAACAGTTCATAATCTTGAAGTAACTCCTGTAGTTCTACTGGTAACTCCTTAGCAACCTCTGCTGTGTCTACAGCACAAGCAGTAAATAAAACAAACCCACACACTGCTTGGTCCATCAAAGTCTGAACTTTATCCTTTGTTTCTTCAGGCTGAGAGCTTGGAACTGTTTCATCTTGAAAAGTGATTATATGATCTTGTCCCATTGACACCTTCATTTCCATTTTGATGAAATCCATGTGTATTGGGCTATATTTCTTGAGCCAGTCCACTCCAAGTATCATGTCATAACCCTTGAGCTGGAGTACTCTGAAACTGTCACTGAACTTCTGATTTTGTATCTCACAAGAACAATTTGGCATTATGAATTCACTCCACAGAACTTCCCCACTTGCTACAGCCACTTTGATTTTGTTAGTGGGCCTTAGCTGGACTTTCAGTTTTGCTGCCATCTCAGGTGAGACAAAGGTAGAAGTGCTACCACTATCTACCAAAGCTGTAGCAGATATGTTTCCCACTTTCACTGTTAAAATGAAGGTGTTCCTTACTGCTCCAATTCCCATAGCAGCATGCATAGAAACTTGGAGTATTGCATCCTCAGGTAGCTGATCTATGTTCTCAAGATCAGGATCAGTAAAATCAGTAACAAAGATGGTTTCAGGCATTCCCTCTTCTAATGCTTGCAAGGCCTGAATCTGAGCTTTTTGACTCATTCTACACACCTGTCTGTGGCCAGGGACCCAAGGTTCCGTGCATTTGTAGCACACCTGATTTTGCTTAGCTTGCTGAATTACAGTATTCCTGTTCTGCATTGCATCTCTTGCTTCTACTTTGGGCTAATCAAAGGTCACTTGTCTCCTAGGTTGTGGTACATAAGCCTTAGTGTTGCCCACCACCACTGGTGGTTGTGCTTTTTCCATTCTCCTAGTATACCAGATTGCAGTCTGCATATCTTTGGGTTTAAAACACTCCACATGGCTCTTAATATAGGAGTCGAGTCCAGCAACAAAACTTGTTACATAGTAGCTATCAGGAATACCAGGGTTTTCTCTCCTCATAACATTCATTAACTACTCAAAGTGCTCCACATAAGCTGATAATGTAGTGGTTTGATGGACATCATGAAAGGAACTTACAATATCACATGAAGAATCCACACCAAACCTTTCTGACAGATAAGAACATAATTTGTGCCAAGGTACATTAGCTGGAGCATACCCAGTGCCTCTCCACCACTTAACAGCTGGCCCATGCAAGTAAGATACTGCCAATTCAGTCATGTGTTCAATAGGAGTCCTTGCAGCAGCAAAATACTAATCCAAGTTTTGAATCCAAGACGCAGGATCCTGTCCATCAAATTCAGAGATATTTAGCTTTGCAGGCTTAACTGTAAGCACATGTCTTCTGCCCTCCATAGGAGAATAAAGTCTCTGTTTTTGACCATCAGGCCATTCTTCCATGGTTCCCATTTCCACTGCAAGTATGTTCACTTGCTGCTGATGACCTACTGGATGCATCCCCTCTTGCGTGTTACAGGTGAAATTGGGGTGTCTATAAGGCAGCTTGCTTGTACCATCCAAATTGATCTCCTTCCCATTATGATCTCTTAACACAAGAGAGCCAACCACCACAGGTGCTTCTTTTTCTTGCCCCTGCATAGATGGTGGAGTGCTATGAACTAACTGCTTGGGTCTTCCGAGTGGAATTCCTAGAGATAGTGCCTCCTGCCCTTTCACCTGAGCACTGCCCTGGTCAAAGCGCTCCACTTGGCCCTCATCAGATCCAGGCTCCACTAACAGCCTCCTGAAGTTTTTCTGTATCTTATCGAAGTTACCTTGCATAGTAGCAAAATTCCTATTCACCATGGTACGGAATTCCTGAAACTCCTTCCTATCTTCCTCTCTATTGATCTGGATGGACTTAATCTCTAGCTCCAATGACGCTAGCTACATATCAGCCGTAGCCACAGAAGCAGCTTGCTCTGCCATGGCGCTACCGAAACATGGGAGGGTGGTGGGTTTCGATTTTCTTACCTCAACCATAGGTCCAAGCCTTTCCCGATCTGGATCTTGCCTGTTCCTCCTTCTCCTCTTCTTTACTCAACCACACCAGCCGAGAATCGACTGGGCTCTGATACCAATTGTCAGGAACTGACTACTGAAGAACAGCATCAACAAGCATCAGCAACCGAATTCATGAGAAGATCGTAGGCCGAAGGGTGAATCTATTGCTTGGGAAGGAGTAAAAATGGGTTCAGCACGCCACCGGCGGCTAGGGTTCGACAAGAGTCATCTATTACATGCCTCTTAGGGCTGGGAATCGGGACCTAAATAGGCTGTCCGAACTAAAAAGAAAGCAGAGTTAATTCACTGGGTTGTGGAGTTGTCGGAAAGGCAACCGCGACGCGGGCGGCTCGCTCGGCCATTGGATCCTCGATCAACGACTCGCCCGCCACTTAACTCGATGGGGTATCTTCTCATATCCACCGTTGGATCCTTCATCAACCACCACTGGTGCATCCGGCACAGGGGAACAGGGGAGCTCGACCCGGACAGGTACTTTCCCGAGCCCTTGCTGCACTGATGTCTCCGGTGTCGCGCTTCCGCCCCGCGCCATTGGAGTTTCCTTGTCCTCCCGCCCCATGCTCCTCCATGCCCGCCGCCGCCCTACTCCGACCGGCCACCAACGACCTTTAGGCCGGTCCCCTCACGCATCCTTACCCTCGCATAGTTTTCCAAGATATAGGATAGTGTCATATCAATAGCATCATGGAATAGACAATCAAGCTCATGCCCTTGCATGCATCCGAGTGAGTCTAGCTCAAGTTTGAAGCATCAATGATGTTCAACAAACTTCTCAAATGACAAAACACTTTCTCATCAAGTGGTTTGGTAAAGATATCAGCTAATTGTTTGTCGGTACAAACATGCTTGAGATCTATATCTCCTTTACCAATATGTTTAGTTCGAGAATGTTGCACAGGATTATAGGCAATTTTAATAGCACTTTCGTTGTCACACAATAATGGAACATGTCTCACATTGATGCCATAGTTCTTAAGAGTTTGAGTCATCCATAGTAATTGCGCACATCATGATCCGGCGGCTATGTATTCTGCTTCGGAAGTAGATAAAGATACCAACTTTTTGTTTCTTCGATGACCAAGACAGAAGACATCTCCCAAGAAATTAACATGTACCCGAGGTGGATTGTCTATCAACCCTGTCTCTGGATTAGTCCAAGTCAGAGTAGAAAACAGGATTAAAAGAAGATCCCTTGGGATACCATATCCCAAACTTTGGTGTATGTTTCAGGTATCTCACAATTCTTTTCACAGCCAATAGATGACATTCTTTGGGTGCCTCTTGATATTAGGCACATATGCAAACACTCAACATGATATCAGGATAGGAGACACACAAATATAGCAATGAATCGGTCATTTATTGATAAACCTTTTGATCAACCGGTTTGTCCTCCTTAGTGAGGTCAACATGTCCACTAGTAGGCATGGGGGTTCTCATACCTTTGCACTCTTGCATGTTGAACTTCTTGATTAAGTCCTTTGGTACTTGGTTTGAGAGGTAAATGTACCTTCTTTCGATTGTTTGATTTGAAATACAAGGAAGAATTTCAGCTTGCACGTCATAGACATCTCATACTTCTCTGACATCAACCTTCCAAATTTCTCACTAAAATGTGGGTTAGTAGAACCAAATATGATATCATCCACATATATTTGGCACACACATAGTTCACTATTAACTTTTTTAGTTAATAAGGTTGCGTCAATTTTACCAATCTCAAAACCCTTTTCAATGAGAAACTTTGTTAGGTATTTGTACCAAGATCTAGGGTCTTATTTAAGACCATATAAAGCTTTATGAAGTTTGTAAAGATGATTAGGTTTCTTGGGGTTCGCAAAGCCGGGAGGTTGTTTGACATAAACCTCCTCCTCAATTTCGCCATTTAGAAAAGCACTTTTGATATCCACTTGGTAAAGAGTAATATTGTGGTGATTGGCATAAGCAAGAAGAATGTGAATGGCTTCAAGTCTAGAAAAGGGGGCATTGGTCTCATCATAGTCCATACCTTCGACTTGTGTGTACCCTTGGACTACGAGACGTGCCTTGTCACGCACAACTTGACCATCTTCATCTTGCTTGTTCCGAAACACCCATTTTGTACCGATGATGTTGTGCTCGTACTCGGACTTTTCAACAAGTGTCCACACTTGATTCCTCTCGAAGTTGTGTAGCTCTTCGTGCATGGCATTCGCCCAATCTAGGTCTTGAAGTGCTTCTTCAACCTTCAAAGGCCCAATGCTAGAGATAAATGAATAATGCTTGCAAAAGTTAGCTAAACGAGATTTAGAGCAAATGATCCTCCGGTTTTGTATCTCATCGAAGATTTGATTGAGCGGATGATCTTTGTCCACTCTTGTTCGAACTCGTGACAACTTCTTCTTGTTGGATGTTGGAGCTTCATCATCATCACCTTCTTGCTCGTTGTCGTTGACGGTGTCATCTCCTTGAGGTGGTGGTGAGGAAGGTTGAGGTGGATCATCACGATGTACTACTTCCTCTTCTTCATCATGTCATGTACCTTTTGTGGATGCCTCCATGTGGTTTTGTGGTTCGCCTTGGCACGAAGTAGGAGCTTCCACTTGAGTTGATGAAGTACTTTCCTTCACCTCCATGGGACAAATCTTACCGATAGGTAGATCTTGGATGGATTCCAAAGGTTCCTTATCCCCTACATCATTTGGCAACTACTCGACTTGCAAACCTTTAGATTCATCAACCTTCACATCTACTGTCTCTTCAATTTTTTGAGTGAAGTTGTTGTAGACACGATAGTGTGAGAATTTGAGCAGTAACCGACTAGGAAACCTTCTTGAGATTTAGGAGAAAATTTAGAGCGACGGTGCTTATCAAGAATGTAGCACCTAGAGTCGAATACTCAAAAGTATCCAACTTGGGGTTTGTTACCAGTGAGTAGCTCCTATGTCGTTTTACCGAGAAGCTTGTGTAAGTAGAGTCGGCTTATGGCGTGACAAGCTATTTCCATGGCTTCTGCCCAAAAGTGTCTTGGCATCTTATATTCGTCAAGCATCGTTTTGGCCATCTCTATGAGAGTTCGGTCCTTCCTATCAACAACTCCATTTTGCTGAGGTGTGTACGCCGCTAAGAACTCATGTGAGATACCTTCTTCGTCAAGAAAAGTATCCATATTTGTGTTCTTGAACTTTGTTCAATTGTGGCTTCGAACTTTCTTGATCTTCACTTCAAATCGATTTTCGGCTTTTCAAGTGAAGTTCTTGACGATCTATTGTACCTGCGATTTATCAACAAGAAAAAAAACACCATGTAAATCTGGAAAAATCATCAACAATGACTAAACCATAAGAATTTCCACCAAGGCTCTTGTAAGCATTGGGACCAAAGAGATCCATGTGAACCACCTCGAGTGGCCTTCCTGTAGTCATGATGTCCTTCACGGGAAGACTTCCACCAACTTGCTTTCGTGCTTGACAAGCACTACAAAGTCTATCTTTGTCAAACATAACATCTTCGACACCAAGAATATGATCACCTTTGATAAGCCTGTCAAGATTATGCATTCCAACATGTCCTAGCCTTCTATGACACAACGAACCTTTAGAAGATTTTGTAATAAGACATGTAATGGGTTCGGATTTTTTAGTAAATCGACAATGTACAGATCACCTATGCGAAAAATAGTAAAGACCATGTTATGATTGTCGGTACGAAACACTTGGCAGTCAACTTTTGTAAATAGCACATTGAAACCAAAGTCTACTAGTCTAGATACGGAAAGAAGATTGTAGCCAAGGGATTCAACAAGCATGACATTTTGAATGGAACTATCATGATATATGGCCACCTTACCAAGACCGAGTACCTTACCCTTGGAGTTGTCTCCAAAGGTCACATACCTTCGAGGTCCACGGTTTGGTGTGATCTCATGGAACATGTCTTTATCTCCGGTCATGTGATCGTTACATCCACTGTGGAGTATCCACTCTTTTCCCCCGGCCATGTAGTCTCTAAGGTTCGCCATAAGGCTAAGGTTCCTCATGGTCTTCTCATACTCGATGTCAAACTCCTCATCTTCATCGTAGTATCCATGCTCCACATTGTCATCGTCACATGAAATATCCTCGTCATAAGAATCAAGAATTTCATCAAAATTTTGATGATGACAATGTTCATGTTTATGCATGTGAATGGCTTCCACAATGACATTATTAATTCTAATGCCATCTCCTTTAGCACGCATGAGGTCACGAAGCTCAAGTACGCATTTATCAAAATCAGGATCAGTTGGGTTCACTTTGTGAAAAGCAACGCATTTGTTGAAAATGATATCAAGATTTTTGAGTGAATAGTTTGGATATATTTCCTCTATGTTTTTCCACAAAGTATGAGGAAACTCGAAATTCTGCAATTGATTAAGCACATTTCTTGGCAGTCCTCTAATGATGAGATTTACATTTTTAAGATTACCAAGCATATCAAGTTCTTCATCAGGAGAAGGATCAATGGTAGGCTCATTGGGATATTTAACATACTTGCACAAATGGAATTCATCAAATATATCAAGCATTTCATCTTTCCATTGTCTATAATACTCCTCATCAAGAATAGGCACTCTACAACTAATATTCCCCAAACTGGGCACATCCATCTTACTCCAATGGTGTTTAAACAAAGGTTATTGAGACCTTTCTCTGATACCAATTGTCGGATCAATAGCAGAGGTGTCTAGACGGGGGTGAATAGATTACTTGCATAAATTAAAATCCTAGCCTTTTCCCAGTTTTAGTGGTTGGCAAATTTTAGCGATTCTCACAAGTCTAGTGCACCCTACACATGCTAGTCAAAAAATATGGTAGCAGAAAGTAAAGACATTGCACATGTAGTAAGGAGTAGAGTTTAAGTAGATCGAACACAAAGAGGTTGACACAACGATTTTTGGCATGGTTCCAATAGGTGATGCTATCATACATCCTTGTTAGTGGAGACTTAGTGTGATAATGGTGTTCCTTACTTTGTGCTTTATAAGATAAGATAGAGACTCAAATGAAAATAAAAATTACATAAAGTAAATAGATAGGCCCTTCGCACAGGGAAACACAGATTTGTAGAGGTGCGAGAGCTCAAACCTTAAATTGAGCGATAAAATTATTTCGGGTGGCATGCTTTTCCTTTGAACGAAAATGGCTAAGAGTTTCCAACATTTCCCATGATAAAAAAATCATATTCTATGGCTAGACGCACCCACGACTACCATCCATACCAACACTTCCTAAGGAAATTATTATTTGACAACATAAAATAAATTTTGTTTGCATTTTGGGACTCGGGATCCCTACTACCGCCATAATCTCGTGCAATGACAACTGAATAAACACTAATCTTGAGAACAACCTATTTAACATGGAAGATACCATCCAACACTCGCCACTTCATGAGCGGTACGGGCATACAAAATATAAGTTTATTTTGAACATTAGAGTTGGCACATACAAATTTACTTCGAACGGCACTGAAATACTACATATTGGTAGGTATGTAGGATTCATTTGGCACAACTTTGGGGTTAGAATTTGGAAGCACAAGTAGCATTCCAGCTTAGTACAAGTCAAGGCTAGCAAATAGTTTGAGAAGCGCCCAACCAAGGAACGAAAACCATCATAAGCGAACATTAAACATAACTAACACCGAATAATGCAACACAAGTAGGATGTAATTTCATAGCATAATTATTGACTTCACGTGCATGCGTAGGTAATCACAAACCTTAACACCAATATTCTTACTAAAGCATAATTACTCATCAACATAACTCACATATCACTATCTTCATATCACAAAACTAATGCAAAGAATCAAGTTTAACGTCCAATCACCTTCATGAAAGTTTTTATTATATCCCCTATATATGCATCACCTTCGGACGAATTTCATTTGAATCTAATTGAATTGGTAATAACAAGCTCTCAAACAAATATAAGTGAAGAATGAGAGCACAAGTTTCTTTAAAATTCTCAACTCTCAAAATAATATAAGTGAAGCAAGAGAGGATTTCTTCAAAGTTTCAACTAACTCGCAAAATAATCTAAATGAAGCATGAGAGCATATTTCTTCAAAATAACAGCACCACCATCCTTAAAAATATATAAGTGAAGTACTAGACCAATTCAATCAAACTACTCTCAAAAGATATAAGTGAAGATCAATGAGTAGTCAAATAAGTAAGTAGCTATGTGAGGAATCTCTCTCAATAAATACTTTAAGATATGATATTTTATTTAAAACATCATATAAATAAAAAGACACTCCAATAATAGCACATATCATGTGGACAAACAAAAATTTAGGCTCAACATAGGCTGACCGATAGTTGTTGATGAAGAAAGGTGGGATGCGTAGCATCCCCGAGCTTAGATGCTTGAGACTACTTGAAATATTTACTTGGGTTGCCTTGGTAATCCCCAATCTTGAGCTTTTTTTATCTCGTACAATCCTCTCATATCAAGGTTTCACCTAAGTCTCAAAAACGTCATCCACACAAAACTTGAAAACAACTCGTGAGATAGGTTAGTGCACATAAGCATAAATCAACTCTGTATGTACTACCAAGACAAGTTTCATAATAATTTTCAAACATTAGATCGTTGTCTCGAAGCACCACGTGATGATCGGGTGTGATAGATTCTAACATTCGCATACAACGGGTGTAAGCCAGTTTACACACGCAGAACACTTAGGTTGACTCGACGTGCCTAGCATGTACAGACATGGCCTCAAATACGGGAGACCAAAAGGTCTAACATGAGTCGTATGGTTGATACGATTAGCATGGATATGCTCACCATTGATGACTTGTCCGTCTCATGTGATGATCGGACACGGGGTAGTCGACGTGGATCATGTTTTCACTTGGATGACTAGAGTGATATCAATCTGAGTGGGAGGTCATTGAATAATTTGATTAGATGAAATTAATTATCATGGACATAGTCAAAAGGTCTTTGCAAATTATGCTTGCGCTATAGCTCTACGGTTTTTGATATGTTCCTAGAGAAAAAAATTAAGTTGAAATATAGAAGTAGCAGTTATGCGGACTGGGTCCGTTAACTGAGAATTGTCCTCATTGTTGTGCGGAAGGCTTATGTCCTTAATGCACCACTCGATGTGCTGAACCTCAAGTGTGGTCTGTGGATGTTGCGAACATCTGACATACACGTTTTTGATAACTACACGATAGTTCAATGCATATTCCTTAAACAACTTAGAATTGAGGAGCTGCAGACGTTTCGAACGTCGCGGGACATACGAGATGTTCCAAGCGATGAAATTGGGATTTCATGCTCGTGTCCTTGTTGAGAGGTATGAGACCTCCGACAGGATTATTTGTCTACAAAGTAAGGAGAAAAACTCAATCGTTGAGCATGTGCTCAGATTGTCTAAGTACTACAAGTCACTTGAATCAAGTGGGAGTTAGTCTTCCAGATGAGATAGTGATGGTTCTCCAAAGTCACTGTCACCAAGCTACTAGAGCTTTCTGATGAACTATTACATATCAGGGATTGATACGATGATGGTTTAGCTATTCACGATGTTTCTGTTGGAAATATGCCCTAGAGGCAATGATAAAATAGTTATTATTATATTTCCTGTTTCAAGATAATCGTTTATTATCCATGCTATAATTGTATTGAATGAAAGCATAGATACATGTGTGGATATATAGACAAAACAATGTCCCTAGCAAGACTCTAGTTGGCTAGCTAGTTGATCAAGGATGGTTAAGGTTTTCTGACCATACACAAGTTTTGTCACTTGATAACTGCATCACATCATTAGGAGAATCATGTTATGGAATAGACCCAAACTATGAACGTACCATGTGATCGTGTCATTTTGTTGCTACTATTTTCTGCGTGTCAAATATACATTCCAATGACCATGAGATCATGTAACTCACTCACACAGGAGGAATACCTTGTGTGTATCAAACGTCATAACGTTACTGGGTGACTATAAAGGTGCTCTACCGGTATCTCCGAAGGTGTCCGTTGAGTTAGCATGGATCAAGACTGCGATTTGTCACTCCGTGTGATGGCGAGGTATCTCGAGGCCCACTCCGTAATACAACATCACATACAAGCCTTGCAAGCAATGTGACTAAAGTATAAGTCACGGGATCTTGTATTACGGAACGAGTAAAGAGACTTGCCGGTAACGAGATTGAAATAGGGAATGTTATACGGGGTTATACGAATCCTTGGCACAGAGGTTCATCTGATAAGATCTTCGTAGAATATGTAGGATCCAATATGGACATCCAGGTCCCGCTATTGGATATTGAGCAAGGTGTGTATCTGGTCATGTCTACATAGTTCTCGAACCCGCAGGCTGTGCACACTTAAGGTTCGGTGACATTTTAGTATAGTTGAGTTATGTGTGTTGGTGACCGAAGGTTATTCGGAGTCCCTGATGAGATCACGGACGTCACAAGGGTTTCCAGAAGGGTCTAGAAATGAAGCTTGATATATAGGATGGTTTCATTTGGTTACCGGAAAGATTTTGGGCATTACCGGCAGTGTACCGGGAGTGACGAATGGGTTCCGGGTATTCACCGGGAGGGGCCCACCCACCCGGGAGTGAGCCCAGTAACCCTAGGGTCGCGCACCAGCCCTTAGTGAGCTGGTGAGGCCAGCCCAAGAGGGCTATGGCGCCACAAGTGGAAAAAACCAAATGAAAAGAAAAAACAAGGAAAGAGGGAGGTGGGAAGGAAGGAGTGGACTCCTTCCCCCAAACCGAATTAGGGTGGGAGTCCACCTCCTCCCAATCGGTCGGCACCCTTGGGGTTCCCATGAGCCCCAAGGCTAGCCCATCCCCTCCTCCTATATATATTGGTGATTTTAGGGCTTTTGAGACATAACTTTTCCCACATGCAACTCAAACCTATACCATATATTACATCCTCTAGATCCGATTTCTGCGGAGGTCGGGCAGAGCCCTCCAAGAGTAGATCATCAACACCACCGGCGCGTCGTAACGCTGCCGGGGAACTCATCTACTTCTCTGTCTCTCTTGCTGGATCAAGAAGGCTGAGATCGTCATCGAGCTATACGTGTGCTGAACTCGGAGGTGTCGTCCGTTCGGCGCTAGATCGGAACGGATCGTTGGACGGATCGTGGGACGACGGTGATTTGAATCACGAAGTTGTACCACTACATCAAACGTGTTTCGTAACGCTTCCCGCTTAGCGATCTACAAGGGTATGTGGATCTAATATCCTCTTGTAGATGAACATCACCATGATAGGTCTTCGTGTGCATAGGAAAATTTCTGTTTCCCATGCAACATTCGCCAACAGTGGTATCATAGCTAGGTTCATGCGTAGATGTTATCTCGAGTAAAACACAAAAGTTTTTGTGGGTGTTGATGTTCGATTTATGCCCTCCTTAGTCTTTCCTCGATTTGGCGGTATTGTTGGATTGAAGCGGCCCGGACCAACATTACTCGTACGATTACAAGAGATTGGTTTCATCGACAAACATGCAACTCATTGCATAAAGATGACTGACGGGTGTCGGTTTCTTCAACTTTAGGTGAATTGGATTTGACCGAGGCGGTCCTTGGAGAGAGTTCAAATAGAAATTTGCACATCTCCGTTGTGGTTTTTGTGTAAGTAAGATGCGATCATACTAGATACCCATAGCAGCCACGTAAAACATGCAACAACAAATTAGAGGACGTCTAACTTGTTTTTGCAGGTTATGCTTGTGATATGATATGGCCAAAGACAGGATGTGATATATTGGATGTATGAGATGATCATGTTGTAATAGTTAATATCGACTTGCACGTCGAAGCTACGGCAACCGGCATGATCCATAGGGTTGTCCTTAGACTAACATTTGTGTTTGCAGATGCGTTTACTATATTGCTAGGTTGTAGCTTTAGTAGTAATAGCATAGATAGCGGAACAACCTCGATGGCTGCATGAAGATGGAGATCATGGTGTGGCAGCGGTGACAAGAAGATCATGTCGGTGCTTTGGTGATGGAGATCAAGAAGCACAAGATCATGGCCATCTCATGTCACTTATGAATTGCATGTCATGTTAATCCTTTTATGCACCTTATTTTGCTTAGAACGACGGTAGCATTATAAGGTGATCCCTCACTAAAATTTCAAGATGAAATTGAGATCTCCCTGACTGTGCACCATTGTGACAGTTTATCGTTTCGAGACACCATGTGATGATCGGGTATGATAGACTGAACGTTCACATACAACGGGTGCAAAACAATTGCAAACACGGAACACTAAGGTTAATCTTGACGAGCCTAGCATGTGCAGACATGGCCTCGGAACACAAGAGACCGAAAGGTCGAGCATGAATCGTATAGTGGATATGGTTAGCATACAAATGTTTACCATTGAAACTATACTCAACTCACGTGACGATCGGACTTGAGTTAGTGGATTTGGATCATGCACCACTCAAATGACTAGAAGGATGTACTTTTTGAGTGGGAGTTTATTAAGTAATTTGATTAGTTAAACTCTAATTATCTTGAACGTAGTCTAAGTCCACTTTGCAATATTTTATGTTGTAGATCAATGGCTCACCCAGTAGCAACCCTGAATTTCAATACGTTCCTAGAGAAACCTAAGTTGAAAGATGATGGAAGCAACTTTTTAGACTGGGCACATAATCTTAGGCTCATCCTACAAGTTGGGACAAACAATATGTCCTTGATGCTGCGCTAGGAGATGAACCACCCGCTACGTCCGACCAAGATGTTTTGAACGCTTGGCAATCGCTTATGGAGGACTACTCAGTAGTTCAATGTGCGGTCTTGTATGGCTTGGAACCGGGACTTCAACGTCGCTTTGAGCGTCATGGACCATATGAGATGTTCTAGGAGTTGAAGTTTATCTTTCAGAAGAACGCCCAGATCAATAGGTATGAGACCTCCGATAAATTCTATGCTTGCAAGATGGAGGAGAATTCGTCTGCCAGTGAACATGTGCTCAAAATGTCTTGGTACAGAAACCGTGTAGCTGAGGTGGGGATTGAACTCCCCCAAGAGGCTATCACTGACAGAATTCTTCAATCACTGCCACCTAGCTATAAGAGCTTTGTGTTGAACTATAACATGCAAGGGATGAACAAGTCACCCGGCGAGTTATTCGCAATGCTGAAAGTCGCAGAGTCAGAACTCCGGAAAGAGCATCAAGTTTTGATGGTCAATAAGACCACTGGTTTGAAGAAAAACGGCAAAGGCAAGAAGGGTAACTCCAAGAAGAGCGGCAAGACTAATGCCAATCCGACAAAGAAACCCAAGGCTGGACCTAAGCCGGAAATAGAGTGTTATTATTGCAAGGGGATGGGTCACTGAAAGCGCAACTGCCCCAAGTATTTGGCTGATAAGAAGGCGGCCAAAGAAAAATCAGGTATATGTGATATACATGTTATTGATGTGTACTTAACCAACTCTCATAATAGTGCCTGGCTATTTGATACCGGTTCTGTTGCTCATTTTTGCAACTCGAAGCAGGAACTATGGAATAAACGAAGGCTGGCGAAGGACGAAGTGACGATGCACGTGGGAAATGGTTCCAAGGTTGATGCAATCGCCGTCGGCACAGTCTCACTTCAGTTACCAACAGGATTAGTTCTGAACTTAAATAGGTGTCATTTAGTGCATGCGTTAAGCATGAACATTATATCTAGATCTTGTTTATTGCGAGACGGTTACTCATTTAAGTCAGATAATAATGATTGTTCTATTTCTATGAGTACTATCTTTTATGGTCATGCAGCCAATGTGAGAGGATTGTTCATATTGAATCTTGATTGTGATGGTACACATATACATAACATTGAGACCAAAAGATGTAGAGTTAACAATGATAGCGCCACATTTTTGTGGCACTGCCGCTTAGGTCATATTGGTGTAAAGCGCATGAAGAAACTCCATTACGATGGACTTTTGGAGTCACTTGATCTTGAATCACTTGATACGTGCGAACCATGCCTCATGGGCAAGATGACTAAGACTCCGTTCTCTTGAAAAATGGAGCGTGCAAGTGACTTGTTGGAGATCATATATACCGATGTGTGCGGTCCAATGAGTGTGGAGGCGCGGGGCGGATATCATTATTTTCTCACCTTCACTGACGATTTGAGTAGGTATGGATATACCTACTTGATGAAGCACAAGTTTGAAACGTTTGAGAAGTTCAAGCAATTTTAGAGTGAAGTTGAAAAGCATTGTAACAAGAAGATCAAGTTCCTACTTCTGATCAGGCGGTGAATATCTGAGTTCCGAGTTTGGTGCTCACTTGAGACAATGTGGAATCGTTTCATAGTTAACACCGCGTGGAACACCACAGCGTAATGGTGTGTCCGAATGTCATAATCGTACTTTGTTAGAAATGGTGCGATCTATGACGCCTCTTACTGATTAGCCGTTATCGTTTTGTGGTTATGCATTAGAGACAGCTGCATTCACTTTAAATAGGGCACCATCAAAATCTGTTGAGATGACACCATACATGTTGTGGTATGGCAAGAGGCCAAAGTTGTCGTTTCTTAAAGTTTGGGGATGTGATGCTTATGTCAAAAAGCTTCAGCCTGAAAAGATGGAACCCAAAGCGGAAAAGTGTGTCTTAATAGGTTACCCAAAGGCGACAGTTGGGTACACCTTCTATCTCAGATCCGAGGGCAAAGTGTTTGTTGCTAAGAACGGAGCTTTTCTTGAGAAGGAGTTTCTCTCGAAAGAATTGAGTGGGAGGAAGATAGAACTTGATGAGGTTGTAGAACCTCTATTCCCTCTAGATGGTGTCACAGGGCAGGTGGAAACCTCTGTCGAAGCGACGCCGGTTGATGACCCACAAGTATAGGGGATCAATCATAGTCCTTTCGATAAGAGTGCCGTACCGAACGAGGAGCAGAAGGATGTGACAAGTGGTTTTCAGCAAAGTAATATCTGCGGGCACTGAAATTATCAGTAACAAGTGATTGTATGGTGTGATGATTCGTAGCAAGCAACAAGTAACAAAAGTAGCAACGGTGCAGCAAAGTGGCCCAATCCCTTTTATAGCAAGGGACAAGCCTGGACAAAGTCTTATAGGAGGAAAAACGCTCCCGAGGACACACGGGAATTTCTGTCATGCTAGTTTTCATCATGTTCATATGATTCGCGTTCGTTACTTTGATAGTTTGATATGTGGGCGGACCGGCGCTTGGGTACTGCCCTCACTTGGACAAGCATCCCACTTATGATTAACCCCTCTCGCAAGCATCCGCAACTACGAAAGAAGAATTAAGACAAAGTCTAACCATAGCATTAAAATAGTGGATCCAAATCAGCCCCTTACGAAGCAACGCATAAACTAGGGTTTAAGATTCTGTCACTCTAGCAAACCATCATCCACTTACTACTTCCCAATGCCTTCCTCTAGGCCCAAATAATGGTGAAGTGTTATGTAGTCGACGTTCACATAACACCACTAGAGGAAAAACAACATACAACACATCAAAATATCGAACGAATACCAAATTCACATGACTACTATTAGCATGACTTATCCCATGTCCTCGGGAACAAAAGTAACTACTGACAAAGCATAATCATATTCATGACTAGAGAGGTAATGAGTAGCATCAAGGATCTGAACATAAACTCTTCCAGCAAACAATCCAACTAGCATCAACTACAAGGAGTAATTAACACTACTAGCAACCTTACAAGTACCAATCGGAGTCGTGAGATGGAGATTGATTACAAGTGATGAATTAGGGTTTGGAGATGAGATGGTGACGAGTCCCCTCCGATGAGAGGAGTGTTGGTGATGATGATGACGATGATTTCCCCCTCTGGGAGGGATGTTACCCCGGCAGGATCGTCCTGCCGGAGTTCTAGATTGGTTCTGCTCAAGTTCCACCTCGTGGCGGCGGCGCATCCACGAAAAAGCTCCCTTCTGAATTTTTTCCGGATGAAACCCTTCATGTAGCCAAAGATGAGCGCCGGAGGGGCAACAGGGGGCCCAAAAGCCCTCCAGCCCCGACCAGGGGGGTAGGTCGGGCCTGTAGGCTTGTGGCCTCGAGGTGGCGCCCCTTTGGTACTTGTTCCGCCCAGTATTTTTTATATATTCCCAAAAAATTCCACGTTTGTTTTCACGGCTTTTGGAATTGCGTGGAATGGGCATCTCAAACTTGCTCCTTTTTCAGGCCAGAATTCCAGCTGCCGGCATTCTCCCTCTTCATCTAAACGTTGCAAAATAAGTGAGAAAAGGCATAAGTATGGTACCTCGAAGTGTAATAACAGCCCAAAAAGCAATAAATATCAACATGAAAGCATGATGCAAAATGGACGTATCAACTCCCCCAAGCTTAGACCTCGCTTGTCCTCAAGCGAAAGCCGAGCTCAATAAATATGTCCGCATGTTTAGGGAGAGAGGTGTCGAAAAACAAGATACGAACATGCAGGCATCATGATCATGATCAGAATAGCAATACCAACATATAATCTCTCATGCTAAAGTGACAAATTCTTCAAAAAGTGAAGCATGAATCAAGAACCTTACCGAGAAGTAACAACCGATAGCCTTTAGTCATTATATCAATTGCAATTTGTCACAACATTAGAAAGAGTCAAATAAGAGCTTGTAAAGCAAATCCACATACTCAATCATCTTTTCGTTCTCTACAATTGCTACAACTCACGTGGTACTCATGAGATCAAAGTTTCAGCTGGACACAGAGAAAGATAGGGGCTTATAGTTTTGCCTCCCAACTGTTTACCTTGAGGGTAATGTCAACAATAATAATTCATGAATACTTACCTCCAAGTTGGCATATGAATATAGATCTTTCCCTAGCATGTGATGTTAGCCAAGATAAAGGCGAAACAAGGAATTGGTGAAGATCAACATGACTCTTGCAAGGGCAAAAAGTAAAGGTACAAGATAGGCCCTTCGCAGAGCGAAGCAGAGGTTGTCATGCACTTTTGAGGTTTGGATGTGTGTCCTCTTAGTGCGGAGGAACGTCACTTTATATTGCCTCCTGTGATAAAGAACTTTATTATGCAGTCTGTCGCTTTTATGTCTTCCTCATCACAGGTTCGTACAAAGCTTATTTGCCACACACTAATAGATCGTACATATTAGGGAGCAATTTGTATTGCTTGCACCGATGACAACTTACTTGAGGGATCTTATTCAATCCATAGGTAGGTATGGTGGACTCTCATGGCAAAACTGGGTTGAAGGTTTATGGATGCACAAGTAGTATCTCTACTTGGTGCGGGAGTTTTGGCTAATATGAGGTGGAAGCAATCGTCACGTGCTAAGGGATCTCTAATCATATGACATTGTTCGGAACCAAGCAAACACAATTCATTATATTGTCTTCCTTGTCCAATATCTACTTCTAGGCATGTAATAGCTTAGTGAGTGTCAAGGATGATATATTTATATGTGAACCTCTCCTTCTTTATCACTTCCTATTAATTGCAACAATGACCAAGGTCTACGTTTGTCTACCCTCAACAAGTTTCAATCATCATCCTTTTTATATGTGAATCCATCACTTCCCATAAGATCACTATATGATCTTTCATGCTTTTGTTCTTTCTAGATCTTTTGATCATGGCAAGAGGCAAAGCCCTTCAACTAAGATTCTCTTTATTATATGGCTCACGAGCTGGAATACATCAGGGGTGACACAAAGCAAAACTCAAGCCTAAAACACTAAGACTTTTATTCTACTAGAGAAAGAGAAAACTGAAAAGGAACAAACGAAAACAAAGGTAAAGGCAAAAGATATGATGGTGATACGATACCGGGGCAACTCCCCCAAGCTTGGCACAAGCCAAGGGGATTGCCCATACCCATGCTCAGTTGTCTTCCTTTGGAGGTGATGGTGGTGGAGTTGTTGAAGAGGTCTTGAGCTTGTTTAATTTCCACTTGAGCATAAAATTCTGCTCCCTGAGATCATCATTTTCCTCTTCAAGCTTCAACACCCTTTGGCATAATTCCTGCTTACTCTCCTGCAAGAAACAAGAAGGGATAAACAAAGTCGTGGGCTTCTTTCTTGAGTTGGGGAGGCTCGACTTCTTGAACTCCACATGCGTGTCTCCAATTTGAGGTAGAGGAGCCTCCTCATCGGAACTCGTTTGCTCCTTCCCCTTGGGATCATACTCTTCTTCCTCCTCGGTGGTCCAGCCATAAGGACCAAGTCCCCATAACCTTGGGGTTAGCAAGGTAATCTGCCACATAGCTCTCCCCCTGTGAATCTTGGGAAGACATCTTGCCCTAATTCTGCGGCAGAAAACAGGCTCGAAACGAAAAAAGAGGGAATTTGCGTGATACAGAGGACAGACCTTTCGGGAGAATATATAATGATTTTTTCCAGACCAGAAGGAGTACTCCACACGATAACAGAGTCCGGGAGGCGCGCCAGGTGGCCACAAGCCCTCCAGCCCCGGCCAGGGGGGTAGCCGAGCCTAGGAGACTTGTCGCCTCCTCGGGCACTTTCCGGACTGCTTTAAATTTTTCTATTTTTCAAATAATCCAAAACGGAGGAAAATTGCTATGGGAAAAGTTTTGGAGTCGGTTTACTTACCGAATCACATACCTCCTTGTTTTCGGAGCATGAAACAAGCTTATAAATATCCCTTATGTACTCCTCCGGAGTTATGGTATTGATAATGTTGCTCTCAACATTTATGGGAGTACCTGAGATATAATGCTTGATTCTCTGCCCGTTTTCCACTCTCGGAAAATTACCTTCCATGTTGTTGATCTTGATAGCACCGGAACGATATACTTCCTCAACAATATAGGGACCATCCCATTTAGAGAGAAGCTTGCATGCAAAAAATATTAAACAAGAATTGTATAGCAAGACATAATCACCTACATTGAACTCACGCTTTTGTATCCTCTTATCATGCCATCTCTTAACCTTTTCTTTGAATAACTTGGCATTTTCATATGCCTGAGTTCTCCATTCATCAAGCGAGCTAATGTCAAATAACCTCTTCTCACCAGCAAGTTTGAAATCAAAGTTAAGCTCTTTGATTGTCCAATAAGTTTTATGCTCTAGCTCAAGAGGTAGATGACATGATTTACCGTACACCATTTTGTATGGAGACATGCCCATGGGATTCTTATAGGCAATTCGATAAGCCCACAGTGCATCATCGAGCTTCTTAGACCAATTATTTCTAGACCTCTTGATAGTCTTTGGCAGAATTAGTTTAATCTCTCTATTACTTAGCTCTACTTGACCATTGGAATGAGGGTGATAGGGCGACGCAATTCTATGGTTGACATCGTACTTAGCAAGCGTTTTACGGAAAGCACCATGAATGAAATTGAACCATCGTCGGTCATTAGATATCTAGGTACTCCAAATCTAGGGAAGATAACTTCCTTAAGCATCCTGATAGAGGTATTGTGATCAGCACTACTAGTGGGGATAGCTTCTACCCACTTAGTGACATAATCAACAGCAACTAGGAAATGAGTATACCCGTTGGATTTTGGAAAAGGTCCCATATAATCAAAGCCCCAAACATCAAATGGTTCAGTGAAAAGTCAATAGTTCATAGGCATTTCCTGACGTTTACTAATATTACCTATTCTTTGACATTCTTCACAAGAGAAGACAAACTTACGGGCATCCTTGAAGAGAGTGGGCCAATAGGAACCTGATTGCAATACCTTGTGTGCAGTTATATCTCCCGCATGGTGTCCTCCGTAGGCCTCGGAGTGACACTTCTGTGGGATCTGTCCCTGTCCATGTTCAGGTACACAACGTCTAATAACACCATCTACTCCTTCCTTATAAAGGTAAGGATCATCCCAAAAGTAATGCCTCAAGTCAAAGAAGAATTTCTTATTTTGCTGATATGTGAAACTAGGCGGTATATATTTGGCAACGATATAGTTTGCATAATCAGCATACCACGGTGCACTACGGGAAGTATTGATGACATTCAATTGCTCATTGGGAAAGCTATCATCAATAGGTTGTGGGTCATCAAGAACGTTCTCCAACCTAGACAAGTTATCTGCTACTGGGTTATCAGCACCCTACCTGTCGACAACGTGCAAATCAAATTCTTGTAGCAAGAGAACCCATCTGATAAGTCTAGGTTTAGCGTCCTTCTTCTCATTGAGGTACTTAATAGCAGCGTGATCAGTGTGAATAGTGACTTTGGAATCAACTATGTAAGACCTGAACTTTTCAAATGCAAACACGACTCCTAAAAATTCCTTTTCCGTAGTAGCATAGTTTCTTTGGGCACTGTCTAGAGTTTTACAAGCGTAGTGAATAATATTCAACTTCTTATCAACTCTTTGCCCTAGGGCAGCACCAACAGCATAATCACTAGCATCGCACATGATTTCAAAGGGTAAGTTCCAATCAGGTGGTTGAACAATAGGTGGAGTTATCAAAACCCTCTTAAGTATTTCGAAGGCTTCCTCACAAACATCGTCAAAAACAGTCGGAATATCCTTTTGCAAGAGATTGGTAAGATGCCTAGAAATCTTAGAGAAGTCTTTAATGAACCTTCTATAGAAACCAGCATGACCAAGGAAACTTCTTATACCTTTGATATCTGTGGGGTATGGCATTTTCTCGATTGCATCAACCTTAGCCTTATCGACTTCAATACCTCTTTCAGAAATTTTATGTCCAAAGACGATGCCTTCATTGACCATAAAGTGGCACTTCTCCCAATTCAAGACAAGATTGGTGTCTGTACATCTCTGCAAGACTCGATCAAGGTTGCTGAGGCAATCATCAAAAGAAGACCCGTAAACGGAAAAGTCATCCATGAAAACCTCAACAATCTTTTCACAAAAGTCAGAGAATATAGCCATCATACATCTTTGAAAGGTGGCAGGTGCATTACATAAGCCAAAAGGCATACGTCTATAAGCAAAGGTACCGAAAGGGCAGGTGAAAGTGGTTTTCTCCTGATCAGATTGTGCAACTGGTATTTGAGAGAAACAAGAATAACCGTCTAGAAAGCAGAAGTGTGTGTGTTTAGACAGTCTTTCTAGCATTTGGTAGATAAAAGGCAAAGGGTAATGATCTTTCCTAGTGGCTTTACTCAATTTCCTAAAATCGATTACCATCCTCTAGCCAGTAATAATCCTCTGCAGGGTCAATTCATCCTTATCATTAGGGACAATGGTAATGCCTCCCTTCTTAGGGACGCAATGCACCGGACTCACCCAATCGCTATGAGCAACAGGATAAATAATACATGCCTCTAGGAGCTTTAGTATTTCTTTTCTTACTACTTCTTTCATGTTAGGATTCAATCTCCATTGATGATCAGCAACTGGTTTGAAATCAGGATCAGTTTTAATCTTGTGCTGGCATAGAGTGGGACTAATGCCCTTAAGATCATCAAGAGTATATCCAATAGCAGCACGGTGCTTCCTCAGAGTTTTTAGTAATTTCTTTTCTTCATGCTCTGAGAGGCTAGCACTAATAATAACAGGATATGTCTGTTTTTCATCAAGTTAAGCATACTTAAGAGTATCAGGCAATTGTTTAAGCTCGAATACAGGATCACCCTTTGGTGGGGGTGGATCCCCATGCAGTTCAACATGCAAATTATTCTTAAGAATAGGATATTGTTCTAAGACAACTCTATCTATCTCATCCCTTTCAGCCATATGCATATCATTTTCATGCTCAAGCAAGTATTGCTCTAAGGGATCAGTAGGAGGCACAGCTATAGAAGCTAAGGCAATAGTTTCATCCTTACTAAGCAATTCTTTTTCATGAGGTTGTCTACCAAACTTGGACAAACTGAACTCATGTGACACACCTTCAAAACCAACAGTGATAGCTTGCTTCTCACAATCAATCTGAGCATTGACAGTTTTAAGAAAAGGTCTGCCAAATATGATGGGACAAAAGCTATCTTGGGTGGTAGCAAGAACGAGGAAATCAGCAGGATACTTCGTTTTACCACACAAGACTTCAATAGGCTCTATCTAAATAGGTGCAATTCCCATAGGGCAGATAGTATCTCTATTGGCAAGCTGAATAGTGACATCAATAGGCTCTATCTAAATAGGTGCAATCTCGTCTCTGATTTCATCATATAAGGATTGAGGTATTGCACTAACACTAGCACCCACGTCACATAAACCATGATAGCAATGATCTCCTATCTTAACAGAAACAACAGGCGTGCCAACAACAGGCATATGTTTGTCTCTATCGTGAGGTTTAGCAATTCTAGCAGCATCTTCACAGAAGTGAATACTATATCCCTCAACATTGTCAGACAAAAGATCTTTGATAATAGCAATGCTAGGTTCAACTATAATTTGCTCAGGGGGTGTAGGTGTTCTAATGTAGCCTCTACGTATCACAGTTGAAGCTTTAGAATGATCTTTTATCCTAACAGGGAAAGGTGGTTTCTCAATGTAAGCACTGGGAACAACAGGATCATTATAGGCAATGACTCTCTCTTCAACTGGATTGGGTTTAACTACATTGACTTCTAAAGAAGGATGGTATTTGAACCACTTCTCTTTGGCGAGATCAACATGAGCAACAAATGATTCACACAATGAAGCTACTATCTCAGGGTCAAGTCCATACTTAGTGCTAAAGTCACAAAAAGTATTTGTTTCAGCAAAGGATTTAACGCAATCAAACTGGAAATTCATACATGACTCCTTACCTTCTTCAAGCTCCCAACCTTCAGAGTTGCTTTTAATTCTCTCCAATAAATTCCATTTGAAGTCAATATCTCTCTTCATAAAAGAACCGGTACAAGAAGTATCAAGCATGGTGCGATCATCATGAGAAAGCCGAGCATAGAAGTTCTGAATGATAATTTCTCTCAAGAGCTCATGATTGGGGCATGAATATAACATTGATTTAAGCCTCCCCCAAGCTTGAGCGATGCTTTCTCTGTCACGAGGCCAAAAATTATAAATATAATTGCAATCACGATGTACTAAATGCATAGGATAAAACTTTTGATGAAATTCCAATTTCAACCGATTGTAGTCCCATGATCCAGTATCATCACATAGCCTATACCATGTCAACGCCTTATCCTTCAAAGATAAAGGAAAGACCTTCTTCTTGACCTCATCCTCGGGCAAACCTGCAAGCTTAAATAAACCACAAACGTCGTCTACATAGATTAGATGCAAGTCTAGATGTGATGTTCCATCTCCTGTAAAAGGATTAGCCAGCAGTTTCTCAAGCATACCCGAAGGAAATTCAAAGAAAATATCTTCAGTAGGTGCAGCAGGTTGAGCACCAACTCTTTGTTCTTCCGTTAGAGGTGAAGATACCCCGAACAAGCCCCTCAAAGGATTAGTATCCATAGTGACAAGTGACCATAAATTTCAGCACACTATATGAATAATTCCTTACCAAGTTCCACTTACCAAAGGCGCTTCACTCCTCGGCAACGGCGCCAGAAAAGAGTCTTGATGACCCACAAGTATAGGGGATCAATCGTAGTCCTTTTGATAAGTAAGAGTGTCGAACCCAACGAGGAGCAGAAGGATCTGACAAGTGGTTTTCAGCAAGGTAATATCTGCGGGCACTGAAATTATCAGTAACAAGTGATTGTATGGTGAGATGATTCGTAGCAAGCAACAAGTAACAAAAGTAGCAATGGTGCAGAAAAGTGGCCCAATCCCTTTTGTAGCAAGGGACAAGCCTGGAAAAAGTCTTATAGGAGGAAAAATGCTCCCGAGGACACACGGGAATTTCTGTCATGCTAGTTTTCATCATGTTCATATGATTCGCGTTCGTTACTTCGATAGTTTGATATGTGGGTGGACCGGCGCTTGGGTACTGCCCTTACTTGGAAAAGCATCCCACTTATGATTAACCCCTCTCGCAACCATCCGCAACTACGAAAGAAGAATTAAGACAAAGTCTAACCATAGCCTTAAAATAGTGGATCCAAATCAGCCCCTTACGAAGAAACGCATAAACTAGGGTTTATGCTTCTGTCACTCTAGCAACCCTTCATCTACTTACTACTTCCCAATGCCTTCCTATAGGCCCAAATAATGGTGAAGTGTTATGTAGTCGATGTTCACATAACACCACTAGAGGATAAACAACATACAACATATCAAAATATCGAACGAATACCAAATTCACATGACTACTATTAGCATGACTTATCCCATGTCCTCAAGAACAAAAGTAACTACTCACAAAGAATAATCATATTCATGACCAGAGAGGTAATGAGTAGCATCAAGTATCTGAACATAAACTCTTCCACCAAACAATCCAACTAGCATCAACTACAAGGAGTAATTAACACTACTAGCAACCTTACAAGTACCAATCGGAGTCGTGAGACGGAGATTGATTACAAGTGATGAACTAGGGTTTGGAGATGAGATGGTGCTGATGAAGATGTCGATGGTGATGAGTCCCCTCCGATGAGAGGAGTGTTGGTGATGATGATGACGATGATTTCCCCCTACGGGAGGGAAGTTACCCCGGCAGGATCGTCCTGTCGTAGCTCTAGATTGGTTCTGCTCAAGTTCCGCCTCGTGACGGTGGCGAATCCACGAAAAAGCTCCCTTCTGATTTTTTTTCCGGACGAAACCCTTCATATAGCCAAAGATGAGGACCCGAGGGGCAACAGGGGGGCGACAAGCCCTCCATCCCCGGCCAGCGGGGTAGGCCGGGCCTGGAAGGCTTGTGGCCTCCAGGTGGCGCCCCTCTGGTACTTCTTCCGCCCAGTATTTTTTATATATTCCCAAAAAATCCACGTTGATTTTCACGGCATTTGGAGACTAGATTATTGACTCTAGTACAAGTGGGAAACTGTTGGAAATATGCCCTAGAGGCACTGATAAAATAGTTATTATTATATTTCCTCTTTCAAGATAATTATTTATTATCCATGCTATAATTGTATTGAATGAAAGCATCGATACATGTGTGCATATATAGACAAAACAATGTCCCTAGCAAGCCTCTAGTTGGCTAGCCAGTTGATCAAGGATGGTTAAGGTTTTCTTACCATATGCAAGTGTTGTCACTTGATAACTCGATCACATCATTAGGAGAAACATGTGATGGACTAGACCCAAACTATGAACGTAGCATGTGATCGTGTCATTTTGTTGATATTGTTTTCTGCGTGTCAAGTATTCATTCCTATGACCATGAGATTATGTAACTCACTGACACCGGAGGAATACCTTGTGTGTATCAAACGTCACAACGTTACTAGGTGACTATAAAGGTGCTCTACAAGTATCTCCGATGGTGTCCGTTGAGTTAGCATGGATCAAGACTGGGATTTGTTACTCCGTGTGATGGAGAGGTATCTCGGGGCCCACTCGGTAATACAACATCACATACAAGCCTTGCAAGCAATGTGACTCAAGTATAAGTCACGGGATCTTGTATTACGGAATGAGTGAAGAGATTTTCCGGTAACAAGATTGAAATAGGTATACGGATACCGACGATGAAATCTAGGGCAAGTAACATACCGAAGGACAAAGGGAATGTCATACGGGATTATGTGAATCCTTGGCACACAGGTTCGACCGATAAGATCTTCGTAGAATATGTAGGATCCAATATGGACATCCAGGTCCCGCTATTGGATATTGACCAAGGAGTGTCTCGGGTCATGTCTACATAGTTCTCGAACCCGCAGGGTCTGCAAACTTAAGGTTCGGTGACGTTTTAGTATAGTTGAGTTATGTATGTTGGTGACCGAAGGTTGTTCGGAGTCCCGGATGAGATCACGGATGTCACAGGGGTTTCCGGAATGGTCTAGAAATGAAGATTGATATATATGATGGTTTCATTTGGTTTTCGTAGTAGTGCCTGGGTATTTGATACCGATTATGTTTCTCATATTTGCAACTCGAAGCAGGAACTGCGGAATAAACGAAGGCTGGCGAAGGATGAAGTGACGATGCGTGTGGGAAATGGTTCCAAGGTTGATGCAATCGTCGTCGGCACAGTCTTACTTCAGTTACCATCAGGATTAGTTATGAACTTAAATAATTGTTATTTAGTGCCTGAGTTAAGCATGAACATTATATCTGAATCTTTTTTATTGCGAGGCGGTTACTCATTTAAGTCAGATAATAATGGTTGTTCTATTTCTATGAGTACTATCTTTTATGGTCATGCAGCCAATGTGAGAGGTTTGTTCATATTGAATCTTGATTGTGATGATACACATATACATAACATTGAGACCAAAAGATGTAGAGTTAACAATGATAGCGCCACGTTTTTGTGGCACTGCCGCTTAGGTCATATTGGAGTAAAGCACGTGCAGAAACTCCATTGTGCTCATACTCGGCTTTTTCAACAAGTGTCCACACTTGATTCCTCTCGAAGTTGTGTAGCTCTTCGTGCATGGCATTCACCCAATCCAGGTCTTGAAGTGCTTCTTCAACCTTCAAAGGCCCAATGCTAGAGATAAATGAATAATGCTTGCAGAAGTTAGCTAAACGAGATTTAGAGGAAATGATCCTCCGGTTTTGTATCTCATCGAAGATTTGATTGAGCGGATGATATTTGTCCACTCTTGTTTGAACTCGTGACAGCTTCTTCTTTTTGGATGTTGGAGCTTCATCATCATCACCTTCTTGCTTGTTGTCGTTGACGGTGTCATCTCCTTGAGGTGGTGGTGAGGAAGGTTGGGGTGGATCATCACGATGTACTACTTCTTCTTCTTCATCATGTCATGTACCTTTTGTGGATGCCTCCATGTGGTTTTGTGGTTCACCTTGACCCGAAGTAGGAGCTTCCACTTGAGTTGATGAACTACTTTCCTTTACCTCCATGGGACAAATCTTACCGATAGGTAGATCTTGGATGGATTCCAAAGGTTCCTTATCCCCTACATCGTTTGGCAACTGCTCGACTTGCCAACCTTTAGATTCATCAACCTTCACATCTACCGTCTCTTCAATTTTTTGAGTGAAGTTGTTGTAGACACGACAGTGTGAGAATTTGATTTGTAACCGACTAGGAAACCTTCTTGAGATTTAGGAGAAAATTTAGAGCGACGGTGCTTATCAAGAATGTAGCACCTAGAGTCGAATACTCAAAAGTATCCAACTTGGGGTTTGTTACCAGTGAGTAGCTCCTATGTCGTTTTACCGAGAAGCTTGTGTAAGTAGAGTCGGCTTATGGCATGACAAGCTGTTTCCATGGCTTCTGTCCAAAAGTGTCTTGGCATCTTATATTCGTCAAGCATCGGTCTGGCCATCTCTATGAGAGTTCGGTCCTTCCTATCAACAACTCCATTTTGCTGAGGTGTGTACGTCGCTGAGAACTCATGTGAGATACCTTCTTCGTCAAGAAAAGTATCCACATTTGTGTTCTTGAACTTTGTTCAATTGTCGGTTCGAACTTTCTTGATCTTCACTTCAAATCGATTTTCGGCTTTTCGAGTGAAGTTCTTGACGATCTATTGTACCTGCGACTTATCAACAAGAAAAAAACACCATGTAAATCTGGAAAAATCATCAACAATGACTAAACCATAAGAATTTCCACCAAGGCTCTTGTAAGCATTGGGACCAAAGAGATCCATGTGAAGCACCTCGAGTGGCCTTCCTGTAGTCATGATGTTCTTCACGGGAAGACTTCCACCAACTTGCTTTCGTGCTTGACAAGCACTACAAAGTCTATCTTTGTCAAACATAACATCTTCGACACCAAGAATATGATCACCTTTGATAAGCCTGTCAAGATTATGCATTCCAACATGTCCTAGCCTTCTATGACACAACAAACCTTTAGAAGATTTTGTAATAAGACATGTAACGGGTTCGGATTTTTTAGTAAATCAACAATGTATAGATCACCTATGCGAAAAATAGTAAAGACCATGTTATGATTGTCGGTACGAAACACTTGGCAGTCAACTTTTGTAAATAGCACATTGAAACCAAAGTCTACTAGTCTAGATACAGAAAGAAGATTGTAGCCAAGGGATTCAACAAGCATGACATTTTGAATGGAACTATCGTGAGATATGGCCACCTTACCAAGACCGAGTACCTTACCCTTGGAGTTGTCTCCAAAGGTCACATACCTTCGAGGTCCACGGTTTGGTGTGATCTCATGGAACATGTCTTTATCTCCGGTCATGTGATCGTTACATCCACTGTGGAGTATCCACTCTTTTCCCCCGGCCATGTAGTCTCTAAGGTTCGCCATAAGTCTAAGGTTCCTCATGGTCTCCTCATACTCGATGTCAAACTCCTCATCTTCATCGTAGTAGCCATGCTCCACATTGTCATCGCAGACGAAATATCCTCGTCATAAGAATCAAGAATTTCATCAAAATTTTGACGATGACAATGTTCATGTTTATGCATGTGAATGGCTTCCACAATGACATTGTTAATTGTAATGCCATCTCCTTTAGCACGCATGAGGTCACGAAGCTCAAGTACGCATTTATCAAAATCAGGATCAGTTGGGTTCACTTTGTGAAAAGCAACGCATTTGTTGAAAATGATATCATGATTTTTGAGTGAATAGTTTGGATATATTTCCTCTAAGTTTTTCCACAAAGTATGAGGAAACTCGAAATTCTGCAATTGATTAAGCACATTTCTTGGCAGTCCTCTAATGATGAGATTTACATTTTTAAGATTACCAAGCATATCAAGTTCTTCGTCAGGAGAAGGATATGAGGGATCAATGGTAGGCTCATTGGGATATTTAAAATACTTGCGCAAATGGAATTCATCAAATATATCAAGCATTTCATCTTTCCATTGTCTATAATACTCCTCATCAAGAATAGGCACTCTACAACAAATATTCCCCAAACTAGGCACATCCATCTTACTCCAATGGTGTTTAAACCAAGGTTATTGAGACCTTGCTCTGATACCAATTGTCGGATCAATAGAAGAGGTTTCTAGATGGGGGTGATTAGACTACTTGCATAAATTAAAATCCTAGCCTTTTCCCAGTTTTAGTGGTTGGCAAATTTTAGCGATTCTAACAAGACTAGTGCACCCTACACATGCTAGTCAAAAAATATGGCAGCAGAAAGTAAAGACATTGCACATGTAGTAAGGAGTAGAGTTTAAGTAGATCGAACACAAAGAGGTTGACACAACGATTTTTGGCATGGTTCCGATAGGTGATGCTATCATACATCCTTGTTAGTGGAGACTTAGTTTGATAATGGTGTTCCTTAGGTTGTGCTTTATAAGAGAAGATAGAGACTCAAATGAAATTAAAAATTACATAAAGTAAATAGATAGGCCCTTCGCACAGGGAAACACAGATTTGTAGAGGTGCGAGAGCTCAAACCTTAAATTGAGCGATAAAATTATTTTGGGTGGCATGCTTTTCCTTTCAACGAAAATGGCTAAGAGTTTCCAATATTTCCCATGATAAAAAAAATCATAGGTGATACCCAAACTGGAAATAAAGTTTATTCCTTTTTTCACCATTCTTTCGTATTCTATGGCTAGACGCACCCACGGCTACCGTCCATACCAACACTTTCTAAGGAAATTATTATGTGACAACATAAAATAAATTTTATTTGCATTTTGGGACTAGGCATCCCTGTTACCGCCATAATCTCGTGCAATGACAACTGAATAAACACTAATCTTGAGAACAACCTATTTAACATGGAAGATACCATCCACCCCTCGCCACTTCATGAGCGATACGGGCACACAAAATAGAAGTTTATTTTGAACATTAGAGTTGGCACATACAAATTTACTTCGAACGGCACTGAAATACTACATATAGGTAGGTATGTAGGATTCATTTGGCACAACTTTGGGTTTAGAATTTGGATGCACAAGTAGCATTCCCGCTTAGTACAAGTGAAGGCTAGCAAATAGATTGAGAAGCGCCCAACCAAGGAACGAAAACCATCATAAGCGAACATTAAACATAACTAACACCGAATAATGCAACACAAGTAGGATGTAATTTCATAGCATAATTATTGACTTCACGTGCATGCGTAGGTAATCACAAACCTTAACACCAATATTATTACTAAAGCATAATTACTCATCAACATAACTCACATATCACTATCTTCATATCACAAAACTAATGCAAAGAATCAAGTTTAACGTCCAATGACCTTCATGAAAGTTTTCATTATATCTCCCCTATATATGCATCACTTTCGGACGAATTTCATTTGAATCTAATTGAATTGGTAATAACAAGCTCTCAAACAAATATAAGTGAAGAACGAGAGCACAAGTTTCTTTAAAATTTTCAACTCTCAAAATAATATAAGTGAAGCAAGAGAGGATTTCTTCAAAGTTTCAACTAACTCGCAAAATAATCTAAATGAAGCATGAGAGCATATTTCTTCAAAATAACAGCACCACCGTCCTTAAAAATATATAAGTGAAGTACTAGACCAATTCAATCAAACTACTCTCAAAAGATATAAGTGAAGATCAATGAGTAGTGAAACAATTAAGTAGCTATGTGAGGAATCTCTCCCAATAAAGACTTTCATATATGATATTTTATTTAAAACATCATATAAATAAAAAGACACTCCAAGAATAGCACATATCATGTGGACAAACAAAAATTTAGGCTCAACATAGGCCGACCGATAGTTGTTGATGAAGAAAGGTGGGATGCGTAGCATCCCCAAGCTTAGATGCTTGAGACTACTTGAAATATTTACTTGGGTTGCCTTGGTAATCCCCAATCTTGAGCTTTTTTATCTCGTACAATCCTCTCATATCAAGGTTTCACCTAAGTCTCAAAAACTTCATCCACAGAAAACTTGAAAAGAACTCGTGAGATAGGTTAGTGCACATAAGCATAAATCAACTCTGTATGTACTATCAAGACAAGTTTCATAATAATTTTCAAACATTAGGTATTGTATACTATCATTTCCACAATTTATATCTACCAATATAAGCTATGGAAACTATAGGATAAGTAGATAACAAAACTATGACATCAATTTCTCCAAACAGAATAGTCTATAGAAATCTATATAAAAAGTGCACTTGTGTATCACCAAAAATTATGAAAAATTATGAAATGATAATTAATTTGTATGATTATACTGTGTGAAAATTTCAGAAACTTTGCATGTTCCAGTAAAATATGATAATTCAAATACTAAAACAAAAGATTCTATTTTTGTACAGTACACATCGCACATGCAAATCAAGCATTTTAAAGGAAGTTCTTGGAAGTTTTTATTGAAAAACAAGATTATAAATAACATCTAACAGATAAAAATAGAATAAAATGATGCTCCAAGAAAAACACATATCATGTGATAAACAAAAATATAGATCCAAGTAAGATATACCGATAATGTTGGAGACGAAAGAGGGGATGCCTTCCGGGGCATCCCCGAGCTTAGACGCTTGAGTATTCCTAGGATATTACCAAGACAAGATTCATAATTGTCCTAACATGATTCCCATTGTATTATATTATTCTCATAATTTAATTCACTCAATATAAGCTATGGAAACACTAAAACAAGCAAACTATGCACGCAAAACATAATGTGTTAAAAATAGAACAGTCTGTGAAGATCTGAAAGAAAAACCATACTTCCCTAACTCTAACAATTCTGAACAATTAGTAAAACCCAGAGAATTTGCAGACCAAAACTGTGTATAATTTCAGAATTTTTTGCTGATCCAGTAAAATCATAGAAATTCTGCAATGGACATAAAGGTTTTTGTTTTTGCACAGAATTAAACTAACAAGTATACACACTATCCCAAAGGCTTTACTTGGCACTTTATTGAAATAAAAGTTATAAAACATGATTAATACAATAGATTAATCTTGTTAACACCCCAAGACAGTAAGGATAATTATTGGGTTGTCTCCCAACAGGTGCTTTTGTTTAATGCCTTTTAGCTAGGCATGATGATTTCAATGATGCTCGTATAGGAATAATAGTTGAAACATGCAAGAGAGCATCATGAATCACATGACAAGCACATTTAAGTATAACCCACTTCCTATGCATAGTGATTTTTCAAGCAAACAATTTATTATAGCAAGTATCAACTTGCATGGGAAGGCAAAACAAGCATAACTTCTAAAAATTGAAGAGATAGCGACGTAACTTGATATTATTGCAATTCCTATAAGCATATGTTCCTCCCTCATAATAATTTTCAGTAGCATCATAAAGGAATTCAAAAATATAACTATCACATACAACATTCTTTTCATGATGCACAAGCGGGAGCAAACTCGATAAATAACTATCATGTGATACTTGAGTGGCATAATCCAATTGAAAATTAAAATCATGATGACAAGCTTCATGGTTTTTATTACTATTTATAACATACATGTAATCACCATAATGATTTTAGATAGCAAATTTTTTGTCATAGTCAATTGGAGCCTCTTCGAAAATAGTGGATTCATCACTAAATAAAGCCATGACCTCTCCAAATCCACTTTTATCATTATAAAAAGATTCAACACCCTCCAAAATAATGGGATCATTAGTACCTAGAGTTGACACTCTTCATGTCGGCGTTCTGGGAATGGGGGTACCTAGACCTACCTGTGTGCGGTCCAGGGTTGGCCCACTTCATCATCCTAAAACCAATAGGCCCGTCGTGACTCGGGACAATGTCCTCGCGAGGGGCCAAGCCTCACGGGGAGGAGCATCATCAAGACCCACGGGGGGCTCCTCACGACCCCTCCGGGGCGGCGCATATTCCGAGGCGAGGCCCAGCCTCAGGAGTCAAGTGTGGTGCAAGGGAAGGACACACGAGCGGCAGACGACAAAGTGGATCAGTTTCCCCTTTGGTGCAAAGGGGGCGAGGACGAACGCGGGTTCCCAAAGTATCCCCTAAATGTTTCCATTCTGGTGCAACAAAACCATGGCAACCCGTCGGCAGGACGGACGTCATCCCTGGGCCAGCCCCTGCAATGCTGGCACCTACTTTGTAGGCGAACACCACCTTTGGGCAGGGGACCATATTCCCCTATGTTCCCTTCAAAATTGGCCACTATGGGATCCCTTCCCACCGAAGTGATAAGGGAAGATGACCGTGGCCGTCACTATAAATAGAGGATAGGCTACTTCACAAGGTCATCCAGCCTCCGGAGGCTCCGAAGCACTGTACTAGCTCATCCACCAACCTCCACGGGAGGCAATCCACCAAAGCAGGAGTAGGGTTTTACGCTTTGCAACGGCATGAACCTGGGTAAGTTGTTGTGTTCTATGTTTCCCTCGCCATAGAGTGAGTTTCTGGCCATCCAGAGCGAGTAGCGAGCTAGGGGAGGCGAATGAGTGAGAGATACTCGTAAACTCCCCTGAGTTCAAATCTTTAGGGTTTTGAAGAGCCTGAAATCCGACATTTGGCGTGCCAGGTAGGGGGCATGTCAAGGTCTCCCCCAAGGCTTGGTTCGTTGAAGCTCCTCACACCCATGGAGGGGAAACGGAGAATCCGCGCAAAAAGACGCGCCGCCCGCGTGTTGCATACGTCGCACGCAAGCCAACACGCCCAGCGACGCCCCGCCACCCCGACGGCCGGTGTCCATGGTGGGCAGGCTTCCAACGGACGCCGGGGCCTGCCGCTTTCACCGACCACATGCGTCCCCTCATCGCCTTGGCCCTCCACATGCCCAGGCAGCCCCTTCCCCCATCCGAGTATGTCATCACCAGACGCACAGGTATGTCGCGCTCCTGGTGGCCCACGAGCTCAGGCGCCAGCGCACCGCTCCCCGTCGTCGCGTCGGAGGCCGCGGATGCCATCTCGGGCGCGACGCCGTCGGTGCAACCCAAGCGCTCCCCTGTGCGAGCCATGCTCGTCGGCCCGCACCATCAGGTGTGAGGTGACGATGTGTATTGGAAGTAATCCTAAGGTTCATGTGATCAAACATCACACACTCCCTCTACCATCGGGATTAGTGCTAAACCTAAATAATTGTTATTTCGTGTTTGCGTTGAGCATGAACATGACTAGATCGTGTTTATTGCAATATGATTATTCATTTAAAGAAAATAATGGTTATTATATTTGCTTGAATAAATACCTTCACTGGTTTATCGAATCTCGATCGTAGTGCTACACATGTTCATAATATTGATGCCAAAAGATACAAAGTAGTAATGATAGTACCACATACTTGTGGCACTGCCGCTTGAGTCATGTTGGTATAAAATGCATGAAGAAGCTCCATGCTGATGGATGTTTGTACTCACTCATTTTTGAAACGTTTGAGACATGCAAACCATACCTATTGGTATAAACGCATGAAGAAACTCCATGCAGATGGATCGTTTGGACTCACTTGATTTTGAATCACTTGAGACATGCAAGTCATACCACATGGGCAAGATGACTGAAGACCTCGTTTTCAAGTGAGATGAAACTAGAAACTAACTTATTGGAAGTAATACATTTGGATGTATGCAGTCCAATGAGTGCTAAGGCACGCAGTGGATATCGTTATGTCCTTACTTCACATATGATTTGAGTAGATACTAGTGTATTTGCTTGATGAAACACACGTCTGAATTATTGAAAGGTTCATGTAGTTTGAGAGTGAAGTTGAAGATTGTCGTGACAAGAGGGTAACATGTCTGTGATGTGATCATAGAGATGAATATTTGAGTTTCCACCTGGAACATCATAGTGCGATGGTTTGTCCGAACGTCTTAGTCGCGCCCTATTTGATATGGTGCATACTATGTTGTCTCTTATCGAATTACCACTATCGTTTATGGGTTATGTGTTAGAGACAACATCATTCACTTTAAATAGGGCACCACGTATTTCCGTTGAGATGACACCGTATGAACTATGGTTTGGAGAAACCTAAGCTGTTGTTTCTTAAAAGTTTGGAGCTGAGATGCTTATGTGGAAAAGTTTTAGCATGATAAGCTCGAACCCAAAGCGGATAAATGCATCTTCATAGGACACCCAAAACAGTTGGGTATACCTCCTATCTCAGATCCGAAAGCAAAGTGTTTGTTTCTAGAAACGGGTCCTTTCTCGAGGAAAAGTTTCTCTTGAAAGAATTGAGTGGGAGGGTGGTGGAACTTGATGAGGTTATTGAACCGTCACTTTAACCAGTGTGTAGCAGGGCGCAGGAAGTTGTTCCTGTGGGGCCTACGCCAATTGAAGTGGAAACTGATGATAGTGATCATTAAGCTTCGGATCAAGTTACTACAAACCTCGTAGGTCGATATGGTCGTGTACTGCTACAGAGTGGTACAGTAACCATGTCTTGGAGGTCATGTTGTTGAACCTACGAGCTATGGAGAAGTGATGGTAGGCCCGTATTCCAACAAATGGCTGGAGGCCATGAAATTCGAGAGAGGATCCATGTACGAATACAAAGTGTAGACTTCAGAAGAACTACTTGATGGTCGTTAGACATTTAAGTACAGATGGATCTTTAAAAGGAAGACAGACGATGATGGTGAAAAGTCAACATTAAGAAAGATCGAGTTGTCGCAAAGATGTTTCCGACAAGTTCAAAGAGTTGACTATGATGAGACTTTCTCACTCATAGCGATGCTAAAAGTATGTTGGAATTATGTTAGCAGTTGCTGCATTATTTATGAAATATTGCACATTGGATATCAAATCATTGTTTCCTCGACGGTTTCCTTAAGGAAAGGTTGTATGTGATACAACCAGAAGGTTTTGTCGATCCTAAGGGTGCTAACAACTATTCAAGCTCCAGCGCTCCTTTATGGACTGGTGCAAGCATCACAGACTTGGAATATACGCTTTGATGATCAAAGCTTTTTGGTTTATACAAGGCTTGTGAGAAACTTGTATTTCCACAGAAGTGAGTGGGAGCACTTTAGAATTTCTGATAAGTATATGTGGTTGACATATTGTTCACAGGAAATAATGTAGAATTTCTGTAAAGCATAAAGGATTGTTTGAAAGGAGTTTTTCAAAGGAAAAAACCTGGATTGAGCTACTTGAATATTGAGCATCAAGATCTATAGAGATAGATCAAGACGCTTGATAAAACTTTCAATGAAATGCATGCCTTGACAAGTGTTTGAAGGAGTTCAAAGTAGATCAGCAAAGAAGAAGTTCTTGGCTGTGTTGTAAGGTGTAAATTTGAGTAAGACTCAAAGCCCGACCACAGCAGAAGAAAGAGAAAGGACGAAGGTCGTCCCCTATGCCTTAGCCGTAGACTGTAAAGTATGCCATGTTGTGCACCGCACCTGATCTGTGCCTTGTCATGAGTTTGTCAAGTGGTACCAAAGTGATCCAAAATGGATTATTGGACGGCGGTCAAAGTTATCCTTAGTAACTAGTGGACTAAGTATTTTTTTCTCGATTATGGAGGTGATTAAAGAGTTCGTCGTAAAGGGTTACGTCGATACAAGCTTTGACACTAATCCGAATAACTATGAGTAGCAAACCGGATTCGTATAGTGGAGCGGTCATTTGGAATAGTTCCAAATGGTGCGTGGTAGCAGCATCTATAGGATGAAACAGAGGTTTGTAAAGCACACACAGATCTGAAAGGTTCAGACCCATTGACTAAAAACCTCTCTCACAAGAAAGATATGATCAAACCCCAAAACTGTATGGGTGTTAGGTTCAATGCAATCACATAGTGATGTGAACTAGATTATTGACTCTAGTGGAAGTGGGAGACTGATGGAAACATACCCTAGAGGCAATAATAAATTGGTTATTATTATATTTATTTATTCTTGATAATCATTTATTATCCATGCTGGAATTGTATTGACTGGAAACTCAAATACGTGTGTGAATATATAGACAACACACTGTCCCTAGTGAGCCTCTAGTTGACTAGCTCGTTGATCAAAGATGGTCAAGGTTTCCTGACCATAGACAAGTGTTGTCACTTGATAACGGGATCACATCATTGGAAGAATGATGTGATGGACAAGACCCAAACTATAAACGTAGCATATGATCATGTAAGTTTATTGCTATTGTTTTCTATATGTCAATGTATCTGTTCCTATGACCATGAGATCATGCAACTCCCGGACACTAGAGGAATACCTTGTGCGTATCAAACATCACAATGTAACTGGATGACTATAAAGGTGCTCTACAGGTATCTCCAAAGGTGTCTATTGGGTTGGCATGGATCAAGACTGGGATTTGTCACTCCGTTTGACGGAGAGGTATCTCGGGGCCCACTCGGTAATACAACATCACAACAAGTCTTGCAAGCAATGTGACTAAGGAGTGAGTTACGGGATCTTGTATTAGGGAACGAGTAAAGAGACTTGCCGATAATCAGATTGAACTAGGTATGGAGATACCGATGATCGAATCTCGGGCAAGTAACATACCGAAGGACAAAGGGAACAGCATAGGGGATTAACTAAATCCTTGACATAGAGGTTCAACCGATAGAGATCTTCGTAGAATATGTGGGAGCCAATATGGACATCCAGGTCCCGCTATTGGTTATTGACCAGAGAGTGTCTCAGGTCATGTCTGCATAGTTCTCGAACCCGCGGGTTCTACACACTTAAGGTTTGGTGACGTTTCGGTATAGTTGAGTTATAGGTGTTGGTGACTGAAGGTTGTTTGGAGTCCCGGATGAGATCCCAGACGTCACAAGGAGCTTCGGAATGGTCCGGAGGTAAAGTTGATATATAGGAAGTCCTGTTTTGGTCACCGGAAAAGTTTCAGGCTTATCGGTAGTGTATCGGGAGTGCCGGGGACCATCGAGAGGGGTGTCACGCCCCAAGGGGACTTATGGGCTGTGGGAAGAGATAAACCAGCCCCTAATGGGCTGGAATAAGTTCCCACTAAGTCCCGTAAGGTTTGAGAAGGAAAAAACACAAGGTGGAAAGAGTTTCCAAGTGGGAAGGAGGAATCCTACTCGAAATAGGATTGGATGAGGACTCCAACTTGCGCAAGGGAAGAAAGGGCTGCCCTAGGGTGCAACCCTCTCCCTCCTCTCCTCCTATATATAGTAAGGGTTTTGAGGGTTTTAGATACAACAGAAAACAGCCACGTGCTGCCCTCTCTCTCTCTAGATCTGTTTCTCCTCTATTTTCAGCAGTGCTTAGGCGAAGCCCTGCTGGAATAGCACCACCACCACCACCACCACACCGCCATGCTGGAGAACTCATCTACCTCTCTGCCCCTCTTCCTGGATCAAGAAGGTGGACCTCGTCATCGAGATGTACGTGTGCTGAACGCGAAGGTGTCATCCGTTCGGCACTAGATCGGGAAGGATCATGATGGGATCGCTGGATGGATCGTGATGAGTTCGTGGGACGGGCTGCGATTTGGATCGCGAAGATGTTCCACTACATCAACCGCGTTATATACGCTTCCGCTTAGCGATCTACAAGGGTATGTAGATTCACTCTCCCCTCTCGTAGACGATCATAGCCATGGATAGGTATTGCGTGCACGTAGGAATTTTTTTTGTTTCCCATGCAACGTTCTCCAACAAGACGTCACCGGGCTGTACGTGTGTTGAATGCGGAGGTGCTGTGATTCGGCACATAGATCGGAACCGACCGCGATCTGAATCGCTGTGAGTACGACTCCATCGACCGCGTTCTAGTAACGCTTCCGCTTAGCGTTCTTCAAAGGTATGAAGATGATCTACAACATCTCTCGTTGTTGGTTTCTCCATAGATAAATCCTTGTATGGCGTAGGAAATTTTTTGAAATTACTACGATCCCCTACAGTGGCATCTGAGTGAAGATTCTATGTGTAGATTCTATACATGAGTAGAACACAAAAGTTGTGGGCGCTGATTTTTTCAATTTCTTGCCATTACTAGTCTTATCTTGATTCGGCGGCATCGTGGGATGAAGCGGCCCGGACCGACTTTACATGTACTCTTATGTGAGACTGGTTCCACGACTAACATGCACTAGTTGGATAAGGTGGCTAGCGGGTGTCTGTCTCTCCCACTTTAGTCGGATCGGATTCGATGAAGAGGGTCCTTATGAACGGTAAATAGCATTGGCATATCAACGTTGTGGTTGTCACGTAGGTGAGAAACGTTCTTGCTAGAAACCCTAACCAGCCACGTAAAACTTGCAAGAACAATTAGAGGACATCTAACTTGTTTTTGCAGAGTATGTTAATTATGTGATGTGATATGGCCAAAAGGATGTGATGTTACATATGTGATGTATGAGATTGATCATGTTATTGTAATAGGATTCATGACTTGCATGTCGATGAGTATGACAACAGGCAGGAGCCATAGGAGTTGTCTTAATTTATTGTAGGAGATGCAACGCCATGTTGATTACTTGACTTTATCGCTAACGGTTAGCTATAGTATTAGAAGTAATAGTTGGCGTGACGACTCCACGGAGACACAATGATGGAAATCATGGTGTCATGCCAGTGACGATGATGATTATGGTGCCCCAAAGATGGAGATCAAAGGAGCAAGATGATATTGGCCATATCATGTCACTATATGATTGCATGTGATGTTTATCATGTTTTTCATCTTATTGCTTAGAATGACGGTAGCAAAGATAAGATGATCCCTCATTAAAATTTTGAGATATGTATTCCCCTAAGTGTGCACCGTTGCGAAGGATCGTTGTCCCGAAGCACCACGTGATGATCGGGTGTGATAGATTCTAACATTCGCATACAACGGGTGTAAGCCAGTTTACAAACGCAGAACACTTAGGTTGACTCGACGAGCCTAGCATGTACAGACATGGCCTCAAATACGGGAGACCGAAAGGTCTAACATGAGTCGTATGGTTGATACGATCAGCATGGATATGCTCACCATTGATGACTTGTCCGTCTCACGTGATGATCGGACACGGGGTAGTCGACGTGGATCATGTTTTCCCTTGGATGACTAGAGTGATGTCAATCTGAGTGGGAGTTCATTGAATAATTTGATTAGATGAAATAAATTATCATGAACATAGTCAAAAGGTCTTTGCAAATTATGCTTGCGCTATAGCTCTACGGTTTTTGATATGTTCCTAGAGAAAAAAATTAAGTTGAAATATAGAAGTAGCAGTTATGCGAACTGGGTCCGTTAACTGAGAATTATCCTCATTGTTGTGCGGAAGGCTTATGTCCTTAATGCACCACTCGATGTGCTGAACCTCAAGTGTGCTCTGTGGATGTTGCGAACATCTGACATACACGTTTTTGATAACTACACGATAGTTCAATGCATATTCCTTAAACAACTTAGAATTGAGGAGCTGGAGACGTTTCGAACGTCGCGGGACATATGAGATGTTACAAGCGATGAAATTGGGATTTCATGCTCGTGTCCTCGTTGAGAGGTATGAGACCTCCGACGGGATTCTTTGTCTACAAAGGAAGGAGAAAAACTCAATCGTTGAGCATGTGCTCAGATTGTCTAAGTACTACAAGTCACTTGAATCAAGTGGGAGTTAGTCTTCCAGATGAGATAGTGATGGTTCTTCAAAGTCACTGTCACCAAGCTACTAGAGCTTTGTGATGAACTATTACATATCAGGGATGGATACAATGATCGTTTAGCTATTCGCAATGTTTCTGTTGGAAATATGCCCTAGAGGCAATGATAAAATAGTTATTATTATATTTCTTGTATCAAGATAATCGTTTCTTATCCATGCTATAATTGTATTGAATGAAAGCATAGATACATGTGTGGATATATAGACAAAACAATGTCCCTAGCAAGACTCTAGTTGGCTAGCTAGTTGATCAAGGATGGTTAAGGTTTTCTGACCATACGCAAGTTTTGTCACTTGATAACTCGATCACATCATTAGGAGAATCATGTGATGGACTAGACCCAAACTATGAACATACCATGTGATCGTGTTATTTTGTTGCTATTATTTTCTGCGTGTAAAATTTCATTCCTATGACCATGAGATCATGTAACTCACTCACACAGGAGGAATACCTTGTGTGTATCAAACGTCATAACGTTACTGGGTGACTATAAAGGTACTCTACAGGTATCTCCGAAGGTGTCCGTTGAGTTAGCATGGATCAAGACTGCGATTTGTCACTCCGTGTGATGGCGAGGTATCTCGGGGCCCACTCCGTAATACAACATCACATACAAGCCTTGCAAGCAATGTGACTAAAGTATAAGTCATGGGATCTTGTATTACGGAACGAGTAAAGAGACTTGCCGGTAACGAGATTGAAATAGGGAATGTTATACGGGGTTATATGAAACCTTGGCACAGAGGTTCATCCGATAAGATCTTCGTAGAATATGTAGGATCCAATATGGACATCCAGGTCCCGCTATTGGATATTGAGCGAGGTGTGTATCTGGTCATGTCTACATAGTTCTCGAACCCGCAGGGTGTGCACACTTAAGGTTCGGTGACATTTTAGTATAGTTGAGTTATGTGCGTTGGTGACCGAAGGTTGTTCGGAGTCCCAGATGAGATCACGGACGTCACAAGGGTTTCCAGAAGGGTCCAGAAATGAAGCTTGATATATAGGATGGTTTCATTTGGTTACCAGAAAGATTTTGGGCATTACCGGCAGTGTACCGGGAGTGACGAATGGGTTCCGGGTATTCACTTGGAGGGGCCCACCCACCCGGGAGTGAGCCCAGTAACCCTAGGGTCGCGCACCAGCCCTTAGTGAGCTGGTGAGGCCAGTCCAAGAGGGCTATGGCGCCACAAATGGAAAAAACCAAATGAAAAGAAAAAACAAGGAAAGAGGGAGGTGGGAAGGAAGGAGTGGACTCCTTCCCCCAAACCGAATTAGGGTGGGAGTCCACCTCCTCCCAATCGGTCGGCGCCCTTGGGGATCCCTTGAGCCCCAAGGCTAGCCCCTCCCCTCCTCCTATATATATTGGTGATTTTAGGGCTTTTGAGACATAACTTTTGCCACATGCAACTCAAACCTATACCACATATTACTTCCTCTAGATCCGATTTCTGCGGAGCTCGGGCAGAGCCCTGCACGAGTAGATCATCAACACCACCGGCACGTCGCAATGCTGCCGGAGAACTCATCTACTTCTCTGTCTCTCTTGCTGGATCAAGAAGGCTGAGATCGTCATCGAGCTGTACGTGTGCTGAACGCGGAGGTGTCGTCCGTTCGGCGGTAGATCGGAACGGATCGTTGGACGGATCGTGGGACGACGGTGATTTGAATCACGAAGTTGTACCACTACATCAAACGTGTTTCGTAACGCTTCCCGCTTAGCAATCTACAACTATGTGGATCTAATATCCTCTTGTAGATGAACATCACCATGATATGTCTTCGTGTGCATAGGAAAATTTTTGTTTCCCATGCAACGTTCCCAAAAGTGGTATCATAGCTAGGTTCATGCGTAGATGTTATCTCGAGTAAAACACAAAAGTTTTAGTGGGTGCTGATGTTCGATTTATGCCCTCCTTAGTCTTTCCTCGATTCGGCGGTATTGTTGGATTGAAGCGGCCCGGACCAACATTACTCGTACGATTACGAGAGATTGGTTTCATCGACAAACATGCAACTCGTTGCATAAAGATGACTGACGGGTGTCGGTTTCTTCAACTTTAGTTGAATTGGATTTGACCGAGGCGGTCCTTGGAGAGAGTTTAAATAGAAATTTGCACATCTCCGTTGTGGTTTTTGTGTAAGTAAGTTGCGATCATACTAGATACCCATAGCAGGCACGTAAAACATGCAACAACAAATTAGAGGACGTCTAACTTGTATTTGCAGGTTATGCTTGTGATATGATATGGCCAAAGACATGATGTGATATATAGTTAATATCGACTTGCACGTCGAAGCTACGGCAACCACCATGAGCCATACGGTTGTCTTTAGACTAACATTTGTGTTTGCAGATGCGTTTACTATATTGCTAGGTTGTAGCTTTAGTAGTAATAGCATAGATAGCGGAACAACCTCGATGGCTGCATGAAGATGGAGATCATGGTGTGGCGCCGGTGACAAGAAGATCATGTCGGTGCTTTGGTGATGGAGATCAAGAAGCACAAGATCATGGCCATATCCTGTCACTTATGAATTGCATGTCATGTTAATCCTTTTATGCACCTTATTTTTCTTAGAACGACGGTAGCATTATAAGGTGATCCCTCACTAAAATTTCAAGATGAAATTGTGATCTCCCTGACTGGGCACCGTTGTGACAGTTCATCATTTCGAGACACCACGTGATGATCGGGTATGATAGACTCAACGTTCACATACAACGGGTGCAAAACAATTGCACACACGGAACACTAAGGTTTATCTTGACGAGCCTAGCATGTGCAGACATGGCCTCGGAACACAAGAGACCGAAAGGTCGAGCATGAATCGTATAGTGGATATGGTTAGCATACAAATGTTTACCATTGAAACTATACTCAACTCACGTGACGATCGGACTTGAGTTAGTGGATTTGGATCATGCACCACTCAAATGACTAGAAGGATGTACTTTTTGAGTGGGAGTTTATTAAGTAATTTGATTAGTTAAACTCTAATTATCTTGAACGTAGTCTAAGTCCACTTTGCAATATTTTATGTTGTAGATCAATGGCTCACCCAGTAGCAACCCTGAATTTCAATACGTTCCTAGAGAATGCTAAGTTGAAAGATGATGGAAGCAACTTTTTAGACTGGGCACATAATCTTAGGCTCATCCTACAAGTTGGGACAAACAATTATGTCCTTGATGCTGCGCTAGGAGATGAACCACCCGCTACGTCCGACCAAGATGTTTTGAACGCTTGGCAATCTCTTATGGAGGACTACTCAGTAGTTCAATGTGCGGTCTTGTATGGCTTGGAACCGGGACGTCAACGTCGCTTTGAGCGTCATGGACCATATGAGATGTTCCAGGAGTTGAAGTTTATCTTTCAGAAGAACGCCTAGATCGATAGGTATGAGACCTCCGATAAATTCTATGCTTGCAAGATGGAGGAGAATCCGTCTGCCAGTGAACATGTGCTCAAAATGTCTTGGTACTGAAACCGTGTAGCTGAGCTGGGGATTGAACTCCCCCAAGAGGCTATCACTGACAGAATTCTTCAATCACTGCCACCTAGCTATAAGAGCTTTGTGTTGAACTATAACATGCAAGGGATGAACAAGTCACCCGGCGAGTTATTCGCAATGCTGAAAGTCGCAGAGTCAGAACTCCGGAAAGAGCATCAAGTTTTGATGGTCAATAAGACCACTGGTTTCAAGAAGGGTAACTCCAAGAAGAGCGGCAAGACTATTGCCAATTTGACAAAGAAACCCAAGGCTGGACCTAAGCCAGAAATAGAGTGTTATTATTGCAAGGGGATGGGTCACTGAAAGCGCAACTGCCCCAAGTATTTGGCTGATAAGAAGGCGGCCAAAGAAAAAACAGGTATGTGTGATATACATGTTATTGATGTGTACTTAACCAACTCTCATAGTAGTGCCTGGCTATTTGATACCGGTTTTGTTGCTCATTTTTGCAACTCGAAGCAGGAACTGTGGAATAAACGAAGGCTGGCGAAGGACGAAGTGACGATGCGCGTGGGAAATGGTTCCAAGGTTGATGCAATCGCCGTAGGCACAGTCTCACTTCAGTTACCAACAGGATTAGTTATGAACTTAAATAGGTGTTATTTAGTGCATGCGTTAAGCATGAACATTATATCTAGATCTTGTTCATTCCGAGACGGTTACTCATTTAAGTCAGATAATAATGGTTGTTCTATTTCTATGAGTACTATCTTTTATGGTCATGCAGTCAATGTGAGAGGATTGTTCATATTGAATCTTGATTGTGATGGTACAGATATACATAACATTGAGACCAAAGGATGTAGAATTAACAATGATAGCGCCACATTTTTGTGGCACTGCCGCTTAGGTCATATTGGTGTAAAGCGGATGAAGAAACTCCATTACGATGGACTTTTGGAGTCACTTGATTTTGAATCACTTGATACGTGCGAACCATGCCTCATGGGCAAGATGACTAAGACTCCGTTCTCCAGAACAATGGAGCGTGCAAGTGACTTGTTGGAGATCATATATACCAATGTGTGCGGTCCAATGAGTGTGGAGGCGCGGGGCGGATATTGTTATTTTCTCACCTTCACTAACGATTTGAGTAGGTATGGATATATCTACTTCATGAAGCACAAGTCTGAAACGTTTGAGAAGTTCAAGCAATTTTAGAGTGAAGTTGAAAATCATTGTAACAAGAAGATCAAATTCCTACTTCTGATCGAGGGGGTGAATATCTGAGTTTCGAGTTTGGTGCTCACTTGAGACAATGTGGAATCATTTCATAGTTAACACCGCCTAGAACACCACAGCGTAATGGTGTGTCCGAATGTCATAATCGTACTTTGTTAGAAATGGTGCGATCTATGACGCCTCTTACTGATTAGCCGTTATCGTTTTGTGGTTATGCATTAGAGACAGCTGCATTCACTTTAAATAGGGCACCGTCAAAATCCGTTGAGATGACACCATACAAGTTGTGGTATGGCAAGAGGCCAAAGTTGTTGTTTCTTAAAGTTTGGGGATGTGATGCTTATGTCAAAAAGCTTCAGCCTGAAAAGCTGGAACCCAAAGCGGAAAAGTGTGTCTTCATAGGTTACCCAAAGGCGACAGTTGCGTACACCTTCTATCTAAGATCTGAGGGCAAGGTGTTTGTTGCTAAGAACGGAGCTTTTCTTGAGAAGGAGTTTCTCTCGAAAGAATTGAGTGGGAGGAAGATAGAACTTGATGAGGTTGTAGAACCTCTACTCCCTCTAGATGGTATCACAGGGCAGGTGGAAACCTCTGTCAAAGCGACGCTGGTTGATGACCCACAAGTATAGGGGATCAATCGTAGTCCTTTTGATAAGAGTGTCGAACCCAACGAGGAGCAGAAGGATCTGACAACTGGTTTTCAGCAAGGTAATATCTGCGGGCACTGAAATTATCAGTAACAAGTGATTGTATGGTGTGATGATTCATAGCAAGCAACAAGTAACAAAAGTAGCAACGGTGCAGCAAAGTGGCCCAATCCCTTTTATAGCAAGGGACAAGCCTGGACAAAGTCTTATAGGAGGAAAAACGCTCCCAAGGACACACGGGAATTTCTGTCATGCTAGTTTTCATCATGTTCATATGAGTCGCGTTCGTTACTTTGATAGTTTGATATGTGGGTGGACCGGCGCTTGGGTACTGCCCTTACTTGGACAAGCATCCCACTTATTATTAACCACTCTCGCAAGAATCTGCAACTACAAAAGAAGAATTAAGACAAAGTCTAACCATAGCATTAAAATAGTGGATCCAAATCAGCCCCTTACGAAGCAACGCATAAACTAGGGTTTAAGATTCTGTCACTCTAGCAACCCATCGTCTACTTACTACTTCCCAATGCCTTCCTCTAGGTCCAAATAATGGTGAAGTGTTATGTAGTCGACGTTCACATAACACCACTAGAGGAAAAACAACATACAACACATCAAAATATCGAACGAATACCAAATTCACATGACTACTATTAGCATGACTTATCCCATGTCCTCAGGAACAAAAGTAACTACTGACAAAGCATAATCATATTCATGACCAGAGAGGTAATGAGTAGCATCAAGGATCTGAACATAAACTCTTCCACCAAACAATCCAACTAGCATCAACTAGAAGGAGTAATTAACACTACTAGCAACCTTACAAGTACCAATCGGAGTCGTGAGACGGAGATTGATTACAAGTGATGAACTAGGGTTTGGAGATGAGATGGTGCTGATGAAGATGTCGATGGTGACGAGTCCCCTCCGATGAGAGGAGTGTTGGTGATGATGATGACGATGATTTCCCCCTCCGGGAGGGAAGTTACCCCGGCAGGATCGTCCTGCCGGAGCTCTAGATTGGTTATGCTCAAGTTCCACCTCGTGGCGGCGGCGCATCCACGAAAAAGCTCCCTTCTGAGTTTTTTCCGGATGAAACCCTTCATATAGCCAAAGATGAGCGCCGGAGGGGCAATAGGGGGCCCACAAGCCCTCCAGCCCCGGCCAGGGGGGTAGGCCGGGCCTGTAGGTTTGTGGCCTCGAGGTGGCGCCCCTTAGGTACTTCTTCCGCCCAGTATTTTTTATATATTCCCAAAAAATTCCACGTTTATTTTCACGGCTTTTGGAATTGCGTGGAATAGGCATCTCAAACTTGCACCTTTTTCAGGCCAGAATTCCAGCTGTCGGCATTCTCCCTCTTCATCTAAACCTTGCAAAATAAGTGAGAAAAGGCATAAGTATGGTACCTCGAAGTGTAATAACAGCCCAAAAAGCAATAAATATCAACATGAAAGCATGATGCAAAATGGACGTATCAACTCCCCCAAGCTTAGACCTCGCTTGTCCTCAAGCGAAAGCCGAGCTCAATAAATATGTCCACATGTTTAGGGAGAGAGGTGTCGAAAAACAAGATACGAACATGCAGGCATCATGATCATGATCAGAACACCAATACCAACATATAATCTCTCATGCTAAAGTGACAAATTCTTCACAAAGTAAAGCATGAATCAAGAACCTTACCGAGAAGTAACAATCGATAACCTTTAGTCACTATATCAATTGCAATTTATCACAACATTAGAAAGAGTCATATAAGACCTTGTAAAGCAAATCCACATACTCAATCATCTTTTCGTTCTCTACAATTGCTACAACTCACGTGGTACTCATGAGATCAAAGTTTCAGCTGGACACAGAGAAAGATAGGGGCTTATAGTTTTGCCTCCCAACTGTTTACCTTGAGGGTAATGTCAACAATAATAATTCATGAATACTTACCTCCAAGTTGGCATATGAATATAGATCTTTCCCTAGCATGTGACATTAGCCAAGATAAAGGCGAAACAAGGAATTGGTGAAGATCAACATGACTCTTTCAAGGGCAAAAAGTAAAGGTACAAGATAGGCCCTTCGCAGAGCGAAGCAGAGGTTGTCATGCACTTTTGAGGTTTGGATGTGTGTCCTCTTAGTGTGGAGGAACGTCACTTTATATTGCCTCCTGTGATAAAGAACTTTATTATGCAGTCTGTCGCTTTTATGTCTTCCTCATCACAGGTTCGTACAAAGCTTATTTGCCACACACTAATAGATCGTACATATTAGGGAGCAATTTGTATTGCTTGCACCGATGACAACTTACTTGAGGGATCTTATTCAATCCATAGGTAGGTATGGTGGACTCTCATGGCAAAACTGGGTTGAAGGTTTATGGATGCACAAGTAGTATCTCTACTTGGTGCGGGAGTTTTGGCTAATATGAGGTGGAAGCAATCGTCACGTGCTAAGGGATCTCTAATCATATGACATTGTTCGGAACCAAGCAAACACAATTCATTATGTTTTCTTCCTTGTCCAATATCTACTTCTAGGCATGTAATAGCTTAGTGAGTGTCAAGGATGATATATTTATATGTGAACCTCTCCTTCTTTATCACTTCCTATTAATTGCAACAATGACCAAGGTCTACGTTTGTCTACCCTCAACAAGTTTCAATCATCATCCTTTTTATATGTGAATCCATCACTTCCCATAAGATCACTATATGATCTTTCATGCTTTTGTTCTTTCTAGATCTTTTGATCATGGCAAGAGGCAAAGCCCTTCAACTAAGATTCTCTTTATTATATGGCTCACGAGCTGGAATACATTAGGGGTGACACAAAGCAAAACTCAAGCCTAAAACACTAAGACTTTTATTCTACTAGAGAAAGAGAAAACTGAAAAGGAACAAACGAAAACAAAGGTAAAGGCAAAAGATATGATGGTGATACGATACCGGGGCAACTCCCCCAAGCTTGGCACAAGCCAAGGGGATTGCCCATACCCATGCTCAGTTGTCTTCCTTTGGAGGTGATGGTGGTGGAGTTGTTGAAGAGGTCTTGAGCTTGTTTAATTTCCACTTGAGCATAAAATTCTGCTCCCTGAGATCATCATTTTCCTCTTCAAGCTTCAACACCCTTTGGCATAATTCCTGCTTACTCTCCTGCAAGAAACAAGAAGGGATAAACAAAGTCGTGGGCTTCTTTCTTGAGTTGGGGAGGCTCGACTTCTTGAACTCCACATGCGTGTCTCCAATTTGAGGTAGAGGAGCCTCCTCATCGGAACTCGTTTGCTCCTTCCCCTTGGGATCATACTCTTCTTCCTCCTCGGTGGTCCAGCCATAAGGACCAAGTCCCCATAACCTTGGGGTTAGCAAGGTAATCTGCCACATAGCTCTCCCCCTGTGAATCTTGGGAAGACATCTTGCCCTAATTCTGCGGCAGAAAACAGGCTCGAAACGAAAAAAGAGGGAATTTGCGTGATACAGAGGACAGACCTTTCGGGAGAATATATAATGATTTTTTCCAGACCAGAAGGAGTACTCCACACGATAACAGAGTCCGGGAGGCGCGCCAGGTGGCCACAAGCCCTCCAGCCCCGGCCAGGGGGGTAGCCGAGCCTAGGAGACTTGTCGCCTCCTCGGGCACTTTCCGGACTGCTTTAAATTTTTCTATTTTTCAAATAATCCAAAACGGAGGAAAATTGCTATGGGAAAAGTTTTGGAGTCGGTTTACTTACCGAATCACATACCTCCTTGTTTTCGGAGCATGAAACAAGCTTATAAATATCCCTTATGTACTCCTCCGGAGTTATGGTATTGATAATGTTGCTCTCAACATTTATGGGAGTACCTGAGATATAATGCTTGATTCTCTGCCCGTTTTCCACTCTCGGAAAATTACCTTCCATGTTGTTGATCTTGATAGCACCGGAACGATATACTTCCTCAACAATATAGGGACCATCCCATTTAGAGAGAAGCTTGCATGCAAAAAATATTAAACAAGAATTGTATAGCAAGACATAATCACCTACATTGAACTCACGCTTTTGTATCCTCTTATCATGCCATCTCTTAACCTTTTCTTTGAATAACTTGGCATTTTCATATGCCTGAGTTCTCCATTCATCAAGCGAGCTAATGTCAAATAACCTCTTCTCACCAGCAAGTTTGAAATCAAAGTTAAGCTCTTTGATTGCCCAATAAGCTTTATGCTCTAGCTCAAGAGGTAGATGACATGATTTACCGTACACCATTTTGTATGGAGACATGCCCATGGGATTCTTATAGGCAGTTCGATAAGCCCACAGTGCATCATCGAGCTTCTTAGACCAATTATTTCTAGACCTCTTGATAGTCTTTGGCAGAATTAGTTTAATCTCTCTATTACTTAGCTCTACTTGACCATTGGAATGAGGGTGATAGGGCGACGCAATTCTATGGTTGACATCGTACTTAGCAAGCGTTTTACGGAAAGCACCATGAATGAAATTGAACCACCGTCGGTCATTAGATATCTAGGTACTCCAAATCTAGGGAAGATAACTTCCTTAAGCATCCTGATAGAGGTATTGTGATCAGCACTACTAGTGGGGATAGCTTCTACCCACTTAGTGACATAATCAACAGCAACTAGGATATGAGTATACCCGTTGGATTTTGGAAAAGGTCCCATATAATCAAAGCCCCAAATATCAAATGGTTCAGTGAAAAGTCAATAGTTCATAGGTATTTCCTGACGTTTACTAATATTACCTACTCTTTGACATTCGTCACAAGACAAGACAAACTTACGGGCATCCTTGAAGAGAGTGGGCCAATAGAAACCTGATTGCAATACCTTGTGTGCAGTTATATCTCCCGCATGGTGTCCTCCATAGGCCTCGGAGTGACACTTCTGTGGGATCTGTCCCTGTTCATGTTCAGGTACACAACATCTAATAACACCATCTACTCCTTCCTTATAAAGGTAAGGATCATCCCAAAAGTAATGTCTCAAGTCAAAGAAGAATTTCTTCTTTTGCTGATATGTGAAACTAGGCGGTATATATTTGGCAGCGATATAGTTTGCATAGTCAGCAAACCACGGTGCACTACGTGAAGCATTGATGACATTCAATTGCTCATTGGGAAAGCTATCATCAATAGGTTGTGGGTCATCAAGAACGTTCTCCAACCTAGACAAGTTATCTTCTACTCGGTTATCAGCACCCTACCTGTCGACAACGTGCAAATCAAATTCTTGTAGCAAGAGAACCCATCTGATAAGTCTAGGTTTAGCGTCCTTCTTCTCATTGAGGTACTTAATAGCAGCGTGATCAGTGTGAATAGTGACTTTGGAATCAACTATGTATGACCTGAACTTTTCAAATGCAAACACGACTGCTAAAAATTCCTTTTCCGTAGTAGCATAGTTTCTTTGGGCACTGTCTAGAGTTTTACTAGCGTAGTGAATAACATTCAACTTCTTATCAACTCTTTGCCCTAGGGCAGCACCAACAGCATAATCACTAGCGTCACACATGATTTCAAAGGGTAAGTTCCAATCAGGTGGTTGAACAATAGGTGGAATTATCAAAACCCTCTTAAGTATTTCGAAGGCTTCCTCACAATCATCGTCAAAAACAATTGGAATATCCTTTTGCAAGAGATTGGTAAGATGCCTAGAAATCTTAGAGAAGTCTTTAATGAACCTTCTATAGAAACCAGCATGACCAAGGAAACTTCTTATACCTTTGATATCTGTGGGGTATGGCATTTTCTCGATTGCATCAACCTTAGCCTTATCGACTTCAATACCTCTTTCAGAAATTTTATGTCCTAAGACGATGCCTTCATTGACCATAAAGTGGCACTTCTCCCAATTCAAGACAAGATTGGTGTCTTTACATCTCTGCAAGACTCGGTCAAGGTTGCTGAGGCAATCATCAAGAGAAGACCCGTAAACGGAAAAGTCATCCATGAAAACCTCAACAATCTTTTCACAAAACTCAGAGAATATAGCCATCATACATCTTTGAAAGGTGGCAGGTGCATTACATAAGCCAAAAGGCATACGTCTATAAGCAAAGGTACCGAAAGGGCAGGTGAAAGTGGTTTTCTGCTGATCAGATTGTGCAACTGGTATTTGGGAGAAACAAGAATAACCGTCTAGAAAGCAGAAGTGTGTGTGATTAGACAGTCTTTCTAGCATTTGGTAGATAAAAGGCAAAGGGTAATGATCTTTCCTAGTGGCTTTACTCAATTTCCTAAAATCGATCACCATCCTATAGCCAGTAATAATTCTCTGCGGGGTCAATTCATCCTTATCATTAAGGACAATGGTAATGCCTCCCTTATTAGGGACGCAATGCACCGGACTCACCCAATCGCTATGAGCAACAGGATAAATAATACATGCCTCTAGGAGCTTTAGTATTTCTTTTCTTACTACTTCTTTCATGTTAGGATTCAATATCCATTGATGATCAGCAACTGGTTTGAAATCATGATCAGTTTTAATCTTGTGCTGGCATAGAGTGGGACAAATGCCCTTAAGATCATCAAGAGTATATCCAATAGCAGCACGGTGCTTCCTCAGAGTTTTTAGTAATTTCATTTCTTCATGCTCTGAGAGGCTAGCACTAATAATAACAGGATATATCTCTTTTTCATCAAGATAAGCATACTTAAGAGTATCAGGCAATTGTTTAAGCTCGAATACAGGATCACCCTTTGGTGGGGGCGGATCCCCATGCAGTTCAACATGCAAATTATTCTTAAGAATAGGATATTGTTCTGAGACAACTCTATCTATCTCATCCCTTTCATCCATATGCATATCATTTTCATGCTCAAGCAAGTATTGCTCTAAGGGATCAGTAGGAGGCACAACTATAGAAGCTAAGGCAATAGTTTCATCCTTACTAAGCAATTCTTTTTCATGAGGTTGTCTACCAAACTTGGAAAAATTGAACTCATGTAACACACCTTCAACACCAACAGTGATAGCTTGCTTCTCACAATCAATCTGAGCATTGACAGTATTAAGAAAAGGTCTGCCAAATATGATCGGACAAAAGCTATCTTGGGTGGTAGCAAGAATGAGGAAATCAACAGGATACTTCGTTTTACCACACAAGACTTCAACATCCCTAACAATTCCCACAGGGAAGATAGTATCTCTATTGGCAAGCTGAATAGTGACATCAATAGGCTCTATCTAAATAGGTGCAATCTCGTCTCTGATTTCATCATATAAGGATTGAGGTATTGCACTAACACTAGCACCCACGTCACATAAACCATGATAGCAATGATCTCCTATCTTAACAGAAACAACAGGCGTGCCAACAACAGGCATATGTTTGTCTCTATCGTGAGGTTTAGCAATTCTAGCAGCATCTTCACAGAAGTGAATACTATATCCCTCAACATTGTCAGACAAAAGATCTTTGATAATAGAAATGCTAGGTTCAACTATAATTTTCTCAGGGGGTGTAGGTGTTCTAATGTAGCCTCTACGTATCACAGTTGAAGCTTTAGAATGATCTTTTATCCTAACAGGGAAAGGTGGTTTCTCAATGTAAGCACTGGGAACAACAGGATCATTATAGGCAATGACTCTCTCTTCAACTGGATTGGGTTTAACTACATTGACTTCTAAAGGAGGATGGTATTTGAACCACTTCTCTTTGGCGATATCAACATGAGCAGCAAATGATTCACACTATGAAGCTACTATCTCAGGGTCAAGTCCATACTTAGCGCTAAAGTCACAAAAAGTATTTGTTTCAGCAAAGGATTTAACGCAATCAAACTGGAAATTCATACCTGACTCCTTACCTTCTTCAAGCTCCCAATATTCAGAGTTGCTTTTAATTCTCTCCAATAAATTCAGCAAAGGATTTAGATGCAAGTCTGGATGTGATGTTCCATCTCCTGTAAAAGGATTAGCCAGCAGTTTCTCAAGTATACCCGAAGGAAATTCAAAGAAAATATCTTCAGTAGGTGCAGCAGGTTGAGCACCAACTCTTTGTTCTTCCGTTCGAGCTGAAGATTCCCCGAACAAGCCCCTCAAAGAATTATTATCCATAGTGACAAGTGACAATAAATTTCAGCACACTATATGAATGTTTCCTTACCAAGTTCCACTTACCAAAGGCGCTTCACTCCTCAGCAACGGCGCCAGAAAAGAGTCTTGATGACCCACAAGTATAGGGGATCAATCGTAGTCCTTTCGATAAGTAAGAGTGTCGAACCCAACGAGGAGCAGAAGGATCTGACAAGTGGTTTTGAGCAAGGTAATATATGTGGGCACTGAAATTATCAGTAACAAGTGATTGTATGGTGAGATGATTCATAGCAAGCAACAAGTAACAAAAGTAGCAACGGTGCAGAAAAGTGGCCCAATCCCTTTTGTAGCAAGGGAAAATCCTGGAAAAAGTCTTATAGGAGGAAAAATGCTCCCGAGGACACACGGGAATTTCTGTCATGCTAGTTTTCATGATGTTCATATGATTCGCGTTCGTTACTTTGATAGTTTGATATGTGGGTGGACCGGCGCTTGGGTACTGCCCTTACTTGGACAAGCATCCCACTTTTGATTAACCCCTCTCGAAAGCATCCGCAACTACGAAAGAAAAATTAAGACAAAGTCTAACCATAGCCTTAAAATAGTGGATCCAAATCAGCCCCTTACGAAGCAACGCATAAACTACGGTTTAAGCTTCCGTCACTCTAGCAACCCATCATCTACTTACTACTTCCCAATGCCTTCCTCTAGGCCCAAATAATGGTGAAGTGTTATGTAGTCGATGTTCACATAACACCACTAGAGGAAAAACAACATACAACACATCAAAATATCGAACGAATACCAAATTCACATGCCTACTATTAGCATGACTTATCCCATGTCCTCAGGAACAAAAGTAGCTACTCACAAAGCATAATCATATTCATGACCAGAGAGGTAATGAGTAGCATCAAGTATCTAAACATAAAATCTTCCACCAAACAATCCAACTAGCATCAACTACAAGCAGTAATTAACACTACTAGCAACCTTACAAGTACCAATCGGAGTCGTGAGACGGAGATTGATTACAAGTGACGAACTAGGGTTTGGAGATGAGATGGTGCTCATGAAGATGTTGATGGTGACGAGTCCCCTCCGATGAGAGGAGTGTTGGTGATGATGATGACGATGATTTCCCCCTACAGGAGGGAAGTTACCCCGGCAGGATCGTCCTGTCGTAGCTCTAGATTGGTTCTGCTCAAGTTCCGCCTCGTGACGGTGGCGAATCCACGAAAAAGCTCCCTTCTGATTTTTTTTCCGGACGAAACCCTTCATATAGCCAAAGATGAGCACCCGAGGGGCAACAGGGGGGCGACAAGCCCTCCATCCCCGGCCAGCGGGGTAGGCCGGGCCTGGAAGGCTTGTGGCCTCCAGGTGGCGCCCCTCTGGTACTTCTTCCGCCCAGTATTTTTTATATATTCCCAAAAAATCCACGTTGATTTTCACGGCATTTGGAGACTAGATTATTGACTCTAGTACAAGTGGGAAACTGTTGGAAATATGCCCTAGAGGCACTGATAAAATAGTTATTATTATATTTCCTCTTTCAAGATAATTATTTATTATCCATGCTATAATAGTATTGAATGAAAGCATCGATACATGTGTGCATATATAGACAAAACAATGTCCCTAGCAAGCCTCTAGTTGGCTAGCCAGTTGATCAAGGATGGTTAAGGTTTTCTTACCATATGCAAGTGTTGTCACTTGATAACTCGATCACATCATTAGGAGAAACATGTGATGGACTAGACCCAAACTATGAACGTAGCATGTGATCGTGTCATTTTGTTGATATTGTTTTCTGCGTGTCAAGTATTCATTCCTATGACCATGAGATTATGTAACTCACTGACACCGGAGGAATACCTTGTGTGTATCAAACGTCACAACGTTACTAGGTGACTATAAAGGTGCTCTACAAGTATCTCCGATGGTGTCCGTTGAGTTAGCATGGATCAAGACTGGGATTTGTTACTCCGTGTGATGGAGAGGTATCTCGGGGCCCACTCGGTAATACAACATCACATACAAGCCTTGCAAGCAATGTGACTCAAGTATAAGTCACGGGATCTTGTATTACGGAATGAGTGAAGAGATTTTCCGGTAACAAGATTGAAATAGGTATACGGATACCGACGATGAAATCTAGGGCAAGTAACATACCGAAGGACAAAGGGAATGTCATACGGGATTATGTGAATCCTTGGCACACAGGTTCGACCGATAAGATCTTCGTAGAATATGTAGGATCCAATATGGACATCCAGGTCCCGCTATTGGATATTGACCAAGGAGTGTCTCGGGTCATGTCTACATAGTTCTCGAACCCGCAGGGTCTGCACACTTAAGGTTCGGTGACGTTTTAGTATAGTTGAGTTATGTATGTTGGTGACCGAAGGTTGTTTGGAGTCTCGGATGAGATCACGGATGTCACAGGGGTTTCCGGAATGGTCTAGAAATGAATATTGATATATATGATGGTTTCATTTGGTTACCGGAAAGATTTCGGGCATTACCGGCAGTGTACCGGGACTGATGAATGGGTTCTGGGTATTCATCGGGAGGGGCCCACCCACCCCAGAGTGAGCCCAGTAACCCTAGGATGGCGCACCATCCCTTAATGGGTTGGTGAGGCTAGCCCATGAGGGCTATGGCACCACAAGTGGAAAAAACCAAAGGGAAAGAAAAAACAAGGAAAGAGGGAGGTGGGAAGGAAGGAGTGGACTCCTTCCCACAAACCGAATAGGGGTAGGAGTGCACCTCCTCCCAATCAGCCGACGCCCTTGGGGCTCCCTTGAGCCCCAAGGCTAGCCCCTCCCCTCCTCCTATATATATTGGTGGTTTTAGGGCTTTTGATACATAACTTTTGCCACGTGCAACTCAAACCTGTACCACGTAGTTCTTCCTCTAGATCGGATTTCTGCGGAGCTTGGGCGGAGCCCTGCAGGAGTAGATCATCAACACCACCGGCGCACCGTCACGCTGCCGAAGAACTCATCTACTTCTCCGTCTCTCTTGCTGAATCAAGAAGGCAGAGATCGTCATCGAGTTGTACGTGTGCTGAACGCGGAGGTGTCGTCCATTCGGCGCTAGATCAGAACGGATCGTGGGACGGATCGTGGGACGACGGTGATTTGAATCACGAAGCGGTACCACTACATCAACTGCATTTCTTAACGCTTCCCTCTTAACGATCTACAAGGGTATGTGGATCTAATCTCCTCTCGTAGATGAACATCACCATGATAGATCTTCGTGTGCGTAGGAATTTTTTTATTTCCCATGCAACGTTCCCAAACAGTTTGACACCATGAAAGTAAGAATCGAAAAGGAGCATCAATTGTTAATGGTTTGTAAAACCGCTAGTTTCAACAAGGGCAAGGGCATGAAGGGATACTTCCTTAAACGGCAAACCAGTTGCTGCTCTATGAAGATTTCCAAGGTTGAACCCAAACCCGAGACTAAGTGCCTTTGTAATGAGGGGAATAATCACTAAAGGGGGACTACCCTAGATACTTGGTAGATAAGAAGGCTGGCAAAGTCGACAAAAGTATGTTGGATATACATGATATTGATGTGTACTTTACGAGTACTCCTAATAGCACGAGGGTATTAGATACTGGTTTGATCGCTAAGTGTTAGTAACTCAAAATAAAAGCTACGGAATAAATGGAGACTAGCTGAAAGCAAGGTGACGATGTGTGTTGGAAGTGTTTCCAAGGTCGATGTGATCAAACATCGCACGCCCCATCTACCATCGGGATTAGTGTTAAACCTAAATAATTGTTATTTGATGTTTGTGTTGAGCATAGACATGATTGGATTATGTTTACTGCAATACTGTTATTCATTTAAAAAGAATAATGGTCATTATGTTTACTTGCATAATACCTTCAATGGTCTTGCACCTAAAATGAACAGTTTATTGAATCTCGATCGTAGTGATACACATGTTCATAATATTGTTGCCAAAAGATAGAAAGTCGTAATGATAGTACCACTTACTTGTGGCACTACTGCTTGAGTCATATAGGTATAAAATGCATGAAGAAGCTCCATGCTGATGGATCTTTGTACTCACTCATTTTTGAACCGTTTGAGATATGCAAACCATGCCTATTGGTATAAACGCATTTAGAAACTCCATCTGGATGGATCATTTGGAGTCACTTGATTTTTGAATCACTTGAGACATGCAAATCATAGCACATGAGCAAGATGACTAAAGACCTCATTTTCCAGTGAGATGGAACAAGAAAGTAACTTGTTGGAAGTAATACATTTTGATTTATGCAGTCCAATGAGTGATGAGGCACGCAGTGGATATCATTATGATCTTACTTCACGGAAGATTTGAGTAGATACTAGTATATTTGCTTGATTAAACACAAGTCTAAATTATTGAAAGGTTCAAGTAATTTCAGAGTGAAGTTGAAGATCATCGTGACAAGAGAATAATATGTCTACGACGTGATCGTAGAGGTAAACATATATATCTGAGTTACGAGTTTGGTAAACATTTAAGACAATGTGAAAATTGTTTCACATGAAAATTGTTTCACAACTCATGCCACCTGGAACACCATAGTCTCATGGTGTGTCTGTATGTCATTGTTGTGCCCTACTAGATATGGTGAATACTATGATGTCTCTTATCAAATTACCACTATTGTTTATGGGTTAAGCATTAGAGACAACCGCATTCACTTTTAAACAGGGCACCACGTAAATCTATTGAGATGACAGCTAAGCTGTTGTTTCTTAAAAGTTTGGGGCTGTGATGCTTATGTGAAAGAGTTTCAGCCTCATAAGCTCGAACCCAAAGGGGATGAACGTGTATTTATAGGACACCCAAAACAGTTGGGTATACCTCCTATCTCAGATCCAGAAGCAAATGTGTTTGTTTCTAGAAACGGGTCCTTTCTCGAGGAAAGGTTTCTCTCGAAAGAATTGAGTGGGAGCATGGTGGAGACTTGATGAGGTTATTGAACCATCACTTCAACCAGTGTGTGTAGCAGGGCGCAGGAAGTTGTTCCTATGGCGACGTATCAATTTAAGTGGAAGCTAATGATAGTGGTCACGAAACTTCGGATCAAGTCACTACAAACCTCGTAGGTCGACAAGGTCACGTACTGCTGCTACAGAGTGGTACGACAACGCTATCTTAGAGGTCATGTTGTTGGACAACAATGAACCTACGAGCAATGGAGAAGCGATGGTGGGCCCGGATTCTGACAAATGACTCGAGGCCATGAAATCCGAGAGAGGATCCATGTATGAAAACAAAGTATATACTTTGGAAGAACCACTTGATGGTCATAAGACTATTAACTCCGAATGGATCTTTAAAAGGAAGACAGACGATAATGGTGAAAAGTCACCATTAAGAAAGCTTGACTTGTCACAAAGATGTTTCCGACAAAGTTCAAGGAGTTGACTACGATGAAACTTTCTCGTAGCGATGCTCAAACTCTGTTGGAATTACGTTAGCAGTTGTAGCATCATTTATGAAATCTTGCAGATAGGATGTCCAAATATTGTTTCCTCGGCGGTTTCATTGAGGAAAGGTTGTACGTGATACAACTAGAAGATTTTGTCGATCCTAAAGGATGCTAACTAGTATGCAAAGTTCCAGTGATCCTTCTAAGGACTGGAGCAATCATCTCGGAGTTGGAATATACGCTTTGATGAGATGATCAAAGTTTTTGGATTTATACAAGGTTTATGAGTAACTTGTATTTCCAAAGAAGTGAGTGGGAGAACTATAGAATTATGATGAAAATATGTGGTTGACATATTGTTGATCGGAAATAATGTTGAATTTCTAGAAAGCATAAAGGGTTGTTTGAAAGGATTTTTTCAAAGGAAAACCTGGATAAAGATACTTGAGAGTTGAGCATCAAGATCTATGAAGATAGATCAAAGTGCTTAATAGAACTTTCATCGAAATGCATGCCTTGACAGGTTTTGAAGGAGTTCAAAATAGATCAGCAAAGAAGGAGGTCTTGGCTATGTTGTAAGGTGTAAATTTGAGTAGGACTCAAAGCCCGACTACGGCAGAAGAAAGAGAAAGGACGAAGGTCGTCCCCTCTACATTAGCCGTAGGCTCTATAGTATGCCATGCTGTGTACCGCACCTGAAGTGTGCCTTGCCATGAGTCGGTCAAGGGTTAAAAAGTGATCCAGGATGGATCGTTGGACAGCGGTCAAAGTTATCCTTAGTAACTAGTGGACTAAGGATTTTTTTTCTCGTTTATGGAGGTGATTAAAGAGTTAGTCGTAAGGGGTTACGTCGATGCAAGCTTTGTCACTAATTCGGATAACTCTGACTAGTAAACCGGATTCGTATAGTGGAGCAATCATTTGGAATGGTTCCAAATGGTGCATAGTAGCATGTATAGGATGACATAGAGATTTGTAAAGCACACACGGATCTGAAAGGTTCAGACCCGTTGACTATAATTCTCTCTCACAAGCAAGACATGATCAAACCCCAGAACTGTATGGGTGTTAGATTCATTACAATCACATAGTGATGTGAACTAGATTATTGACTGTAGTGCAAATGGTAGACTGTTGGAAATATGCCCTAGAGGCAATAATAAATTGGTTATTATTATATTTCCTTGTTCATGATAATTGTCTATTATTCATGCTATAATTGTATTAACCGGAAACCGTAATACATGTGTGAATATATATAGATCACAATGTGTCCCTAGTGATCCTCTAGTTGGCTAGCACATTGATCGATAGATGATCATGGTTTCCTGATCGTGGACATTGGATGTCATTGATAACGGGATCACATCATTGGGGAATGATGTGATGGACAAGACCCAATTCTAAGCATAGCACTAGATCGTGTTGTTCGTCTGCTAAAGCTTTTCTAGTGTCAAGTATCTTTTCCTTAGACCGTGGGATTGTGCAGCTCCCGGATACTGTAGGTGTGCCTTGTGTGTATCAAACGTCACAACTTAACTGGGTAACTATAAAGGTGCACTACATGTATCTCTGAAAGTGTCTATTGGGTTGGTACGAATCGAGACCGGGATTTGTAACTCCGTGTGCATGGAGATGATTCTATGGGCCCACTCGGTAGAACATCAGCATAATGAGCTCAGTGTGACTAAGGAGTTAGCCACGAGATTATGTGCTACGGAACGAGTAAAGAGACTTGCCGGTACTGAGATTGCACAAGGTATGGAGACACCGACGATCGAATCTCGGGAAAGTATTATAACGATAGACAAACGGATCTGCATACGGGTTTGAGTGAATCCTTGACATCGTGGTTCATCCGATGAGATCATCATGGAACATGTGGGAACCAACATGGATATACAGACCCCTCTGTTGGTTATTGACCGGAGAATGTCTCGGTCATGTCTGCATGCTTCCCGAACCCGTAGGGTCTACACACTTAAGGTACGATGACGCTATGGTTATATGGGAATAGTGTACGAGGTTACCGAAGGTTGTTCGGAGTCCCGGATGAGATCCCGGACGTCACGAGGACCTCCGTAATGGTCCGGAGGTGAAGATTGATATATAGGATGAGGGGTTTTGGACACCGGAAATGTTTCGGCCATCACCGGTAACGTACAGGGAACACCGGACGGGTTCCGGGGGTCCATCGGGAGGGGCCACCAGCCCCAAAGGTTAACATGGGCCAAAAGGAGAAAGGAAACCATCCCAGAGTGGGATGGTGAGCCCTCCCCTCTTAGCCCAAGGTGCAAGGAAAGTGGGAGGGGGCAAATCCTAGGCGCAGAGGAGGCCCAAGGCCCACCTAGGGCGCGCGCCTTGATACGTCTCAAACGTATCTATAATTTTTGATGGTTTCATGTTGTTATCTTGTCAACTTTGGATGTTTTATGTACCTTTTATATCTTTTTGGGGACTAACTTATTAATTCAGTGCCAAGTGCAAGTTCTTGTTTTTTCTGTGTTTTTGACTCTTTTCAGATCTTATTTTGGAACGGAGTCCAAACGGAATAAAATCCTCGAAATAAATTTTTCCAGAACAGAAAAAGATCGGGGGACTTGAGGGCCAAGGCAGGAGCGCCATAGGGGGCCCACAAGCCTTGTAGCCGCCACCAGGGGGTCGGCGGCTACCAGGCTTGTGGCCCCCCTGGAGCTCCCCTGCCCTCTTTCGCCTATAAATTTCCTAAAATCCCAGAAAAAATTGGGCCATCCACGAAAACAGTTTTCCCCACCGCAAGCTTCCGTTTCCGTGAGATCTCATCCGGAGACCCTTCCCGGTGCCCTGCCGGAGGGGACTTTGGAGTTGGAGGTCTTCTACATCAACATCATCGCCTCTCCAATGACTCGTGAGTAGTCCACTTCAGACCTACGGGTTCGTAGTTAGTATCTAGATGGCTTCTTCTCTCTCTTGGATCTTCAATACAAAGTTCTCCATGATCTTCATGGAGATCTATCCGATGTAATCCTCTTTGGCGGTGTGTTTGTCGAGATCCGATGAATTGTGGATTTGTGATCATATTATCTATGAATTATATTTGAGTCTTTGCTGATTTCTTATATGCATGATTGGATATCCTTGTAAGTCTCTCCGATTCTTGGGTTTTGTTTGGCCAACTAGATCTATGATTCTTGCAATGGGAGAAGTGCTTGATTTTGGATTCATACCGTGTGGTGACCTTTCCCAGTGACAGAAGGGGCAGCAATGCGCGCATCTTGTTGTTGCCATCAAGGGTAACAAGACGGGATTTTATCGTAGATATGAGATTGTCCATCTACATCATGTCATCTTGCTTAAGGCGTTACTCTGTTCTTATGAACTTAATATACTAGATGCATGCTGGATAGCGGTCGACGTGTGGAGTAATAGTAGTAGATGCAGAAATTATCGGTCTACTTGTTTTGGACGTGATGCCTATAGATATAATCATTGCCATAGATAACATCACAACTCTGCACGGTTCTATCAATTGCTCCACAGTAATTCGTTCACCCATCGTCTACTTGCTTTCATGAGAGAAGCCACTAGTGAACACTACGGCCCCTGGGTCTATTCACAACTATCGTCTCCACTTTCACTTTTAATTTGCTTTGTTTAATTTTTGCTTTCAGTTCTCACTTTGCAAACAATCTATAAGGGATTGACAACCCCTTCATAGCGTTGGGTGCAAGCTCTTTGTGTTTGTGCAGGTACTTGTGACTCGACGTGCACCTCCCACTGGATCGATACCTTGGTTCTCAAACTGAGGGAAATACTTACCGCCGTTGTGCTACATCACCCTTTCCTCTTCAAGGGAACACCAACGCAAGGCTCCAAGGCCGCGGGGAAATCCTTTGCCTATTTGCCAAGGAAGTCCCTAAAGGCGTAGCCCGTAGCAGCAGGATTCCTGGCTTCGTTGTCAGGGAAGGTGTGTTGTCGCAGTAGCAGAAGGATTTCTGGCGCCGTTGCCGGGGAGGAGGATCGCTTGCCTAGGAGATCAAGTCAAGATCTATCGAAGTAGGTGTCACAAACTCATCTCTTGCATTTACCTTTTTTGCCAGTTGCCTCTCGTTTTCCTCTCCCCCACTTCACATTTGCCGTTTTCATTTGCCTTTCTCCGTTGCCGTTTTCTTTTGCCTTTCTCCCTTGTCGTTTTCTTTTGCCTTTTGCCGTTCTTTTTTGCCTGTTTCACTCACTTTCTTCCTGCTTGTTTGTGTGTGGGATAGTCCATCAATGGCTAGACCCACCACTCCAAACGATACCCCTGAGAACGAAGTTCTCAATTTCAAGCAGAATGAGGAAGAAAATTTAAAGGACGCTTGGTACTGGATTTGCAATGCTCAAAGTAGATCTACTCGTAAGCAATCCACTACCGTTCTTCTTCGTAGTTTTTATGTTGGAATCTCTCCTTGGAATAGGTATATTCTTGATACCATGGTAGGCGGGAATTTTTTGGGGAGCCATAGTGTTGACTCCTATGGAGCTATCATGAATTTGGTAGGCTCACCCCCGCTCATGGTTAATGGAACTACCTTGACCTTGGAACACGTTATGCAAAGGCTTGACGCTATTGAAAACAAAATTGCCACAATTGAACTTATTGAGGGTTTGGATAGAAAGATCCACAATCAAATTACTCAGTAAGGATCCAAAGTGGGAATGGTTTTGAAAAATTTATGGGAGAAGGAACCTATAGTTAATGATTCCTCTAGAATTGGGAAACTAGAAGATGTCATAACCAACTTGGGTTCCGCTTTTGTCGCTGTGCAAAATACTCCAAATCTCACTCTCAAAAAGACCGTCAAGTCTGTTTTTGTTCCTAAAGGTAGTGGTGAGTCATCCAATAAAGATGAAGACCTTAAGATGATGAATGATCACGCTACTTATGGTTTGAGCACCAAAGATGACTATACGTGATTCCATCACCTTTTGCCTAGCTAAGGGCGTTAAACAATAGCGCTTGTTGGGAGGCAACCCAACGAATCTATCCTTTTTCTTCCTGTTTTGTGTTTTCCACACTTTCATAATTCTGTTATGATTGTGCTTTTTTGTGTTTCTTTTGCGTTTGTGCCAAGTAAAACCGTTATGATTAGTCTTGGGGATGATCGTTTGGTCATGCTGGAAATGACAGAAACTTTCTGCTCACGAAAAGAACTTTCATTTTTTTCTGTAAGAGCTTTTGAGTTGATTCTTTTTGTTGCCGATTGATACGCAAATTCTTCAGGCTGTCGTAATTTGTCAGAATTTTTGAAGTATCAGAAGTATACGAAGTATAAAGATTGCTACAGACTGGTCTGCTGTTAACAGATTATGTTTTTGTTGAGGTGGTTTCTTATTTTGATGAAACTATGGATAGTATCGGGGGGTATTAGCCATGGAAGATTGAAAATATAGTAACCCAACATCAACATAAGTAGAATTTAAGTTTGCTACAGTACCTAAGGAAGTGGTGGTTTTCTTTCTTATACTAATGATATCACGAGTTTCTGTTTAAGTTTCGTGTTGTGAAGTTTTCAAGTTTTGGGTGAAGTTCTTATGGACAAAGAGATAAAGAGTGGCAAGATCTCAAGATTGGGGATGCCCAAGGCACCCCAAGTTTATTCAAGGATGCCGTAAAAGCCTAAGCTTGGGGATGCCCCGGGAAGACATCCCCTCTTTCATCTTCAGTCCATCGGTAACATTACTTGGGGCTATATTTTTATTCACCACATGTTATGTGTTTTGCTTGGAGCGTCTTGTATCGTAGGAGTCTTTTATTTCTGTTGTGTCACAATCTTCCTTGCTGCACACTTAGAGAGAGAGACATGCACTCACCGTGATTTTGTCGAGCTTCACTTATATCCTTTGGTTAGACAATTCAACTCACATGTGCTTCACTTATATCTTTTGAGCTAGTTGATTTTGCTCTGTGTGCTTGACTTATATCTTTTAGAGCATGGAAGCGCGTGGCTTGGTAGTTGATCTATGCTATGATAGTAGTCTCTAAAGGGGTAGTTATCCAAAGGGATATGAAAACTTCCATCTCCATGTGCATTGAATAGTTAGAGAAGTTTGATTCCTCTCAATTAGTTTCGAGTTGTGGTTGTGGTAATATTTAAGTCATGTTAGTATGGTGTTGTGGATCTAGAAATACTTGTGTTGAAGTTAGTGATTCCCGTAGCATGCACGTATGGTGAACCGCTATGTGATGAAGTCTGAGCATGATTAGTCTATTGATTGTCATCCTTTGTGTGGCGGTCGGGATCGCGGGATGGTTTATACCTACCAACCCTTCCCCTAGGAGTACGCGTTGAATGCTTTGTTTCAATTACTACTAAAAAATTTGGAACAAGTATATGAGTTCTTCATGACTAATGTTGAGCCCATGTTTTAGATGCACTTTCACCTTCCACCATCACTATCTTCTTTAGTGTCGTGCAACTTTCGTCGGTGCACAAAACCCACCATTAGCCTCCCTCAAAACAGCCACCATACCTTCCTACTATGGCTTTTTCAAAGCCATTCCGAGATATATTGCCATGCAACTACCACCATGACATGTGCCACAGCTTCTACATTGCCATTGCATGATCGTAAGATAGCTAGCATGATGTTTCCATTGATGTCTATGCCATGCTAGATCATTGTCACGGTACACTACGGAAGGCATTCCATATAGAGTAATCATTGCACTAAGTTTTGAGTTGTAAGTGTGATGATCATCATTGATGGAGCATTGTCCCATGTGAGGAATATAAGAGGCCAAATATGCCCACCAATATATATATATATATATATATATAAAGAGGCCAAAGAGCCCACCAAAAAAATGAGAGAAAAAGAGAGAAGCGACAATGCTACTATCCTTCCACACTTGTGCTTATTAAGCACCATGATCTTCATGATTGAGAGTCTCTCGTTTTGTCACCACCATATAGCTAGTGGGAAATTTTCATTATATAACTTGGCTTGTATATTCCAATGATAGGCTTCCTCAAATTTGCCTTAGGTCTTCGTGAGCAAGCAAGTTGGATGCACACCCACTAGTTTTATTTAAGAGCTTTCACATACTCTTAGCTCTAGTGCATCATTTGTATGGCAATCCCTACTCACTCACATTGATATCTATAGATGAGCATCTCCATAGCTCATTGATATGCCTAGTTAATGTGACCATCTTCTCCTTGTTTGTCTTGCAACCTCCACCACACTCCATTTCACTTATAGTGCTAAAACCATGGCTCACGCTCATGTATTGCGTGAGAGTTGAAAAAGTTTGAGAAAGTAAAGGTGTGAAAACAATTACTTGGCCAATACCGGGGTTGTGCATGATTTAAATTCGTTGTGCAAGGATGATAGAGCATAGCCAGACTATATGATTTTGTAGGGATAACTTTCTTTTGGCCTCGTTATTTTGAAAGTTCATGATTACCTTGCTAGTTTGCTTGAATTATTATTGTCTCCACGTCAATAGCAAACTATTGTTTTGAATCTAATGGATCTGAACATTCACGTTACATAAGAGGAGTTACAAAGGACATCTATGCTAGGTAGCATGAAAGCATCAAAAATTCATTCTTTATCACTTCCCTACTCGAGGATGAGCATGAGTTAAGCTTGAGGATGCTTGATACGTCTCAACTGTATCTATAATTTTTTATGGTTTCATGTTGTTATCTTGTCAACTTTGGATGTTTTATGTACCTTTTATATCTTTTTTGGGACTAACTTATTAATTCAGTGCCAAGTGCCAGTTCCTGTTTTTCTGTGTTTTTGACTCTTTTCAGATCTGATTTTGGAACAGAGTCCAAATGGAATAAAATCCTCGAAATAAATTTTTCCGGAACATAAGAGGAACGGGGGACTTGAGGGCCAAGGCAGGAGCGCCACAGGGGCCCACAAGCCCTGTAGCCGCCACCAGGGGGGCGGCGGCTACCACGCTTGTGGCCCCCTTGGAGCTCCCCTGCCCTCACTCTTTTGCCTATAAGTTCCCTAAAATCCTAGAAAAAATTGGGACATCCACGAAAACACTTTTCCGCCGTCGCAAGCTTCCGTTTCCGCGAGATCTCATCTGCACACCCTTCCCGGTGCCCTGCTGGAGGGGACTTTCGAGTTGGAGGGCTTCTACATGAACATCATCGCCTCTCCACTGACTCGTGAGTAGTCCACTTCAGACCTACGGGTCTGTAGTTAGTAGCTAGATGGCTTCTTCTCTCTCTTGGATCTTCAATACAAAGTTCTCCATGATCTTCATGGATATCTATCCGATGTAATCCTCTTTGGCAGTGTGTTTGTCGAGATCCGATGAATTGTGGATATCTGATCAGATTATCTATGAATTATATTTGAGTCTTTGCTGATTTCTTATATGCATGATTTGATATCCTTGTAAGGCTCTCCGAGTCTTGGGTTTTGTTTGGCCAACTAGATCTATGATTCTTGCAATGGGAGAAGTGCTTGGTTTTGGGTTCATATCGTGTGGTGACCTTTCCGAGTGACAAAAGGGGCAGCAAGGCACGCATCGTGTTGTTGCCATCAAGGGTAACAAGATGGGCTTTTATCGTAGATATTAGATTCTCCATCTACATCATGTCATCTTGATTAAGGCGTTACTCTGTCCTTATGAACTTAATACAGTAGATGCATGCTGGATAGCGGTCGACGTGTGGAGTAATAGTAGTAGATGCAGAAAGTATCGGTCTACTTTTTTTGGACGTGATGCCTATAGATATAATCATTGCCATAGATAATGTCACGACTTTGCGCGGTTCTATGAATTGCTCGACAGTAATTCGTTCACCCACCGTCTACTTGCTTTCATGAGAGAAAGTCAGTAGTGAAGACTACGGCCCCCGGGTCTATTCACAACTATCGTCTCCACTTTCACTTTTAGTTTGCTTTGTTTACTTTTTTCTTTCAGTTCTCACATTGCAAACAATCTATATGGGATTGACAACCCCTTCATAGTGTTGGGTGCAAGCTCTTTGTGTTTGTGCAGGTACTTCTGACTCGGCGTGCGCCTCCCACTGGATTGATACCTTGGTTCTCAAACTAAGGGAAATACTTACCGGCGTTGTGCTACATCACCCTTTCCTCTTCAAGGGAACACCAACCCAAGGCTCCAAGGCTGTGGGGAAATCCTTTGCATATTTTCCAAGGAAGTCCCTAAAGGCGTAGCCCGTAGCAGCAGGATTCCTCGCGCCGTTGTCAGGGAAGGTTTGTTGTCGCAGTAGCACCCCTCCTCTCCACCCTTTGGCCGCCACCCTCCCTGCCCCATCTAGGGCTGCCGGACCATTTCGGGTGGGAAACCTAAGGGTGGGCAACCCCTTCCTCTCCTCCTATATATATTGGTGGTTTTGGGGCTACTTGAGACACAGAAATCTCTCTCTCTCTCTCGGTGCAGCCCTACTCCTACTCTTCTGCAGTGCTTGGCTAAGCCCTGTCGGAATAGCTCGTAGCTCCACCACCACCGCGTCGTCGCGCTGCCGGAGCTCTCCCTCAACCTCTCCCTCCTCCTTGCTGGATCAAGGCGTGGGAGACGTCACCGGGCTGTACGTGTGTTCAACGCGGAGGTGCCGTGATTCGGCACATAGATCGGAACCGACCGCGATCTGAATCGCTGCGAGTACGACTCCATCGACCGCGTTCTAGTAACGCTTTCTCTTAGCGATCTTCAAAGGTATGAAGATGCTCTACAACATCTCTCATTGTTGGTTTCTCCATAGATAGATCCTTGTATGGCGTAGGAATGTTTTTGAAATTACTACGATCCCCAACAAGCCCCCCGGTCCGCACCCTTTCTGGGCGGCTGGGGGCTCGCACGCAGACGTCTCGCCAAAAGTAATCGCCCCGTGTGGCCCCGCATCGCCAAACAAAGGGGGGCTAGAGGGAAGGTGCAGCACGACCCTGGGAGGGGCCACAGGCGGGGGAAGTGTCACTCCCTCGGGAAGCCGGAGGCCGCGGGCAAGGAAGACAGCAGGAGGCCCACAAGCGAGAGGCCTGGAAGGTCGAACCCCGCGAGATGCAAGGAAAGAGGCCGTAGGATGCCCGGTGATCGTAGGGGCAGGCAGTACCGACCCGTCCCCTCGATCGCCGGTGGGAATCCTGCAAAACAAAGGCTCATAGGGAAGACGCAGAAAGAAAGGATGAAGGAGAATAGGACCCTTACTCATCTATGGCGATCCACCTCTTCTTCAACGGAGCCCGCTGAGGTTGGGGGTGGCCGCCCCTAGGCGACCTTCTTTTCCAGTCGGCATGGTTAGCCTGGCAAGGGAGCTCCGCGGCCCCCGGTCGAAGCCCGAGGGTAGGGGTGACAATCTCCACCATCGATTGGTTGCCGCCGAACCCGGCTCAACCCGGAGCAAGGGCAGGGGGTATAGGCGGTGATGCATCGCCTCCTACGATTGCAGAAGGGGTGACACGACCAGGGACCTCGCGGGCCTGAGCGCCAAGGGAAGAACCCCCCCCCCCCCCCCCCGCGGGGGCGGGGCACCTCCCTCCTGGGAGGAAACCCCACTCATTGAACAGCGACATCTCCGTGATGAGAGCTTCCGGGGCCTTGAAGTTATATAACGGGAGGCCGTTCCGGGGAAGCTCGTCAGGGTTGCTACCACTCAGCCGACGGAGCAGCACGCACAAGACGTCGAAGGAAAGAGCCACGATCTAGATCCTCATCGTGTCTCGGGGTCCTGTGTAGGGCGCTGGAGAGGACCAATCCGCCGACAGATAAATTCCTGCACCACCATCGCCATCGTCACCCCCGCTTGCTTCAGTCTCCCAGCCGGGTCAGAACTGGCGTGAGTCGGGGGTCATTGAGCTCCTCACGCATCCACCCGCGGGTTGGCATTGCGGGGATCGACAAGGGGTAGAATAGGGCCCTGGTCTCGACAGTATCAACCTACACCCACTGCCGTCGGAACCCCTCTACTTCGGGGAGGATCTCTGTGTCAAGAGTCCCCCGAACCGATGCGTCGGTCTCTTTCGAGGACACGCATCCAAAGCACTGCTCCGTGGATGACGACTCGAGGGAGAAGATGGGGCGGAGCAAAGCTACGGAGGGGGCGACGCCAACAAAGGCCTCGCACAAGAACGCGAAGGCCGAAAGGAGGACCAAAGAGCTGGGGTCGATATGGAGTTCATGGATCTAGTAATGTGAAAGCACTGCACCAAGAAAGCTCGAGAATGGTGGCAATACACTAGACAAGAGGGTGTGGATATGAAGAGGAACCACGGGGGACACTATCTCGCCCCGAGGCCACAAACCGGGCCAGATCCGGGTGGCCCCCACTCATTGGAGCCGGTCGTGACCACCAATCGGACCTTCTCCAACCCCTCAAAGTTCACCATTGTTGACCGGCCCAGTGCGGGCCAAAGCGCACCTTTCGGAGACATGGCGAGAAGAGTGAGGGCACGGCGACGCGGTACGGTGCGCGGGGGACAAGAGGAAGAGCCGGCGGCGGAATTGGCAAGAGGAGGGGGCCACGTGCAGGTGCAGGTCACGAGTCCCGCGCAAAGAAGAAGTGTACACCATTTAAAGGCCTGGCCCATAGGCAAATAGGGCACGCGACGCTTCAGGCCGCCCTCCAGGCTTCGCCAAGAAGCCAACCATGGGGCCCCTTGGGCCCGAGGGCTACGGTCGGCGTTCTGGGAATGGGGGTACCCAGGCCTGCCTGCCAGCGGTCCAGGGCTGGCCCACTTCATCGACCTAAAACCAATGGGCCCGGCATCACTCAGGATAAGGTCCTCGCGAGGGGCCAGGCCTCGCGGGGAGGAGCAGCATCAAGACCCGCAGGGGTCTCCTCAGGACCCCTCCGGGGCGGCGGATATTCCGAGGCGAGGCCCGGCCTCAGGAGTCAAGGGTGACGCAAGGGAAGGACAGGCAAGCGGCAGACAGCAGAGTGGAGCAGTTTCCCCTTTGGTGCAAAGGAGGTGAGGACGAACGCACGTTCCCAAAGCATCCCCTAAAGGTTTCCATTATGGTGCAACAAGACCCTGGCCGCCCGCCGGCAGGACGGACGTCATCCCTGGGCCAACCCTTACAACGCGGGCAGCTACTTTGCACGTGAAGACTGTTGGAAATATACCCTAGAGGCAATGATAAAATAGTTATTATTATATTTCCTGTTTCAAGATAATCATTTATTATCCATGCTATAATTGTATTGAATGAAAGCATAGATACATGTGTGGATATATAGACAAAACAATGTCCCCAGCAAGCCTCTAGTTGGCTAGCCAGTTGATCAAGGATGGTTAAGGTTTTTTGACCATATGCAAGTGTTGTCTCTTGATAACTCGATCACATCATTAGGAGAATCATGTGATGGACTAGACCCAAACTATGAACGTAGCATTTGATCGTGTCATTTTGTTGCTATTGTTTTCTACGTGTCAAGTATTTATTCCTATGACCATGAGATCATGTAACTCGCTGACACCGAAGGAATACCTTGTGTGTATCAAACGTCACAACGTTACTGGGTGATTATAAAGGTGCTCTACAAGTATCTTCGAAGGTGTCTGTTGAGTTAGCATGGATCAAGACTGGGATTTGCCACTCCGTTTGATGGAGAGGTATCTTCGGGCCCACTCGGTAATACAACATCACAAATAAGCCTTGCAAGCAATGTGACTCAAGTGTTAGTCACGGGGTGTTGTATTACGGAACGAGTAAAGAGACTTGCCGGTAACGAGATTGAAATAGGTATAGGGATACCGACGATCAAATCTCGGGCAAGTAATATACCGAAGGACAAAGGGAATGTTATACGGGATTATATGAATCCTTGGCATAGAGGTTCAACCGATAAGATCTTCATAGAATATGTAGGATCCAATATGGACATCTAGGTCCCGCTATTGTATATTGACCGAGGAGTATCTCGGGTCATGTCTACATAGTTCTCGAACCCGCAGGGTGTGCACACTTAAGGTTCGATGATGTTTTAGTATAGTTGAGTTATATGTGTTGGTGACCTAAGGTTGTTCAGAGTCCCGAATGAGATCATGAACGTCACGAGGGTTTTCGGAATGGTCCGTAAACGAAGATTGATATATAGGATGGTTTCATTTGGTCACCGGAAAGATTTCAGGCATTACCGGGAGTGTACATGGAGTGGCGAATGGGTTTCGGGTATTCACCGGGAGGGGCCCACCCACCCGGGAGTGAGCCCAATAACACTAGGGTGGCGCACCAGCCCTTAGTGGGCTGGTGAGGCCAGCCCAAGAGGGCTACGGCACCACAAGGAGAAAAAACCAAAGGAAAAGAAAAAAAACAAGGAAAGAGGGAGGTGGGAAGGAAGGAGTGGACTCCTTCCCCCAAACCGGATTGGGGTGGGAGTCCACCTCCTCCCCTTCGGCTGGCGCCCTTGGGGCTCCCTAGAGCCCCAAGGCTAGCCCCTCCCCTCCTCCTATATATATTGGTGGTTTTAGGGCTTTTGAGACACCATTGTGCCATGTGCAAGTCAAACCTATACCACGTAGTTCTTCGTCTAGATAGGATTTCCGCGGAGCTCGGGCGGAGCCCTGCAGGAGTAGATGATCACCAACACCGCGCACCGTCACGCTGCTAGAGAACTCATCTACTTCTTCGTATCTCTTGCTGGATCAAGAAGGCTGAGATTGTCATCGAGCTGTACGTGTGCTGAACGCGGAGGTGCCGTCCGTTCGGTGCTAGATCGGAACGGATCGTGGGACGACGGTTATTTGAATCACGAAGTTGTACCACTACATCAAGTGTGTTTCTTAACGCTTCCCGCTTAGAGATCTACAAGGGTATGTGGATCCAATCTCCCTCTCATAGATGGACATCACCATGATAGGTCTTCGTGTGCGTAGGAAATTTTTTGTTTCCCATGCAACGTTCCCCAATAGTGGCATCATGAGCTAGGTTCATGCTTAGATGTTATCTCGACTAGAACACAAAAGTTTTTGTGGGCGTTGATGTTCGATTTGTTGCCGTCCTTAGTCTTTTCTCGATTCGGAAGTATAGTTGGATCGAAGCGGCCCGGACCGACATTACTTGTACGCTTACGAGAGACTGGTTTCATCGACCAACATGCAACTCGTTCCATAAAGATGACTGGCGGGTGTCGGTTTCTTCAACTTTAGTTGAATTGGATTTGACAGAGGCGGTCTTTGGAGAGTGGTTAAATAGCAATTGGCACATCTCCGTTGTGGTTTTTGCGTAAGTAAGATGCGATCATACTAGATACCCATAACATCCACGTAAACATGCAACAAGAAATTAGAGGACGTCTAACTTGTTTTTGCAGGGTATGCTTGTGATGTGATATGGCCAAAGACATGATGTGATATATTGGATGTATGAGATGATCATGTTGTAATAGTTAATATTTACTTGCACGTCAATGGTACGGTAACCGGCAGGAGCCATAGGGTTGTCTTTAATCTAACGTTTGTGTTTGCAGATGTGTTTACTATATTGCTAGGTTGTAGCTTTAGTAGTAATATCATAGATCACACGACAACCTCGATGGCGGCACGATGATGGATATCATGGTGTGGCGCCGGTGACAAGAAGATCACGCCGGTGCTTTGGTGATGGAGATCAAGAAGCACAAGATCATGGCCATATCATGTCATTTATGAATTGCATGTGATGTTAATCCTTTTATGCACCTTATCCTGCTTAGAACAACGGTAGCATTATAAGGTGATCCCTCACTAAAATTTCAAGATAAAATTGTGTTCTCCCCAACTGTGCACCGTTGCGACAGTTCGTCGTTTTGAGACACCACGTGATGATTGGGTGTGATAGACTCAACGTTCACATACAACGGGTGCAAAACAGTTGCACATGCGGAACACTCGGGTTAAACTTGATGAGCCTAGCATGTGCAGAAATGGCCTCGGAACACAAGAGACCAAAAAGTCGAGCATGAATCGTATAGTTGATATGATTAGCATAGATATGTTTACCACTGAAACTATACTTAACTCACGTGATGATCGGACTTGAGTTAGTGAATTTGGATCATGCAACACTCAAGGAACTAGAGGGATGTCTATTTGAGTGGGAGTTTATTAGTGATTTGATTCGTTAAACTCTAATTGTCTTGAACATAGTCTAAGTCCACTTTGCAATATTTTATGTTGTAGATCAATGGCTCACGCAGTAGCAACCCTGAATTTTAATACGTTCCTAGAGAAAGCTAAGTTGAAAGATGATGGGAGCAACTTTCTAGACTGGGCACGTAATCTTAGGCTCATCCTACAAGCTGGGAAAAAGAATTATGTCCTTGATGCTGCGCTAGGAGATGAACGACCTGCTATGTCTGATCAAGATGTTTTTTACGCTTGGCAATCGCGTAAGGAGGACTACTAAGTAGTTCAATGTGCAGTCTTGTATGGCTTGGAACCGGGACTTCAATGATGCTTTGAGCATCATGGAGCATATGAGATGTTCCAGGAGTTGAAGTTTATCTTTTAGAAGAACGCCCGGATCAAGAGGTATGAGACCTCCGATAAATTCTATGCTTGCAAGATGAAGGAGAATTCGTCTGTCAGTGAACATGTGCTAAAAATATCTGGGTACTAAAACCGTCTAGCTGAGCTCGGGATTGAACTCCCGCAAGAGGCTATCACTGACAGAATTCTTCAATCACTGCCACCTAAGTATAAGAGCTTTGTGTTGAACTATAACATGCAAGGGATGAACAAGTCACACGACGAGTTATTCGCGATGCTGAAAGTCGCAGAGTCACAACTCCAGAAAGAGCATCAAGTGTTCATGGTCAATAAGACCACTGGTTTCTAGAAAAACAGCAAAGGCAAGAAGGGTAACTCCACGAAGAGCGGAAAAATTGTTGCCAATCCGACGAAGAAACCCAAGGTTGGACCTAAGCCGGAAACAAACTATTATTATTTCAAGGGGATGGGTCACTCGAAGCGCAACTGCCCCAAGTATTTGGCTGATAAGAAGGCGGTCAAAGAAAAATCACGTATATGTGATATACATGTTATTGATGTGTACTTAACCAACTCTCGTAGTAGTGCCTGGGTATTTGATACCGATTATGTTTCTCATATTTGCAACTCGAAGCAGGAACTGCGGAATAAACGAAGGCTGGCGAAGGATGAAGTGACGATGCGTGTGGGAAATGGTTCCAAGGTTGATGCAATCGTCGTCGGCACAGTCTTACTTCAGTTACCATCAGGATTAGTTATGAACTTAAATAATTGTTATTTAGTGCCTGAGTTAAGCATGAACATTATATCTGAATCTTGTTTATTGTGAGGTGGTTACTCATTTAAGTCAGATAATAATGGTTGTTCTATTTCTATGAGTATTATCTTTTATGGTCATGCAGCCAATGTGAGAGGTTTGTTCATATTGAATCTTGATTGTGATGATACACATATACATAACATTGAGACCAAAAGATGTAGAGTTAACAATGATAGCGCCATGTTTTTGTGGCACTGCCGCTTAGGTCATATTGGAGTAAAGCACGTGCAGAAACTCCATTGTGCTCGTACTCGGCCTTTTCAACAAGTGTCCACACTTGATTCCTCTCGAAGTTGTGTAGCTCTTCCTGCATGGCATTCACCCAATCCAGGTCTTGAAGTGCTTCTTCAACCTTCAAAGGCCCAATGCTAGAGATAAATGAATAATGCTTGCCAAAGTTAGCTAAACGAGATTTAGAGAAAATGATCCTCCGGTTTTGTATCTCATCGAAGATTTGATTGAGCGGATGATCTTTGTCCACTCTTGTTCGAACTCATGACAGCTTCTTCTTTTTGGATGTTGGAGCTTCATCATCATCACCTTCTTTCTCGTTGTCCTTGACGGTGTCATCTCCTTGAGGTGGTGGTGAGGAAGGTTGAGGTGGATCATCACGATGTACTACTTCCTCTTCTTCATCATGTCATGTACCTTTTGTGGATGCCTCCATGTGGTTTTGTGGTTCGCCTTGACACGAAGTAGGAGCTTCCACTTGAGTAGATGAAGTACTTTCCTTTACCTCCATGGGACAAATCTTACCGATAGGTAGATCTTGGATGGATTCCAAAGGTTCCTTATCCCCTACATCATTTGGCAACTGCTCGACTTGCCAACCTTTAGATTCATCAACCTTCACATCTAATGTCTCTTCAATTTTTTGAGTGAAGTTGTTGTAGACACGATAGTGTGAGAATTTGATCTGTAACCGACTAGGAAACCTTCTTGAGATTTAGGAGAAAATTTAGAGCGATGGTGCTTATCAAGAATGTAGCACCTAGAGTCGAATACTCAAAAGTATCCAACTTGGGCTTTGTTACCAGTGAGTAGCTCCTATGTCGTTTTACCGAGAAGCTTGTGTATGTAGAGTCGGCTTATGGCATGATAAGCTGTTTCCATGGCTTCTGCCCAAAAGTTTCTTGGCATCTTATATTCGTCAAGCATCGTTCTGGCCATCTCTATGAGAGTTCGGTCCTTCCTATCAACAACTCCATTTTGCTGAGGTGTGTACGTCGCTGAGAACTCATGTGAGATACCTTCTTCGTCAAGAAAAGTATCCACATTTGTGTTCTTGAACTTTGTTCAATTGTCGCCTCGAACTTTCTTGATCTTCACTTCAAATCGATTTTCGGCTTTTCGAGTGAAGTTCTTGACGATCTATTGTACCTGCGACTTATCAACAAGAAAAAAAACACCATGTAAATCTGGAAAAATCATCAACGATGACTAAACCATAAGAATTACCACCAAGGCTCTTGTTAGCATTGGGACCAAAGAGATCCATGTGAAGCACCTCGAGTGGCCTTCCTGTAGTCATGATGTTCTTCACGGGAAGACTTCCACCAACTTGCTTTCGTGCTTGACAAGCACTACAAAGTCTATCTTTGTCAAACATAACATCTTCGACACCAAGAATATGATCACCTTTGATAAGCCTGTCAAGATTATGCATTCCAACATGTCCTAGCCTTCTATGACACAACGAACCTTTAGAAGATTTTGTAATAAGACATGTACCAGGTTCGGATTTTTTAGTAAATCAACAATGTATAGATCACCTATGCGAAAAATAGTAAAGACCATGTTATGATTGTCGGTACGAAACACTTGGCAGTCAACTTTTGTAAATAGCACATTGAAACCAAAGTCTACTAGTCTAGATACAGAAAGAAGATTGTAGCCAAGGGATTCAACAAGCATGACATTTTGAATGGAACTATCATGATATATGGCCACCTTACCAAGACCGAGTACCTTACCCTTGGAGTTGTCTCCAAAGGTCACATACCTTCGCGGTCCACGGTTTGGTGTGATCTCATGGAACATGTCTTTATCTCCGGTCATGTGATCGTTACATCCAACTCTTTTCCCCCGGCCATGTAGTCTGTAAGGTTCGCCATAAGGCTAAGGTTCCTCATGGTCTTCTCATACTCGATGTCAAACTCCTCATCTTCATCGTAGTAGCCATGCTCCACATTGTCATCGTCAGATGAAATATCCTCGTCATAAGAATCAAGAATTTCATCAAAATTTTGACGATGACAATGTTCATGTTTATGCATGTGAATGGCTTCCACAATGACATTGTTAATTGTAATGCCATCTCCTTTAGCACGCATGAGGTCACGAAGCTCAAGTACGCATTTATCAAAATCAGGATCAGTTGGGTTCACTTTGTGAAAAGCAACGCATTTGTTGAAAATGATATCAAGATTTTTGAGTGAATAGTTTGGATATATTTCCTCTAAGTTTTTGCACAAAGTATGAGGAAACTCGAAATTCTGCAATTGATTAAGCACATTTCTTGGCAGTCCTCCAATGATGAGATTTACATTTTTAAGATTACCAAGCATATCAAGTTCTTCATCAGGAGAAGGATATGAGGGATCAATGGTAGGCTCATTGGGATATTTAACATACTTGCACAAATGGAATTCATCAAATATATCAAGCTTTTCATCTTCCATTTTCTATAACACTCCTCATCAAGAATAGGCACTCTACAACTAATATTCCCCAAACTAGGCACATCCATCTCACTCCAATGGTGTTTAAACCAAGGTTATTGAGACCTTGCTCGGATACCAATTGTCGGATCAACAGAAGAGGTGTCTAGACGGGGGTGAATAGACTACTTGCATAAATTAAAATCCTAGCCTTTTCCCAGTTTTAGTGGTTGGCAAATTTTAGCGATTCTAACAAGTCTAGTGCACCCTACACATGCTAGTCAAAAAATATGGCAGCAGAAAGTAAAGACATTGCACATGTAGTAAGGAGTAGAGTTTAAGTAGATCGAACACAAAGAGGTTGACACAACGATTTTTGGCATGGTTCCGATAGGTGATGCTATCATACATCCTTGTTAGTGGAGACTTAGTGTGATAATGGTGTTCCTTAGGTTGTGCTTTATAAGAGAAGATAGAGACTCAAATGAAAATAAAAATTACATAAAGTAAATAGATAGGCCCTTCGCACAGGGAAACACAGATTTGTGGAGGTGCGAGAGCTCAAACCTTAAATTGAGCGATAAAATTATTTTGGGTGGCATGCTTTTCCTTTCAACGAAAATGGCTAAGAGTTTCCAATATTTCCCATGATAAAAAAACATAGGTGATTCCCAAACTGGAAATAAAGTTTATTCCTTTTTTCACCATTCTTTCATATTCTATGGCTAGACGCACCCACGGCTACCGTCCATACCAACACTTTCTAAGGAAATTATTATTTGAAAACATAAAATAAATTTTATTTGCATTTTGGGACTCGGCATCCCTATTACCGCCATAATCTCGTGCAATGACAAGTGAATAAACACTAATCTTGAGAACAACCTATTTAACATGGAAGATACCATCCACCCCTAACCACTTCATGAGCGGTACGGTCACACAAAATAGAAGTTTATTTTGAACATTAGAGTTGGCACATACAAATTTACTTCGAACGACACTGAAATACTACATATAGGTAGGTATGTAGGATTCATTTGGCACAACATTGGGTTTAGAATTTGGATGCACAAGTAGCATTCCCGCTCAGTACAAGTGAAGGCTAGCAAATAGATTGAGAAGCGCCCAACCAAGGAACGAAAACCATCATAAGCGAACATTAAACATAACTAACACCGAATAATGCAACACAAGTAGGATGTAATTTCATAGCATAATTATTGACTTCACGTGCATGCGTAGGTAATCACAAACCTTAAGACCAATATTCTTACTAAAGCATAATTACTCATCAACATAACTCACATATCACTATCTTCATATCACAAAACCAATGCAAAGAATCAAGTTTAACGTCCAATGACCTTCATGAAAGTTTTTATTATATCTCCCCTATATATGCATCACTTTCGGACGAATTTCATTTGAATCTAATTGAATTGGTAATAACAAGCTCTCAAACAAATATAAGTGAAGAACGAGAGCACAAGTTTCTTTAGAATTTTCAACTCTCAAAATAATATAAGTGACGCAAGAGAGGATTTCTTCAAAGTTTCAACTAACTCGCAAAATAATCTAAATGAAGCATGAGAGCATATTTCTTCAAAATAACAGCACAACCGTCCTTAAAAATATATAAGTGAAGTACTAGACCAATTCAATCAAACTACTCTCAAAAGATATAAGTGAAGATCAATGAGTAGTCAAACAATTAAGTAGCTATGTGAGGAATCTCTCTCAATAAACACTTTCAGATATGATATTTTATTTAAAACATCATATAAATAAAAAGACACTCCAAGAATAGCACATATCATGTGGACAAACAAAAATTTAGGCTCAACATAGGCTGACCGATAGTTGTTGATGAAGAAAGGTGGGATGCGTAGCATCCCCGAGCTTAGATGCTTGAGACTGCTTGAAATATTTACTTGGGTTGCCTTGGTAATCCCCAATCTTGAGCTTTTTTATCTCGTACAATCCTCTCATATCAAGGTTTCACCTAAGTCTCAAAAACTTCATCCACACAAAACTTGAAAAGAACTCGTGAGATAGGTTAGTGCACATAAGCATAAATCAACTCTGTATGTACTATCAAGACAAGTTTCATAATAATTTTCAAACATTAGGTATTGTATACTATCATTTCCACAATTTATATCTACCAATATAAGCTATGGAAACTATAGGATAAGTAGATAACAAAACTGTGACATCAATTTCTCCAAACAGAATAGTCTATAGAAATCTATATAAAAAGTGCACTTGTGTATCACCAAAAATTATGAAAAATTATGAAATGATAATTAATTTGTATGATTATACTGTGTAAAAATATCAGAAACTTTGCATGTTCCAGTAAAATATGATAATTCAAATACTAAAACAAAACATTCTATTTTTGTACAGTACACATGGCACATGCAAATCAAGCATTTTAAAGGAAGTTCTTGGAAGTTTTTATTGAAAAACAAGATTATAAATAACATCTAACAGATAAAAACAAAATAAAATGATGCTCCAAGCAAAACACATATCATGTGATAAACAAAAATATAGATCCAAGTAAGATATACCGATAATGTTGGAGACGAAAGAGGGGATGCCTTCCGGGGCTTCCCCAAGCTTAGACGCTTGAGTATTCCTAGGATATTACCAAGACAAGATTCATAATTGTCCTAAAATGATTCCCATTGTATTATATTATTCTCATAATTTAATTCACTCAATATAAGCTATGGAAACACTAAAACAAGCAAACTATGCACGCAAAACATAATGTGTTAAAAATAGAACAGTCTCTGAAGATCTGAACGAAAAACCATACTTCCCTAACTCTAACAATTCTGAACAATTAGTAAAACACAGAGAATTTGCATACAAAAACTGTATAATAATTTAAGAATTTTTTGCTGATCCAGTAAAATCATAGAAATTCTGCAATGGACATCAAGGTTTTTGTTTTTGCACAGAATTAAACTAACAAGTATACACACTATCCCAAGGGCTTTACTTGGCACTTTATTGAAATAAAAGTTATAAAACATGATTAATACAGTATATTAATCATGTTAACACCCCAAGACAATAAGGATAATTATTGGGTTGTCTCCCAACAAGTGCTTTTGTTTAATGCCTTTTAGCTAGGCATGATGATTTCAATGATGCTCGTATAGGAATAATAGTTGAAACATGCAAGAGAGCATCATGAATCACATGACAAGCACATTTAAGTCTAACCCACTTCCCATGCATAGTGATTTTTCAAGCAAACAATTTATTATAGCAGGTATCAACTTGCATAGAAAGGCAAAACAAGCATAACTTCTAAAAATTGAAGAGATAGCGAGGAAACTTGATACTATTGCAATTCCTATAAGCATATGTTCCTCCCTCATAATAATTTTCAGTAGCATCATAAAGGAATTCAAAAATATAACTATCACATACAACATTCTTTTCATGATGCACAAGCAGGAGCAAACTCGATAAATAACTATCATGTGATACTTGAGTGGCATAATCCAATTGAAAATTAAAATCATGATGACAAGCTTCATGGTTTTTATTACTATTTATAACATACATGTAATCACCATAATGATTTTAGATAGCAAATTTTTTGTCATAGTCAATTGAAGCCTCTTCGAAAATAGTGGATTCATCACTAAATAAAGCCATGACCTCCCCAAATCCACTTTTATCATTATGAAAAGATTCAACACCCTCCAAAATAATGGGATCATTAGTACCTAGAGTTGACACTCTTCCTGTCGGCGTTCTGGGAATGGGGGTACCTAGACCTGCCTGTGTGCGGTCTAGGGCTGGCCCACTTCATCGTCCTAAAACCAATAGGCCCGTCGTGACTCGGGACAATGTCCTCGCGAGGGGCCAAGCCTCACGGGGAGGAGCAGCATCAAGACCCACGGGGGGGCTCCTCACGACCCCTCCGGGGCGGCGCATATTCCGAGGCAAGGCCCAGCCTCAGGAGTCAAGTGTGGTGCAAGGGAAGGACACACGAGCGGCAGACGGCAAAGTGGATCAGTTTCCCCTTTGGTGCAAAGGGGGCGAGGACGAATGCGGGTTCCCAAAGTATCCCCTAAATGTTTCCATTCTGGTGCAACAAGACCATGGCAACCTGTCGGCAGGACGGACGTCATCCCTGGGCCAGCCCCTGCAATGCTGGCACCTACTTTGTAGGCGAAGACCACCTTTGGGCGGGGGAGCATATTCCCCTATGCCCCCTTCAAAATTGGCCACTATGGGATCCTCACACCCATGGAGGGGAAACGGAGAATCCGTGCAGAAAGACGCGCCGCCCGCATGTTGCATACGGCGCACGCAAGCCAACATGCACAGCGACGCCCCGCCACCCCGACGGCCGGCGTCCATGCTGAACAGGCTTCCAACGGACGCCGAGGCCTGCTGCTTTCACCGACCACATGCGTCCCCTCATCGCCTTGGCCCTCCACATGCCCAGGCAGACCCTTCCCCCATCCGAGTCTGTCATCACCAGACACACAGGTATGTCGCGCTCTTGGTGGCCCACCAGCTCAGGCGCCACCGCACCGCTCCCCGTCGCCGCGTCGGAGGCCGCGGATGCCATCTCGGGCGCGACGCCGTCGGTGCGACCCAAGCGCTCCCCCGTGCGAGCCATGCTCGTCGGCCCGCACCATCAGGGGTGAGGTGACGATGTGTGTTGGAAGTAATTCTAAGGTTGATGTTATCAAACATCGCACACTCCATCTACCATCGGGATTAGTGCTAGACCTAAATAATTGTTATTTCGTGTTTGCGTTGAGCATGAACATGATTAGATCGTGTTTATTGCAATACAATTATTCATTTAAAGAGAATAATGGTTATTCTATTTGCTTGAATAAATACCTTCAATGGTTTATCAAATCTCGATCGTAGTGCTACACATGTTCATAATATTGATGCCAAAAGATACAAAGTAGTAATGATAGTACCACTTACTTGTGGCACTGCCGCTTGAGTTATGTTGGTATAAAATGCATGAAGAAGCTCCATGCTGATGGATGTTTGTACTCACTCATTTTTGAAACGTTTGAGACAGGCAAACCATACCTATTGGTATAAACGCATGAAGAAACTCCATGCAGATGGATCGTTTGGACTCACTTGATTTTGAATCACTTGAGACATGCAAATCATACCACATGGGCAAGATGACTGAAGACCTCGTTTTCAAGTGAGATGAAACTAGAAAGTAACTTATTGGAAGTAATACATTTGGATGTATGCAGTCCAATGAGTGCTAAGGCACGCAGTGGATATCGTTATGTTCTTACTTCACATATGATTTGAGTAGATACTAGTGTATTTGCTTGATGAAACACACGTCTGAATTATTGAAAGGTTCATGTAGTTTGAGATTGAAGTTAAAGATTGTCGTGATAAGAGGGTAACATGTCTGTGATGTGATCATAGAGATGAATATTTGAGTTGCCACCTGGAACACCATAGTGCGATGGTGTGTCCGAACGTCTTACTCGTGCCCTATTTGATATGGTGCATACTATGTTGTCTCTTATCGAATTATCACTATCGTTTATGGGTTATGTGTTAGAGACAACAACATTCACTTTAAATAGGGAACCACGTATTTCCGTTGAGATGACACCGTATGAACTATGGTTTGGAGAAACCTAAGCTGTTGTTTCTTAAATGTTTGGAGCTGCGATGCTTATGTGGAAAAGTTTCAGCATGATAAGCTCGAACCCAAAGCGGATAAATGCATCTTCATAGGACACCCAAAACAGTTGGGTATACCTCCTATCTCAGATGCGAAAGCAAAGTGTTTGTTTCTAGAAACGGGTCCTTTCTCGAGGAAAAGTTTATCTTGAAAGAATTGAGTGGGAGGGTGGTCGAACTTGATGAGGTTATTGAACCGTCACTTTAACCAGTGTGTAGCAGGGCGCGGGAAGTTGTTCCTATGGGGCCTACGCCAATTGAAGTGGAAACTGATGATAGTGATCATTAAGCTTCGGATCAAGTTACTACAAACCTCGTAGGCCGATAAGGTCGTGTACTGCTACAGAGTGGTACAGTAACCTTGTCTTGGAGGTCATGTTGTTGAACCTACGAGCTATGGAGAAGCGATGGTAGGCCCGGATTCCAACAAATGGCTGGAGGCCATGAAATCCGAGAGAGGATCCATGCACGAAAACAAAGTGTAGACTTTGGAAGAACTACTTGATGGTCGTTAGACATTTAAGTAAAGATGGATCTTTTAAAAGGAAGACAGACGATGATGGTGAAAAGTCACCATTAAGAAAGCTCGAGTTGTCGCAAAGATGTTTCCGACAAGTTCAAAGAGTTGACTATGATGAGACTTTCTCACTCATAGCGATGCTAAAAGTATGTTGGAATTATGTTAGCAGTTTCTGCATTATTTATGAAATATTGCACATTGAATATCAAAACATTGTTTCCTCGACGGTTCCTTAAGGAAAGGTTGTATGTGATACAACCAGAAGGTTTTGTCGATCCTAAGGGTGCTAACAAGTATTCAAGCTCCAGCGATCCTTTATGGACTGGTGCAAGCATCACGGAGTTGGAATATACGCTTTGATGATCAAAGCTTTTTGGTTTATACAAGGCTTGTGAGAAACTTGTATTTCCAAAGAAGTGAGTGGGAGCACTTTAGAATTTCTGATAAGTATATGTGGTTGACATATTGTTCATAGGAAGTAATGTAGAATTTCTGTAAAGCATAAAGGATTGTTTGAAAGGAGTTTTTCAAAGGAAAAAAACTGGATTGAGCTACTTGAATATTGAGCATCAAGATCTATGGAGATAGATCAAGACGCTTGATAAAACTTTCAATGAAATGCATGCCTGACAAGTGTTTGTAGGAGTTCAAAGTAGATCAGCAAAAAAGGAGTTCTTGGCTGTGTTGTAAGGTGTAAATTTGAGTAAGACTCAAAGCCCGACCACGGCAGAAGAAAGAGAAAGGACGAAGGTCGTCCCCTATGCCTTAGTCGTAGACTGTAAAGTATGCCATGTTGTGCACCGCACCAGATGTGTGCCTTGGCATGAGTTTGTCAAGTGGTACCAAAGTGATCCAAAATGGATTATTGGACGGCGGTCAAAGTTATCCTTAGTAACTAGTGGACTAAGTAATTTTTCTCGATTATGGAGGTGATTAAAGAGTTCGTCGTAAAGGGTTACGTCGATACAAGCTTTGACACTAATCCGAATAACTATGAGTAGCAAATCGGATTCGTATAGTGGAGCGGTCATTTGGAATAGTTCCAAATGGTGCCTGGTAGCAAGATCTATAGGATGAAACAGAGGTTTGTAAAGCACACACAAATCTGAAAGGTTCATACCCATTGACTAAAAACCTCTCTCACAAGAAAGATATGATCAAACCCCAAAACTGTATGGGTGTTAGGTTCATTGCAATCACATAGTGATGTGAACTAGATTATTGACTCTAGTGGAAGTGGGAGACTGATGGAAATATACCCTAGAGGCAATAATAAATTGGTTATTATTATATTTATTTATTCTTGATAATCATTTATTATCCATGCTAGAATTGTATTTATCGGAAACTCAAATACGTGTGTGAATATATAGACAACACACTGTCCCTAGTGAGCCTCTAGTTGACTAGCTCGTTGATCAAAGATGGTCAAGGTTTCCTGACCATAGACAAGTGTTGTCACTTGATAACGGGATCACATCATTGGGAGAATGATGTGATGGACAAGACCCAAACTATAAACGTAGCATATGATCATGTAATTTTATTGCTATTGTTTTCTATATGTTAATGTATCTGTTCCTATGACCATGAGATCATGCAACTCCCGGACACTGGAGGAATACCTTGTGTGTATCAAACATCACAATGTAACTGGGTGACTATAAAGGTGCTCTACAGGTATCTCCAAAGGTGTCTGTTGGGTTGGCATGGATCAAGACTGGGATTTGTCACTCCGTTTGACGGAGAGGTATCTCGGGGCCCACTCGATAATACAACATCACAACAAGTCTTGCAAGCAATGTGACTAAGGAGTGAGTTACGGGATCTTGTATTAGGGAACGAGTAAAGAGACTTGCCGATAATGAGATTGAACTAGGTATGGACATACCGATGATCGAATCTCGGGCAAGTAACATACCGAAGGACAAAGGGAACAGCATACGGGATTAACTAAATCCTTGACATAGAGGTTCAACAGATAGAGATCTTCGTAGAATATGTGGGAGCCAATATGGACATCCAGGTCCCGCTATTGGTTATTGACCAGAGAGTGTCTCAGGTTATGTCTGCATAGTTCTCGAACCCGCGGGGTCTACACACTTAAGGTTTGGTGACATTTCGGTATAGTTGAGTTATAGGTGTTGGTGACCGAAGGTTGTTTGGAGTCCCGGATGAGATCCCGGACGTCACGAGGAGCTTCGGAATGGTCTAGAGGTAAAGTTGATATATAGGAAGTCCTGTTTTGGTCACCGGAAAAGTTTCGGGCTTATCGGTAGTGTATCGGGAGTGCCGGGGACCATCGAGAGGGGTGTCACGCCCCAAGGGGACTTATGGGCTGTGGGAAGAGATAAACCAGCCCCTAATGGGCTGGAATAAGTTCCCACTAAGTCCCATAAGGTTTGAGAAGGAAAAAACACAAGGTGGAAAGAGTTTCCAAGTGGGAAGGAGGAATCCTACTCGAAATAGGATTGGAGGACTCCTTCTTCCGCAAGGGAAGAAAGGGCTGCCCTAGGGTGCAGCCCTCTCCCTCCTCTCCTCCTATATATACTAAGGGTTTTGAGGGTTTTAGATACAACAGAAAACAGCCACGTGCTGCCCTCTCTCTCTCTAGATCTGTTTCTCCTCTATTTTCAGCGGTGCTTAGGCGAAGCCCTGCTGGAATAGCACCACCACCACCACCACCACACCGCCATTCTGGAGAACTCATCTACCTCTCTGCCCCTCTTCCTGGATCAAGAAGGTGGAGCTCGTCATCGAGATGTACGTGTGCTGAACGCGAAGGTGTCATCCGTTCGGCACTAGATCGGGAAGGATCGTGATGGATCACGGGATGGATCGTGATGAGTTCGTGGGACGGGCTGCGATTTGGATCGCGAAGATGTTCCACTACATCAACCGCGTTATATACGCTTCCGCTTAGCGATCTACAAGGGTATGTAGATTCACTCTCCCCTCTCGTAGACGATCATCGCCATGGATAGGTATTGCGTGCACGTAGGAATTTTTTTGTTTCCCATGCAACGTTCTCCAACAAGACATCACCGGGTTGTACGTGTGTTGAATGCGGAGGTGTTGTGATTCGGCGCATAGATCGGAACCGACCACGATCTGAATCATGTGAGTACGACTCCATCGGCCGCGTTCTAGTAACGCTTCCGCTTAGCAATCCTCAAAGGTATGAAGATGATCTACAACATCTCTCGTTGTTGGTTTCTCCATAGATAAATCCTTGTATGGCGTAGGAAATTTTTTTAAATTACTACGATCCCCTATAGTGGCATCTGAGTGAAGATTCTATGTGTAGATTCTATACACGAGTAGAACACAAAAGTTGTGGGCGCTGATTTTTTCAATTTCTTGCCATTACTAGTCTTATCTTGATTCGGCGGCATCGTGGGATGAAGCGGCGCAGACCGACTTTACACGTACTCTTACGTGAGACTGGTTCCATGACTAACATGCACTAGTTGCATAAGGTGGCTAGCGGGTGTCTATCTCTCCCACTTTAGTCGGATCGGATTCGATGAAGAGGGTCCTTATGAAGGGTAAATAGCATTGGTATATCAACGTTGTGGCTGTCACGTAGGTGAGAAACGTTCTTTCTAGAAACCCTAACCAACCACGTAAAACTTACAACAAAAATTAGAGGACATCTAACTTGTTTTTGCAGAGTATGTTAATTATGTGATGTGATATGGCCAAAAGGATGTGATGTTACATATGTGATGTATGAGATTGATCATGTTATTGTAATAGGATTCACGACTTGCATGTCGATGAGTATGACAACAGGCAGGAGCCATACGAGTTGTCTTAATTTATTGTTGGAGATGCAACGCCATGTTGATTACTTGACTTTATCGCTAACGGTAAGCTATAGTAGTAGAAGTAATAGTTGGCGTGACGACTCCACGGAGACACAATGATGGAGATCATGGTGTCATGCCAGTGACGATGATGATTATGGTGCCCCAAAGATGGAGATTAAAGGAGCAAGATGATATTGGCCATATCATGTCACTATATGATTGCATGTGATGTTTATCATGTTTTTCATCTTATTGCTTAGAATGACGGTAGCAAAGATAACATGATCCCTCATTAAAATTTCGAGATATGTATTCCCCTAAGTGTGCACCGTTGCGAAGGATCGTTGTCTCGAAGCACCACGTGATGATCATGTGTGATAGATTCTAACATTCGCATACAACGGGTGTAAGCCAGTTTACACACACAGAGCACTTAGGTTAACTCGACGAGCCTAGCATGTACAAACATGGCCTCAATTACGGGAGACCAAAAGGTCTAACATGAGTCGTATGGTTGAGACGATCAGCATGGATATGCTCACCATTGATGACTTGTCCGTCTCACGTGATGATCGGACACGGGGTAGTGGACGTGGATCATGTTTTCACTTGGATGACTAGAGTGATGTCAATCTGAGTGGGAGTTCATTGAATAATTTGATTAGATGAAATTAATTATCATGAACATAGTCAAAAGGTCTTTGCAAATTATGCTTGCGCTATAGCTCTACGGTTTTTGATATGTTCCTAGAGAAAAAAATTAAGTTGAAATATAGAAGTAGCACTTATGCGGACTAGGTCCGTTAACTGAGAATTGTCCTCATTGTTGTGCGGAAGGCTTATGTCCTTAATGCACCACTCGATGTGCTGAACCACAAGTGTGGTCTGTGGATGTTGCGAACATCTCACATACACGTTTTTGATAACTACACGATAGTTCAATGCATATTCCTTAAACAACTTAGAATTGAGGAGCTGGAGACGTTTCGAACGTCACGGGACATACGAGATGTTTCAAGCGATGAAATTGGGATTTCATGCTCGTGTCCTTGTTGAGAGGTATGAGACCTCCGACAGGATTCTTTGTCTACAAAGTAAGGAGAAAAACTCAATCGTTGAGCATGTGCGCAGATTGTCTAAGTACTACAAGTCACTTGAATCAAGTGGGAGTTAGTCTTCCAGATGAGATAGTGATGGTTCTCCAAAGTCACTGTCACCAAGCTACTACAGCTTTGTGATGAACTATTACATATCAGGGATGGATACGATGATCGTTTAGCTATTTGCGATGTTTCTGTTGGAAATATGCCCTAGAGGTAATGATAAAATAGTTATTATTATATTTCCTGTTTCAAGATAATCGTTTATTATCCATGCTATAATTGTATTGAATGAAAGCATAGATACATGTGTGGATATATAGACAAAACAATGTCCCTAGCAAGACTCTAGTTGGCTAGCTAGTTGATGAACGATGGTTAAGGTTTTCTGACCATACGCAAGTTTTGTCACTTGATAACTGGATCACATCATTAGGAGAATCATGTGATGGACTAGACCCAAACTATGAACGTACCATGTGATTGTGTCATTTTGTTGCTATTATTTTATGTGTGTCAAATATACATTCCTATGACCATGAGATCATGTAACTCACTCACACAGGAGAAATATCTTGTGTGTATCAAACGTCATAACGTTACTGGGTGACTATAAAGGTGCTCTACAGGTATCTCCGAAGGTGTCCGTTGAGTTAGCATGGATCAAGAATGCGATTTTCACTCCGTGTGATGGCTAGGTATCTCGGGGCCCACTCCGTAATACAACATCACATACAAGCCTTCCAAGCAATGTGACTAAAGTATAAGTCACGGGATCTTGTATTACGGAACGAGTAAAGAGACTTGCCGGTAACGAGATTGAAATAGGGAATGTTATACGGGGTTATATGAATCCTTGGCATAGAGGTTCATCCGATAAGTTCTTCGTAGAATATGTTGGATCCAATATGGACATCCAGGCCCCGCTATTGGATACTGAGCGAGGTGTGTATCTGGTCATGTCTACATAGTTCTCGAACCCGCAAGGTGTGCACACTTAAGGTTCGGTGACACTTTAGTATAGTTGAGTTATGTGTGTTGGTGACCGAAGGTTGTTCGGAGTCCCAGATGAGATCACGGACGTCACAAGGGTTTCCAGAAGGGTCCAGAAATGAAGCTTGATATATAGGATGGTTTCATTTGGTTACCGGAAAGATTTTGGGCATTACCGGCGGAGTACCGGGAGTGACGAATGGGTTCCGGGTATTCACCGGGAGGGGCCCACCCACCCGGGAGTCAGCCCAGTAACCCTAGGGTCATGCACCAGCCCTTAGTGAGCTGGTGAGGACAGCCCAAGAGGGCTATGGCGCCACAAGTGGAAAAAACCAAATGAAAAGAAAAAACAAGGAAAGACGGAGGTGGGAAGGAAGGAGTGGACTCCTTCCCCCAAACCGAATTAGGGTGGGAGTCCACCTCCTCCCAATCGGTCGGCGCCCTTGGGGATCCCTTGAGCCCCAAGGCTAGCCCCTCCCCTCCCCCTATATATATTGGTGATTTTAGGGCTTTTGAGACATAACTTTTGCCACATGCAACTCAAACCTATACCACGTATTAGTTCTTGTGGATCTGATTTCTGCGGAGCTCGGGCAGAGCCCTGCAGGAGTAGATCATCAACACCACCGGCACGTCGTAAGGCTGCCGGAGAACTCATCTACTTCTATGTCTCTCTTGCTGGATCAAGAAGGCTGAGATCGTCAGCGAGCTGTACGTGTGCTGAACGCGGAGGTGTCATCCGTTCGGCGCGAGATCGGAACGGGTCGTTGGACGGATCGTGGGACGGCGGTGATTTGAATCACGAAGTTGTACCACTACATCAAACGTGTTTCGTAACGCTTCCCGCTTAGCGGTCTACAAGGGTATCTGGATCTAATCTCCTCTTGTAGATGAACATCACCATGATAGGTCTTCGTGTGCATAGGAAATTTTTTGTTTCCCATGCAACGTTCCCCAACAGTGGTATCATAGCTAGGTTCATGCGTAGATGTTATCTCAAGTAAAACACAAAAGTTTTTGTGGGTGTTGATGTTCGATTTATGCCCTCCTTAGTCTTTCCTCGATTCGGCGGTATTGTTGGATTGAAGCGGCCCGGACCAACATTACTCGTACGATTACGAGAGATTGGTTTCATCGACCAACATGCAACTCGTTGCATAAAGATGACTGACGGGTGTCGGTTTCTTCAACTTTAGTTGAATTGTATTTGACCAAGGCGGTCCTTGGAGAGAGTTTAAATAGAAATTTGCACATCTCCGTTGTGGTTTTTGTGTAAGTAATATGCGATCATACTAGATACCCATAGCAGCCACGTAAAACATGCAACAACAAATTAGAGGACGTCTAACTTGTTTTTGCAGGGTATGCTTGTGATATGATATGGCCAATGACATGATGTGATATATTGGATGCATGAGATGATCATGTTGTAATAGTTAATATCGACTTGCACGTCGAAGCTACGGCAACCGGCATGAGCCATACGGTTGTCTTTAGACTAACATTTGTGTTTGCAGATGCGTTTACTATATTGCTAGGTTGTAGCTTTAGTAGTAATAGCATAGATAGCACGACAACCTCGATGGCTGCATGAAGATGGAGATCATGGTGTGGCGCCGGTGACAAGAAGATCATGTCGGTGCTTTGGTGATGGAGATCCAGAAGCACAAGATCATGGCCATATCATGTCACTTATGAATTGCATGTCATGTTAATCCTTTTATGCACCTTATTTTGCTTAGAACGACGGTAGCATTATAAGGTGATCCCTCACTAAAATTTCAAGATGAAATTGTGATCTCCCTGACTGTGCACCGTTATGACAGTTCATCGTTTCGAGACACCACGTGATGATCGGGTATGATAGACTCAACGTTCACATACAACGGGTGCAAAACAATTGCACACACGGAACACTAAGGTTAATCTTGACGAGCCTAGCATGTGCAGACATGGCCTCGGAACACAAGAGACCAAAAGGTCGAGCATGAATCGTAGAGTGGATATGGTTAGCATAGAGATGTTTACCATTGAAACTATACTCAACTCACGTGATGATCGGACTTGAGTTAGTGGATTTGGATCATGCACCACTCAAATGACTAGAGGGATGTACTTTTTGAGTGGGAGTTTATTAAGTAATTTGATTAGTTAAACTCTAATTATCTTGAACGTAGTCTAAGTCCACTTTGCAATATTTTATGTTGTAGATCAATGGCTCACGCAGTAGCAACCCTGAATTTCAATACGTTCCTAGAGAAAGCTAAGTTGAAAGATGATGGAAGCAACTTTTTAGACTGGGCACATAATCTTAGGCTCATCCTACAAGTTGGGACAAACAATCATGTCCTTGATGCTGCACTAGGAGATGAACCACCCGCTACGTCTGACCAAGATGTTTTGAACGCTTGGCAATCGGGTATGGAGGACTACTCAGTAGTTCAATGTGTGGTCTTGCATGGCTTGGAACCGGGACTTCAACGTCGCTTTGAGCGTCATGGACCATATGAGATGTTCCAGGAGTTGAAGTTTATCTTTCAGAAGAACGCCCGGATCGAGAGGTATGTGACCTCCGATAAATTCTATGCTTGCAAGATGGAGGAGAATTCGTTTGCCAGTGAACATGTGCTCAAAATGTCTTGGTACTGAAACCGTCTAGCTGAGCTGGGGATTCAACTCCCCCAAGAGGCTATCACTGACAGAATTCTTCAATCACTGCCACCTAGCTATAAGAGCTTTGTGTTGAACTATATAATGCAAGGGATGAACAATTCACCCGGCGAGTTATTCGCAATGCTGAAAGTCGCAGAGTCAGAACTCTGGAAAGAGCATCAAGTGTTGATGGTCAATAAGACCACTGGTTTCAAGAAAAATGGCAAAGGCAAGAAGGGTAACTCCAAGAAGAGCGGCAAGACTATTGCCAATCCGACAAAGAAACCCAAGGTTGGACCTAAGCCGGAAATAGGGTGTTATTATTGCAAGGGGATGGGTCACTGAAAGCGCAACTGCCCCAAGTATTTGGCTGATAAGAAGGTGGCCAAAGAAAAATCAGGTATATGTGATATACATGTTATTGATGTGTACTTAACCAACTCTCGTAGTAGTGCCTGGCTATTTGATACCGGTTCTGTTGCTCATTTTTGCAACTCGAAGCAGGAACTGTGGAATAAACAAAGGCTGACGAAGGACGAAGTGACGATGCGCGTGGGAAATGGTTCCAAGGTTGATGCAATCGCCGTCGGCACAGTCTCACTTCAGTTACCAACAGGATTAGTTATGAACTTAATAGGTGTTATTTAGTGCATGCGTTAAGCATGAACATTATATCTAGATCTTGTTTATTGCGAGACGGTTACTCATTTAAGCCAGATAACAATGGTTGTTCTATTTCTATGAGTACTATCTTTTATGGTCATGCAGCCAATGTGAGAGGATTGTTCATATTGAATCTTGATTGTGATGGTACACATATACATAACATTGAGACCAAAATATGTAGAGTTAACAATGATAGCGCCACATATTTGTGGCACTGCCGCTTAGGTCATATTGGTGTAAAGCGCATGAAGAAACTCCATTACGATGGACTTTTGGAGTAACTTGATTTTGAATCACTTGATACGTGCGAACCATGCCTCATGGGCAAGATGACTAAGACTCCGTTCTCCAGAACAATGGAGCGTGCAAGTGACTTGTTGGAGATCATATATACCAATGTGTGCGGTCCAATGAGTGTGGAGGCGCGGGGCGGATATCATTATTTTCTCACCTTCACTGACGATTTGAGTAGGTATGGATATATCTACTTGATGAAGCACAAGTCTGAAAGATTTGAGAAGTTCAAGCAATTTTAGAGTGAAGTTCAAAATCATTGTAACAAGAAGATCAAGTTCCTACTTCTGATCGGGGGGGTGAATATCTGAGTTTCGAGTTTGGTGCTCACTTGAGACAATGTGGAATCGTTTCATAGTTAACACCGCGTGGAACACCACAGCGTAATGGTGTGTCCGAATGTCATAATCGTACTTTGTTAGAAATGGTGCGATTTATGACGCCTCTTACTGATTAGCCCTTATCGTCTTGGGGTTATGCATTAGAGACAGCTGCATTCACTTTAAATAGGGCACCGTCAAAATCCGTTGAGATGACACCATACAAGTTGTGGTATGGCAAGAGGCCAAAGTTGTCGTTTCTTAAAGTTTGGGGATGTGATGCTTATGTCAAAAAGCTTCAGCCTGAAAAGCTGGAACCCAAAGCGGAAAAGTGTGTCTTCATAGGTTACCCAAAGGCGACAGTTGGGTACACCTTCAATCTCAGATCCGAGGGCAAAGTGTTTGTTGCTAAGAACGGAGCTTTTCTTGAGAAGGAGTTTCTCTGGAAAGAATTGAGTGGGAGGAAGATAGAACTTGATGAGGTTGTAGAACCTCTACTCCCTCTAGATGGTGTCACAGGGCAGGTGGAAACCTCTGTCGAAGCGACGCCGGATGATCACCCACAAGTATAGGGGATCAATCGTAGTCCTTTCGATAAGAGTGTCGAACCCAACGAGGAGCAGAAGGATCTGACAAGTGGTTTTCAGCAAGGTAATATCTGCGGGCACTGAAATTATCAGTAACAAGTGATGTTATGGTGTGATGATTCGTAGCAAGCAACAAGTAAAAAAAGTAGCAACGGTGCAGCAAAGTGGCCCAATCCCTTTTATAGCAAGGGACAAGCCTCGACAAAGTCTTATAGGAGGAAAAACGCTATCGAGGACACACGGGAATTTCTGTCATGCTAGTTTTCATCATGTTCATATGATTCGCGTTCGTTACTTTGATAGTTTGATATGTGGGTGGACCGGCGCTTGGGTACTGCCCTTACTTGGACAAGCATCCCACTTATGATTAACCCCTCTCGCAAGCATCCGCAACTACGAAAGAAGAATTAAGACAAAGTCTAACCATAGCATTAAAATAGTGGATCGAAATCAACCCCTTACGAAGCAACGCATAAACTAGGGTTTAAGATTCTGTCACTCTAGCAACCCATCATCTACTTACTACTTCCCAATGCCTTCCTATAGGCCCAAATAATGGTGAAGTGTTATGTAGTCGACGTTCACATAACACCACTAGAGGAAAAACAACATACAACACATCAAAATATCGAACGAATACCAAATTCACATGACTACTATTAGCATGACTTATCCCATGTCCTCAGGAACAAAAGTAACTACTGACAAAGCATAATCATATTCATGACCAGAGAGGTAATGAGTAGCATCAAGGATCTGAACATAAACTCTTCCACCAAACAATCCAACTAGCATCAACTACAAGGAGTAATTAACACTACTAGCAACCTTACAAGTACCAATCGGAGTCGTGAGACGGAGATTGATTACAAGTGATGAACTAGGGTTTGGAGATGAGATGGTGCTGATGAAGATGTCGATGGTGACGAGTCCCCTCCGATGAGAGGAGTGTTGTTGATGATGATGACGATGATTTCCCCCTCTGGGAGGGAAGTTACCCCGGCAGGATCGTCCTGCCGGAGCTCTAGATTGGTTCTGCTCAAGTTCCACCTCGTGGTGGCGGCGCATCCACGAAAAAGCTCCCTTCTGAGTTTTTTCCGGATGAAACCGTTCATATAGCCAAAGATGAGCGCCGGAGGGGCAACAGGGGGCCCACAAGCCCTCCAGCCCCGGCCAGGGGGGGTAGGTTGGGCCTGTAGGCTTGTGGCCTCCAGGTGGCGCCCCTTTGGTACTTCTTCCGCCCAGTATTTTTTATATATTCCCAAAAAATCCACGTTGATTTTCACGGCTTTTGGAATTGTGTGGAATAAGCATCTCAAACTTGCTCCTTTTTCAGGCGAGAATTCCAGCTGCCGGCATTCTCCCTCTTCATCTAAACCTTGCAAAATAAGTGAGAAAAGGCATAAGTATGGTACCTCGAAGTGTAATAACAGCCCAAAAATCAATAAATATCAACATGAAAGCATGATGCAGAATGGACATCTCAACTCCCCCAACCTTAGACCTCGCTTGTCCTCAAGCGAAAGCCGAGCTCAATAAATATGTCCACATGTTTAGGGAGAGAGGTGTCGAAAAACAAGATACGAACATGCAGGCATCATGATCATGATCAGAACAGCAATACCAACATATAATCTCTCATGCTAAAGTGACAAATTCTTCACAAAGTAAAGCATGAATCAAGAACCTTACCGAGAAGTAACAACCGATAGCCTTTAGTCATTGTAGCAATTGCAATTTATCACAACATTAGAAAGAGTCAAATAAGAGCTTGTAAAGCAAATCCACATACTCAATCATCTTTTCGTTCTCTACAATTGCTACAACTCACGGGTTCTCATGAGATCAAAGTTTCAGCTGGACACAGAGAAAGATAGGGGCTTATAGTTTTGCCTCCCAACTGTTTACCTTGAGGGTAATGTCTACAATAATAATTCATGAATACTTACCTCCAAGTTGGCATATGAATATAGATCTTTCCCTAGCAAGTGACGTTAGCCAAGATAAAGGCAAAACAAGGAATTGGTGCAGATCAACATGACTCTTTCAAGGGCAAAAAGTAAAGGTACAAGATAGGCCCTTCGCAGAGCGAAGCAGAGGTTGTCATGCACTTTTGAGGTTTGGATGTGTGTCCTCTTAGTGCGGAGGAACGTCACTTTATATTGCCTCCTGTGATAAAGAACTTTATTATGCAGTCTGTCGCTTTTATGTCTTCCTCATCACAGGTTCGTACAAAGCTTATTTGCCACACACTAATAGATCGTACATATTAGGGAGCAATTTTTATTGCTTGCACCGATGACAACTTACTTGAGGGATCTTATTCAATCCATAGGTAGGTATTGTGGACTCTCATGGCAAAACTGGGTTGAAGGTTTATGGATGCACAAGTAGTATCTCTACTTGGTGCGGGAGTTTTGGCTATTATGAGGTGGAAGCAATCGTCACGTGCTAAGGGATCTCTAATCATATGACATTGTTCGGAACCAAGCAAACACAATTCATTATGTTGTCTTCCTTGTCCAATATCTACTTCTAGGCATGTAATAGCTTAGTGAGTGTTCACAATCATAGATGGTGTCAAGGATGATATATTTATATGTGAACCTCTCCTTCTTTATCACTTCCTATTAATTGCAACAATGACCAAGGTCTACGTTTGTCTACCCTCAACAAGTTTCAATCATCATCCTTTTTATATGTGAATCCATCACTTCCCATAAGATCACTATATGATCTTTCATGCTTTTGTTCTTTCTAGATCTTTTGATCATGGCAAGAGGCAAAGCCCTTTCAACTAAGATACTCTTTATTATATGGCTCACGATCTGGAATACATTAGGGGTGACACAAAGCAAAACTCAAGCCTAAAACACTAAGACTTTTATTCTACTACAGAAAGAGAAAACTGAAAACGAACAAACGAAAACAAAGGTAAAGGCAAAAGATATGATGGTGATACGATACCGGGGCAACTCCCCCAAGCTTGGCACAAGCCAAGGGGATTGCCCATACCCATGCTCAGTTGTCTTCCTTTGGAGGTGATGGTGGTGGAGTTGTTGAAGAGGTCTTGAGCTTGTTTAATTTCCACTTGAGCATAAACTTCTGCTCCCTGAGATCGTCATTTTCCTCTTCAAGCTTCAACACCCTTTGGCATAATTCCTGCTTACTCTCCTGCAAGAAACGAGAAGGGATAAACAAAGTCGTGGGATTCTTTCTTGAGTTGGGGAGGCTGGACTTCTTAACTCCACATGCGTGTCTCCAATTTGAGGTAGAGGAGCCTCCTCCTCATCGGAACTCGTTTGCTCCTTCCCCTTGGGATCATAATCTTCTTCCTCCTCGGTGGTCCAGCCATAAGGACCCATGTCCCGATAGACCTTGGGGTTAGCAAGGTAATCTGCCACATAGCTCTCCCCCTGTGAATCTTGGGAAGACATCTTGCCCTAATTCTGCGGCAGAAACAGGCTCAAAACGAAAAAAGAGGGAACTTGCGTGATACAGAGGTCAGACCTTTCGGGAGAATATATAATGATTTTTTTCCAGACCAGAAGGAGTACTCCACACAATAACAGAGTCCGGGAGGCGCACAAGGTGGCCACAAGCCCTCCAGCCCCGGCCAGGGGGGTAGGCCGGGCCTAGGAGGCTTGTCGCCTCCTCAGGGCACTTTCCGGACTGCTTTAAATTTTTCTATTTTTCAAATAATCCAAAACGGAGGAAAATTGCTATGGGAAAAGTTTTGGAGTCGGTTTACTTACCGAATCACATACCTCCTTGTTTTCGGAGTCTGAAACAGGCTGATAAATATCCCTTATGTACTCCTCCGGAGTTATGGTCTTGATAATGTTGCTCTCAACATTTATGGGAGTACCTGAGATATAATGTTTGATTCTCTACCCCTTTTCCACTGTCGGACAATTACCTTCCATGTTGTTGATCTTGATAGCACCGGAACGATATACTTCCTCAACAATATAGGGACCATCCCATTTAGAGAGAAGCTTGCCTGCAAAAAATATTAAACGAGAATTGTATAGCAAGACATAATCACCTACATTGAACTCACGCTTTTGTATCCTCTTATCATGCCACCTCTTAACATTTTCTTTGAATAACTTGGCATTTTCATATGCCTAAGTTCTCCATTCATCAAGCGAGCTAATGTCAAATAACCTCTTCTCACCAGCAAGTTTGAAATCAAAGTTAAGCTCTTTGATTGCCCAATAAGCTTTATGCTCTAGCTCAAGAGGTAGATGACATGATTTACCGTACACCATTTTGTATGGAGACATGCCCAGGATTCTTATAGGCAGTTCTATAAGCCCACAATGCATCATCGAGCTTAGACCAATTCTTTCTAGACCTGTTGATAGTCTTTTGCAGAATTATTTTAATCTCTCTATTGCTTAGCTCTACTTGACCACTGGAATGAGGGTGATAGGGCGACGCAATTCTATGGTTGACATCGTACTTAGCAAGCGTTTTATGGAAAGCACCATGAATGAAATTGAACCACCGTCGGTCATTAGATATCTAGGGACTCCAAATCTAGGGAAGATAACTTCCTTAAGCATCCTGATAGAGGTATTGTGATCAGCACTACTAGTGGGGATAGCTTCTACCCACTTAGTGACATAATCAACAGCAACTAGGATATGAGTATACCCGTTGGATTTTGGAAAAGATCCCATATAATCAAAGCCCCAAACATCAAATGGTTCAATGACAAGTCAATAGTTCATAGGCATTTCCTGACGTTTACTAATATTACCTATTCTTTGACATTCGTCACAAGACAAGACAAACTTACGGGCATCCTTGAAGAGAGTGGTCCAATAGAAACCTGATTGCAATACCTTGTGTGCAGTTATATCTCCCGCATGGTGTCCTCCGTGGGCCTCGGAGTGACACTTCTGTGGGATCTGTCCCTGTTCATGTTCAGGTACACAACGTCTAATAACACCATCTACTCCTTCCTTATAAAGGTGAGGATCATCCCAAAAGTAATGTCTCAAGTCAAAGAAGAATTTCTTCTTTTGCTGATATGTGAAACTAGGCGGTATATATTTATCAACGATATAGTTTGCATAATCAGCAAACCACGGTGCACTACATGAAGCATTGATGACATTCAATTGCTCATTGGGAAAGCTATCATCAATAGGTTGTGGGTCATCAAGAACGTTCTCCAACCTAGACAAGTTATCTGCTACTGGGTTATCAGCACCCTACGTGTCGACAACGTGCAAATCAAATTCTTGTAGCAAGAGAACCCATCTGATAAGTCTAGGTTTAGCGTCCTTCTTCTCCATGAGGTACTTAATAGCAGCGTGATCAGTGTGAATAGTGACTTTGGAATCAACTATGTAAGACCTGAACTTTTCAAATGCAAAGACGACTGCTAAAAATTCCTTTTCCGTAGAAGCATAGTTTCGTTGGGCACTGTCTAGAGTTTTACTAGCGTAGTGAATAACATTCAACTTCTTATCAACTCTTTGCCCTAGGGCAGCACCAACAGCATAATCACTAGCGTCACACATGATTTCAAAGGGTAAGTTCCAATCAGGTGGTTGAACAATAGGTGGAGTTATCAAAACCCTCTTAAGTATTTCGAAGGCTTCCTCACAATCATCGTCAAAAACAATCGGAATATCCTTTTGCAAGAGATTGGTAAGATGCCTAGAAATCTTAGAGAAGTCTTTAATGAACCTTCTATAGAAACCAGCATGACCAAGGAAACTTCTTATACCTTTGATATCTGTGGGGTATGGCATTTTCTCGATTGCATCAACCTTAGCCTTATCGCCTTCAATACCTCTTTCAGAAATTTTATGTCCTAAGACGAAGCCTTGATTGACCATAAAGTGGCACTTCTCCCAATTCAAGACAAGATTGGTGTCTTTACATCTCTGCAAGACTCGATCAAGGTTGCTGAGGAAATCATCAAAAGAAGACCCGTAAACGGAAAAGTCATCCATGAAAACCTCAACAATCTTTTCACAAAAGTCAGAGAATATAGCCATCATACATCTTTGAAAGGTGGCAGGTGCATTACATAAGCCAAAAGGCATACGTCTATAAGCAAAGGTACCGAAAGGGCAGGTGAAAGTGGTTTTCTCCTGATCAGATTGTGCAACTGGTATTTGGGAGAAACCAGAATAACCGTCTAGAAAGCAGAAGTGTATGTGTTTAGACAGTCTTTCTAGCATTTGGTAGAAAAAAGGCAAAGGGTAATGATCTTTCCTAGTGGCTTTACTCAATTTCCTAAAATCGATCACCATCCTATAGCCAGTAATAATCCTCTGCGGGGTCAATTCATCCTTATCATTAGGGACAATGGTAATGCCTCCCTTCTTAGGGACGCAATGCACCGTTCTCACCCAATCGCTATGAGCAACAGGATAACTAATACATGCCTCTAGGAGCTTTAGTATTTCTTTTCTTACTACTTCTTTCATCTTAGGATTCAATCTCCATTGATGATCAGCAACTGGTTTGAAATTAGGATCAGTTTTAATCTTGTTCTGGCATAGAGTGGAACTAATGCCCTTAAGATCATCAAGAGTATGTCCAATAGCAGCACGGTGCTTCCTCAGAGTTCTTAGTAATTTGTTTTCTTCATGTTGTGAGAGGCTAGCACTAATAATAACAGGATATATCTCTTTTTCATCAAGATAAGCATACTTAAGAGTATCACGCAACTGTTTAAGCTCGAATACAGGATCACCCTTTGGTGGGGGCGGATCCCCATGCAGTTCAACAGGCAAATTATTCTTAAGAATAGGATATTGTTCTAAGACAACTCTATCTATCTCATCCCTTTCATCCATATGCATATCATTTTCATGCTCAAGCAAGTATTGCTCTAAGGGATCAGTAGGAGGCACAACTATAGAAGCTAAGGCAATAGTTTCATCCTTACTAAGCAATTCTTTTTCATGAGGTTGTCTACCAAACTTGGACAAATTGAACTCATGTGACACACCTTCAAAACCAACAGTGATAGTTTGCTTCTCACAATCAATATGAGCATTGACAGTATTAAGAAAAGGTCTGCCAAATATGATGGGACAAAACCTATCTTCGGTGGTAGCAAGAACGAGGAAATCAGCAGGATACTTCGTTTTACCACACAAGACTTCAACATCCCTAACAATTCCCACAGGGCAGATAGTATCTCTATTGGCAAGATGAATAGTGACATCAATAGGCTCTATCTAAATAGGTGCAATCTCGTCTCTGATTTCATCATATAAGGATTGAGGTATTGCACTAACACTAGCACCCACGTCACATAAACCATGATAGAAATGATCTCCTATCTTAACAGAAACAACAGGCGTGCCAACAACAGGCATATGTTTGTCTCTATCGTGAGGTTTAGCAATTCTAGCAGCATCTTCACAGAAGTGAATACTATATCCCTCAACATTGTCGGACAAAAGATCTTTGATAATAGCAATGCTAGGTTCAATTCTAATTTGCTCAGGGGGTGTAGGTGTTCTAATGTAGCCTCTACGTATCACAGCTGAAGCTTTAGAATGATCTTTTATCCTAACAGGGAAAGGTGGTTTCTCAATGTATGCACTGGGAACAACAGGATCATTATAGGCAATGACTCTCTCTTCAACTGGATTGGGTTTAACTACATTGCCTTCTAAAGGAGGATGGTATTTGAACCACTTCTCTTTGGCGAGATCAACATGAGCAGCAAATGATTCACACAATGAAGCTACTATCTCAGGGTCAAGTCCATACTTAGCGCTAAAGTCACAAAAAGTATTTGTTTCAGCAAAGGATTTAACGCAATCAAACTAGAAATTCATACCTGACTCCTTACCTTCTTCAAGCTCCCAATCTTCAGAGTTGCTTTTAATTCTCTCCAATAAATTCCATTTGAAGTCAATATCTCTCTTCATAAAAGAACCGGTACAAGAAGTATCAAGCATGGTGCGATCATCATGAGAAAGCCGAGCATAGAAGTTCTGAATGATAATTTCTCTCAAGAGCTCATGATTGGGGCATGAATATAACATTGATTTAAGCCTCCCCCAAGCTTGAGTGATGCTTTCTCTGTCACGAGCCCAAAAATTATAGATATAATTGCAATCACGATGTACTAAACGTATAGGATAAAACTTTTGATGAAATTCCAATTTCAACCGATTGTAGTCCCATGATCCAGTATCATCACATATCCTATACCATGTAAACGCCTTATCCTTCAAAGATAAAGGAAAGACCTTCTTCTTGACCTCATCCTCGGGCAAACCTGCAAGCTTAAATAAACCACAAACCTCGTCTACATAGATTAGATGCAAGTCGGGATGTGATGTTCCATCTCCTGTAAAAGGATTAGCCAGCAGTTTCTCAAGCATACCCAAAGGAAAATCAAAGAAAATATCTTCAATAGGTGGAGCAGGTTGAGCACCAACTCTTTGTTCTTCCGTTCGAGGTGAAGATACCCTGAACAAGCCCCTCAAAGGATTAGTATCCATAGTGACAAGTGACAATAAATTTCAGCACACTATATGAATGTTTCCTTACCAAGTTCCACTTACCAAAGGCGCTTCACTCCTCGGCAACGGCGCCAGAAAAGAGTCTTGATGACCCACAAGTATAGGGGATCAATCATAGTCCTTTCGATAAGTAAGAGTGTCGACCCCAACGAGGAGCAGAAGGATCTGACAAGTGGCTTTCAGCAAGGTAATATCTGCGGGCACTGAAATTATCAGTAACAAGTGATTGTATGGTGAGATGATTCGTAGCAAGCAACAAGTAACAAAAGTAGCAACGGTGCAGAAAAGTGGCCCAATCCCTTTTGTAGCAAGGGACAAGCCTAGAAAAAGTCTTATAGGAGAAAAAACGCTCCCGAGGACACACGGGAATTTCTGTCATGCTAGTTTTCATCATGTTCATATGATTCGCGTTCGTTACTTTGATAGTTTGATATGTGGATGGACCGGCGCTTTGGTACTGCCCTTACTTGGACAAGCATCCCACTTATGATTAACCCCTCTCGCAAGCATCCGCAACTACGAAAGAAGAATTAAGACAAAGTCTAACCATAGCCTTAAAATAGTGGATCCAAATCAGCCCCTTTCGAAGCAACGCATAAACTAGGGTTTAAGCTTCTGTCACTCCAGCAACCCATCATCTACTTACTACTTCCCAATGCCTTCCTCTAGGCCCAAATAATGGTGAAGTGTTATGTAGTCGACGTTCACATAACACCACTAGAGGAAAAACAACATACAACACATCAAAATATTGAACGAATACCAAATTCACATGACTACTATTAGCATGACTTATCCCATGTCCTCAGGAACAAAAGTAACTACTCACAAAGCATAATCATATTCATGACCAGAGAGGTAATGAGTAGCATCAAGTATATGAACATAAACTCTTCCACCAAACAATTTAACTAGCATCAACTACAAGGAGTAATTAACACTACTAGCAACCTTACAAGTACCAATCGGAGTCGTGAGACGGAGATTGATTACAAGTGATGAACTAGGGTTTGGAGATGAGATGGTGCTGATGAAGATGTCGATGGTGATGAGTCCCCTCCGATGAGAGGAGTGTTGGTGATGATGATGACGATGATTTCCCCCTACGGGAGGGAAGTTACCCCGGCAGGATCGTCCTGTCGGAGCTCTAGATTAGTTCTGCTCAAGTTCCGCCTCGTGGCGGCGGTGAATCCACGAAAAAGCTCCCTTCTGATTTTTTTTTCTGGAAGAAACCCTTCATATAGCCAAAGATGAGCACCCGAGGGGCAACAGGGGGCCGACAAGCCCTCTAGCCCCGGCCAGCGGGGTAGGCCGGGCCTAGAAGGCTTGTGGCCTCCAGGTGGCGCCCCTCTGGCACTTCTTCCGCCCAGTATTTTTTATATATTCCCAAAAAATTCCACGTTGATTTTCATGGCTTTTTGAGACTAGATTATTGACTCTAGTACAAGTGGGAGACTGTTGGAAATATGTCCTAGAGGCAATGATAAAATAGTTATTATTATATTTCTTGTTTCAAGATAATTGTTTATTATCCATGCTATAATTGTATTGAATGAAAGCATAGATACATGTGTGCATATATAGACAAAACAATGTCCCTAGCAAGCCTCTAGTTGTCTAGCCAGTTGATCAAGGATGGTTAAGGTCTTCTTACCATATGCAAGTGTTGTCACTTGATAACTCGACCACATCATTAGGAGAATCATGTGATGGACTAGACCCAAACTATGAACGTAGCATGTCATCGTGTCATTTTGTTGCTATTGTTTTCTGCGTGTCAAGTATTCATTCATATGACCATGAGATCATGTAACTCACTGACACCGGAGGAATACCTTGTGTGTATCAAACGTCACAACGTTACTAGGTGACTATAAAGGTGCTCTACAAGTATCTCCGATGGTGTCCGTTGAGTTAGCATGGATCAAGACTGGCATTTGTTACTCCGTGTGATGGACAGGTATCTCGGGCCCACTCGGTAATACAACATCACATACAAGCCTTGCAAGCAATGTGACTCAAGTATAAGTCACGAGATCTTGTATTACGGAACGAGTAAAGAGATTTGCCGGTAACAAGATTGAAATAGTTATACGGATACCGACGATCAAATCTCGGGCAAGTAACATACCGAAGGGCAAAGGGAATGTCATAGCGATTATGTGAATCCTTGGCACACAGGTTCAACCGATAAGATCTTCGTAGAATATGTAGGATCCAATATGGACATCCAGGTCCCGCTATTGGATATTGACCAAGGAGTGTCTCGGGTCATGTCTACATAGTTCTCGAACCCGCACGGTCTGCACACTTAAGGTTCGGTGATGGTTTAGTATAGTTGAGTTATGTATGTTGGTGACCGAAGGTTGTTCGGAGTCCCGGATGAGATCACGGATGTCACAGGGGTTTCCGGAATGGTCCAGAAATGAAGATTGATATATATGATGGTTTCATTTGGTTACCAGAAAGATTTCGGGCATTACCGGCAGTGTACCGGGACTGATGAATGGGTTCCGGATATTCATCGGGAGGGGCCCACCCACCCAGGAGTGAGCCCAGTAACCCTAGGATGGCGTACCATCCCTTAGTGGGCTGGTGAGGCCAGCCCAAGGGGGCTATGGCACCACAAGTGGAAAAAACCAAAGGGAAAGAAAAAACAAGGAAAGAGGGAGGTGGGAAGGAAGGAGTGGACTCCTTCCCCCAAACCGAATAGGGGTAGGAGTCCACCTCCTCCCAATCGGCCGGCGCCCTTAGGGCTCCCTTGAGCCCCAAGGCTAGCCCCTCCCCTCCTCCTATATATATTGGTGGTTTTAGGGCTTTTGATACATAACTTTTGCCACGTGCAACTCAAACCTGTACCACGTAGTTCTTCCTATAGATCGGATTTCTGCGGAGCTTGGGCGGAGCCCTGCAGGACTAGATCATCAACACCACCGGCGCACCATCACGCTGCCGAACAACGCATCTACTTCTCCGTCTCTCTTGCTGGATCAAGAAGGCAGAGATCGTCATCGAGTTGTACGTGTGCTGAACGCGGAGGTGTCGTCCGTTCGGCGCTAGATCAGAACGGATCGTGGGACGACGGTGATTTGAATCACGAAGTTGTACCACTACATCAACCGCATTTCTTAACGCTTCCCTCTTAACGATCTACAAGGGTATGTGGATCTAATCTCCTCTCGTAGATGAACATCACCATGATAGGTCTTCGTGTGCGTAGGAATTTTTTTGTTTCCCATGCAACGTTCCCAAACAGTTTGACACCATGAAAGTAAGAATTGGAAAGGAGCATCAATTGTTAATGGTTTGTAAAACCTCGAGTTTCAACAAGGGCAAGGGCATGAAGGGATACTTCCTTAAACGACAAACCAGTTGCTGCTCTATGAAGATTTCCAAGGTTGAACCCAAACCCGAGACTAAGTGCCTCTGTAATGAGGGGAATAATCACTAAAGGGGGACTACCCTAGATACTTGGTAGATAAGAAGGCTGGCAAAGTCGACAAAAGCATATTGGATATACATGATATTGATGTGTACTTTAGTAGTACTCCTGGTAGCACGAGGGTATTAGATACTGGTTTGATTGCTAAGTGTTAGTAACTCGAAATAAAAGCTACGGAATAAATGGAGACTAGCTGAAAGCAAGGTGATGATGTGTGTTGGAAGTGTTTCCAAGGTTGATGTGATAAAACATCACACGCTCCCTCTACCATCGGGATTAGTGTTAAACCTAAATAATTGTTATTTGATGTTTGTGTTGAGCATAGACATGATTGGATTATGTTTACTGCAATACGGTTATTCATTTAAAAAGAACAATGGTCATTCTGTTTACTTGAATAATACCTTCAATGGTCTTGCACCTAAAATGAACAGTTTACTGAATCTCGATCGTAGTGATACACATGTTCATGATATTGTTGCCAAAAGATACAAAGTAGTAATGATAGTACCACTTACTTGTGGCACTACTGCTTGAGTCATATAGGTATAAAATGCATGAAGAAGCTCCATGCTGATGGATCTTTGTACTCACTCATTTTTGAAACATTTGAGATATATAAACCATGCCTATTGGTATAAACGCATGAAGAAACTCCATCCGGATGGATCATTTGGAGTCACTTGATTTTTGAATCACTTGAGACATGCAAATCATAGCACATGGGCAAGATGACTAAAGACCTCATTTTCCAGTGAGATGGAACAAGAAAGTAACTTGTTGGAAGTAATACATTTTGATGTATGCAGTCCAATGAGTGATGAGGCACATAGTGGATATCATTATGTTCTTACTTCACGAAAGATTTGAGTAGATACTAGTATATTTGCTTGATGAAACACAAGTCTAAATTATTGAAAGGTTCAAGTAATTTCAGAGTGAAGTTGAAGATCATCGTGACAACAGAATAATATGTCTACGACGTGATCGTAGAGGTAAACATATATATCTGAGTTACGAGTTTGGTAAACATTTAAGACAATGTGAAAATTGTTTCACATGAAAATTGTTTCACAACTCATGCCACCTGGAACACTATAGTCTGATGGTGTGTCTGTATGTCATAGTTGTGCCCTACTAGATATGGTGAATACTATGATGTCTCTTATCAAATTACCACTATTGTTTATGGGTTAAGCATTAGAGACAACCGCATTCACTTTTAAACAGGGCACCACGTAAATCTGTTGAGATGATAGCTAAGCTGTTGTTTCTTAAAAGAGTTTAAGCCTCATAAGCTCGAACCCAAAGCGGATGAACGTGTATTCATAGGACACCCAAAACAGTTGGGTATACCTCCTATCTCAGATCCAGAAGCAAATGTGTTTCTTTCTAGAAACGGGTCCTTTCTCGAGGAAAGGTTTCTCTTGAAAGAATTGAGTGGGAGCATGGTGGAGACTTGATGAGGTTATTGAACCATCACTTCAACCAGTGTGTGTAGCGGGGCGCAGGAAGTTGTTCCTATGGCGCCTACATCAATTTAAGTGGAAGCTAATGATAGTGATCATGAAACTTCGGATCAAGTCACTACAAACCTCGTAGGTCGACAAGGTCACGTACTGCTACTACAGAGTGGTACGACAACGCTATCTTAGAGGTCATGTTGTTGGACAACAATGAACCTACGAGCAATGGAGAAGCGATGGTGGGCCCGGATTCCGACAAATGACTCGAGGCCATGAAATCCGAGAGAGGATCCATGTATGAAAACAAAGTATAGACTTTGGAAGAACCACTTGATGGTCATAAGACTATTAACTGCGAATGGATCTTTAAAAGGAAGACAGACGATAATGGTGAAAAGTCACCATTAAGAAAGCTTGACTTGTCGCAAAGATGTTTTCGACAAAGTTCAAGGAGTTGACTACGATGAAACTTTCTCATAGCGATGCTCAAAGTCTGTTGGAATTACGTTAGCCGTTGCGGCATCATTTATGAAATCTTGCAGATAGGATGTCCAAATATTGTTTCCTCGGCGGTTTCATTGAGGAAAGGTTGTACGTGATACAACTAGAAGATTTTGTCGATCCTAAAGGATGCTAACAAGTATGCAAAGTTCGAGTGATCCTTCTAAGGACTGGAGCAAGCATCTCAGAGTTGGAATATACGCTTTGATGAGATGATCAAAGTTTTTGGATTTATACAAGGTTTATGAGTAACTTGTATTTCCAAAGAAGTGAGTGGGAGAACTATAGAATTTTGATGAATATATGTGGTTGACATATTGTTGATCGGAAATAATGTTGAATTTCTGGAAAGCATAAAGGGTTGTTTGAAAGGAGTTTTTCAAAGGAAAACCTGGATAAAGATACTTGAGAGTTGAGAATAAAGATCTATGAAGATAGATCAAAGTGCTTAATAGAACTTTCATCGAAATGCATGCCTTGACAGGTTTTGAAGGAGTTCAAAATAGATCAGCAAAGAAGGAGTTCTTGGCTATGTTGTAAGGTGTAAATTTGAGTAGGACTCAAAGGCCGACTACGGCAGAAAAAAGAGAAAGGACGAAGGTCGTCCCCTCTGCATTAGCCGTAGGCTCTATAGTATGCCATGCTGTGTACCACACCTGAAGTGTGCCTTGCCATGAGTCGGTCAAGGGGTAAAAAAGTGATCCATGATGGATCACTGGACAGTGGTCAAAGTTATCCTTAGTAACTAGTGGACTAAGGATTTTTTTTCTCGTTTATGGAGGTGATTAAAGAGTTAGTCGTAAAGGGTTACGTCGATGCAAGCTTTGTCACTAATCCGGATAACTCTGAGTACTAAACCGGATTCGTATAGTGGAGCAATCATTTGGAATGGTTCCAAATGGTGCATAGTAGCATATATAGGATGACATAGAGATTTGTAAAGCACACACGGATCTGAAAGGTTCAGACCCGTTGACTATAATTCTCTCTCACAAGCAAGACATGATCGAACTCCAGAACTGTATGGGTGTTAGATTCATTACAATCACATAGTGATGTGAACTAGATTATTGACTCTAGTGCAAATGGTAGACTGTTGGAAATATGCCCTAGAGGCAATAATAAATTGGTTATTATTATATTTCCTTGTTCATGATAATTGTCTATTATTCATGCTATAACTGTATTAACCGGAAACCGTAATACATGTGTGAATATATATAGATCACAATGTGTCCCTAGTGATCCTCTAGTTGGCTAGCTCATTGATCGATAGATGATCATGGTTTCCTGATCATGGACATTGGATGTCATTGATAACGGGATCACATCATTGGGGAATGATGTGATGGACAAGACCCAATTCTAAGCATAGCACTAGATCGTGTTGTTCGCCTGCTAAATCTTTTCTAGTGTCAAGTATCTTTCCTTAGACCGTGGGATTGTGCAGCTCCAGGATACCGTAGGTGTGCTTTGCGTGTATCAAACGTCACAACTTAACTGGGTAACTATAAAGGTGCACTATAGGTATCTCTGAAAGTATCAGTTGGGTTGGTACGAATCGAGACCGGGATTTGTCACTCCGTGTGCATGGAGATGTATCTATGGACCCACTCGGTAGAACATCAGCATAATGAGCTCAGTGTGACTAAGGAGTTAGCCACGGGATGATGTGCTACGGAACGAGTAAAGAGACTTGCCGGTAAGGAGATTGCACAAGGTATGGAGACACCGACGATCGAAACTCAGGCAAGTATTATAACGATAGACAAAGGGAACTGCATACGGGTTTGAGTGAATCCTTGACATCGTGGTTCATCCGATGAGATCATCATGGAACATGTGGAAACCAACATGGATATACAGACCCCTCTATTGGTTATTGACCGGAGAATGTCTCGGTCATGTCTGCATGCTTCCCGAACCCGTACGGTCTACACACTTAAGGTTCGATGATGCTAGGGTTATATGGGAATAGTGTATGAGGTTACCGAAGGTTGTTCGGAGTCCCGGATGAGATCCCGGACGTCACGAGGACCTTCGGAATGGTCCGGAGGTGAAGATTGATATATAGGATGAGGGGTTTTGGACACCGGAAATGTTTCGGCCGTCACCGGTAACGTACCGGGAACACCGGACGGGTTCCGGGGGTCCACCGGGAGGGGCCACCAGCCCCAAAGGTTAACATGGGCCAAAAGGAGAAAGGAAACCAGCCCAGAGTGGGATGGTGAGCCCTCCCCTCTTATCCCAAGGTGCAAGGAAAGTGGGAGGGGGCAAACCCTAGGCGCAGAGGAGGCCCAAGGCCACCTAGGGCGCGCGCCTTGATACGTCTCAAACGTATCTATAATTTTTTATGGTTTCATGTTGTTATCTTGTCAACTTTGGATGTTTTATGTACCTTTTATATCTTTTCTGGGATGTTCTTGTCAACTCAATGATTCAGTGCCAAGTGCCAGTTCGTGTTTTTTCTATGTTTTTGACTCTTTTCAGATCTGATTTTGGAACGGAGTCTAAACGGAATAAAATCCCCGAAATAAATTTTTCCAGAACAGAAGAAGATCGGGGGACTTGAGGGCCAAGGCAAGAGCGCCACAGGGGCCCACAAGCCCTGTAGCCGCCACCAGGGGGGCCGGCGGCTACCAGGATTGTGGCCCCCTTGGAGCTCCCATGCCCTCACTCTTTTGCCTATAAATTCCCTAAAATCCTAGAAAAAATCGGGGCATCCACGAAAAAACTTTTCCGCCGTCGCAAGCTTCCGTTTCCGCGAGATCTCATCTGGACACCTTTCCCGGTGCCCTACCGGAGGGGACTTTGGAGTTGGAGGGCTTCTACATGAACATCATCGCCTCTCCAATGACTCGTGAGTAGTCCACTTCAGACCTACGGGTCTGTAGTTAGTAGCTAGATGGCTTCTTCTCTCTCTTGGATCTTCAATACAAAGTTCTCCATGATCTTCATGGGTATCTGTCCGATCTAATCCTCTTTGGCGGTGTGTTTGTCGAGATCCGATGAATTGTGGATTTTTGATCAGATTATCTATGAATTATATTTGAGTCTTACCTGATTTCTTATATGCATGATTTGATATCCTTGTAAGTCTCTCCGAGTCTTGGGTTTTGTTTGGCCAACTAGATCTATGATTCTTGCAATGGGAGAAGTGCTTGGTTTTGGGTTCATACCGTGTGGTGACCTTTCCGAGTGACAGAAGGGGCAGCAAGGCACGCATCGTGTTGTTGCCATCAAGGGTAACAAGATGGGCTTTTATCGTAGTATTAGATTGTCCATCTACATCATGTCATCTTGCTTAAGGTGTTACTCTGTTCTTATGAACTTAATACAGTAGATGCATGCTGGATAGCGGTCGATGTGTGGAGTAATAGTAGTAGATTCAGAAAGTATCGGTCTACTTTTTTTGGACGTGATGCCTATAGATATAATCATTGTCATAGATAACGTCACGACTTTGCGCGGTTCTATCAATTGCTCAACAATAATTCGTTCACCCACCGTCTAATTGCTTTCATGAGAGAAGCCAGTAGTGAACACTACGGCCCCCGGGTCTATTCACAACTATCGTCTCCACTTTCACTTTTAGTTTGCTTTGTTTACTTTTTGCTTTCAGTTCTCACATTCCAAACAATCTATATGGGATTGACAACCCCTTCATAGTGTTGGGTGCAAGCTCTTTGTGTTTGCCCAGGTACTTCTGACTCGGCGTGCGCCTCCCACTAGATTGATACCTTGGTTCTCAAACTGAGGAAAATACTTACCGCCGTTGTGCTACATCACCCTTTCCTCTTCAAGGGAACACCAACCCAAGGCTCCAAGGCTGTGGGGAAATCCTTTGCATATTTGCCAAGGAAGTCCCTAAAGGCATAGCCCATAGCAGCAGGATTCCTGGCCCAGTTGTCAGGGAAGGTCTGTTGTCGCAGTAGCACCCCTCCTCTCCACCCTTTGGCCGCCACCCTCCCTGTCCCATCTAGGGCTGCCAGATCCTTTCGGGTGGGAAATCTAAGGGTGGGAAACCCCTCCCTCTCCTCCTATATATATTGGTGGTTTTGGGACTGCTTGAGACACAGAAATCTCTCTCTCTCAGCACAGCCCTACTCCTCCTCTTCCTCCTCTTCTGCAGTGCTTGGCTAAGCCCTGTCGGAATACCTCGTAGCTCCACCACCACCGCGTTGTCGTGCTGCCGGAGCTCTCCCTCAACCTCTCCCTCCTCCTTGTTGGATCAAGGCGTGGGAGACGTCACCGGGCTATACATGTGTTCAACGCGGAGGTGCCGTGATTCGCCACATAGATCGGAACCGACCGCGATCTGAATCGCTGCGAGTACGACTCCATCGACCGCGTTCTAGTAACGCTTTCTCTTAGCGATCTTCAAAGGTATGAAGATGCTCTACAACATCTCTCATTGTTGGTTTCTCCATAGATAGATCCTTGTATGGCGTAGGAATTTTTTTGAAATTACTACAATCCCCAACAAGCCCCCCAGTCCGAACCCTTTCTCGGGGGCTGGGGGCTCGCACGCAGACGTCTCGCCAAAAGTAAGCACCCCGTGTGTCCCCGCATCGCCAAACAAAGGGGGGCTAGAGGGAAGGTGCAGCACGACCCTAGGAGGGGCCACAGGCGGGGGGAGTGTCACTCCGTCGGGAAGCCGGAGGCCGCGGGCATGGAAGACAGCAGCAGGCCCACAAACGAGAGGCCTGGAAGGTCGAATCCCGCGAGATGCAAGGAAAGAGGTCGTAGGATGCCCGGTGATCGTAGGGGCAGGCAGTACCGACCCGTCCCGTCCATCGCCGGTGGGAATCCTGCAAAACAAAGGCTCAGAGGGAAGACGCGGAAAGAAAGGACGAAGGAGAATAGGACGCTTACTCATCTATGGCGATCCACCTCTTCTTCAACGGAGCTCGCCGAGGTTGGGGGCGGCCGCCCCCAGGCGACCTTCTTTTCCAGTCGGCATGGGCAGCCTGGCAAGGGAGCTCCGCGGCCCCCGGTCGAAGCACGAGGGTAGGGGTGACAATCTCCACCATTGACTGGTTGGCACCGCCGTCCCCGGCTCGACCCAGAGCAAGGGCAGGGGGTATAGGCGGTGATGCATCGCCTCCTCCGATTGCAGAAGGGGCGACACGACCAGAGACCCCGTGGGCCTGAGCGCCAAGGGACGAACCCCCCCCCCCCCCCCCCCCCCCCCGCGGGGGGCGGCACCTCCCTTCTGGGGAGGAACCCCCACTCATTGAAGAGCGGCATCTCCGCGATGAGAGCTTCCAGGGCCTTGAAGTTATATAACGGGAGGCCGTTCCGGGGAAGCTCGTCAGGGTTGCCACCACTCAGCCGATAGAGCAGCACGCACAAGAAGTCGAAGGAAAGAGGCATGATCTAGATCCCCATCGTGTCTCGGGGTCCTGTATAGGGCCACATCGAATGGGAGTGGCGCTGGAGAGGAGCAATCCGCCGACAGATAAATTCCTGCACCACCATCGCCATCGTCACCCCCGCTTGCTTCAGTCTCCCAGTCGGGTCAGAACTGGCGTGAGTCGGGGGTCATTGAGCTCCTCACGCATCCACCCGCGGGTTGGAGTTGCGGGGATCGACAAGGGGTAGAATAGGGCCCTGGTCTCGACAGTATCAACCTACACCCACTGCCGTCGGAACCCCTCTACTTCGGGGAGGATCTCTGCGTCAAGAGTCCCCCGAACCAATGCGTCGGTCTCTTTCGAGGACACGCATCCAAAGCACTGCTCCGTGGATGTCGACTCGAGGGAGAAGATGGGGCGGAGCAACGCTACGGAGGGGGCGACACCAACAAAGGCCTCGCACATTACTACGGATGGGGTGGATCTAGTAATGTGAAAGCACTGCACCAGGAAAGCTCGAGAATGGTGGCAATACACTAGACAGGAGGGTGTGGATATGAAGAGGAACCACGGGGGACACTATCTCGCCCCGAGGCCACAAACCGGGCCAGATCCGGGTGGCCCCCACTCATTGGAGCCGGCCGCGACCACCAATCGGACCTTCTCCAACCCCTCAAAGTTCACCATTGTTGACCGGCCCAGTGCGGGCCAAAGCGCACCTTTCGGAGACATGGCGAGAAGAGTGAGGGCACGGCGACGCGGTACGGTGCGCGGGGGACAAGAGGAAGAGCCGGCGGCGGAATTGGCAAGTGGAGGGGGCCACAGGCACGCGCAGGTCACGAGTCCCGCGCAAAGAAGAAGTGTACACCATTTAAAGGCCTAGCCCACAGGCAAATAGGGCACACGACGCTTCAGGCCGCCCTCCAGGCTTCGCCAAGAAGCCAACCATGGCGCCCCTTGGGCCCGTGGGCTACTGTCGGTGTTCTGGAAATGGGGGTACCTAGGCCTGCCTGCCAGCGGTCCAGGGCTGGCCCACTTCATGGAGCTAAAACCAATGGGCCCGGCATCACTCAGGACAAGGTCCTCGCAAGGGGCCAAGCCTCGCGGGGAGGAGAAGCATCAAGACCCGCAAGGGGCTCCTCGGGACCCCTCCGGGGCGGCGGATATTCCGAGGCGAGGCCCGGCCTCAGGAGTCAAGGGTGACGCAAGGGAAGGACAGGCAAGCGGCAAACAGCAAAGTGGAGCAGTTTCCCCTTTGGTGCAAAGGGGGTGAGGACGAACGCACGTTCCCAAAGCATCCCCTAAAGGTTTCCATTATGGTGCAACAAGACCCTGGCCGCTCGCCGGCAGGACAGACGTCATCCCTGGGCCAGCCCCTACAACGCTGGCAGCTACTTTGCACGTGAAGACTGTTGGAAATATACCCTAGAGGCAATGATAAAATAGTTATTATTATATTTCCTGTTTCAAGATAATCATTTATTATCCATGCTATAATTGTATTGAATGAAAGCATAGATACATGTGTGGATATATAGACAAAACAATGTCCCTAGCAAGCCTCTAGTTGGCTAGCTAGTTGATCAAGGATGGTTAAGGTTTTGTGACCATATGCAAGTGTTGTCTCTTGATAACTAGATCACATCATTAGGAGAATCATGTGATGGACTAGACCCAAACTATGAACGTAGCATGTGATCGTGTCATTTTGTTGCTATTGTTTTCTGCGTGTCAAGTATTTATTCCTATGACCATGAGATCATGAAACTCGCTGACACCGGAGGAATACCTTGTGTGTATCAAACGTCACAATGTTACTGGGTGATTATAAAGGTGCTCTACAAGTATCTCCGAAGGTGTCTGTTGAGTTAGCATGGATCAAGACTGGGATTTGTCACTCCGTGTGACGGAGAGGTATCTTGGGGCCCACTCGGTAATACAACATCACAAATAATCCTTGCAAGCAATTTGACTCAAGTGTTAGTCACGGGGTGTTGTATTACGGAACGAGTAAAGAGACTTGCCGGTAACAAGATTGAAATAGGTATAGGGATACCGACGATCAAATCTCGGGCAAGTAACATACTGAAGGACAAAGGGAATGTTATACGGGATTATATGAATCCTTGGCATAGAGGTTCAACCGATAAGATCTTCATAGAATATGTAGGATCCAATATGGACATCCTGGTCCCGCTATTGTATATTGACCGAGGAGTATCTTGGGTCATGTCTACATAGTTCTCGAACCCGAAGGGTGTGCACACTTAAGGTTCGATGATGTTTTAGTATAGTTGAGTTATATGTGTTGGTGACCTAAGGTTGTTCGGAGTCCCGAATGAGATCATGGACGTCACGAGGGTTTTCGGAATGGTCCGGAAACGAAGCTTGATATATAGGATGGTTTCATTTGGTCACCGGAATGATTTCAGGCATTACCAACAGTGTACATGGAGTGGCGAATGGGTTTCGGGTATTCACCGGGAGGGCCCACCCACCCGGGAGTGAGCCCAGTAACACTAGGGTGGCGCACCAGCCCTTAGTGGGCTGGTGAGGCCAGCCCAAGAGGGATATGGCACCACAACGAGAAAAAACCAAAGGAAAAGAAAAAAAACAAGGAAAGAGGGAGGTGGGCAGGAAGGAGTGGACTCCTTCCCCCAAACCGGATTGGGGTGGGAGTCCACCTCCTCCCCTTCGGTCGGCGCCCTTGGGGATCCCTTGAGCCCCAAGGCTAGCCCCTCCCCTCCTCCTATATATATTGGTGGTTTTAGGGCTTTTGAGACACCACTTTGCCATGTGCAACTCAAACCTATACCACGTAGTTCTTCCTCTAGATCGGATTTCTGCGGAGCTCGGGCGGAGCCCTGCAGGAGTAGATCATCACCAACACCGGGGCACCGTCACGCTGCCGGAGAACTCATCTACTTCTCTGTATCTCTTGCTGGATCAAGAAGGCCGAGATCGTCATCGAGCTGTACATTTGCTGAACGCGGAGGTGCCGTCCGTTCGGTGCTAGATCGGAACGGATCGTGGGACGACGGTGATTTGAATCACGAAGTTGTACCACTACATCAAGTGTGTTTCTTAATGCTTCCCGCTTAGAGATCTACAACGGTATGTGGATCCAATCTCCCTCTCGTAGATGGACATCACCATGATAGGTCTTCGTGTGCGTAGGAAATTTTTGTTTCCCATGCAACGTTCCCCAATAGTGGCATCATGAGCTAGGTTCATGCTTAGATGTTATCTCCACTAGAACACAAAAGTTTTTGTGGGCGTTGATGTTCGATTTGCTGCCCTCCTTAGTCTTTTCTCGATTCAGCAGTATAGTTGGATTGAAGCGGCCCGGACCGACATTACTTGTACGCTTACGAGAGACTGGTTTCATCAACCAACATGCAACTCGTTCCATAAAGATGACTGGCGGGTGTCGGTTTCTTCAACTTTAGTTGAATTGGATTTGATAGAGGCGGTCTTTAGAGAGAGGTTAAATAGAAATTGGCACATCTCCGTTGTGGTTTTTTGTATGTAAGATGAGATCGTACTAGATACCCATAGCAGCCACGTAAACATGCAACAAGAAATTAGAGGACGTCTAACTTGTTTTTGCAGGGTATGCTTGTGATGTGATATGGCCAAAGACATGATGTGATATATTGGATGTATGAGATGATCATGTTGTAATAGTTAATATTGACTTGCACGTCAATGCTATGGCAATCGGCAGGAGCCATAGGGTTGTCTTTAAACTGACGTTTGTGTTTGCAGAAGTGTTTACTATATTGCTAGGTTGTAGCTTTAGTAGTAATATCATAGATCGCACGACAACCTCGATGGCGGCACGATGATGGAGATCATGGTGTGGCGCCGGTGACAAGAAGATCATGCCGGTGCTTTGGTGATGGAGATCAAGAAGCACAAGATCATGGCCATATCATGTCATTTATGAATTGCATGTGATGTTAATCCTTTTATGCACCTTATCCTGCTTAGAACGACGGTAGCATTATAAGGTGATCCCTCACTAAAATTTCAAGATAAAATTGTGTTCTCCCCGACTGTGCACCGTTGCGACAGTTCATAATTTCGAGACACCACATGATGATTGGGTGTGATAGACTCAACGTTCACATACAACGGGTGCAAAACAGTTGCACACGCGGAACACTCGGGTTAAACTTGACGAGCCTAGCATGTGCAGAAATGGCCTCGGAACACAAGAGACCGAAAGGTCGAGCATGAATCGTATAGTTGATATGATTAGCATAGATATGTTTACCACTGAAACTATACTTAACTCACGTGATGATCGGACTTCAGTTAGTGAATTAGGATCATGCAACACTCAAGGAACTAGAGGGATGTCTATTTGAGTGGGAGTTTATTAGTGATTTGATTCGTTAAACTCTAATTGTCTTGAACATAGTCTAAGTCCACTTTGCAATATTTTATGTTGTAGATCAATGGCTCACACAGTAGCAACCCTGAATTTTAATACGTTCCTAGAGAAAGCTAAGTTGAAAGATGATGGGAGCAACTTTGTAGACTGGGCACGTAATCTTAGGCTCATCCTACAAGCTGGGGAAAAGAATTATGTCCTTGATGCTACGCTAGGAGATGAACGACCCGCTATGTCTGATCAAGATGTTTTTTACGCTTGGCAATCGTGTGAGGAGGACTACTAAGTAGTTCAATGTGAAGTCTTGTGTGGCTTGGAACCAGGACTTCAACGATGCTTTGAGCGTCATGGAGCATATGAGATGTTCCAGGAGTTGAAGTTTATCTTTTAGAAGAACGCTCGGATCAAGAGGTATGAGACCTCCGATAAATTCTATGCTTGCAAGATGGAGGAGAATTCGTCTGTCAGTGAACATGTGCTCAAAATATCTGGGTACTAAAACCGTCTAGCTGAGCTCGGGATTGAACTCCCGCAAGAGGCTATCACTGACAGAATTCTTCAATCACTGCCACCTAGCTATAAGAGCTTTGTGTTGAACTATAACATGCAAGGGATGAACAAGTCACCCGACGAGTTATTCGCGATGCTGAAAGTCGCAGAGTCAGAACTCCGGAAAGAGCATCAAGTGTTCATGGTCAATAAGACCACTCGTTTCAAGAAAAACAACAAAGGCAAGAAGGGTAACTCCAAGAAGAGCGGCAAAATTGTTGCCAATCCGACGAAGAAACCCAAGGCTGGACCTAAGCCGGAAACAAACTATTATTATTTCAAGGGGATGGGTCACTCGAAGCGCAACTGACCCAAGTATTTGGCTGATAAGAAGGTGGTCAAAGAAAAATCACGTATATGTGATATACATGTTACTGATGTGTACTTAACCAACTCTCGTAGTAGTGCCTGGGTATTTGATACCGATTCTGTTTCTCATATTTGCAACTCAAAGCAGGAACTGCCGAATAAACGAAGGCTGGCGAAGGATGAAGTGATGATGCGTGTGGGAAATGGTTCCAAGATTGATGCAATCGTCGTCGGCACAGTCTTACTTCAGTTACCATCAGGATTAGTTATGAACTTAAATAATTTTTATTTAGTGCCTGAGTTAAGCATGAACATTATATCTGAATCTTGTTTATTGTGAGGCGGTTACTCATTTAAGTCAGATAATAATGGTTGTTCTATTTCTATGAGTACTATCATTTATGGTCATGCAGCCAATGTGAGAGGTTTGTTCATATTGAATCTTGATTGTGATGATACACATATACATAACATTGAGACCAAAAGATGTAGAGTTAACAATGATGGCGCCACGTTTTTGTGGCACTGCCGCTTAGGTCATATTGGAGTAAAGCACGTGCAGAAACTCCATTCTGATGGACTTTTGGAGTCACTTGATTTTGAATCACTTGACATGTGTGAACCATGCCTCATGGGCAAGATGACTAAGACTCCGTTCTCCGAAACAATGGAGCGTGCAAGTGACTTGTTGAACATCATACATACCGATGTGTGCGGTCCAATGAGTGTGTAGGCGCACGGCGGATATCATTATTTTCTCACCTTCACTGATGATTTGAGTAGGTATGGATATATCTACTTGATGAAGCACAAGTCTGAAACGTTTGAGAAGTTCAAGCAATTTCAGAGTGAAGTTGAAAATCATCATAACAAGAAGATCAAGTTCCTACGTTCTGATTGTGCGGGTGAATATCTGAGTTTTGAGTTTGGTGCTCACTTGAGACAATGTGGAATCGTTTCACAGCTGATACCGCCTCGAACACCACGGCGTAATGGTGTGTCCGAACGTCGCAATCGTACTTTGTTAGATATGGTGCGATCTATGATGTATCTTATTGATTTTCTGTTATCGTTTTGGCGTTATGCATTAGAGACAGGTGCGTTCACTTGAAATAGGGCACCATCAAAATCAGTTGATACGACACCATATGAGCTATGGTATGGCAAGAGGCCAAAGTTGTCGTTTCTTAAAGTTTGGGGATGTGATGCTTATGTCAAAAAGCTTCAGCCTGAAAAGATGGAACGCAAAGCGGAAAAGTGTGTCTTCATAGGTTACCCAAAGGAGACAGTTGGGTACACCTTCTACCTCAGATCCGAGGGCAATGTGTTTGTTGCTAAGAACGGAGGTTTTCTTGAGAAGGAGTTTCTCTCGAAAGAATTGAGTGGGAGGAAGATAGAACTTGATGAGGTTGTAGAACCCCTACTCCCTCTAGATGATGCCGCGGGGCAGGGGGAAACCTCTGTCGAAGCGACACCGATTGAGGAGGAAGCTAATGATAATGATCATGAAGCTTCGGATCAAGTTCCTATGGGACCTTGAAGGTCAACAAGATCACATACTGCTCCTGAGTGGTACGGTAATCCTGTCTTATCTATCATGTTGTTAGACAACAATTGTGGGGACCCCGACTTACAAGTTGGGATCGCCGAATGATCATGCTCAGTGATCCCAGAGATCAATGCTGACCGAACACACAGATACTGAATAATAAGAGTCGTACATCCAAGTACCGAATTATTATATCACATGACCGAAGGGTCAAGTTCACAAGGTTGGGCCTAAGGCCAAATCATACTAATACAACTAATAGCGGAAATCATACGGGCTAAGCGGGTGCCCATGCCATCAAGCCTACACCGACAGGCATTCTGACTCGGAAGCGTCCTAGTTCGTAGGGGCGTCTCCGAAGACGTACTCATCTCCAAACTCCGGTCCTTCCATGTGTGGTCAATAATATAACCAGTGGCAAGCCAATGAGTACTTTTGAATGTACTCGCAAACAGCCCATGATATGAACAATGAAAGTGAAGGATAACAATAACAAGCATCTGGTGGTATTCATCTTGGTGGAATGATCATGAATATGTATCAAGTTAAAGAATTACTTTTGAAGAACAGGTTACAGATATCAATATATCTGTTGAGGGCTGAACCATCCGGGCTCACCCTGTATGCCAAGTCACCAAACTTGGTCATATCGCTACCTTCATAATACAACTTTTTCAACACAACTGACGCACACTCACTACAGGAATTAGCTTCTTTGTTGTCTGCCATCACAAACGGCAAAGAGTAATCCACAGACGGCAAAGAGTAATCCACAGACGGCAAAGAAAACTCATGTCGGCAAATATTCTGCGTCAGCCTACGACGGTAATGTACCTTCTTTGCCATCTGCCTCACCGAAGCGGACGGCAAAGAGCTTTGCTATTAGCTTTTCATAAGAGCAGTCAGGAAAGATGTCCAGACGGCAGCCGATAGGAGTTGCCTCCGTTAGGGGCTAACGGAGGCTTTGTCGTCTGCCTCGCCCTCTTCTTTGTCGTCAGCCTCAACCTCCACTGTTTGCCGTCTGCCACCACCTCCTCCCCCCCTCCACTCTTTGTCGTCTGCCTACCCCTCCTCCCCCCTCCTCTATATGGCCAGCTACTGCTGCCCATGTTGCACAGCTGGGCGCCACCTGGCACCTTTGCTGTCAGCTGCCTGATGGCAAAGGCCTTTGCCGTCATGGCAGACGGCAAAGAGCCTATATTGGCACATTTCTGTTTATTTTTTCTATTTCACAGCACATATATATATAATTCATAGCACATATATGATAAATAGGTCACAACACATATATGATATACATATAAAGCTCATCAATGCCATTTTTCATCAACGTACATCTCATATATCAAAAGAACCAACACATACAAAGTTTCATCCATATATACATACATATAGTTGCACATATATTGTTCATCCATATATACATATACATATAGTTCCACATTGTTCATCAATTCAAACAAAAACGGGAACTAAAGCACTCCAATGCCAGCTTCCATGCATGTAGTACATCCAATCTGCAAAAATGGGAATAAGAAAGTCAGAAGAAGAAGAACAACAACATCCACGTCCTTGTATGTCACGAGCTTGTGGTGGGATGATATGTTGGTGAAGTTATTTGGACCATCCACGTCAGACTCAGAGAATGCCTTCACCTTCTTGTACGAGGCAGTATGGGCCATGCCATAAAGGTCGTACAAGTGTGGCATCTCCGTCTTATTGTGATGCGCCTAAAAGAGAGGAACAAAATATTAGCATGAAGAATGAATTGCATGAATCATGAAGAAAATCACATACCCAGTTTCATCCGAACTAAAGTAAGTTGGTGTTGTCTTGATGGTGTGGCACACCAACCATTTGGCTACGCCGATCCTTCGCATTCTCATGGACGGCTCGCCAGCTGCTTGTGCACCAGTCATCAACCAACGCCTCCCAACAATCCATCTTATCCGCACACCATCTCGGGGGCACCTGTAAGTTATTAGAAATAATTTTGAGCGCTACGCCTATGAATGAAATCAAGAAAACTACGTAGAAGGACTTAAGAATAGGTAATTACCTTCATGTATTGCTCCTTCTTCAGAAACTTTCCGCGGCAATCCTTGTTCTGCTTCTTAATACCACGTGTGGCTTAGTAGTCTTGAATAGCCTGCGGCCGAGCCTCGTGGCGTAAGTTCTGTAGTAACCGCCTACACTCGGCCTCGAGATCCTTGGCCGCCTCCTCCTCATATCCATCCTCGCACATATAGAAGGTCTGCAATCAAACGTGAAAACACCGATAGTACAATAATTAGCTATATTTTTACTTTTAGATTGTGTAAAAGGATAATTTACCCAAAAGATCTTGATCACCATCTCGGCCCTCGTGTGGCACAAGACACCATCTATAATCTCCTCAGGCGGGGCCTGCGCAGCCTAGTAGTGCTCCCAAGAAAATCCTAGTGTAGGAACGTGACCCTCACGAGGCAACGTGACAAACCCCGGGAAATTTTCCAGCAAAGCACACCAAGGACGGAGTTCGGCTTGAGGACTCCACGAGGGTGTGCCCATCCCCTGTAGTATGATAAGGTCAATGCATTAGATATTTGAACAAACTTGAAGGCAAAAGCTAAAAAAAGAGTAAATGTACTTACCTATCTCCTTCAGGTTTAATCACCGGCCTCTGCTCGCGGGTAGCCGGCACGACCAGGAGACGTGTACTACCACGCTTGTACACGGTGGCCCCGTCCACCTGCACATCGCCCTCACTATCCGTAAACTCATCCCCGCCATCCCCACCCTCTGAGCCACCCGGACCCTCGGTCCAATCCGGCAACTCGGTCCGATCCGGCCAGGCATCCCATCCGGGCCTCTCCACGTCGGGTGAAGCCTCCGGAACCGTAGTCTCGTGGGCCAAATGCACCTCGACCCGAGGCTAATCCTAGACCGGAGTCTCATGGGATGAATGCCCATCAACACCAGGCTCCTGGACCGGAGTCCCCGTAGCCTCCTCCGCAAACGGGTCGATCATAGTAGTCCTATGCTCGGGTGAATGAGCTGGTGGTGGTGGCGAGGATGGCTCAACAGTCCTCCTGGATCTTCTACGGCCACCACCTCTCCATGTACCCTTCCCCTTCTTCCCTACCCGACCAGCACCTCTCCCAGTGGGCAATGCCACCGACAAAGAAGAACCCACGGGTGGTGTCGACAGACTGTCTGCCAAGGCTCTACGAAGAGATAGGGGTGGAAGGGAAGTACCACCCCTCGTGCGGGGCGGCTCGGAAGAACCCGTCGAGCGATCTGGACCAGCGCCAACCATCTTTCAACACCTGGTGACCTGCCATGATAATGATTAAAAGAAATTAGTACAACATAAAAAATTGAATAACTGACATGAATAATAATATGTACATGAATAATAAAGATTAAAAAATATATATAATTTAAGTTTTGAACCTTACAAACAAATAATCATCATCAATAAATGCATCATCATCATCACTATCACGCATGTCTTCATGAATGACGTGCTCGTCGGGTTCAACGGCGTGAAGTTGTGAAAGGCCTTTCTTTAATCGGTGAAGCATTGACAGGTCATCCGCATCAGTAACCTCTACGAGTTCCAGGTCTTCTGGTTCCGTCTCAGGGGTGGAGTCGGATTCATCGTCGCTGTCTACTTCCATGTTCTTGGGTGAAGCACGGCGGTTCTTGAAACATTTCTTGGAAAGACGTGTTTCTTGGAAGAATTATCCATCATATGTGTCTGGGTTAATGTGAGGTTCATAATCCTGTTCATTTGGGAGAGGTGGTGTGACTGTTGGAGGCACTTCATAAACAACATACCGACCTTCCAGATTCTTATCCGTTTGGCATGCCCACGGTAGATAGAAAACTTGGGTCGCATGTTGAGCCGTAATATAGACATCGGGAACATCTAAATGGGTGTTTGGATTGAATTCGACTAGTCCTATATGTTCATGAGTCCTTCTAGTCTCCTTCGGCTGGAACCAATAACATTTGAAGACTACGACGTTCGGTGGGTTTTCACCATAGAATTGAAGTTCATAAATTGCTTCAACTCTTCCATAATTCTCGATAACACCTTCGCCGATAGCAGCGACACCACAATTTGTAGATTTCCGGTCGGGCATAGGTAGCTCTTTGCCAAAGGTACGAAAGAGATACCCGTTGATGTTGTATTTCTCAAATGAACGGACCTTATAGTCAAAACCATTAGCGACTTGTCTCAATTCAGCGTCCATAGACTCTGAATTAGCCTACAAGTTTAATACGAAACGATTGTTGCATTAGCCGCAAGTTAGACCAAGAAATGAAATGATCCATTATTGATACTTACCGTTTGTTTGAACCAAGAGATGAAAACGGGATAGCCGCCTCCTGTCTTTGACAGAAGCTCATACTCCTCGACGGGATCATTTTCGGTAACCGCTCCATCCGAGAATTTGGCGATGTAACGGTTGTTTGAAATATCCGGGAATAAGAGAAGTTCAAAGGAATTAGAAGTTACGGAAAAATGTGCCGAGAACTCACTCGATGTACGGCCGCACTTCTGTTAGGTTGTTGAAGATATACAACGAAATGTTCCGCCATTCTTCGACATCCAACGTTATTGGTTACGAAGCACCGGCTCGTGCGAGCTTCCCTTTGAATAGGCTGAGGTTGGACCCACCTTTTTTAGGGTCTGCATCATTGTGCCGAGGCTTCGGATTATGGAAATGATGATTTTTGGCTTCGTAGTGTGTTGTCACAAAGTTTGCCACCTCCTCACTAATGAATGCCTCAGCCATCGATGCTTCAATTCTACGCTTATTTTTACATTTAGCTCGAAGGGTCTTCTGCATCCTCTCAGTTGCATAGCACCAACGATCTTGCACAGGCCCACCCAATCTTGCCTCGGTCGGTAGATGTAAAATCAAATGATGCATTGGATTAAAGAAGCCCGATGGAAAGATCTTCTCTAACTTGCACAACAACTCCGGTGCAAACTCCTCCATATCTTCTACCACGCCAGGCGACAATTCTTTCGCACAAAGAACACGGAAGAAATAGCTCAGCTCCGCCAGTACTAGCCATTCATCCTCAGGAATAAAGCCACGTAACATCACCGGCATTACCCGCTCTAGCCATATGTGCCAATAATGACTCTTGAGACCAAAGATTTTTAATTTTCCAAGACTTGCTCCCCACTTTAGATTCGCTGCATACCCATCGGGGAACATCAAGTGCATTTTAACCCACAAGATAATTTCCCTCATAGCTGGCCTTCCAAGATTGAACCAGGCCTTTGGCTTCGACCACTTCCGCTTTCCTTTGCCTTCTCGCATGTTTTGTAATGGTCTATGACATAGTGTCTCTTGATCGACTCTAGCCTTAGTATTATCCTTTGTCTTCCCATCTATGTCGAACAATGTACCAAAAATAGCCTCTCCGATATTCTTTTCAGTGTTCATCATGTCGATATTGTGTGGAAGAAGGAGGTCTTTGAAGTAAGGCAGATCCCAGAAGCATGGCTTGTGAGTCCATGCGTGTTTTGAATTATACCCCTTGAAATACCCTGGACGCTCTGGATCAGCCTCGAGGGTGTTTAACTGATCCATGATTTGTTGGCCTCTCAACGCAGGTGGTGCCAAGTTTTTGACAACTTTACCTTTGGTAAAGTTCTTCTTGTCTTTTCTAAACTGATGGTTAGGATCCAGGAATTGTCTATGCAAGTCAAAACAAGAATACTTCCGACCCTCCTGCAACCAATGAAACTGAAGAGCTGCCTTGCATTGCGGGCACGGGAACCTTCCATGCACACACCATCCAGAGAATAGTGCATACGCCGGCAAGTCATGCATAGAGTACATGTACCACACATGCATTTTGAAGTTTTGTTTTCTAGCGGCATCGTATGTCTTGACCCCATTATCCCAAGCTTCTTCCAATTCCTCCTTAAGCGGCTGCAGGTACACATTCATATTCTTCCCCGGATAATTGGGCCCTGGAATTATCAACGTCAGAAATATGTTCTTTCTTTGCATAATCTGACCGGGGGGAGATTGAGTGGAATGACAAATACAGGCCAACAACTATATTTGGTTTTCGTCATGCCGAAGGGATTAAAACCATCCGTGGCGATGCAGACTCGAGGATTCCTTGGATCTGCCGCTTTATCTTGATGCAATCCATCGAAATGTTTCCACGCTTCCCCATCCAATGTCTGTACCACCATCTTATTCCCATACGCATCTAGTTCGGTTCTTTTGCCCAATTTGTGCCATGTCATCTGTCTGGCTGTCTCTTCAACCATGAAAAGACGTTGAAGTCTTGGTACGATTGGCATATACGGAAGAACACTAACTGCGATTTTGGTCTGCCTCTTCTCACCCATACCGTTGTCTACCACAAGATACCTGCAAGACTCGCAATTGGGACAATAGTCCAAGTGTGCATACTCCTTCCTAAATAAGACACATCCTTTCTCACATGCATCTATCTTCTCATAGGGCATCTTAAGTACACTAAGTATTTTGTCCGACTGGTACAGGTTTGCAGGCATGACATGGCCTTTGGGTAGGAAGCGTCCAAATAGTGTCATCATCGCGTCGTAGCATTCTCTTCCCAAGTTGAACTGAGCCATCAGAGCCATTACTTGTGCAATTGCATCCAGCTGATAGAGCTCAGTGTGATCATGGAGAGGACGTTTTGAAGACTCCAACATTTCATAAAAGGCCTTTGCAGATTCCTTCATCTCATCTTCTGAATCCCGATTATCATCAAAGTCTTGCACCATGTCTTCGATCCCGGCACCATGCTCGTCGGTGCGACGACGCACCACCTCAGCTCTTGTGTGTTGTATAGACTCACCATGAAATGTCCACACCGTATAATTAGGCTTAAAACCCCTCCTCTACAGGTGTTTAATCATCACAGCCTCTGTCGTCTTTTTATAGTTGTCGCATCCAGGACAGGGGCAATAGTTTCTTTCCTCGCCATTTGCGAATGCGGCTTTCACAAATTCCTTTGTTTTTACAAACCATTCTTTCGTCATCTCTTTCTGACTAGGGTGACCGGTATACATCCACGCACGATCACTCATCTTGCCTAGCTACTAAAGACAGAAGAAATATATTTATATATAATTTAGCATTTATATTCATCGGTTAATCAGGTTCGCCATTTTTATTACGTCCAGGCAACCTACACGCTAATAGGTAAAGATAGGTCCTAATCCCACCCGAGTATGTGTCGATTGGGTTCGTTTTCACATGCTCTGCTCCGGATCCAACGCAAAATTTCGGCAGCACCTCCCCGATGTTCTCCTAATACACGTCTCCGCAATAAACAGAGAGGATGTGTATCCGGAGAACAACAAGGAGGCACTGACGAAATTCCGCATCGGATCCAGAGCACAGCATACGGGAAAACGAACCCAATCTACACATACTCACGCTGTCCATGGATAATGTTGGACAATTCGAAAGGATAGCGGTTATAAATATGCAAAGACACGCATATTTATAGATGTCGCCCTTTCGAACAGGAGACGCATACTGGTCACGCATACTGATAAATTAATTTAATTACCTAAATCTAGAAAGTTTCATCCGAAAACCGAGCCAAAGTAAATGAAGGGGCGAGGAGGAGATGAAATTTGTACTGACCCACGAATGCAGGGGCGGAGCTCGTACAACGCACGGGGAGGTCTTCGCACAGCAGACCTCACAGCGACGAGACAACTATCACATGTAAATCCACCCGATCAACACAAATATTCTAATTATGTCTAATTATGTCATTTTTTAGGAAAATAAGGTAAGAATATATTATTCGTGAGCTAACCAAGGTTTTTATCTTATTATGTCATTTTGGAGGATAATTAGCTAAACAAGCTAACAAATAAGGAGGAGAGAAGAAGGAGAATAAGGAGAAGAAGGAGGGCTCCTTCTCCTCCTCCTCCTCCTTCTTCTTCTCTTCTTCTTCTTTTCATTTTTCCTCTTTCTTCCCCTCTTCTCTTCTTCTTCTTCTTCTTCTTCCTCTTATTTCTATTTCTATTTTTCTTTATCCTCTTCTTCTACTTATTCTATTTTTTTCTCTTCTTCTCCTTCATATTTTTTTTCTTCTTCTCTTCTTCCCTTCTTCTCTTCTTATCTTCTTCCCTTCTTCTTCCTCTTCTTTCTATTAAGCTAACTAACTAGTGGAAGATGGTCTTTATATGAAAAGCTAAGAATATAGGGCTCATCAACTGGTACACCGACTACTACAACAACTACAATAACAACAACTACTACTACAACAACTACAATAACAACAACAACTACAACAACTACAATAACAAGAACAACTACTACAACAACAATAAAAAATCAACTTTGTAGTTATAATCTAATTCCAAAAAACTAAATACCAAACAATAAAAAATCAACTTTCCCGTGCGGGGGGGGGGGGGGGTATGGGGGCTCACCGGGAGGGGCGGCTGTGGCGTCGTGGGTGGCGGGGCCGGGGGTGGCGCCAGGGGCTGTGGGGGCACCGGGGCGGCGACGAGGGCGGTGGGGCGGCGGCGGCGGGGCTGTGAGGCACCAGGGCAGTGCCGGGGGCGACAGGGGCGGCGGCGCAACGGTGGTGGTGGCGGTGGGCGTCGGGGAGAGGAGTGGGAGAGAGAGAGAGAGGGGCGGGGTGTGGAGCCGTTACACAGTTGGTGAGAGAGAGGGGCGGGGTGGAGCCGTTACACACGGAGTTAGCTCTTTGCCGTCTTCCTCTGGACTCTTTGCCGTCCGCTAGCGGACGGCAAAGAAGGGACTCTAGTTTGACCTAACGTCCCCATGGTCAGGTGGGCCCCACCTCTATATTTGTCGTATCCTATGCGACTCTTTGCCGTCTGCGGCTGACGACAAAGATGTGACTAATGGCAAATACAATCTATGCCATAAGCCAGTTCTTTGCCGTCTGCTTTGTGGCAGCTGACGGCAGAGAAACTCTTTGCCATCAGCTAGCACACGGCAAAGATTTGGCACATGGCAAAAAACTGATTTCCAGCAGTGACTTGGTTTATGCGGAAATAACTGGACGTAGTTTAAGCAGGATTACCCAACTGTCCTTCACCGTGGACACGGCTATTCGAATAGTTTTACACTTTGTAGAGGTAGTACGCTGGACCCACGAGATCCGGGAAACTTCCGTGTCCTCCACGACTCAAGGTATATAACATAACCGAGGTAAGTACCCGATCAATGCCTTTCCCCTGATGATACTAGACAAAGAGGTCCACTCGATTGGTACTCAGCCCACATGTTATACGTCTTATGAGCATTGACTCTAGACATTATCAACCATGCGGGGACAAACGGTGTGCCTGGAACTCATAAAAATGGCATAGTCGTCCTACCTAGCACGACCCCATCACGAGAGTGACCACACATCACTCCTGCCACTAGTAATGTGGCTCGTTGCTACCACCGACCAGAGTAATCAACATAGCCCCGTCCCATAAGGGGTAACATGGTTGTACTGGTAAGGTTGGGACGGTCGACACATCATAAATCTAATCCCATTTCCGAAACCATACTCACACAAATACCCGGTGCACCACTTCACCAAAAGTGGCCACCTAACTCATCATCAACCTCGGGCATTAGTGGAACCCGACGGGGTTTTCGTAAATCTTGAATTTATAGCCAACAACATGCTCATTTTATTTTTCTAACATTACTTGTCAACATGATAATAGCATGATCCTCAAAAGGGGGTAGGATCAAGCTCAATGCATGTGCTCCGGAGGAGCCATCGGTATCATCACCGTAGTGATTTACCGGCACTTATGATCATATGCAACGGAAATACTTGCTATCTTAACATGCAATATAACATATGATCAGTCATGGTCAAAGGGTTGCTTGCCTTGGTCAGCTAGGTATCCGGGGTCTTCGAGGACTTCCGCTCCAATTCCCTCGTCACACGGTTTTCTATCGTCGTCAAAAGAATAAATAAGAAATAGCTCACTCAAAAACAGGTCACAAAGCCATTTTAAAAATGTTCTTTATTAATGATAAATCTAAGTTGTCATTTTGAAAATTATTTGCCTCAGATTCTAATGAAGGAACATTTTTCAAATCAACCAAACAGAAGCAAAACTATTCCAATTTAGTCCTTTTTATTATGGAAAAAGAAAATACTTGCTGAAGAATTCATCCAATGGTTTCATTAAGTACTACATATTTTTAGAAGAATAACAGTGAAAAAATTATATTTTTACACTGGTTAAATATTTTTATAAAAAATCTTTGAAATCAGATTTTAAAAATAAAGAAAAATGGGCTAAGTACCTGGCCTGGCTCGGCCTGGAACTGGGCTGGCCCATGGCCAGCCGACAGACTACCCAGGCGCGCGCACCGTCAGGTTTGAACCTGGTGTGCGTGGTCGTGCGGTCAGTGGCTGCAGACAGCGAGGAGAAGGGAGCTGGGCCACCGACAGGTGGGGCACACCTGTCGAGGTCGTCTCCTACCTCTGCCAGAGAGGAGGAGTGATGTCTACTATGCAACCTTCTCCTTGTATACGTTGTTTGGCCTCCAAGTGCACAGGGTTGTAGGACAGTAGCAATTTTCCCTCAAGTGGGTGACCTAAGGTTTACCAATCTGCGGGAGGCGTAGGATGAAGATGGTCTCTCTCAAGCAACCGTGCAACCAAATAACAAAGAGTCTCTTGTGTCTCCAACACACCTAATACAATGGTAAGTTGTATAGGTGCACTAGTTCGGCGAAGAGATGGTGATACAAGTGCAATATGCATGGTAGATATAGGTTTTTGTAATCTGAAATTACAAAAACAGCAAGGTAACAAATGGTAAAAGTGAGCACGAACGGTATTGCAATGCGTGGAAACAAGGCCTAGGGTTTATACTTTCACTAGTGAAGTTCTCTCAACAATGATAACATAATTGGATCATATAACTAGCCCTCAACATGCAACAAAGAGTCACTCCAAAGTCACTAATAGCAGGGAACAAACGAAGAGATTATTGTCGGGTACGAAACAACCACAAAGTTATTCTTTCTGATCGATCTATTCAAGAGTCCGTAGTAAAATAACACAAAGCTATTTTTTCTGTTCGATCCATCATAGAGTTCGTACTAGAATAACACCTTAAGATACATATCAACCAAGACCCTAATGTCACCTAGATACTCCATTGTCACCTCAAGTATCAGTGGGCATGATTATACGATATGCATCACATAATCTCAGAATCATCTATTCAACCAACACATAGAACTTCAAAGAGTGCCCCAAAGTTTCTACCGGAGAGTCAAAACGTGTGCCAACCCCTATGCATAGGTTCCCAATGTCACGAACCCGCAAGTTGACCACCAAAACATACATTGAGTACTCACATGAATCAAACGTGTGCCAACCCATATGCACAGGTTCCGAATGTCACAAACCCGCAAGTTGATCACCGCAGATAGACACGTGCAAGATATACATCAAGTGTTCTCAAAGGCTCAATCCGAAAAGATAACTTCAAAGGGGAAACTCAATTATTACAAGAAGGAGAGGGGGAAGAACATCATAAGATCCGACTATAGTAGCAAAGCCCACGGTACATCGAGATCAAGACATCTCAAGAACACGAGAGAGAGAGATCAAACACATAGCTACTCGTACATACCCTCAGCCCCGAGGGAGAACTACTCCCTCCTCGTCATGGAGATTGTCGGGATGATGAAGATGGACACCGGAGATGGATTCCCTCTCCGGGAGGGTGCCGGAACAGGCTCGAGATTGGTCTTTGGTGGCTACAGAGGCTTGCGGCGGCGAAACTCCCGATCTTGGCTTCTTTCCAGGGCTTTCTGAATTTATAGGAATTTATGGCGGTTGAATTGCGTCAGTTGGGCGAACGAGGAGGTCACAAGCCTGCACGGTGTGTCCTGGGGGGTGGCCGCGGCGTCAGGGCTTGTGACTCCCTCGTGGCTCTTCTGGCCTTCTTCCAAAGCTTTGGGGTCTCTTTTGGTCCAAAAAAAATCATCATAAAGTTTCATTCCCTTTGGACTTCGTCTGAAAAAGGGTCAAAAACACGGAAAAAACAGAAACTGGCACTTGGCACTGAGTTAATAGGTTAGTCCCAAAAAAGATATAAAATAGCATATTCATGCATATAAAACATCCAAAGTTGATAAGATAATAGCATGGAACCATCAAAAATTATAGATACGTTGGAGACGTATCAAGGGGGAGCACGCCGGCGAGGCTGCCGACGTTCTCAAGCCCCAACGAGGACTGAAATGGGTTCGGCATGACGCCTCCTACCTACTGGTGGTCGGAACAACGACGGAGAGGCAAGGGTTTGCCGGCGACGAGAAGGCCGCGGCGGAGGAGTTTCGGAGGTGGTCGAGGAGGTAGCTGGGGGCACGGAAATGCTCGGGGAAGTTGGGGAAAAGCTTCGTGAGGTCGAGGGGATCAGTTTGGTGGGTCAAGGGACGCACGAGCCATCGTGTAGCCGAAGATTGACCGGAGATCCGAGGCGGAGGGGCCTCGGTCGATCTCGAGCACCGGGGCTCTGCTGGCTTGCTGGGGTGGCTAGGGAGGTGCTAGTGGTTGTGGTGAAGCTGTCTTAGGGGTGCTGGAGCGAAGGGGAGGGCTATAAATAGGCCCGCGACGGTGAGCCAATTCTGGAGCGCCGGTGACTCACTGTGGCGCGCATGGGGGTGCACGGAGGAGCTGGGATCGAAACCAGGGTCTCAGGAAATGGTTTTGGAGTGCCAGAACCATCTGCAACAGAGGGAGAGAGAGAGAAGTCGAGCATCCCTGGCCGCGCAACCTTGGCCGGTTCTTGTGCACGCGTGCACGCGTTGCACGAGCTCTAGCGCGGGAGAGGGGGGTCCCTCATGGTTGCTCGACGCAGAGGGGTTGTCGGGGAAGAGGTTGGACACCTCGAGGGAGGCTGGAACTGGCCGAGAGCGTCACCCCCACCTCGGTGGCTTCCTGTAGCGCGCCCAGAGCACAGTTTTGGCATGCCATGGCATGTTGGTACGCTCTGAGGCACTTTGGACGTGTCTAGCATGTCCTGACACTGGCTGGGAGTGAGGCTAGCCGTTTGGGTCTCGTGGAAGCTTCGGCTGGTCAAGGGAGACAAAGAATACTGGTGTTGTCAGCTTTGAACTGAAGCTTAGATTGGGGTTTTTGGCATTTCCACATTGAACCAGTGAGGGGCCAGTTGACTGGGGCTGGGCATTGATACTGGCCACCTAATCTATGAGTTTGGAGCAAAGGGGTTGGGTTTAGCTATGGCTAAGAGGGCTTTTACCCATCTGTCAGAAGGTGCTCGACAGTGGTTTGAGGGGGTTGCTCCCCACCATTGGTGCTGCAACTTAACAGGTTTGGGTTGGGTGCTAAAACATGGGGTTTCACCAAGTTTGAGCTACATTGGACAAGTTTAGCTTTGTAAACTTGAAAACACCACTAATTGACCAGATCTGTCCCTTCCAAAGAGAGTGTGGGTAAACTAAGTCCGACAAATCCCATTTTTGGTGTGGAACCCTTATTTGAGGTATTAGGCACTCCCGCAAAGTTTCAGAATCATTGGGCGAACTTTGCTATGTAGAGTTGCTCTTACTTCAATCTGGACAGAAGGGGTTTTTGGGTTATTTGGGGTCCTTAACCAACTTGGATCAAAGTGACATTTTATGTGGACACCAAATATGGCTTAGGGATACCACTAGAATTTTCTAGGATTTTATTGAGAATATTTCCTTTGGAAATACTTCAAAAGGTCAAAACAGACAGAAATGGTTTTCAGGGTTTTACTCAAATAATTATAATATAAATAGGGTTAAAAATCTTATATATGGAAAATATATGTCCTTTTGATCATCTCCAAGTTTAATCAGATTTTTCTAAGGCAGAAAAGTATTTTTCCATGTAGGAATACCATTTCTGGCCTCAGAAATGGACATGTAAATAAATAAAGAAAACAATTCTAAAAATAATTATTTTGTGGTTTTGTAATACTATAATAAGTTAAAATCAGATCACCAACTTTGAGTAGAAACTAGCCTTGCCATCAAGGGCAAGTAGTGCAACTCACAGTAGGGTTTTACTTGATCAGAAACAAGAAGAAGGTTTTGAAAATAATTCAATATTGTGAAATGGGGTTTTATCATCACATGATCAAACACATAAGCATACAATGACAACCATGGCACTCACAACATTAGTTTTTAAAAAGTTTTAACAAGTTCAGATTTTTGCATTACAGAGAAAGTGGTACTGAAAACAGGGTGTGACAACAATGAACGTGCGAATTATGAAGAAGCAATGGTGGGCCCGGATTCCAGCAAATGGCTAGAGGCCATGAAGTCCGAGATAGGATCTATGTATGAAAACAAAGTGCGTACTTTCGAAGTATTACCTGAAGGTCGCAAGGCGATTCAGAACAAATGAATCTTTAAGAAGAAGACGGAAGCAGACGGTAATGTGACCATTTATAAAGCTCGACTTGTGGCAAAGGGTTTTTCACAAGTTCAAGGAGTTGACTACGATGAGACGTTCTCACCGGTAGTGGTGCTTAAGTCCGTCTGAATCATGTTAGGAATAGCTGCATTTTTTGATTATGAAATTTGGCAGATGGATGTCAAAACGGCGTTCCTTAACGGGTTTTTTAAGGAAGAGTTGTATATGATGCAACCCGAAGGTTTTGTTGATCCAAAGAATGCTAACAAAGTATGCAAGCTCCAGCGATCCATTTATGGACTGGTGCAAGCATCTTGGAGTTGGAATAAGCGCTTTAATGAGGTGATCAAAGCATTTGGGTTTATACAAGTTGTTGCGGAATCTTGTATTTACAAGAAAGTGAGTGGGAGCTCTGTGGCGTTTCTAATATTATATGTGGATGACATATTTCTTATTGGAAACAATGAGGAGTTTTTAAAGAGCATAAAAGATTACTTGAACAAATGTTTTTCAATGAAGGACCTAGGAGAAGTTGCTTACATGTTACGCATTAAGATCTATGGCGATAGATCGAGGTGCCTAATAGGACATTCACAAAGCACATACCTTGATAAAGTTTTGAAGAAGTTCAAAATGGAATAGTCCAAGAAGGGGTTCTAGCCAGTATTACAAGGTATAAAGTTGAGTAAGACTCAGTATCCAGTAACTGCAAAAGATAGATGAGTATCGTCCCCTATGCTTCACCATAGGGTCTATCATGTATGCAATGTTGTGCACTAGACCGGGCGTCAGCCTGGCCATAAGTATGGCAGGCAGGTTTCAAAGTAATCCAGGAGTGGATCACTGGACGGTGGTAAAGAATATTCTGAAGTCCCTGAAAAGGGCTTAGGAAATGTTTCTCGTTTATCGACGTGACAAAGAGCTCGTCGTAAAGGGTTACGTCGATGCAAGATTTGACACTGATCCGGATGACTCTAAGTCTCAAACCGGATACGTATTTATTCTTAATGGGGGTGTGGTAAGCTAGTGCAGTTCCAAGCAAAGCGTCATAGCAGATTCTACATGTGAGGCGGAGTACATGGCTCCCTCGGAGGCAGCTAAGAAGAGTGTGTGGATGAAGCAGTTCATAACGGATCTGGGAGTTGTTCCGAGTGCACTAAATCCAATAACTTTGTTTTGTAACAACACTGGTGCCAATGCTTTAGCAAAGGAACCAAGGTTTCACAAGAAAACCAAACACATCAAACGACGCTTCAACCTCATCCGCGACTACGTTGAAGGAGAGGACGTAAACATTTGCAAAGTGCACACGAATCTAAATGTAGCAGATCCGCTAACTAAACCTCTTCCACGAGCAAAGCATGAGCAACACCAGAGCTGTATGGGTGTTAGATTCATTCCAATGTAAATCACATAGCGATGTGAGACTAGATTATTGACTCTAGTACAAGTGGGAGACTGTTGGAAATATGCCCTAGAGGCAATGATAAAATAGTTATTATTATATTTCCTGTTTCAAGATAATCGTTTATTATCCATGCTATAATTGTATTGAATGAAAGCAAAGATACATGTGTGGATATATAGACAAAACAATGTCCCTAGAAAGCCTCTAGTTGGCTAGCCAGTTGATCAAGGATGGTTAAGGTTTTCTGACCATATGCAAGTGTTGTCTCTTGATAACTTGATCACATCATTAGGAGAATCATGTGATGGACTAGACCCAAACTATGAACATAGCATGTGATCGTGTCATTTTGTTGCTATTGTTTTTTGCGTGTCAAGTATTTATTCCTATGACCATGAGATCATGTAACTCACTGACACCGGAGAAATACCTTGTGTCTATCAAACGTCACAACGTTACTGGGTGACTATAAAGGTGCTCTAGAGGTATCTCCGAAGGTGTCCGTTGAGTTAGCATGGATCAAGACTGGGATTTGTCACTCCGTGTGACGGAGAGGTGTCTTGGGGCCCACTCGGTAATACAACATCACAAATAAGCCTTGCAAGCAATGTGACTCAAGTGTTAGTCACGGGGTCTTGTATTACGGAATGAGTAAAGAGACTTGCCGGTAACGAGATTGAAATAGGTATAGGGATACCGACGATCAAATCTCGGGCAAGTAACATACCGAAGGTCAAAGCGAATGTTATACGGGATTATATGAATCCTTGGCATAGAGGTTCAACCGATAAGATCTTCGTAGAATATGTAGGATCCAATATGTACATCCAGGAACCGCTATTTGATATTGACCGAGGAGTATCTCGGGTCATGTCTACATAGTACTCGAACCCGCACGGTCTGCACACTTAAGGTTCGGTGACGTTTTAGTATAGTTGAGTTATATGTGTTGGTGACTGAAGTTTGTTCGGAGTCCTGGATGAGATTACACATGTCATGAGGGTTTCCGGAATAGTCTGGAAACAAAGATTGATATAAAGGATGGTTTCATTTGGTCACCACAAAGATTTCGGGCATTACCGGCAGTGTACCGAGAGTGACGAATGGGTTCCGGGTATTCACCGGGAGGGGCCCACCCACCCGAGAATGAGCCCAGTAGCACAAGGGTGGCGCACCAGCCCTTAGTGGGCTGGTGAGTCCAGCCCAAGAGGGCTATGGCGCCACAAGAAGAAAAAATCAAAGGAAAAATAAAAACAAGGAAAGAGGGAGTTGGGAAGTAAGGAGTGGACTCCTTCCCCCAAACAAAATTGGGGTGGGAGTCCACCTCCTCCCCTTTGGCCGGCTCCCTTGGGGCTCCCTTGAGCCCCAACGCTAGCCCCTCCCCTCCTCCTATATATATTGGTGGTTTAAGGCTTTTGAGGCACAAATTTTCCACGTGCAACTCAAACCTATACCACGTAGTTCTTCCTCTCAATCGGATTTCTACGGAGCTCGGGCGGAGCCCTGCAGGAGTAGATCATCACCAACACCGCCGCGCCGTCACGCTGGCTGAGAACTCATCTACTTCTCCCTCTCTCTTTCTGGATCAAGAAGACCGAGATAGTCATCGAGCTGTACGTGTGTTGAACGCGAAGGTGTCGTCCATTCGGCGCTAGATCGGAACAGACCGTGGGATGAATCGTGGGACGACGGTGATTTGAATCACGAAGTTGTACCACTACATCAACCGTGTTTCTTAATGCTTCTCGCTTAGCGATCGACAAGGGTATGTGGATCCAATCTCCGTCTCATATATGGACATCACCATGATAGGTCTCCGTGTGCATAGGAAAAAATTTGTTCCCCATGCAACGTTCGCCAACAGTGGCATCATGAGCTAAGTTCATGCGTAGATGTTATCTCGACTAGAACACAAAAGTTTTTGTGGGCGTTGATGTTCGATTTTCTGCCCTCCTTAGTCTTTTCTCGATTCGGCGGTATTGTTGGATTGAAGCGGCCCAGACCGACATTACTCGTACGCTTACGAGAGGGTGGTTTCATCGACCAACATGCAACTCGTTGCGTAAAGATGACTGGCAGGTGTCGGTTTCTTCAACTTTAGTTGAATTGGATTTGACAGAGCTGATCTTTGGAGAGAGGTTAAATAGCAATTTGCACATCTCCGTTGTGGTTTTTGCGTAAGTAAGATGCGATCATACTAGATACACATAGCATCCACGTAAAACATGCAACAACAAATTAGAGGACGTCTAACTTGTTTTTGCAGGGTATGCTTGTGATGTGATATGGCCAAAGACATGATTTCATATATTGGATGTATGAGATGATCATGTTGTAATAGTTAATATTGACTTGCACGTCGATGCAACAGCAACCGGCAGGAGCCCTAGGGTTGTCTTTAAACTAACGTTTGTGTTTGCAGATGCATTTACTATATTGCTAGGTTGTAGCTTTAGTAGTAATAGCATAGATAGCATGAAAACCTCATTGGCGGCACGATGATGGAGATCATGGTGTGGCGCCGGTGACAAGAAGATCATGCCGGTGCTTTAGTGATGGAGATCAAGAAGCACAAGATCATGGCCATATCATGTCACTTCTGAATTGCATGTGATGTTAATCCTTTTATGCACCTTATCCTTCTTAGAACGACGGTAGCATTATAAGGTGATCCCTCACTAAAATTTCAAGATAAAATTGTGTTCTCCCCGACTGTGTACTGTTGCGACAGTTCGTCGTTTCGAGACACCACGTGATGATCGGGTGTGATAAACTCAACGTTCACATACAACGGGTGCAAAACAGTTGCACACACGGAACACTCGGGTTAAACTTGACGAGCCTAGCATGTGCAAACATGGCCTCGGAACACAAGAGACCAAAAGAGCGAGCATGAATCGTATAGTTGATATGATTAGCATAGAGATGTTTTCCACTGAGACTATACTCAACTCACGTTATGATCGGACTTGAGTTAGTGAATTTGGATCATGCAACACTCAAGTAACTAGACGGATGTCTATTTGAGTGGGAGTATATTAGTAATTCTATTAGTTAAACTATAATTGTCTTGAAGATAGTCTAAGTCCACTTTGCAATATTTTATGTTGTAGATCAATGGCTCACGCAGTAGCAACCCTGAATTTCAATACGTTCCTAGAGAAAGCTAAGTTGAAAGATGATGGGAGCAACTTTGTAGAATGGGCACGTAATCTTAGGCTCATCCTACAAGCTGGGAAAAATAATTATGATCTTGATGATGTGTTAGGAGATGAACCACCCGCTACGTCTGACCAAGATGTTTTGAACGCTTGGCAATCGCGTAAGGAGGACTACTAAGTAGTTCAATGTTCAGTCTTGTATGGCTTGGAACCGGGACTTCAACGACGCTTTGAGCATCATGGAGCATATGAGATGTTCCAGGAGTTGAAGTTTATCTTTCATAAGAACGCCCGAATCGAGAGGTATGAGACCTCCGATAAATTCTATGCTTGCAAGATGGAGGAGAATTCGTTTGTCAGTGAACATGGGCTCAAAATGTGTGGGTACTCAAACTGAATAGATTAGCTAGGGATTGAACTCCCGCAAGAGGCTATCACTGACAGAATTCTTCAATCACTGCCACCTAAATACAAGAGCTTTGTGTTGACCTATAACATGCAAGGGATGAACAAGTCACCCGGTGAGTTATTCGCGATGCTGAAAGACGCAAAGTTAGAACTCCGAAAAGAGCATCAAGTGTTGATGGTCAATAAGACCACTGGTTTCAAGAAAAATGGAAAAGGCAAGAAGGGTAACTCCAATGTAACCTCGGGAACTCCAATGTAACCTCGGGAATCCACGAGTTCAGTGCCAAAACATATATCAAGTGAATCACTTGATACCCCAATGTCACTACGGGTATCCGCATGCAAGACATACATCATGTGCTCTCAAACCTGAATATTCAATCCGAAATAACGAGGTCTTAAAGTGAAAGATTCAATTCATCACAACAATAGAATGGGACAAACGCCATATGATCCAACTATATTAACAAGGCCGGTGATATATCAAGATCATGGCATCTCAAGAACACGAGAGAGAGATTAAACGTATAGTTACTCGTACAAACCCTCATCTCCGAGGGTGGACTACTCCCTCCTCATCATGGTGGCCGCCGGGATGATGAAGATGGCCTACGGTGAGGATCTCCCCGTCTCGCAGGGTGCAGGAATGGGCTCCCGATTGGTTTTTCGTGGCTACAAAGGCTTGCGGCGACGGAACTTCTCATCTAGGGTTATTTCTTGTGGTTTCTCTATTTATTGGAATTTTTGGCATTGGAATCACGCCAAGATGGTCCACGATGTGCCCACTAGGTACCTGTGACAGCCCGAGACCGACGCTCCAGAAGATTCCCCTTTTATTTCGTTGTCGCCGTGCAATTAGATTGTCTATTGCACTCATCATCACATCATGTGCCGTCTGTTTTCAAAACTTGCATCCGTTATTAGTTGTCTGGTTCTCTCCGATCTTGCCGTTGACCGTTTGAAACCAACCACACACGCACGCGCTCGCGGCATCGTTAAAATATTGTTTTTAAAGGTGTTTGAAAAATATTCTCGGATTGGGTTGAAACTTGGCGCGCGGTCTTAATATAGTGTAGGTAGGCCGCGTGCCAAATTTCATCGCAATCGGAGTCCATTTGATACCCAAACCGTTAAACCTATAGCGGCACTATAGTCGGTCAATCATCGGACATTTTTCGTTTTATAAAAACTTGTTGTTGTGTTGCCCGTTTTTCCTCTCATCCCTGCCTAGCCCCTCTGCACAGTGCACCGACCTTCCCGCAACATAGTTCGGAACTTTCCCGGACCCGAACCGGGAGGTCGTGACCGTTGGATCCGGATCAACCTTGTTTTACCCCAAACCATCATCGGTTTTCCAATTGAACTCCCTAACCTAATTTTTCCAACCTTCTGATCTAAATCAGAGGGTCCTAACCCTAGTCTATTTTGTTATATATATATACCACATATACCTAAACCTAGACCTAATCCTAAAATTCCTCCCCACTGTCCAATCGCAGCCGCCACCCACACCTGGCATCATCCCACCTCGGGATCCCCAGATCCAATCCGCACCCAACCCAACCATGCATGGACGCGTCCAGCGACAGCAGCTCCCCGCGTACAACGACCGGAGAGTAGCCAGCCCAAGCTGCCCGTGTCGCGGTCTCCTCTGCTTTCCACTCCGGCCCTGCAACAACCTCGTCGTAGCACATGGTCTCTCGTGCTGCCTCTAGCCGCAGTTGCATGGTACTGTCAGGAACTCGCTACTAAAGAACAGCATCAACAAGCATCAGCAACCGAATTCACGAGCAGATCGTAGGCCGAAGGGTGGATCTATTGGTTGGGAAGGGGTAAAAATGGGTTCAGCACGCCACCGGCGGCTAGAGTTCGACAAGAGTCATCTATTACATGCCTCTTAGGGCTGGGAATCGGGACCTAAATAGGCTGTCCGAACTAAAAAGAAAGCAGAGTTAATTCACTAGGCAGTGGAGTTGCCGGAAAGGCAACAGCGACGCGGGCGGCTCGCTCGGTCGTTGGATCCTCGATCAACGACTCGCCCGCCACTTAACTCGAAGGGGTATCTTTTGATCTCCACCGTTGGATCCTTCATCAGCCACCACTGGTGCATCCGGCACAGGGGAACAGGGGAGCTCGACCCTGACAATTCCCCCCTGTTGAGCTGCAGCTTGTCCTCAGGCTACAAAAGAAGGAAAAACCTTTTGAATAAATGCCGAGTCCTCCCAGGTTGCTTGCTCCACTCGCATGTTCACCCATTTGATAAGCCACCTCACCACAGGAATGCTTATATCTCCTTGCACCCTAGGAACCAATTTTCTTTCCAACACAGCTTCAGGTTCCATCTTAATCACTCCATCTGGACCAACTAATGGGAGATCCTTGGAGGGAACCACAGCAGGCCCAATGTGCTTCTTCAACTGGCTCACATGGAAGGTAGGATGTAATTTACACCCCTCAGGTAACAAGAGCTTGTAAGCATGAGCACCAATCCTCTGCAGAATCCTGAAGGGCCCATAAAACTTAAAGTGGAGTTTAAGATGCATGTGCAAGCTAAGTGATGTGTGTCTGTAGGGCTGCAGCTTTAAGTACACCATGTCTCCTACAACAAACTTCCTTTCTTTTCTCTTCTTATCAGCAAACCACTTCATTCTAGCTTGTGCCTTGAGCAAGTTTTGCTTGATCACTTCCAAAGCCAGCTCTGTGCTCTGCACTAAATCACTAGAATCCACAGAAATGGAATCAGGAAGAGCTGATTCAGCTACCAAGGGAGGAGGAAACCCATACAAAGCTTGGAAAGGGGTCATCTGCAGAGCAGTGTGGAAACTTGTGTTGTACCACCCTTCAGCCAATGCCAACCACCCATGCCATTTCTTGGGCTGCTGAAAGCACATACACCTTAGGTAGTTCTCTAAACACTGGTTGACCCTCTCAGTTTGGCCATCAGACTGGGGATGGTAACTAGTGCTCATATGTAACTTGATCTTCAAGGTCTTGAATAGTTGTTGCCACAGATTACTAGTAAAGATCTTGTCTCTATCAGTAACAATCACCACTGGCATTCCATGGAGTTTGAACACATTTTCAGAAAAAGCCTTGGCCACAGACTCCACTGTAATGGGGTGTTTCATCCCAATGAAGTGAGAATATTTTGTGAACCTGTCCACAACCACCAGGATGAGATCCTTGTTCTCAGACACAGGTAATCCTTCCACAAAATCCATGCTCACATGGGCCCAAGCAAAGTCTAGAACAGGTAGGGGTTCTAACAAACCAGGATAAGGGCAATGTTCAGCTTTGTTAAGTTGGCATACTGGGCAAGCTTTGACAAATGCAAGCACATCCTGCTTTAATCCAGGCCAATGAAACACTAGCTTAATTCTCTGGTAACTAGCTATTTCTCCAGAATGGCCACCTAGCTCAGAGCTATGAAATGTTTGTAATAGCTCCTACCTCAGCACAGTTGCTTTTCCTACCACCACTTTGTTTTTGAACCTGAGAATTCCATTCTCAAAAGAATAAGCACTTGCTGCATCTCTAGTTACAGTGCACTGGGAAATTAGTTCCTTTATCTTGTCATCCTGACTATAACTCTTGATCACTTCTGTCACCCATGCAGGAGTAGTACTACTAGCCACAAGCATAGATACCAAGTGCTTCACTCTGGACAGTGCATCAGTTGCTCTGTTTTCCTTTCCTTTCTTGTATTCTATAGTGAAGTTGTATCCTAGTAGCTTAAGAAGCAGTTTGTGTTGCACCCCTTCTGTAAGCTTCTGGTCTTGAATGTATTTCAAACTTTCTTGATCAGTTCTGATCACCAGGGCAGTAGCTAAGAAATAATGCCTCCACTTCTTAACAGCTTCAATAATAGACATGGCCTCTTTTTCATAAGTAGATAGTGCAGCTGCTCTAGGACCAATGGTCTTGCTGAAATAAGAGATGGGCCTGCCTTCCTGCATCAGGACAGCACCTAACCCATAACTAGAAGCATCAGCTTCGAGAACAAATGGTTTGGAAAAATCAGGCAATATAAGAACTGGAGAGTGTGTAAGCTTGTCCTTGACCACTACAAAAGCTTCATCTTGAGCAAGACCCCACAGAAAAGCATCTTTTCTTAAACAATCAAACAATGGCCTACAGATAATCCCATATCCCTAGATGAATCTTCTGTAATATCCACTCAGGCCCAGAAAACTTCTTAAACAGTGATGTTGCTAGGAGCTAGCCAATCTCTTATGGCCTTGATTTTAGCTGGGTCAGTAGCTACTCCCTCTTGGTTTATGATGTGGCCCAAGTATTCTACTTCAGTTTGTCCAAAAGAGCACTTTTCCAGTCTAGCATAGAGCTTGTTTTCTTGCAGGATGTTGAACACTTGTCTGAGATGCTCTTTATGCTCTATCAATGAGGAGCTAAACACCAAAATGTCATCAAAGAATGTAACCACAAACTTCAACATTCCAAACAACAAATTCATCAATGCTTGAAAATTGGGAGGCCCACTAGTTAACCCAAAGGACATCACAAGATACTCAAACAAACCCATATGAGTAACAAAAGTAGTTTTGTGTATATCCTCCTCTGCCATTCTTATCTGGTGATATCCATTTCTGAGATCTATCTTGGAAAAGAACTTAGCTCCTTTTAACTGATCCAGCAAATCCTCAATTATTGGAATAGGGTATTTGTTTTTAATTGTGATTGCATTCAGCTTCATGTAGTCACTACATAACCTCCAAGAGCCATCCTTCTTTTTTACTAGCAACACAGGTGATGAAAATGGGCTAGTGGTAGGCCTGATCACACCAGACTTTAGTAACTCTTTGATTATTTTCTCCAATATATCTTTCTGATGATGGGGCATTCTGTAAGGCCTCTGGTTTACTACCTTAGCTCCATCTACCAGTGGAATCCTATGATCACACGGCCTACTAGGAGGCAGATCAGTAGGTTCCTGAAACAGCAGCTCATAATCTTGCAGTAACTCATGTAGTTCTACTGGTAACTCCTTAGCAACCTCTGTTGTGTCTACAGCACAAGCAGTAAATAAAACAAACCCACACACTGCTTGGTCCATCAAAGTCTGAACTTTATCCTTTGTTTCTTCAGGCTGAGAGCTTGGAACTGTTTCATCTTGAAAAGTGATTATATGATCTTGTCCCATTGACACTTTCATTTCCATTTTGATGAAATCCATGTGTATAGGGCTGTATTTCTTGAGCCAGTCCACTCCAAGTATCATGTCATAACCCTTGAGCTGGAGTACTCTGAAACTGTCACTGAACTTCTGATTTTGTATCTCATAAGAACAGTTTGGCATTATGAATTCACTCCACAGCACTTCTCCACTTGCTAGAGCCACTTTGATTTTGTTAGTGGGCCTTAGCTGGACTTTCAGTTTTGCTGCCATCTCAGGTGAGACAAAGGTAGAAGTGCTACCACTATCTACCAAAGCTGTAGCAGATATGTTTCCCACTTTCACTATTAAAATGAAGGTGTTCCTTACTGCTCCAATTCCCGTAGCAGCATGCATAGAAACTTGGAGTATTGCATCCTCAGGTAGCTGATCTATGTTCTCAAGATCAGGATCAGCAAAATCAGTAACAAATATGGTTTCAGGCATTCCCTCTTCTAATGCTTGCAAGGCCTGAACCTGAGCTTTTTGACTCATTCTACACACCTGTCTGTGGCCAGGGACCCAAGGTTCCCTGCATTTGTAGCACACCTGATTTTGCTTAGCTTACTGGATTACAGTATTCCTATTCTGCATTGCATCTCTTGCTTCTACTTTGGGCTGATCAAAGGTCACTTGTCTCCTAGGCTATGGTACATAAGCCTTAGTGTTGCCCACCACCACTGGTGGTTGTGCTTTTTTCCATTCTCCTAGCATACCAGATTGCAGTCTGCCTATCTTTGGGTTTAAAACACTCCACATGGCTCTTAATATAGGAGTTGAGTCCAGCCACAAAACTTGTTACATAGTAGCTATCAGGAATACCAGGGTTTTCTCTCCTCATAACATTCATTAACTGCTCAAAGTGATCCACATAAGCTGATAATGTAGTGGTTTGATGGACAGCATGAAAGGAACTTACAATATCACAAGAAGAATCCACAGCAAACCTTTGTGACAGATAAGAACATAATTTGTGCCAAGGTACATTAGTTGGAGCATACACAGTGCCTCTCCACCACTGAACAGCTGGCCCATGCAAGTAAGATACTGCCAATTCAGTCATGTGTTCAATAGGAGTCCTCGCAGCAGCAAATTACTAATCCAAGTTTTGAATCCAAGACTCAGGATCCTGTCCATCAAATTCGGAGATATTTAGCTTTGCAGGCTTAACTGTAAGCACATGTCTTCTGCCCTCCATAGGAGAATAAAGTCTCTGTTTTTTACCATCAGGCCATTCTTCCATGGTTCCCATCTCCATTGCAGTTATGTTCACTTGATGTTGATGACATACTGGATGCATCCCCTCTTGCCTGTTACAGATGAAATTGGGGTGTCTATAAGGTAGCTTGCTTGTACCATCCAAATTGATCTCCTTCCCATTGTGATATCTTAACACAGCAGAGCCAACCACCACAGGTGCTTCTTTTTCTTGCCCATACACAGATGGTGGAGTGCTATGAACTAACTGCTTGGGTCTTCCCAGTGGAATTCCTGGAGATAGTGCCTCCTGCCCTTTCACCTGAGCACTGCCCTGTTCAGAGCGCTCCACTTGGCCCTCATCAGATCCAGGCTCCACTAACAGCCTCCAGAAGTTTTTCTGTATCTTATCAAAGTTACCTTGCATAGTAGCAAAATTCCTATTCATCATGGTACGGAATTCTTGAAACTCCTTCCTATCTTCCTCTCTATTGATCTGGATGGACTTAATCTCTAGCTCCAATGACGCTAGCTGCAGATCAGCCATGGCCACAGAAGCAGCTTGCTCTGCCATGGCGCTACCGAAACAGGGGAGGGTGGTGGGTTTCGATTTCCTTACATCAACCGTAGGTCCAAGCCTTTCCCGATCTGGATCTTGCATGTTCCTCCTTCTCCTCTTCTTTCCTCAACCACACTAGCCGAGAATCGACTGGGCTCTGATACCAATTGTTAGGAACTGACTACTGAAGAACAGCATCAACAAGCATCAGCAACCGAATTCACGAGCAGATCGTAGGCCGAAGGGTGGATCTATTGCTTGGGAAGGGGTAAAAATGGGTTCAGCACGCCACCGGCGGCTAGGGTTCGACAAGAGTCATCTATTACATGTCTCTTAGGGCTGGGAATCGGGACCTAAATAGGCTGTCCAAACTAAAAAGAAAGCAGAGTTAATTCACTGGGTAGTGGAGTTGCCGGAAAGGCAACAGCGACGCGGGCGGCTCGCTCGGCCGTTGGATCCTCGATCAACGACTCGCCCGCCACTTAACTCGAAGGGGTATCTTCTCATCTCCACCGTTGGATCCTTCATCAGCCACCACTCGTGCATCCGGGACAGGGGAACAGGGGAGCTCGACCCTGACAGGTACTTTCCCGAGCCCTTGTTGCACTGATGTCTCCGGTGTCGCGCTTCCGCACCGCACCATTGGAGTTTCCTTGTCCTCCCGCCCCTGCTCCTCCATGCCCGCCGCCTCCCTACTCCGACCAGCCACCAACGACCTTTAGGCCGGTCCCCTCGCGCCTCCTTACCCTCTCCTTCCTCCTCTAACCCCCCTCGTCTCTGCTTCCTCTCTCTTTGTGAGCAACAGACCGGAAGCCTGCCGCCGCCGCCCATGGAGCTGCCTCGTCCGCATCACCCCAAGGCCCCTCGTCATCGAAAAATGGATTCCCCATGCCTGGAGCCATCAAACCCCCGGCCTCTCTCCGCGTCTTCTAGCCATGGTCGCCGACCTCTCTGCTTCCCAAATGTGAGCAAGTCCCTGCGTAACTGGAATTCAGTTTGTTTTATTAGATCCGTTTTGGCATGGCGAGGTCATTAAGTTTCGCTGTTGTGTTTCTGCACGAGCGCACTAGCTCCACTCATCTCCATCAGGAGATCGTGGGTTCAAATCCCAGTGACTGCCATTATTTTCATGTTGTTATTCTCTCTTTAGACGTCTTTTGTGCACGCATTTATGTTTGTCCCACGCCCTGATCTAGCACCAAAACATAGTTAGCTCAGCTGGCCAAACATGCATGCCCACATATATGGGGTCTTGGGTTCAATCCCATCTAACCCCACTATTTTGGGGGCAACGCTATGCCCCGGCGCACGTAGGCCGTCCGATCCGTCAGCTAGACATGAGTCGCACCGTTAGATTTCTATGTAGCAATTTTTCTTCGATGCAACAAATTTCGAAGTTGATGATGCGTGGTAGCAAAACAAAAAAATTGTTATAGCAAAACAATCCGGTGAACTCGGGTTGCAACTCTGACGAACGTGTATGCAACTTTTTTAGTGAACGGTTGCAGCAAAAAATGATGTCGATTGTAGCAAAAATTAACACGATTGTAGCAAAAATCAAACGTCGGTTGTAGCAAAAAAAATCAACGAACTCGAGTTGCAACCAAACGTGGATGCAACTTTTTAGTGAACAAGTTGCAACAAAATAGAAAAAGCCTTGTAGCAAATCTAATCGTGTTTGTAGTAAATCTGTACTAAAAATGTTACATGTGTGGGCCAGTGTATCAAATTTATACATGGTTGCAGCAAATCTGCACTAAAACAATGTTGCATGGCTGCTGTCAGGCGCGCGAGCCGCGAGCGACCGGTCGAACGGTTCGGCGGGCGCTCCGGCTACAAGCATTTCCCTTATTTTGGTTCTTGCATTTTTTTTCTGCTCCAATGATCTTGCTCTCAGATCTGTTGGACCAGTAATAGTAGGTTTCATACATGTAGTTTTTTAATGTCCCAACGAATTTAGTGGTTAACCAAATCATGCATAAGTGCACGAATGCCATCATATTAAAACGTCTATAGTTATTTAACTGTAGCTCCGTTGAGGATGAGCCATATATGTAAATGACTAGAACGACGCGTAGTTTCTCATGAACCATTTTGTTTTGTCGTTTAACAAACATAAAATGCGGTTAGGAAAAATCTGGACAGATTACAAAGTTAGCGCATGAGGTCAGTTCGGAGATACTATATGTCGTTTCCGGCCTCATTTAAAATGCCTAGATAGGTAGATTAATTTGTGATTCACCCCTTGCCATGTTTAACAACATTTAATATTGTCGTGGAAATAAACGGGAGTGAACTAAATAATTAAACGTGGAATTTCATTAATATGCAACTCGTTGCATATTGAGCTTCATTTAACGTGTAGTGTTTGATTGGTGTGAATTGCCATGCCATGCCTTGCATAATTTAAACTGATCATGCATCATATGTGAATTGGATCATGTCGTGCATGTGTTGTGCTGAATATAGTGTGTTGATTGTTGTTTTGTTTGCTTCATCTCGATAGAGTTCCGCAAGCATGTCGGAATGTGAGGATCCGTTCGACTACGTCGGTTCGTCTGCTTCACGGTGTCATTCTTCTTCCAAGCGGGATCACAAGCAAGATGATCATTTTCCTAGATACCATTACTATCATTGTCATGCTAGTTGTTTCGTTTCTATCACTATGTCTCGTTGCCTACCACCTGTTAAATGTCAGTCTCTCAACATTGCCATGAGAACCTTCAACCTGTTCACGACCTAGCAAACCACTCTTTGGCTATATTACCGCTTGCTTAACCATGTGTTAGCGTTGCTAGTTGCAGGTGTAGTTGCTTCCATGTGCAAACATGTGTTCCTTGTTATATCACCATATTAATGGCTATTTAAATTAATACACCTATATACTTGGTAAAATATGGAAGGCTCGGCTTTCTAGCCTCATGTTTTGTTCGACCTTTACCGCCATAGTTTCGGCTACCGGTGTTATGTTCCATAAATGAGCGCTCCTAACATGCTTGGAGTTGTTATGGGGACCCCCTAGATTCTCGTTTTGGGATAAAACTCATCTGGCAAGGCCCAACATTGGTACTATATTTGCCCAACATAATAATACTGATATTAATGTGACGCATAGGGAGTTAGCGCTACCCGAGGCGTAATTCAACATAATACAGGGGGGCGGTGCTGATGGTGTTGATCCCAAACAGAGCAGCTTATTAACGCTACTCGGGGCAACTCGGCGTCTGGCTTGGTAACCATAGCTCATCCGGTGTGCCCTGAGAACGAGATACGCGGCTCCTATCGAGATTGATGGCACGTCGGGTGGCCTTTTGGAATTGTTTTACCTTTCTCGGGCTTCTTGTGCGAGGGATTCGGAGGATGCTTTGGGTTATCTCGAGGTTGAGGTTTTCAAATAGGAACCCGAGGAGATCACGGGTTTCCCTGATCGAGGTCATTCCGTTGCAGCGTGTGGTAGTTTGTGATGGACTAGTTGGAGCACCCTGCAGGGTTAAATCTTTCGGAAGGTCGTGCCTGCGGTTATGTGGCAACGTGGAAACTTTGTTTAACATCCGGTTCTAGATAACTTGAAGTTAACTTAAATAAAACTTACCAACTGAGTGTGTAACCGTGACTATCTCTTTCGTAAGCTCCTTCTCCGATCGAGGACACGGTGGGGTTATGTCTGACGTAAGTAGGTGTTCAGGATCATTCATTTGATCATCGGTAGCTCATGTCCGCTATGTGTAGATCATCCCCCTTATTCTTTCTTGTACTCGTAAGTTAGCTACCTGAAATAAATGCTTAGTTGCTTGTTGCCGCCTCACCACTTAACCATACCTCACCAATTAAGCTTTGCTAGTCTTGATACCTTTGGAAATGAGATTGTTGAGTCCCCTGTGGCTCACAGTTTACTACAATACCAGTTGCAGGTACAGGTAAAGAGTTACTTTGGTGTGAGCGCGTTGATTGTGCTATTTGGAGTTTCTTCTGCTTCATCATCATCGATCTAGGATGGGTTCCAGGCCGGCAGCCTGGGATAGCAAGGATGGACGTCGTTCTTTTATCGTTTGTTTTTGTCCGTAGACGGACCCTGCTCTTGTTCATGATGATTGTATGAATTGTACTGATGTGACTCTGATGTAGCTTGTGGTGACTGTAAGCCAACTCCTTATACTCATCTTGAAGTAGATGTACTTGTAGCGATATCCATTCTTGCGAAATGACGAGATGTGTTTCTATCCCTGTCGAGGTCCTCACACCAAAATAAGGATAGGACCACATCTTGGGTTTGACAGTACCAGGCCGCACGAGGAGGGACAGGCGCACCTTGGTGCCTAGTGGGCAGCCTCGGCCTCCTTTGGTTGGCTTCCTTGGTCCTCTGGATGTCTTCTGGGTAGGAAAAAATCTACAAAAAGTTTCATGACATTTGGACTACGTTTGATCTTGATTTTTTGCAAAGTAAAAAATAAACAAAAATAGCAACTAGCACTAGGCACTATGTCAATAGGTTAGTCCCAAAAAATGATATAAAGTTGCTATAAAATGATTGCAAAACATCCAAGAATGATAATATAACAGCATAGAATAATCGAAAATTATAGATACATTGGAGACGTATCAGTCAACAGCGATGGTGACGAGGTCAAGTCGGAGTATGATTTCCTTTAAAGTCACCATCGGCGCCTCAGAGGAGATGTGCATTTATGATGTAGCGATTGATTTGGAAACGGCCCCACAGGCAGGGCATTGCCTTTTGGATCCCTACAAGACGTCGGCCATGCTAGTCGGAGTCATCGCCCTCCAGCTTAACGTCGAAGACGTTGATGTCGACATCGATGTCACTGGAGGAGTCGAAGTCACTGCAGCTCAAGCTTTCAAAACAGCACTCCACGCGGATGCGAGTCGCTCCGAAGATCTTCACGAAGAGGGTGGCGGAGCCATTGAACCTCAAGTAGAGAAGATGCTCTAGGCCGAGTCCTCAGGAACGAGCGAACGACTTCCACCCACGCATCAAGAACATGGCGCTTCTAGGGGATAGGTCGACCACCACCCACACAGGCCCATTGCAGCAGTCGTCCGCTCGGAGCCACAAGCCACGAGGTCGGCTGCCTTCCATGGCCCCTGCGAAGGGGTCAGGAAGTCACAGCGAACTCTGGTGCCGCCGTGGGGTGTCACACCCCAAAAATTTAATCATATTTTTATCAATTAAAATATTTCCTAGAATAAATTTTTTGAGAAATAAATTGCTTCATGGCTCTTTTCAAAGCCTATTTCCAAAACTCTTCTTTTCTAGTGGCATTTTAAAGATCATTTAGTGCTTGAGTCCTTACTTGAGATCATTTTAATTCTTTATTTAATCAAGTGGGGATATTCTTCTCAATTTGACCATGTTGGTTTAAATTTTAAATTTCTTGTTTTCCATTGATTTTAGAACCACTCCTGGTCTCCAATTATATAGTTCTCCCCCAAGTAGAAGTTTTTAAAAATTATGTTGGGACTTAAGTGCTTGCATCAAAACATTTCTATTCCACTCCTAAATTCATTGGAGATCCTTTTTATAAATATTTTTCCAAGTTTCCACTCATTTGAAAAAATGGTTTTCAATTTCTAAGGGACTATTTTACACTGCAACCTTTTGATAAAAAAATTATAAATTCTACAAAAATTTGTATGTGACATGTGACGTCCCTCGATCAATTTTATGCAATAACATAACTAAGTGTTTTGGAAAATTTGAGCATACCATCTTCTTTTCTATTCTGGTCTACTTGGTGTTTTGAACTACAACCCCTGGATTTACTCTTTCAAAAATTCTTTAAAAATTTGGACATGTCAAGGGATGCATGTAGATCACTTTTATGCAAAAATACAACTTTGTGCTTTGGAAATTTTGAGCAAACCCTACTCTTTTTCATTCTGGTCCAGTTTGGTATTTTGTACTGCAACCCTAATTTTAGTTGCTCCAATGACCTTGAGATTTTTACTAATAGTTGTTCACCCTACCAAACCCTTAAGTCCAAGATTTTAGCATTATTGGATGATTTTAAATGCATTGGATAATAGCCTCAACCTGTTGTCCAGATTTGTTTTTCTCTTAAAATTGCATTACCAAGTTTTGCTTTTCACCAAACTAACTTTACCATCATAACTAACACCTAAGGACACCTTGATTTGGAAATTTGTGCTGGCAGCAAAGTCCATTTGATGCAACTGGCAATCTGTTGAGCACCTTGTGTGCATAGGCAGATTTGACTTTGCTTTTGATTTGCACTGAGGGGTTGTGTCAGTGACCAAACCAGCATGTCTCTTAGCTCCCTTGTACCCCATAGCTTGGTCCTCGATAGTCTCGTTGGCATTGGAGTGGTCTAGCCCACGCTGGCATTTCATCCAGCACCCTGAGTGCGTGTCCAAAGCATGCCCAGAGCACGCAAATTGCATGCCAGTACCCGAGCCGCCGCATCCCACCAATCGCGCGCCCCTTGCCCCCTGGACAGCCCGTAGAGCTGGGTCAAACCCCGACCGTTGGTCGCCCCTGTCCTATGCAGCGTGACAGCCGTAACGGCTAGTCGGCGTCATCTCTGCCACTGCAATGGCTGGCGCCTCCCGAGCCCCTTCAGAGCGCCAACTACGCATGGTCCCTCCCCCTGTATCGCCATCGTGTTGACGAGCCCTATTGTTGCGCCCTGCTTCCCCCCTGTTGTCGCCAGTTTTTGTCGTCGGTGATCCTATCCGCAAGCTGTCGCGGAACCGCCATTGCCCATCTATAAATAAGCCCCTCGAAGTTGCGGTGCCCTCCATCGTCCTCCCTCGACTTGTAGCAAGTCTCCCATAACTGCAATTTAGTCGGAGATTGATATCTTCCTCGCCTCCGATAGCTTGTCCGCCGCAGCTTCGCCGGCCAAATTCGTGCAGCCGCGCCTCCCCCGCGCCAGCATTCTCCTCCTTCAGCCCCCTTGGAGATAGTAGGCCCTTTTCCTCGTAGCCACGAGTGTCGAGGACCGTCGGGGGCAGAGCCCTCTCGGAGACCGACGCCGTCGTCCGTCGGAGCCCGCGTCACCGGCGACTCCCTCCATCCTCGCCTCCTGGAGACCACCAGGAGGACAGCGAGAACCTCCTCGACCCATTCCCACGCATTAGAGCTCGCAAGTCGCAGCCATCCACCTACGAGAGACATCGGAGAACCACCCAGTTCCTGCCGCATGAGGAAGAGGACGAACCCGACAGGCGGCCCCCACCTGTCGGTGAGCCAACCAAGCCCCGAGTGCTGCGTTTTCCTTTTAGTAAAGCGTATTATTCTGTGGTTGTCTCAGTAAATGTGTTCTCCCTGCTCGGAAGCGTATTCCTGTCCGAAACGTTTTCTTTTCTGTTTGATTTAAAAATTAGGTTTGACTAGAATCTTTGACTCGCCACAACTTTTTAAAGAAAACTCCAAATGAACTGATTCTTTTTCCTGCCTCTCTAAAATTTCCTCTACTTTATTTATAGATTTATTTCAAAAATGTTCAAACAACTATTATGTGATGTTTTGAAATGATGTGTTAATTTAATTATTTTCAAAATAGGAAATTGGAGAGAGGAAACTTCCTTCAAGATTTTGGGGTGCACACCACCCTCCTCCACTCCAAAGGCAAGCATCTTGAACTATGATTGGCATGAAGTTGTGTGATGTTTCCTGTGGTGCTTTGATTGCATGATTTAGGGTTATGTTGATAAAAATATCGCCTATAATCATACCTTGCATGAGAGCATGTGATGGACATTTTTGTTGCTAAATATATGTGAGGCAATGGTGAGCGGGTACTACCACAAGCCTCGCATGCCTTGTTGGTGTGGACAACCTCGGAGGAAGGTGTGTCGTGGTGAATATGAGACCATGGGACTGACATCTCGTGGGACGAGAGTGGTTAGTGAAGGCATGTCGGGGTGTGATGGTGGTAACCCTAAGATATGTCACTCAGCAAAACCATGTGGTACTAACCCTTGCAGGAAAACTTAAACCTCCTAAGTAAACCATAGATCGAGTCTTGTGAGTGTGTCACCTTAGCTTTTGTGCTGCCACGGGTCTTCCCAAAAGGGAATATGGTTTAGTAAGTCGTAAACCTATTACCAGGTACACATCAAGTAGAGGGGTCAGGATGAAGATATCCATGGCTCTGGACTAAATCCAGTCATCCGGTCAGTGGGCATGGGTGTTTCTGGTCTGGAACCGATAGGGAATGGCCCTTCCCTTGTGGCGCGCGGTATAAATTTGATCCCATGCTAGTCGAGGTTGAAGCCTCCCCGTCTTATGTTTTTCCATGGTAGCATAGTCGTGGTGAGTCAGGTCTTCGCGGTGGAAAAATGGGTGTGTGCTAGTTCTGAGTGTTTACTTCTAAAATACCGTATACGGGATTAGTCCGAGTGATTATTGAAACCCGTGGGCTGAGGGTAAAGAGTACACCCTCTGCAGAGTCAAAACTATTCGAGTAGCCGTGTCCACGGTGAAGGACGATTGGTTGACTAGTCAAGTGTCGGTCTAAGTGTCGGTCTTCGGAGGAATTAAACTAAAACGGGATGGATCCTATGAATGGGGATGATAAGTATTATTGTTATGAATTTTGATTTGGACTAATCATATGTGGTATATGGAATTATTAGAGTATCCTTGGGACGGTGCTAACACCTGGATACTCACTTTTGCTATTATATAAGCCCTTTCTATGGTGTCGCTTAGACGCCCGACTATGGCAACTGTTATTTCTTTCATATAAGCCATTCCTATGTTGTCTCTTAGAAGCCCGACTGTGGCAACTATTATTTCCTTCATGTGAGCCCTTTCGGTGGAGTCGCTCAGACATCCGACTGTGGCACGCATGTTATTACTTAGTTATCATTATCTTCATACACGCCCTTTTTGTGGTGTCGCTCCAGACGCCCAACTGTGGCATGTTAGTAATATTCCTTTGACAAGTCCCTTTATGTGGTGTCGCTAAGACGCCTGACTGTGGCTTGTGTTACTTGTCCTTCCGAGGTGTCACCTCAGACGCCCGATCGACAAGCTTATAATTGATTATTTACCTTCCTTGTTTGTTCATACAACATTGCTGGGAATGGTTTATCCGCATGAATGCATACATGAATTAATTCTTATGACATGATAGAATCATTAAGTGGATTATGCATGCATCTCACTTGCTTTAACTTATCTGTTTTCTTGATGTTTGCGAGTACATTCAAAGTACTCACTGGCTTGTCCCTGACTATTGTCTTGGCCAGATTTCATCGGAGAGGAGCACGATGCCATCAATCCCGTAACCTAGGAGTCGAGGATAGAAGCCTTGTGAGATAGGAATTTATCCAGGTCAGTTGTTCCTGTGGGAATGGAGTCCCATGGGCACTGGATATTCCTCGAGTCGCTTCCGCCATAAGCCTCAGACTTTTGTCCAAACCAATAGACCTTCATGGTCTTGTAACCCAGATTTTTTAATTTGCTTGGGATTTCTGTATCAAGTGAGTGTCCACCAGCTAATAGTAGTCATCGGGCTGGTTAACACAGAGGCCTGTTTTTTGGAAATTATTTTAAAAAAAATCGGTCGCCACAAGGGGGCACCATGATGAATTCTTGCACCTCTTCCCTCGCATGGATCCCCGCACAAGGCTGTGGGAGAGGAGGGTCGCCCCAACCACCACGATTTGACGGGGCCGCCCACACGCGGTCTCTCGACGTCATCCTTCCGCGCGAGCTGGAGCCAGCCCCTGCCACCATCACCATAATGCGGATCGGGCTCTAGGGGATGCCCCTACCGGTGGCCCTGCAACCTCGAGCGTGCATGCGACCCCTCACCATCGTGGAGGGAGCGCGCTGGGAGAAATGGCAGAGAAAGGAAATAGAGGCACTGAGCAGTGGAGAGGAGCAAGGGGCTGCGGATGGGCTACGCCCCCCTCCCCCTCTAATATTTGTCTATTTATAGGGCTCGAGTGCAAGGAGAAGAAGGAAGGATGGCCCCTCACGGTCCAAGGCAAGTGCGCATCGGCACGCGCGCGCATAGCCCAACGGCCGCCCTCTTCAAGTAATAGTGAAACGGCGTCACCCAAGGCGCAGTCAATACAGAAGGGGGAACGATGTCGTTTAATGGTGAAAGGCGGACGGGCACCGCATCATTTCCCCACTATTTACCCCGAGGAAGGCGAGGGGGTGGCTGCCCGTGTACCGACGCCACCGCTCGCTGCAAAGCATGCTGCTTGGGCGTTCGCCCCTCTCCACCAATGTTGTCCCTCGCGGGACTATGCATCATAGGAAAGGTCACAAAAAGTCATCATAACCGCAGGGAAACGCGGCCACGCATTCTTGTGCACTGTTTTGGGCCTAGCCCAACAATCCTGCGCACGCGCGTGTATGGCCGAGGCCCGAGGGCTACTGTCGGTGTACTAAGAAATGGGATCCTTAGCACCCAGACTTAGGAACGGGAAATCGCGGCCCCCAGTCCGGCGTATCCTTGCCGAGCTCACACCAACCTCCGAAGCAAGCCAAATCCAAGATAGATCTAGGGTGGCAAGACTCTCACCAGGGGGATGATTATCTACATCAGTTGAGGTGTCGAGCGGCCACGCGGACAGGCGGGGCTAGCAGGGGCACGTGGCCACGACGGCAGATGGGTTGCAGCTTTAGTGACACCCGTCCCGTGACATGGAAGAAGAATAGGACGTATTTGGCCGGACGGCACCGAAGGAGAGGTAATCCTTGCCGTGGAACATTGCTAGCACGCCACCTCATGGTGCATTCAATGCTCCTGTCTGAGTCCGTTAGAGTTAGGTATTTCCCACTACCTATCCTTACAAACAGTCCTTGAAGCTGCAGTACGCACTGTACAACCAGGAAAGGCCATTATAGCCATTGTGGTGACCCATTTGTCTATAAAAAGAGGATCAGGGTTACGTGTAAAAAGGGTCGAGACTTTGTTTAATTGCAAGCGTAGCTGCACCTCTCGAGCATCCTTGCCGGTTTGTTCCGCTCCTGTACTTGAAATCACATAATCAACCAGGCACAATCAAGACGTATGGTCTTACACTCCCGAGCGGCCTGAACCTGTGTAAATCACACGCCCAATCTGTTGACTAATGCTCTTTGTGCACTCGAGCCCCCTGCAGAGTCCTAAAGGGACACCATAGGTCCCATAGATCGACGTTTTCCCCCGATAATAGGTTTTTATATCGAGTTGTAAGTAAACAAAAGTATGATGATCATCATTGTTAGAGTATTGTCTCAGTGAGTAAAGGATGATGGAGACTATGATTCCCCCACAAGTCGGGATGAGACTCCGGACAAAAAATGAAAAAAAAAATAGGGGAGGCCAAATGAGCCGAGCAAAAAATGGTGGAGGCGGGGAGGCAAAAAAAGATCCCATCATAAAGAAAGAAATCGGTAGGACAAAAGAAGAGCCCACCATGAAAAATAAATAAGTAAATAAATGAGAGAAAAAGAGAGAAGGTACTTTTCTACAATCTTTTACCACACTTGTGCCTCAAAGTGGCACCATGTTCTTCATATAGAGAGTCTCTTGTTTTGACACTTCCATATGCTAGTGGGAATTTTTTATTATAGAACTTGGCTTGCATATTCCGATGATGGGCTTTCTCAAATGCTCGAGGTCATCATGAGCAAGCAAGTTGGATGCATACCCACTTAGCTTGAGTTGAGCTTTCGTACACTTACAGCTCTAGTGCATCCGTTGCATGGCAATCCCTACTCCTCGCATTGATATCTATCGATGGGCATCTCCATAGCCCGTTGATACGCCTAGTTGATGTGAGACTTTCTTATCCACTTTTACTCCTTTGAAACTGACCACCATATTCTATTCCACCTTTATGCTTTATTCATGGTTCACGCTCATGTACTGAATGGGTAATAAAAAGCTGAAGCGCGTTAAAAAGTACGATCCAATTGCCTGGTTTGACATCGAGGTGTTCATGATTTATACCTTATGCTAGGAAGACCAAGCATGAAATGTTATATGATTTTGTAGGGATAGCATTATGTAGCATCATTATTTTGAAAGGACATAATTGTTTGCTAGTAAACCTAAGTATGGATGTCTTTTTGTCAAATGATAGACTATTGCCTTGAATCACTAGTATCTTAATATTCATGCCATGATTAGACATTTGATCAAGACTATGTTAGGTAACATTCCACATAAAAAATAATCTTTTTATCATTTACCTGCTCGAGGACGAGCAGGAATTAAGCTTGGCGATGCTGATACGTCTTCGTCGTATCTATAATTTTGTATTGCTTCATGCCAATATTCTACAACTTTCATATACTTTCAGCAACATTTTATATTATTTTTTGGGACTAACTTACTTATCCAGTGCCCAGTGCTAGTTCCTCTTTTGTATGTGTTTTTTGTTTCGCTAAAAATTCATATCAAACAAAGTCCAAAATAATAAAAATTTACCGATATTTTTTTGAAATATATGTGAATTTTTGGAGTCAAAATCAACGCAAGGCGATTCTCGAGGGGGCCACAAGCAAACAGGGTGCGGTCTGGGGGCACCCTAATGGCTTGTTGCCATCCCTTAAGTCGGCTGAGGCTCTCCTTCTGCCGTAAGACATGTATTTTTGCGATAAAAATCCCCTTAAAATTTCAGCCCGGATAGAGTTACGGATCTCCGAATACTTAAGAAGCGGTTAAGGGCTAGATAACAAGAGAGAAAACATGAGAGAAACAAAGAGAGAGAGAGAGAGATCCAATCTCGGAGGGTCTGCTGCCCTCCAGGAGCCATGGCGGCCATGGGCGAGAGCGGAACCCTCCTCCCACCTAGAGAGGAGGCCAAGGAAGAAGAAGGAGGAGGGGGATCTCTCCCCTTATCTCCCGATGGCATTGGAGCACCGCCGAGGCAACCATCATGACGGCGATCTACATCAACAACTTCGCCACCATCACTACCAACTCTCTCCCCCTCTTTGCAGCCATGTAAAATCTCTTCTCCCCATTGTAATTTTCTGCTTAATGTTATATATTATTATCCAATGATGTGTGGCTATCCTATGATGTTTAAGTAGATCTCTTTTGTCCTACGAGTTAATTGTGATATGATGTTATTGATATGAGTGGTGTGTTGATATGGTGTTGTCCTAAGGTGTCTTCCGTGAGGCGCACACGTGAAGGATTCACGCTGGAGGGTTTGTAGTATGTTCATGATTCTATTATAGTAGGTGGCTAGAGTGCAGAAGCTTACACCCGAGTAAGGGAGTTGTGTTCGTATGGGAGTAAAGAAGACTTTATGTTTAATTCTATGATTGGGCTTACCTTAATGATTTCTAGTCGTTGCGGATGCTTGCTAGAGTCCAATCATAAGTTCATATGATCCAAGTACGGAAAGTGTATTAGCCTATGCCTCTCCCTCATTTGCATATGATAAGTATCTATCATGTTATATTCAATTGCCTATGGACAATCTTTCTCTTGCGTAACACAAAAAAAGCTTTCTACTAAACAAATAAGTAAATTAATATTTATCTATACAGCCCCAAACTTTTATTTACTTGCTCTTTATTTTCTTGCAAAACTACCCTACTAAGTACTTCTAGTTTCCTTCCCGCAAAATAGTTTCATACTTGTTCTAGGTAAAGTAAGTGTTAGCGTGCGTAGAGTTGTATCGTTGGTCGACAGAACTTGAGAGAATATTAATCTACCTTTAGCTCCTCATTAGGTTCGACACTCTTACTTATCGAAAAAGGCTATAGACGATCCCCTACACTTCTGGGTTATCATGGGCAAGTTTTAGCAATTATAGCAAGTGAAGCGCACCCTACACATGCAAGTCTAAGAGTATAGCAGCAGAAAGTAAAGACATGCACATGTAAATAGAGGGTAGGTATAGGAAGATCAGACGCAAAGATTGACACGGAGATTTTTGGCGTGGTTACGATAGGTGGTGCTATCGTACATCCACGTTGGTGAGACTTCAAACCACAGAGGGTAACGGCCGCGAGATTCCACGGAGGGCTCAACACACGAAGGATCCACGGAGAAGCAGCCTTGTCTATTCCACCATGGCTTACGTCCACGAAGGACTAGCCTCACTCGGGGTAGACCTTCACGAATTAAGCGATATCCTTGCCCTTACAAACTTCTTGGTTCAACTCCACATGAATTCGGAGGCTCCCAAGTGACACCTAACCAATCTAGGGGACACCACTCTCCAAAAGGTAATAGATGCGGTAGTATGATGAACTCCTTGCTCTTGTGCTTCAAAAGATAATCTCCTCAACACTCAATCACTCTCTCACAGGTTTGGCTTGGGTAGAAGAGATTGATTGGGTGGAAAGCAACTTGGGGAGGCTAGAAATTAAGATTCATATGATAGGATTGGAATATTTTGATCTCGACACATGAGTAGGTGGCGCTCTCTCAGAAAATGGATGGGGCAAGTGTTGGTTCGTTCTGAGTGATTTCTCTTCAAATGAGAGGCGGGTGGAGGGGTATATATAGGCATATCCAAAAATCCAACCGTTACAACATTATTGCCCAACTCGGTGAAACCGAAGTAAAAAACTTGGTTGCACCGATTTGTGCAAAATGCAGCAACTTTAGGCTTTTTGGTGGGACCGATATATAAATCTCCATTGTTTAGGCAGTTACCCAAACTTGGTGGCACCAATTTGCAAAAGTCGTAGATACTAATTTAGCAAATGGCTATCGAGGGAGTTAGTCATTGCTTTTCAATCAGACCGAAACCAAACTTGGTAGTACCAAGATGTTAGGGTTTGGCATAGGATCTGTCTAGGGTAGAACTCGGTAGGGCCGATATGGAAATACAGGTGGCACCGAATTTGACTTTGGGGTTTGGACAAAATATTTTTGGGAGAATTTAATGAGTATTTTTGGTGGCTAATCTCTAAGAACTTGATCAACTAGATCATCATAGACACTGCATCCCCTTTTAATAGTATTGGCTTTCCTATGGACTCAATGTGATTTCTTAGAGAATGTAAAATCTAGAGTCTTTAAACTTGTTGCCAACAGATGTTCCTTGCATCTAGGGGTTCTCCTCACAATCCTTAGTCAATCCATGATTGAACTTTTCCTGAAATATAATAGATAAAATCATTAGTCCAATGACATATATGTTTTTATCAATTACCAAAACCACCTAGGGAGAAGTTGTGATTTCAAATATGAGTCGTAAACGTAGCAAAAAAATTCACCTCGTGGAGAATATAAAATAACTCCAGCCCCCGAGCCTTCCAATCTCCTATAGCCGTCGAACTGTATTGTCGAGTACGTGCTATCTGGCCTCTCCTTGGGGACTTGTAGCTCAGTCCAATCATTAATGAAATCCACCAATGTCTGAGATTTGATAACCGTCCGGGGGCATATACATCACCTGGTGTTGTCCAAGATCGATCGCCCACTTAGCGATCTGGCTAGTGGCCTCCCGATTCTGTATGATGTCCCCCAAAGGAGTTGAACTGACCATAGTGATTGGGTGCTCCTAAAACTAGTGCTTCAACTTATGGTTAGCCATGAAAACACCAAATACCAACTTCTGCGAGTGTGGATATCATTGCTTGGACAAGTTCAGAACTTTGCTGACATAATAAACTGGCCTTTGGACTGGATATTTGAAAGTGCGTTATATCTACTAGAGGGGTTGAATAGGAGATTTTTAGAATGTCATCACTGAGGAAATTCCTCACTGATGACTAACTTGCAGCGGAACAGCAAAGGATCAGGGGTGCAAAGTATCACTACAACAATCTTCAAGATGAGGAATATGAAAAACAGTTTGCACAGTATGCAGGCATAGAGTAAACAGGTGATGATTAACTCGCGTGAAGAATTTGTGGTTGAGGAAATTCAGAGAAAGTCTTCAACAAATTCTTCAAACGGGGACAATGAAAATCTTCAACATACAATATTGAGGAATTGAAAGAGTTGAAGAAATAGAACCCGTATCACAGTGAAGACAATGGTTGATGACCCACTTCCAACTGCAGTGAAAGTTGTATGTCTGGTTTAGAGCGGCTTGGTATTGAAACCAAACGACACACATTCCCGGGGCACACAGTTCCTACCGTATTCTCCTTGAGCTAAGAACACACAATCCTCGCTCAACACTCGTGGTAAGTCTTCAGGGCAGACTTCCAAACCCTCACAAACTTGGTCACCCGGCGATCCACAATTCACTGCTGGAATGCTCTAGACCATGATGCCTAACCGTCTGGAGGATGCACAGTCCTCAAAGGTAAAAGGCTTCAGTCCCACACAGGAACAAATTCTTCAGTGATGCTCAATCACTTGGTTTTTGGTTTGTGGTTTGGTGTTTGGGGTATTTCCTCAGTGATGATTTACTCTCGAAGACTGTAAGGAATTTCGGTTGCTCTAAATGACAATTGTCAGTTTCTCACAGAGCAGCCAACCAGCTAATGGTTGTGGGGGCGGTTATTTATAGCCTCGGAGCATCCCAACATGATTTGGCATTAATGCCCTTGAATAATTTTACCGTTCATGTGGATAAGATCGGTGATGTGGCCCGAACTGCGGCAACGGTCGGGACCCTCAACTGTGAGAGTCCTCATGTCTCTCATATTCCTCACTTGAGTCTTTTGGTAGGATTAGGCTTGGGTTGAGCATCATGAGGAAATTCATTCCGAAGTGTTACCTCGACCCTCTTTAACATTACGGTGTTCCTATGACTCAAGAGTGAAGAAAATAAAACAGAAAGAATAAATCTTCATGCTTCAAAGTCTTCGGATTGATTTTCTTCAGGACACACCGAATTCCTCATCTTCAATATCTTTATGAGGAATATCAATTTCATCGCAATTTCTTTGTGATTCAGTTCTTTAGCTTCAGACCAATTTCTTCAACCGAAGATATACATTTTTAGGGGTCGAGATTCATCGTATAATTCAAACTCCTCAACGACTTATAGATCGTGTGTACACTTATGAACACATTAGATACTTAACATATAAGTCTTCAAACCATCAAAATCACGAAGGGCACTAGATGCACTTACAATCTCCCCCTTTTTGGTGGTTCATGACAATTAGGTTAAGTTTTCAACGGGGATAAAAATATGAACTGTAAATACTCAGTTGAGGAATTTGAAATCAAGATACTCACAGACTCCCCCTGAAGATGTGCATACTTTGAGGAATTTGCTTTTCACAGCAAATGCACATTGATGATTTATATCATGGAGATCTCCCCCTGTATCTTGCAAATCATGCATACATTTAACATATAACATGAGGAATTAGAGAATGCATGATGAAAAATGGTATCTGACAAATTTCAGCATGCGTGCATTAAAATTTTGAGGAATAAGCATGCGAAGAAAAACATTCAAAAGCGTCAGAGTACCATCGGGCTTGAGTTACAACTCATTACATAAAACACTTCAGAACAGCCAAGAGTTTGTAACTTACTAAAGTTCATAAGCCCCAAAATATATCCTGCGTGAAGACCAACGCTCAGATTTCTCCCCCTTTATCATCAAGTGATGAAAAGGGACAAAACTAAGGACTAACGCCCCGTGAAGACTTTCACTTCTTGGCTGATGAAGAAGACGTGTGAGGATTCTTGGGTGCGGGCTTCCTCCTTGGGCCAGTGGCAGTGTCTTCTAGTTCTTCATCAGATTATGCAGTGCGGAATGAAGAAAATGAACCGTCCTCAAGGTCTGGAACTGGAATTGGCTTGAATTTCTTCTTGGATGGCCACGACCAATCAAAGTCCTGAGTAAACTCCAATTCACCAAGTTCTTCTTGAGTCTTCAAATGAGCTAGTGTGGCCCAGGTGCGATCAAAAACCTCATGAAGATAGTGGTGATTTTTCTTCACTGCACTCTGAGTCTCATTGAGGGTTTTCACAATGGCATTGAATTGACGTTTGACCCATTTGTGATTGCAATCGACCTTCTGATGAAGATTGAGGAGTAGTTCTCTATTAGTCATCACCCTTGGGGCAACTGGGCTAGGTGGCTCTTGAGTTTCAGTATCATCCCATGAAGAATATGCATCTGGTTCACGAAACTGGCCATCAAGGGGCCGACTTCCTTCATCGATAACAGACTTGCCTTTTCCTTCAACTGGCTCAAAAGTCTTCTTGTTGGCTCTGATTAGAGGCATATATCCAATGTGATTGTTGAAATCAGCATCATAGTTGATGCCTGACCTGCGTCTGATGAATCTCATGATCCATGGAGCGTAAATCTGCAGGTCGAAGGGTGACATAGCATTGTCAGCCACAGTCCTCAGGAAGAAGTCGTAAAGATTTATTGGGATGCCATGGATGATGTTGAAGAGGATATTCTTCATGATGCCTACAACATGTTCTTCATCATCATGGCCCTTGATTGGAGTGATGACACTGCACAGAATCCTGTAGACAATCCTCGGTTCATACTTCAAGTCTTGAACCAGAAAAGTTGTTCTTGGAGGTTGATCCTTGGCCAAAGGCTTCATGAGGACTTCCATCAGTTTGTTTGGCAGTTCCCGTTCATCATACATCTTCACAGCATGTTCTGAGGGAATTGAAACTGGAAGAACTCGTAGCAGCTCATTAGAAGGGGCCTTGTAGTGTGTGTGCTGAGTCATCCAGTCCAGCACCCAAGTGTTGATATCTGTTGGGTCTCCAGAGATGTTCAAAGTTGCATAAATCTGAAGAATGATATCACTGTTCCAGTCACAGATATCAGTGCAGAGGGGCAGCAGTCCGGCTTCATGAAGAACGTTGAGGACTGGGGAGAAGCAAGGAATTTCCTCTAACTCAACACGAGGAATATGTGTGTGCTGAAATATTTTGTTTCTTCCACAGAGCACAGAGGCATAGTAGTTCAGTTGAGTCCTTGTCCAAAACTTCCTATGCTTGATGCGAAGCTTGTCATATGGGTTGTCGCCGATGAAATACATTTGTTCTTCATAGAAGGCTTCCTTCTGAAACTTTGGCCTCTTCGAAAAAGTCTTATTTTGCATTGGTTGAAGATTATGCTGATTCTCTTGAGGAGAGACGATCATTGCAGTCTCAGTGTTGACAACCACAATAGCAGTTTTTGTATTGGGTGCAGGAACATTTTCTTCAGCATGTTCCTGAGATTGAGGAATTTCATCTGCCTGTGCCTTAGGTTGAGGGTTTTTCTCAGGGTGAGGCTTTTCCTCGGGCTTAGGATCTTCTTCTTAGTTTTCCTCAGCTTGAGGAAATTGCTTGGAGGAGGAGCCAAAATCTTCAGCTGGTGCAGCTGATCCTTGTGCAGTTTCATCAAGCGTCTTGTGAGGAACGAAGGACAGAGAAATGTCATCAATTTGAATTTCCTCATCCATGGTTTCGTCAGAATCAGCGTCCTTCATTTCCTCATCAACTGGAATCTCCTCATCTTCTTCAGGAATGACATAGTCAATTCCGAAAGGGATCATAGTGTATGATGCAGCTATCTTCAAAGGCACAGCATCCAGTGGAGCAGTTTCATCAAGAGTCTTTTGACGCTTGGCCTCTGATGACTGTGGAGTTAAAGAAGCTTTTCTTTTCTTTGCTTCTTTCTCGGCAGACTTGCTTTTCTTCACGTCTGATGCAGACGGAACCATTTTCTTCACCTTTGAGGATTGAGGTGAATGAATTTTCTCTTCAGGAACTCGTGCAGTATCAATCCTGGCAGTTTCCTCAGCTGAAGCATTTTCTTCAGCTGGAGCAGATTCATCAGCTGGCACAGACGCATCAGCTGGAATGTTCTTAGCTATTTCCTCAATAACCGGAGCATCAGCACGGCTTTCTTGAGGCATTTCCTCAGCATGGGTTGCTTCTTCTTCATCTTCCTCTGTGTGCTGAATAGAATAGCTAGGCTTAGACTGCTCAGGCTGTTGTGGTTTTGGTGGAGGGGTAGCCTTCTTGTTGTATTCATCAACTGCATTGGTCGCAAACTTGATGAAATTGTACTTGAGACTTTGACGATCAGATAATTTGGTATACTTGTCATTCAAGGTCTTTAGTTCCTCCTGGGTTGACACAAGAACATCAGGCGTCAGGTTGAGGAGATTCTGTCGAGGAATTTCTCCTTCTTCAGCGTTGTAGCCTTTACTTGCTTGGCTTGCGTCTCCTTCCATTTGGACTCATTGATGAATGTGGCCACCATATGGCTGATACCAGGGGGAAGCTTCAAGTCATCAATGGGTGTGTTAGGTTCATCATACCAGACATTGATGTAGTCCAACATGACTTTTGGGTCCATGGCATGAGGAATGGCGCTTCCTGAAGCTTGTGTGACGCGTTCCTGCTTGTTTCTGATGATGGCTTGAAGTGTTTCATCATCATATTCATCACTTCCTTCTAATGCAGAAGGGTCTTTGATGATTTTGCTTGGGCTGGGTCTGATACCTCTTCCAGCAGTCATTTTAGTCTTCAAAGCTGTTGGTGAAGACTTTGTCTCAGAGCTCGAGGCGGATGGAACAGAGGAGCTGGAGTTAGCAGGTTGTTGCTTGACAATCTGCTTGGGTGCAGGCTTTGATGCATGTGTGACTGTTGAGGATTTTGGCGCAGGCACAGCCTTCTGATGTAATTTCTCTTTAGGCTTTGAAGCCTTTGGTTTCTGTGGCACAGGCTTTACTTGAGGAATAGTCGTGCCTGAAGCTTCAGCAGCAGAGGAGGTGGCTGCAGTAGCAGCAGCAGATTCTTCATTGAATTTCCTTACTGCAGCTTGTGCTTTCTTGTGAAGCTTTGACAAGTGTTTGTCTTTTTCCTTGGGGTAATCATCAATAGTCTTGAGGCTTGAAGGATGTCCAACCTGATGATCCTCGAGAGGAGGCCTTTTGCCAGGTGGCTTAAGGGCGAATTTCTTCGCATACTTTGGAGTGACGAAGCGGTATTCCTTCCACTCCTTAGCCCACCTGTGTTCTATCTTTTGGAGCCTGATTTTCCTCTTAGGCATTGGTTCTTTCTCATCTCGTGTGCAATAGTCAAGGTATATATCCTCACGGATATCAATTGCAGTGTTTTGTTCGAGTTTTTTGCCACCCTTTTGCTTTTTGTCATCTTCCATTTTCTTCAGCTGAGGAATTTGAACTCTTGAGGATTCTGATGACACTGGCAGATTTTCTTCGAGAAACGCTGCAAATGAGTTAAGTTGATGAGAACCTAGAGATTCATGAGCTGACATTTTTGTACGTGTGAATAGAGTATAGGTGCGAGGAATTTGGAGAGGTCATATGCGTTATCATATTTGAAGAAATTGAAAATTTTAAAACTTGAGGAATTTGACCAGTGGTTTGAGGAATTTGTCTAAGCACTCTGATATTGGGTTCCAGAGTTGTACAGATTCGAAAATTTGAACAAATGAGGAATCACGTGAAGAATTTTAGTTGCTTAGTGAAATTCATCAAGTATTTGAGAAATAGAGACTGATAAACACTGAGGAAAAACACATTTCACGAATCTAAGGTGAAATAGTAGATCGACAGGGACAGTTAAAATAGGGTTTTATTTACCCTATATAGCAAGTACGAAGAACACAAGAAGCAACAGTAGATTCTCTTCGGTGCGAGTCCAATGTGCCCTAACTTGGCGGCAGAAGACGGCAACGGCGGCGGCGGACGAAGATGTTCCGGCTCCGGCGTGAGCTCAGCGACGGAGAGGTCGAGGCAGTGAAGTTGTTCCTCGCCGGTGACGAAACTTCTAGCGGTGGCGCTAGGTTTTTGCTATGGTGGAGAGAAGGTTGAGAGAGAACGAAGAGTTTTGACCGAAGGGGGTAAGGACGTATTTATAGCTCAGGTGAAAACTGTCCGGCCGATTCTTTTGGACCGAACTGCCCTTGCCTATTCGTCTCCGCACGACACGTGTAGCCAGAGTTTAAAGCGGTAGAGATCGTGCTAATCTGATCGTGGGAAGTGGGGTTCAGTTACTGTGTAACAATAAAAAATCATTTTTGAGGATTTGAGGATTTTGTTGCAAAATCATGAGCTCACAAGGACGTAGTGAGGATTTTGAACAAAGTTTCAAGTAGAACGCATATGAAGAATTGAATAGACTGGGTGAGTAAAGCATAAGGGGGAAGTAGGGTCCGATCGCATTCACTTAGATGAAATATCAAATTGAAGAAATAGCTATAAGTGAATGTTGTTGAGGACTTTGAAATCACAATCTACATATATATATATATATATATATATATATATATATATATATATATATATATGATTTTGACTAACTTGAGGATTTTGTGACAAAGCGTCAGGTTGATGAATTTCAACTTTGAAGAAAATCATCTTGAGGAAAAACAACTTTGAAGAAAATCAACTGGAGGAATTTCAAAGTTGGGAGGTGGCGTGACCAACCGTATAAGAATGATTATTTCAGGCATCGCATAAAATTGTCGTGGGGCCCTGAGAACCACATTCTTCACTAATTTCCTCCACTAAGAGTGATATTCTTCATTGGTTGAAGAAAATTGATTCTTCGTGTGTTGCACATCTAAGTCATCAATTTTGCATAAGTGTTAGGATGTGTGCATGTTTTCACAAAACATTTGAAGATTCTAAGATATTTAGCTCACACCGCAACTTGCAAAACCTTTTCTCATCCAAGGGCTTAGTGAAAATATCTGCTAGTTGATCGTCGGTCTTCACATGGTCGATGAGGATATTGCCCTTGAGAACATGGTCCCGAAGAAAATGATGACGAATCTGGATATGCTTAGTCTTCGAATGTTGTATTGGGTTGTATGCAATCTTGATTGCACTCTCATTGTCGCAGTAGAGAGGCACATTCTTCATGTTGATGCCGTAGTCCTTGAGGGTTTGCTTCATCCATAGCAATTGAGCACAGCATGATCCAGCACCAATGTACTCAGCTTCGGCAGTGGAGAGAGAAACGTAGTTCTGCTTCTTTGAGGACCAGCAGACTAATGATCTTCCGAGGAAACGACAAGTGCCAGAAGTTGACCTGCGATCCACACGGTCACCAGCATAGTCAGAATCAGAATACCCCACAAGATGAAGATTTGAGCCCTTGGGGTACCATAACCCTAGTGTTGGTGTGTGAGCTAAGTATCAAAGAATATGCTTCACAGCCTTATGGTGTGATTCCTTTGGTTTTGCTTGAAAACATGCACACATGCAAACACTAAGCATTATATCTGGCCTAGATGCACACAAGTACAGTAAAGAGCCAATCATGGAGCGATATACCTGCTGATCGAATTCTTTACCATTTTTGTTAGTGTAGAGGTGGTCGTTGGTAGGCATGGGAGTCTTGGCGCCTTTGCATTCATGCATGTCGAATTTCCTGAGAACATCCTTGAGGTATTTTTCCTGTGATATGAAGATCCCATTGCGTTGTTGCCGAATTTGAAGACCTAAGAAGAATTTCAGCTCCCCCATCATACACATATGATATTCTTCACTCATCATGTAAGCAAATTCATCACTGTGACGTTTGTCAGTACATCCAAATATGATGTCATTGACATATATTTGACACACAAATAGTTCATTCTCATAGGATTTTGTGAAAAGAGTTGGATCGAGTGAACCAGGTTTGAAGCCTTTCTTCATGAGGAATTCCTTCAATGTATCATACCATGCCCGAGGGGCTTGCTTGAGGCCATAGAGTGCCTTTTTGAGTCTGAAGACTTTGTCTGGATTCTTCGTATCCTCACAACCTGAAGGCTGAGCAACATATAATTCTTCCTCAAGCTTACCATTGAGGAATGCACTTTTCACATCCATTTGATATAAGATAATGTTATGATGATTAGCATAAGCAAGTAGTATTCGAATAGCTTCAAGTCTAGCAACAGGTGCAAAAGTTTCATCGAAATCAATTCCTTCAACCTGTGTGTAGCCTTGGGCTACAAGTCTTGCCTTATTCCTCACCACTTGACCATCCTCATCTTGCTTGTTACGGAAAATCCACTTGGTGCCGATGATATTGTGCTTGCGAGTATCTGGTTTTTGACGAGCTCCCACACGTCATTTATCTTGAATTGAAGAAGTTCGTCTTGCATGGCTTGAATCCACTCAGGTTCCATGAAAGCCTCAGCAACTTTTGAAGGTTCTGTGATAGACACAAAGGAAGAATGCCCACAAAAGTTAACTAAGTGTGAAACTTTTGAACGAGTGAGAGGACCTGGCGCATTGATTTCATCGAGGATTTTGTCAAGTTCTACTTCATTTGCAATCCTCGGATGAGCTGGTTGAGGATTTCGTCTGGGCTGAGGAATTGGTTCTGGAGCAATTTCCTCAGGACCATCTTCTTGATTTAAATCAGGGCTAGGAGTGATTTCTTCAGCAATTTCCTCAGTAGGAACAATGACTTCAGTAGCTTTGAGCTTTATTGCTTCCTCACGAGACAGCTTATCTGGATCAGGAGGCAATTGCTCTCTTTGCGAGCCATTAGTTTCATCGAACCGCACATCTACAGTTTCAACAACCTTGTTGTGATAGGTGTTGAAGACTCTGTAGGTGTGCGAGTCCTTTTCATAACCAAGCATAAAACCCTCATGTGCCTTAGGTGCAAACTTTGAGCTATGGTGAGGATCTCTAATCCAGCATTTTGCACCGAAGACTTTGAAATAACTTACATTGGGTTTCTTGTCAGTGAGGATTTCATATGAGGTTTTCTTGAGGAATTTGTGAAGATATACCATGTTGATGATATGGCGAGCAGTGTTGATTGCTTCAAGCCCGAAACGACGAGGAGTCTGATATTCTTCAAGCATGGTTCGTGCCATCTCAACCAGAGTCCTGTTCTTTCTTTCGACGATGCCATTCTGCTGAGGAGTATAAGGAGCAGACAATTCGTGAGTAATACCAAGTTCATCAAGATAATCATCAAGACAAGTGTTTTTGAATTCTCTTCCATTATCACTCCTGATGTGTTTGATCTTGACGCCGAAGTTCGTTGAGGCCCTTAAGGAAAATCGTTTGATGATTTCCCGCACTTCAGTTTTATACAGAATGATATGCACCCAAGTATATCTAGAGTAATCATCAACTATAACAAAGCCGTATAGAGATGTTGAATTTGTTAGAGTGGCATAATGAGTAGGTCCAAATAAATCCATGTGAAGCAATTCAAATGGACAAGTAGTAGTCATTATAATCTTCGAGCGGTGTTTGGATCTGGTCATTTTTCCAGACTCAAAAGCACCGCAGAGGTGGTCCTTGAGGAATTTGATTGATTCGATGCCAATGATATGCTTCTTCTTCGCCAGCGTGTGCAAATTCCTCATGCCTGCATGACCAAGTCTTTGATGCCACAGCCACCCTTGTGAGGTTTTTGCTAGTAAGCATGTGGCTGGTTGAGGACCTGTAGAGATTCCATGATGACAACACATCTATATTTTCCAAAGATAACAACCATATCAAGATCACAAAGCATTTAGACTGACATGAGGTTAAACCCAAGGGATTCAACAAGTATTACTTTGTCCATGTGCCTGTCCTTGGAAATAGCCACTTTGCCAAGTCCCAATACCTTGATTTTACCTTTGTCAGCATAAGTGATTTGCTTCAGAGGTGATGGAGTCAGTGGCATATTCATCAGCAAGCTTTTGTCACTAGTCATGTGGTGTGCGCAGCCACTATCAAGAACCCACTCAGTACTCTTGGGTTTGCCATCCTGCAAATGAATTAGTATAGCTTACCGTCTCATATGCTTCAGGTTTGAAGAATATGATATCAATTTCATCATAAACAGTAATATCGAGGACGTGTGAAATGTTTTCATTTGATCAATGTTAGTTTGCGTCCTATCAAGCATTTTCTTCACGTCTCCAGCAAATTCTTCAGATGATGATTTTCATCTGGAGACCTGTCCTGCAGAAGTGATTAGTTCAATTTCTTCACCACCCACATCTGAAGGGGTGGTAAAGTGTTCATCATCCTGCGAGCACCATATGAGAAAGGGGGCATTGAAGCTAATGCACTTCTCTTCACAGTAGGGGGTTAGAGTACTCAAATGAATAGGCAGAGAAGTTCTTTGAGAATTTATGAACATAAAGATTTGAGGAATAATGCTCATATTCATATCCCTTGTAATTTACGTGCATATTAGAAGCATTAGCACGGGTACGAGCATTGTTTTGACCAGTTGAGGATTTTGATCCTCTTGAAGACTTTGGTCCTCCTGAGGAATTTGATTTGGGGTTCAAATTCTTCACAGGTGGTGTCATGAGGACATTCACCTGAAGATTTTCAAGGCAACTTTTGGGGACCCAGATTTTCCTCACGGGTGGTCCATTCGTGCAGTTAGTTCCAACATATCGAGCAAATACTTCACCAAATTGATTTTTGAACAGTTTATAGTTAGAGTCAAATGACTCATCTGAGGAATAGGAAAATTCACATGCAAAGCCTCTTATATTGGATGGATCAACAGGAGGACCTTTAGCAGCAACCCATGAGGTTTTGGGGTACTGCTCAGGTTTCCAGTATGATCCATCAGCATTCAATTTCCTCTCAAAGGCAATTCCTTCTTTCCTCGGGTTCCTGTTCAAAATCTTCTTTTTGAGCACATCGCAAAGGGTTTTGTGCCCTTTGAGACTTTTGTACATGCCTATCACTTACAATTCCTTCAGCCCTGCATTTTCGTCAGTGACATTTGTGGTTTCCTCAAGTGAGGAATTTGATACCACATGAGCAGTTGAAGAATTTGTAGCAATAGAAGCATTTGATGATTCTGGTGAAGCATTGGCAGTTTCACGTTCGATGCATTTAAGACATGGAGGAATGAATTCAACCTGAGCGGCACTCATCTGTTGAGTGAGCAATGAATCATTTTCCTTACGAAGATCATCATGAGACATCCTCAGCTTCTCAAGATCAAGTTTCCTTTGAAGAAATTCATAGGAAAGTTTCTCATAATCAGCGAGGACTGTGCTATGACGATCTTGAAGATTATAAAATCTGGACTGAAGACTTTTCATATCTTCAGTGAGGATTTGGGTAAGATTCATTTCATCATTCAACAGATCATCGCTTATGTCTAGTAGTTTCTGAAGCTTTTCAAGGGCAGTTTGTTGTTTGGTTGCAATTATAGCAAGTTTACTGTAACTAGGTTTTTTATAATCATCAGGTTTATAGTCACTTGAATCAGAGGAGGAAGCATCTTCGGTACCTTTGATCCTTTTGCCATGAAGCAATAGGTTGGAGCGAAGTCATCAGCATAGTCATCAGTGTGGATGGCGTTGTCGTTTTCTTCAAGGTTGAAGATTGACTTGCTCATGAATGTGGTAGCTAGTGCAAGACTAGCCTGTCCAGATTCTAAGTCTTCTTCAGAACCCTCCTCTTCATCACATTCCTCATATTCTGCCTCAGAATCCATTTCCTTGCCAATAAGTGCCCGAGCCTTTCTGAAACTAGTCTTCTTGTGCGATGAGGGCTTTGAGGATGAGGATTTTGAAGATTTCTTCTTTTTCTTCGAGTCATTAGAACTTTCATCCTTGTATTTCTTCTTCTTTGAATCCTTCACCCAACGAGGACAATCAGCAATGTAGTGACCTGATTTCTTGCATTTGTGGCAGGTTCTTTTCTTGTAGTCCTCACATGAAGATTCTGATTTCCTCATATCTCTTCTTGAAGATTTACCAAACTGGCCACGTCTTGTAAACTTTTGGAATTTCCTCATGAGCATTGCAAGCTCGTGTCCAAGTTCTTCAGGATCACCAATGCTGCAATCTAAGTCTTCTTCTTCAGATGAGGAAATTGATTTTGCCTTCAGTGCACGAGGTCTAGAATAGCTTGGTCCATATAGATCTCTCTTTTCTTCTTCTTGGAATTCATGAGTATTGAGTCTTTCGAGTATATCAGCGGGATCAAGCATCTTGTAGTCTGGTCTTTCTTGAATCATCAGAACTAAGGTATCAAATGAAGAATCCAAAGATCTTAGCAGTTTCTTCACAACTTCATGGTCAGTAATGTCTCGAGCTTCCAGTGCTTGCAGTTCATTTGATATGTCAGTGAGGCGATCAAAAGTGTCTTTGCAACTTTCATTGTCAAGCCTCTTGAAGCGATTGAATAGATTGCCAAGAAGATCAACACGAGAGTCACGCTGAGTTGATACTCCTTCATTTACTTTGGACAGCCTTTCCCAGATTAGTTTTGCTGAGCCCAAAGCACTCACTCTGCCATACTAACCTTTGCTCAGATGGCCACAAATGATACTCTTCGCTTGAGAATCAAGTTGCTTGAATTTCTTCACATCAGCGGCAGAAACAGTAGCAGTGATGATAGGGACACCATGTTCCACAATATACCAGAGATCATTGTCAATAGCTTGTAGATGCATCTGCATCTTGGTCTTCCAGAAGGGAAAGTCCTTTCCTTGGAAAGTAGGACATCCTGTAGTAACCTTGATCATGCCTGCAGTCGACATAACTAAACTCCAGGTGGTTAAACCAAAATCACACAGAACAAGGGAGTACCTTGCTCTGATACCAATTGAAAGTGCGTTATATCGACTAGAGGGGGTGAATAGGAGATTTTTAAAATTTCATCACTAAGAAAAATCCTTTTGAGGAAATTCCTCACTAATGACTAACTTGAAGCGGAACAGCAAAGGATCACGGGTGCAAAGTATCACTATAGCAGTTTTCAAGATGAGGAATATGAAAAACAGTTTGCACAGTACGCAGGCACACAGTAAGCAGGTGATGATTAACTCGCGTGAAGAATTTGAGGTTGAGGAAATTCAGAGAAAGTCTTCAGCAAATTCTTCAAACAGGGACAATGAAAATCTTCAACATACAATATTGAGGAATTGAAAGAGTTGAAGAAATAGAACCCGTATCACAGTGAAGACAATATTTCATGACCCAGTTCCAACTGCAGTGACAGTTGTACGTTTGGTTTGGAGCGGCTTGGTATTGAGACCAATTTGCAAAAGTCGGAGATTCTAATTTAGCAAATGGCTATCGAGGGAGTTGGTCATTGCTTTTCAGTCAGACCGAAACCAAACTTGGTAGTACCAAGATGTTAGGGTTTGGCATAGGATCTGTCTAGGGTAGAACTCGGTAGGGCCGATATGGAAATACAGGTGGCACCGAATTTGACTTTGGGGTTTGGACAAAATATTTGTGGGAGAATTTAATGAGTATTTTTGGTGGCTAATCTCTAAGAACTTGATCAACTAGATCATCATAGACACCGCATCCCCTTTTAATAGTATTGGCTTTCCTATGGACTCAATGTGATTTCTTAGAGAATGTAAAATCTAGAGTCTTTAAACTTGTTGCCAACAGATGTTCCTTGCATCTAGGGGTTCTCCTCACAATCCTTAGTCAATCCATGATTGAACTTTTCCTGAAATATACTAGATAAAATCATTAGTCCAATGACATATATGTTTTTATCAATTACCAAAACCACCTAGGGAGAAGTTGTGATTTCAAATATGAGTCCTAAACGTAGCAAAAAATTTCACCTCGTGGAGAATATAAAATAACTCCAGCCCCCGAGCTTTCCAATCTCCTATAGCCGTCGAACTGTATTGTCGAGTACGTGCTATCTGGCCTCTCCTTGGGGACTTGTAGCTCAGTCCAATCATTAATGAAATCCACCAATGTCTGAGATTTGATAACCGTCCGGGGGCATATACATCACCTGGTGTTGTCCAAGATCGATCGCCCACTTAGCGATCTGGCTAGTGGCCTCCCGATTCTGTATGATGTCCCCCAAAGGAGTTGAACTGACCATAGTGATTGGGTGCTCCTAAAAGTAGTGCTTCAACTTATGGTTAGCCATGAAAACACCAAATACCAACTTCTGCGAGTGTGGATATCATTGCTTGGACAAGTTCAGAACTTTGCTCACATAATAAACTGGCCTTTGGACTGGATATTTGAAAGTGCGTTATATCTACTAGAGGGGGTGAATAGGAGATTTTTAGAATGTCATCACTGAGGAAATTCCTTTTGAGGAAATTCCTCACTGATGACTAACTTGCAGCGGAACAGCAAAGGATCAGGGGTGCAAAGTATCACTACAACAATTTTCAAGATGAGGAATATGAAAAACAGTTTGCACAGTACGCATGCATAGAGTAAACACGTGATGATTAACTCGCGTGAAGAATTTGAGGTTGAGGAATTCAGAGAAAGTCTTCAGCAAATTCTTCAAACAGGGACAATGAAAATCTTCAGCATACAATATTGAGGAATTGAAAGAGTTGAAGAAATAGAACCCGTATCACAGTGAAGACAATGGTTCATGACCCAGTTCCAACTGCAGTGATAGTTGTACGTTTGGTTTGGAGCGGCTTGGTATTGAGACCAAAGGACACACAGTCCCTACCGTATTCTCCTTGAGCTAAGAATACACAGTCCTCGCTCAACACTCGTGGTAAGTCTTCAGGGCAGACTTCCAAACCCTCACAAACTTGGTCACCCGGCGATCCACAATTGACTGCTGGAATGCTCTAGACCATGACGCCTAACCGTCTGGAGGATGCACAGTCCTCAGAGGTAAAAGGTTTCAGTCCCACACAGGAACAAATTCTTCAGTGATGCTCAATCACTTGGTTTTTGGTTTGTGGTTTGGTGTTTGGGGTATTTCCTCACTGATGATTTACTCTCGAAGACTCTGAGGAATTTGGGTTGCTCTAAATGACAAGTGTCAGTTTCTCACATAGTAGCCAACCAACTAATGGTTGTGGGGGCGGCTATTTATAGCACGGGAGCATCCCAACATGATTTGACATTAATGCCCTTAAATAATATGACCGTTGGTGTGGATAAGATCAGTGATGTGGCGCGAATTGCGGCAACGGTCGGGACCCTCAACTGTGAGAGTCCTCATGTCTATCATATTTCTCACTTGAGGCTTTTGGTAGGATTAGGCTTGGGTTGAGCATCATAAGGAAATTCATTCCGAAGTGTTACCTCGACCCCCTTTAACAGTACGGTGTTCCTATGACTCAAGAGTGAAGAAAATAAAACAGAAAGAATAAATCTTCATGCTTCAAAGTCTTTGGATTGATTTTCTTCAGGACACACCGAATTCCTCATCTTCGATATCTTTATGAGGAATATCAATTTCATCGCAATTTCTTTGCGATTCAATTCTTCAGCTTCAGACCAATTTCTTCAGCCGAAGATATACATTTTTAGGGGTCGATATTCATCGTATAATTCAAACTCCTCAACGACTTATAGATCTTATGTACACTTATGAACACTTTAGATACTTGACCTATAAGTCTTCAAACCACCAAAATCACTAAGGGCACTAGATGCACTTATAATATTCCTTCCCGATCTCCTTTTGCTCAACGAAAACTGTCACACTCACCACTTTATTATTGGCGGCAATGTACATGAGCATAGGCTCTTTATCAATCGGGGTGGCAAGGATAGGTGGCTCGACCAATCGCTTCTTCAAAGCTTCGAAAGATTCACTCGCTACATTAGTCCAGGCAAAATTGTCCATCTTCTTCGATAACTCGTATAAAGGAATGGCCTTCTCGCCGGAGTGGCTTATAAAATGGCTTAAGTCCGCGATGCGACCCGCCATTCGCTGCACATCATTGATGTTGGCCGGCTTAACAAGCGAGGTCACTGTTATCATTTTGTCCAGGTTAGCCTCGATACCTCGTTTTGACACCAAAAAAACCCCGGTAATTTTCTTACAGGAACATCAAAGACGCATTTGTCCAGGCTAAGCTTCATTCTGTAGACCCGAAGGTTGTCGAAAGTCTCCTTGAGGTCATCTAATAGAGTCTCCTTCTTCTGGGATTTTACCACATATGGTGGCGTAAGCATGAACATTGCGCCCGATCTGTTGGTGGAGACAGTTCTGTACACATAATTGATAAGTAGCCCCCACCCTGTTAAGTCCAAAAGGTATAGAGACATAGCAGAAGGCCCCAAAGGATGTGATAAAGGTCGTCTTTTCCTGATCCTCGACAACCATCTTGATCTGGTGATAGCCGAAATGAGAATCTAGGAAACACAAACGCTAAGAACCAATAGTGGAATCGATGATCTCGTCAATGTGAGGAAGAACGAACAGATCTTTAGGACAAGCTTTGTTCAGATCTGTGTAATCAACACACATACGCCAAGTGTCATTTTCTTCAAGACGAGCACTAGATTTTTCAACCACTTAGGGTGGAAGACTTCAACAATGAACCCGTCAGCTACGAGCACGGCCATCTCTTCACCTATAGCCTTTTGTCTTTCCTCGTTAAAACGACGGAGGTAGTATCGTGCAGGTTTCATCTTTGAATCCACATTGAGATGGTGCTCAGCGAGTTCTCTCGGTACACTAGGCATGCCAAAAGGTTTCCATGCAAAAATGTCCTGATTCTCATGGATGAACTCAATGAGCACGCTTTCTGATTTGGGATCCATACTTGTTCCAATAGTGAACTGTTGGGACGAATCTCCTGGAGTAAAATCAATTTGTTTTGTACCTTCGATTAGCTTGAATTTGAGCAGGGAGTCAGGCTCAGTAGTAGGTTTCTTCACGGAGGTCATGTGTAGCGGGTCGATGTTGGATGTGTAAAATTTGAGCTCTTATGTTGCACAAGCCGACTCGGCATAAGCCGCATCTCCCTCCTCACATTCTTGAGCAATTTTATGGCTGCCATCAAACATGATGTTTCCCCACGCCTAGGCATTTTGAGCCTCACGTATACATAACAAGGTGTCGCCAGGAATCAAGCATAACTCGGTCGTCCGAAGAGCATGTGATAAGGGCTTTTAATCTTAACCACCTCAAAGGACAAAGAATCACATCTATAATTTAGATCCAAACCAAAAGCAACATCTAGCTTGATCCACCCGATTGGATATGCTAATGTTCCAGGAACAATCTCATGTACAACTGTGGAAGAGGGTTGCAGATGTTTCTCCGATAGATTCATCCTTTTGAGTGTGTCATAATATAACATGTTGATGCTCTTTGACTCCATCCATTAGTACTTTTGTGATCTTATACCCGCCAACATGATTCGCCACTACGAGAGTGAGACCACCTAGGTTATCAAACGGGGCAGGATGATCATCTATGCTCGAGTTATCGGTCATTCTGACGAGTTTAAGTATGCAGGGATGGTTGGCTTGACCATATTGATGGCTCTCTTCTCGACCTTATGATCGCGCCTGCAAGTGCTGGTCGTGAACACATGATATTGCCCGCTATTCAACTACTTATGATTGCTCTGAAAACTAGTCTAGTCATTTTGTTGTTGATTACCCTGCACCGAACACTGATTTCCACTGCCATGGTTGCCAGAATTCTGGAAACCAGCCCCCAAACTGTCGGGTCCATGGAAGTCGGGACCTACAAAACCACTGGACGATCCGACTCTTGGAAAGCCGGCACCAGACCCGCCAGCACTAGGGTGACCCGGATTGTCGCTACTGCCACCTCCGTGGTGACTCTAATATGCTTGATTGTGGAACTCCTGCATGATGTAAGAGTTCTCCCATGACTGGGTGGCCGGCTTATCTGGGAAACTATGCTTAGGACAAGGAGCTTTCAACGCTTCCTCATAGTTGTGGGGCTTGTTCCCATGGTAAGATCTGCGGGAGTTGTTGTTCCGTCGCTGATTCTTGAAACCAGAATTGGTGTTGGTGACAAAGTCTAATCCGCCTTCGGGATGCTTGAGCTTAGCATCGTTGCCTTAATTATTGTGATGTCCATTATGTCGTGAGTTGTTCTGCTGGGGGCCTTACCACCATCATTTTTTTGCCCTTGCCGGACTTTTCATCATTCGAACCTGGATCATTCTTGATGTCCGACTTAGCATCCCTAGTAAGGACATCCATTAGGTCACCCATATCTTGAACCTTTCGCTTGAGGAGTCCAAACTTCTGAACAAGAGGATGGAAGTGATAATTCTTCTCCAAAATTAAGACAACCCGAGCAACCGTGATACTGTCAGAGGAGTGAATGATCTCTAAGACCCAACGAGTCCAGTGGTGAGCGGAATCATGCATGCGTTCAACACAATGTTGCAGATCAACAATCATCATTGGGCGTTTGCAGGTTCCTTGAAAGTTTTTGATAAATCGCTCCTTCAATTCTGCGCAGGTATTGATCGAATTAGGGGAAGGGTTTTCAACCAGGTGCGAGCCGGTCCATCCAACATCACTGTTAAGTACTTAGCACAAACCACATCACTAACGTCGAGCATATCCATGGCTATCTCATAACTCTCTATCCACACAGCCGACTCGAGATCGACCTTGTAGTTTGGAACTTTTTGAGGGCCCTCGAAATCCGTGGGCATACACTCATTGCGCACAGCCGGTGCGAGAGATGGTATGCCAATCATTCTCGTGCTTAGACCCCCCCCCCCCGAAGTAACTAATTGGGTATGTAGGGAGGCACTTGACCTGCCATTGCGGTTGCCGCTTCTGCTTCTCGAAAAGCTTGATACGCGCCAACAATTGAATGTGCATCTGATACTTCTCGTGGAGTTGGAGAATTCTGGGCCCGCTGCCTGCACCCACTCCTAGAGACTGCACGGGACTCTGTGTGTCGACTCTTGCTATGAATTGTTGGAAATATGCCCTAGAGGCAATAATGAATTGGTTATTATTATATTTCCTTGTTCATAATAATCGTTTTGATTGCAAACTCAAATACATTTGTGGATACATAGACAACACACTATCCCTAGTGAGCCTCTAGTTGACTAGCTCGCTGATCAAAGATGGTAAAGGTTTCCTGGCCATAGACAAGTGTTGTCACTTGATAACATGATCACATCATTAGGAGGAGGATGTGATGGACAAGATCCAAAACTATAAACGTAGCATATGATCGTGTTAGATTATTGCAATTGTTTTCTGCATGTCAATGTATCTGTTCCTATGACCATGAAATCATGCAAGTCTTGGACACCGGAGAAATACCTTGTGTGTATCAAACGTCGCAATGTTACTGGGTGATTCCAAAGGTGCTCTACACGTATCTCCGAAGGTGTCTGTTGGGTTGGCATGGATCAAGACTGGGATTTGTCACTCCGTGTGACGAACGAGTATCTCGGGGCTCACTCGGTAATACAACATCACAATAAGCCTTGCAAGCAATGTGACTAAGGAGTTAGTCACGAGATCTTGTATTACGGGATGAGTAAAGAGACTTGCTGGTAACGATATTGAACTAGGTATGGAGATACCGATGATCGAATATCGGGCAAGTAACATACCGAAGGACAAAGGGAACAACATACGGGATTAACTGAATCCTTGACATAGAGTTTCAACCGATAGAGATCTTCGTAGAATATGTAGGAGCCAATATGGACATACAGGTCCCGCTATTGATTATTGACCGGGGAGTGTCTAAGGTCATGTCTGCATAGTTCTCGAACTCGCAGGGTCTGCACACTTAAGGTTCGGTGACGTTTTCGGTATAGTTGAGTTATAAGTGTTGGTAATCGAAGGTTGTTCGGAGTCCCGGGTGAGATCCTGGATGTCACGAGGAGCTCCGGAATGGTCCGGAGGTAAAGATTGATATATAGGAAAGTGGGTTTAGAACTCTGGAAAAGTTTCGGGCATTTCCGACAGTGTACCGGGAGTGACGAATGGATTCCGGAGGTCCACGAGGTGGGCCCACCCACCCCCAAAGGGTAACATGGGTTGTGGGAGGACGTGGACCAGCCTCTAGTCTGCTGGCCAAATCCCCCACTAAATCCAAAGGCGGATTGGAGGTGGGAAGGAAAGAAACCCAAAGGTGGAAAAGGTAGAAAAGGTTTCCAAGTGGAGAGGAGAAATCCTACTCCTAGTAGGATTGGAGTAGGACTCCTCCACCTACAATTTCGGCCAAACCTTGAGGGTTTGAGGCTGCCTCCTCCCCTCCCTCCCTCCTATATATACTGGAGGTTTTAGAGGTGAGGGTTAACCCTAATTTCCACGTGCTCCCTTTACTTCTCTCTAAATCTGTTTCTCCTCTAGTCTAGTTCGGCGGTGCTTAGGCGAATCCCTGCTCGATTGGTTCACCACCACCACCACCACACCATCATGTTGTAGAACTCATCTACCTCTCCGCCCCTCTTGCTGGATCAAGAAGGCGGGGATCGTCATCGAGCTGTACGTGTGCTGAACGTGGAGTTGTCGTCCGTTCGGCACTAGATCGGGATGGATCGTGATGGGATCGCGGGACGGATCGTGATGACATCGTGGGATGGGCTGCGATTTGGATCGTGAAGATGTTCCACTACATCAACCGCGTAATATACGCTTCCACGTAGCGATCGACAAGGGTATGTAGGTTCACTCTCCCCTCTCGTAAATGATCATCACCATGGATAGGTATTGCGTGTGCATAGGACAAATTTATTTCCCATGCTACGTTCCCCAACAATGGCATTATGAGCTAGTTTCATGCGTAGATGATAACTTGAGTAGAATACAAAAGATTTTGTGGGCGTTGATGTTCAATTTGCTGCCTTCCTTAGTCTCTTCTTGATTCGACGGTATTGTTGGATTGAAGCGGCCCGGACCAACTTTACTCGTACGCTTACGAGAGACCGGTTTCATCGACTAACATGCAACTTGTTGCATAAAGATGACTGGCGGGTGTATGTTTCTTCAACTTTAGTTGAATCGGATTTGACCGAGGCGGTCCTTGGAGAAGGTTAAATAGCAGCTTGCATATCACCGTTGTGGTTTTGCGTAAGTAAGATGCGATCATACTAAATATGCATAGCAGCCACGTAAAACATGCAACAACAAATTAGAGGACGTCTAACTTGTTTTCGCAGGGTATGCATGTGATGTGATATGGCCAAAGACATGATCTGATATATTGGATGTATGAGATGATCATGTTGTAATAGTTAAATATCGACTTGCACGTCGATGATACGGCAACCGGCGGGAGCCATAGGGTTGTCTTTAAATTTATTTTGCGCTTGCAGATGCTCTTGCTATATCGCTAGGCAGTAGCTTTAGTAATAACAGCATAGATAGCGCGACAACCTCGATGGCAGCATGATGATGGAGATCATAGTGCGGCGCCGGTGACGATAGAGATCATGCCGGTGCTTTGGTGATGGAGATCAAGAAGAACAAGTTCATGGCCATATCATGTCACTTTTGATTTGCATGTGATGTTAATCCTTTTATGCACCTTATTTTTCTTAGGATGACGGTAGCATTATAAGGTGATCCCTCACTAAAATTTCAAGATAAAATTGTGTTCTCCCCGACTGTGCACCGTTGTGACAGTTCGTCGTTTCGAGACACCACATGATGATCAGGTGTGATAGACTCAACGTTCACATACAACGGGTGCAAAACAGTTGCACATGCTGAACACTCGAGTTAAACTTGGCGAGCCTAGCATGTACATGGCGTCGGAACACAAGAGACCGAAAGGTCGAGCATGAATCATATAGTTGATATGATCAACATGGAGATGTTCACCATTGAAACTAATCTCAACTCACGTGATGATCGGACATGAGTTAGTGGATTTGGATTATGCGCCACTCGAATGACTAGAGGGATGTCTATTTGAGTGGGAGATCTTAAGTAATATGATTAATTGAACTCATTATCATGAACATAGTCAAAAGGTCTTTGCAAATTATGTTGTAGCTTGCATTGTAGCTCTACTGTTTTAGATATGTTCCTAGAGAAAATTTAGTTGAAAGTTGATAGTAGCAATTATGCGGACTGGGTCCATAAACTGAGGATTGTCCTCATTGCTGCGTCGAAGGCTTATGTCCTTAATGCACCGCTCGGTGTGCTAAACCTCAACCGTCATTTGTGGATGTTGCGAACATCTGACATACACGTTTTTGATGACTACGTGATAGTTCAGTGTGTAATGCTTAACGGCTTAGAATTGAGGCGCCGGAGGCATTTTGAATGTCACGGAACATATGAGATGCTCCAAGAGATGAAATTGGGATTTCATGCTCGTGCTCTTGTTGATAGGTATGAGACCTCCGACAAGATTCTTTGTCTACAAAGTAAGGGAGAAAAGCTCAATTGTTGAGCATGTGCTCAGATTGTGTGAGTGCTACAATCGCTTGAATCGAGTGGGAGTTAATCTTCCAGATGAGATAGTGATGGTTCTCCAAAGTCACTGCCACCAAGCTACTAGAGCTTCATGATGAATTACAACTTATTAGGGATAGATATGATGATCCTTGAGCTATTCGCGATGTTTGACACAGCGAAAGTAAAAATCAAAAAGAAGCATCAATTGTTGATGGTTAGTAAAACCACTAGTTTCAAGAAGGGCAAGGGCAAGAAGGGATACTTCATGAAACGGTAAACCAGTTGTTGCTCTAGTGAAGAGACCCATGGTTGAACCCAAACCCGATACTAAGTGCTTATGTAATGACGGAAACAATCACTGAAGAGGAACTACCCTAGATACTTGGTAGATGAGAAGGCTGGCAAAGTCGACAAATGTATATTGGATATACATGATATTGATGTGTACTTTACTAGTACTCCTAGTAGCACCAGGGTATTACATACTGGTTCGGTAGCTAAGTGTTAGTAACTCGAAATAAAAGCTACGGAATAAATGGATACTAGCTAAAGGCGAGGTGACGATATGTGTTGGAAGTGTTTCCAAGGTTGATGTGATCAAACATCACACGCTCCCTCTACCATCGGGATTAGTGTTAAACCTAAATAATTGTTATTTGGTGTTTGCGTTGAGAATAGACATGATTAGATTGTGTTTATCGCAACACGGTTATTCATTTAAATAGAATAATGGTTACTCGATTTATTTGTATAATACCTTCAATGGTCTTGCACCTAAAATGAATGGTTTATTGAATCTCGATCGTAGTGATACACATGTTCAAAACATTGTTGCCAAAACATACAAAGTAGTAATGATAGTACCACTTACTTGTGGCACTGCCGCTTGAGTCATATTGGTATAAAACGCATGAAGAAGCTCCGTACTAATGGATCTTTGGACTCACTCGTTTTTTGAATCGTTTGAGACATGTGAACCATGCCTATTGGTGTAAACGCATGAAGAAAGTACATGCAGATGGATTGTTTAGAGTCACTTGATTTTAAATCACTTGAGACATGCAAATCATGCCACTCGGGCAAGATGACTGAAGGCCTCGTCTATAGTGAGATGGAACAAGAAAGTAACTTATTGGAAGTAATACATTTTGATGTATGCAGTCCAACGAGTACTGAGGCACGCAGTGGATATCGTTATGTTCTAACTTCACAGATAATTTGAGTAGATGCTAGTGTATTTGCTTGATAAAACCCATGTCTGAATTATTGAAAGGTTCAAGTAATTTCAGAGTGAAGTTGAAGATCGTCGTGACAAGAGGATAAAATGTCTACGATATGATCATAGAGATGAATATCTAAGTTGCGAGTTTGGTACACAATTAAGACAATGTGAAAATTGTTTCACAACTCATGTCGCCTGGAACACCATAGTGTGATGGTGTGTCTGAACGTCATAGCCGCGCCCTATTGGATATGGTGCATACTATGATGTCTCTTATCGAATTATCACTATCGTTTTTGGGTTGGGCATTAGAGACAACCGCATTCACTTTAAATAGGGCACCACGTAATTCCATTGAGATGACACCGTATGAACTATGGTTTGGAGAAACCTAAGTTGTCATTTCTTAAAAGTTTGGGGCTGCGACGCTTATGTGAAAAAAATTCAGCCTAATAAGCTCGAACCCAAAGCGGATAAATGCATCTTCATAGGACGCCCAAAATAGTTGGGTATACCTCCTATCTCAGATCCGGAAGCAAAAGGTTTGTTTCTAGAAACGGATCCTTTCTCGAGAAAAAGTTTCTCTAGAAAGAATTGAGTGGGAGGATGGTGGAACTTTATGAGGTTGATGAATCGTCACTTCAACCGGTGTGTAGTAGGGCGCAGGAGGTTGTCCTTGTGGCGCCTACACCAATTGAAGTGGAAGCTGATTATGGTGATCATGAAGCTTCGGATCAAGTTACTACCAAACCTCGTAGGTCGACAAGGAAACGTACTGCTCCAAAGTTGTATGGTAATCCTGTCTTGGAGGTCATGTTGCGGGGCAACAATGAACCTACGAGCTATGGAGAAGCGATGGTGTCCTGGATTCCAACAAATGGCTGGAGGCCATGAAATCTGAGAGAGGATCCATGTATGAAAACAAAGTGTAGAATTTGGAAGAACTACTTGATGGCCGTAAGGCTGTTAAGTACAGATGGATATTTAAAAGGAAGACACACGATGATGGTGAAAAGTCACCATTAAGAAAGCTCGACTTGTCGCAAAGATGTTTTCGACAAGTTCAAAGAGTTGACTATGATGAGAATTTCTCACTCATAGCGATGCTAAGAGTCTATTGGAATTATGTTAGCAGTTGTTGCATTATTTATGAAATCTTGCAGATAGGATGTCAAAACATTGTTTCCTCGACGGTTTCCTTGAGGAAAGGTTGTATGTGATACAACCAGAAGGTTTTGTCAATCCTAAGGATGCTAACAAGTATGCAAGCTCCAGCAATCCTTCTATGGACTCGAGAAAGTATCTCGGAGTTGGAATATACGCTTTGATGAGATGATCAAAGTTTTTGGGTTTATACAAGGTTTGTGAGAAACTTGTATTTACAAAGAAGTGAGTGGGAGCACTATAGCATTTTTGATGAGTATATGTCGTTGACATATTGTTCATCGGAAATAATATAGAATTTCGGGATAACATAAAGGATTATTTGAATGGAGTTTTTCAAAGGAAAACCTGGATAGAGCTACGTGCACATTGAGCATCAAGATCTATAGAGATAGATCAAAACGCTTAACAGAACTTTCAATGAAATGCATGCCTTGACAAGTTTTTGAAGGATTTCAAAATAGATCAGCAAAGAAGGAGTTCTTGGTTGTGTTGTAAGGTGTGAATTTGAGTAAGACTCAAATCCTGACCACGGCAGAAGAAAGAGAAAGGACAAGGGTCGTCCCCTATGCCTTAGCCGTAGACTCTAAAGTATGACATGTTGTGTACAGCACCTGATGTGTGCCTTGCCATGAGTCTTTCAAGGGGTACAAAGAGTGATCCGGGATTGAATCACTCAACAACGGTCAAAGTTATCCTTACTAACTGGTGGACTAAGAATTTTTCTCGATTATGGAGGTGATTAAAGAGTTCGTCGTAAAGGGTTACGTCGACGCAAGCTTTGACACTAATCCGAATAACTGTGAGTAGTAAACCGGATTCGTATAGTGGAGCAGTCATTTGGAATAGTTCCAAACGGCACGTGGTAGCAGCATCTATAGGATCACATAGAGATTTGTAAAGCACACACGGATCTGAAAGGTTCAGACCCGTTGACTAAAAACCTCTCTCACAAGCAAGACATGATCGAACCCCAGACTGTATGGGTGTTAGATCCATTACAATCACATAGTGATGTGAACTATATTATTGACTCTAGTGCAAGTGGGAGAATGTTGGAAATATGCCCTAGAGGCAATAATGAATTGGTTATTATTATATTTCCTTGTTCATAATAATCGTTTATTATACATGCTAGAATTGTATTGATTGCAAACTCAAATACATGTGTGGATACATAGACAACACACTCTCCCTGGTGAGCCTCTAGTTGACTAGCTTGTTGATCAAAGATGGTAAAGGTTTCCTCGCCATAGACAAGTGTTGTCACTTGATAACAGGATCACATCATTAGGATAATGATGTGATGGACAAGACCCAAAACTATAAATGTAGCATATGATCGTGTTAGTTTATTGCTACTGTTTTCTCCATGTCAATGTATCTGTTCCTATGACCATGAGATCATGCAACTCCCAGACACCGGATGAATACATTGTGTGTATCAAACGTCGCAACATTACTGGGTGATTATAAAGGTGCTCTACAGATATCTCCGAAGGTGTATGTTGGGTTGGCATGGATCAAGACTGGGATTTGTCACTCCGTGTGACGGAGAGGTATCTCGGGGCTCACTCGGTAATACAACATCACGGTAAGCCTTGCAAGCAATGTGACTAAGGAGTTAGTCACGGGATCTTGTATTACAAAACGAGTAAAGAGACTTGCCGGTAATGATATTGAACTAGATATGGAGATACCGACGATCGAATCTCGGGCCAGTAACATACCGAAGGACTAAGGGAACAACATACGGGATTAACTAAATCATTGACATAGAGGTTCAACCGATAGAGATCTTCGTAGAATATGTAGAAGCCAATATGGACATCCAGGTCCCGCTATTGGTTATCCACCGGGGAGTGTCTCAAGTCATGTCTGCATAGTTCTCGAACTCGCAGGGTCTGCACACTTAAGGTTCGGTGACGTTTTCGGTATAGTTGAATTATAGGTGTTGGTAACCAAAGGTTGTTCGAAGTCCCGGATGAGATCATGGACGTCACGAGGAGCTTCGGAATGGTCCGGAGGTAAAGATTGATATATATGAAAGTGCATTTTGAGCTCCGAAAAAGTTTCGGGCATTTCCGGGAGTGTACCCGGAGTGACGAATGGGTTCCGGGGGTCCACCAGGTGGGCCCACCCACCTAAAAGGGTCTCATGGGCTGTGGGAGGACGTGGACCAGCCTCTAGTGGGCTGGCCGAAGCCCCCACTAAAGCCCAAGGCGGATTGGAGGTGGGAAGGAAACAAACCCAAAGGTGGAAAAGGTGGAAAAGGTTTCCAAGTGGAGAGGAGGAATCCTACTCCTAGTAGGATTGGAGTAGGACTCCTCCACCTCCAATTTCGGCCAAACCTTGAGGGTTTGAGGCTGCCTCCTCCCCTCCCTCCCTCCTATATATACTAGAGGTTTTAGAGGTGAGCGCTAACCCTAATTGCCACGTGCTCCCTCTACTTCTCTCTAGATTTGTTTCTCCTCTAGTCTAGTTCAGCGGTGCTTAGGCGAAGCCTTGCTGGATTAGTTCGCCACCACCACCACCGCATCGTCGTGCTGGAGAACTCATCTACCTCTCTGCCCCTCTTGCTGGATCAAGAAGGCGGGGATCGTCATCGAGTTGTACGTGTGCTGAACGCAGAGGTGTCGTCCGTTCGGCACTAGATTGGGATGGATCGTGATGGGATCGCGGGACGGATCGTGATGAGATCGCGGGACGGGCTGTGATTTGGATCGCGAAGATGTTCCACTACATCAACCGCGTTATATACGCTTCCCTTAGCGATCTAGAAGGGTATGTAGATTCACTCTCCCCTCTCATAGATGATCATCACCATGGATAGGTATTGCGTGTGCGTAGGAAATTTTTTGTTTCCCATGCTATGTTCCCCAACATGACTTGCACACGAGGTAAAGAGAACCTGATCCTGATTATAGGAATACTGCGGCTGTTGGGTGACCACGGTTTTCAACATCTCAATGGCGTTCCTGGCCTCAATTTCAATTGGGGTATTTCCCGTGATCGGGAGTGTGTCAAGGTTACGAGTCGCCGCCGGCATATTGTCCACAGGATTAGAGAAGGGACCCACTGATGTCTGGAAAAAATGAGGTGGCGACTGAGCCAGCGGCGTTTGGGCCGGCTTGTGCTGTTGAGACGGTTGTCGAGGTTGATCCAAACGTGGTTGCCCAATCCATGTCATTTGTTGGGGAGTAGTAACAAGCATGCCAGCTCGAGATTAGGGGGTAGGCGGCTTGCATGCCTCCTCCGACGAATTGCCTCCGAGGTGTCCCTACGAAGACCTAGTTGCCAAGCCTTCGCCTTCAAGCGTTCACCCTCACTGTGGATGTGAGCCTATAACTCCGCCATGCGAGTATTCTCAGCGTCAATTTCCTCCTAAACATTAGGCATCTGCCCGCGAAATCTGGTTAACTCGGTGTTGTGTTCCTCCTGATTCTCTGCGATCACTCGTGTCTCTAAGAGCTTTTTCATGTCAGCCATCAAGCCAGCGATGACTTGAGCCGGCGTTTTGCTTGAACCGGGTGCGTTTGGCGCCGAGGCGCAAGAACTGTTTATCGCACCAGCTGTCATGAAATTGAAGGCCGTCGTAGTCCCTACCATGAAGACGGCGTCTTGCCTGGGCGGATCGAGTGACTCCTTAGTAGTTTCATCATCGGAGTAGCCCCCAATGTCGGTGTCAAAACCGGTAGATCTCGGGTAGGGGGTCCCGAACTGTGGACCTTGGATCGATGGGTAACAAGGGACGATGGAGACGATGTTTTACCCCAGTTCGGGCCCTCTTGATGGAGGTAAAACCCTACGTCCTGCTCTTGTTGTATTCATGATGTAGTATTGAGTACATAGTTGATCTACCTCGAGATCATATGTTGTGGTCTAAACCCTAATGATAATGATCATATGAATATGAGATTGTCTATCGTCTAGCCTGGCCTCGGTTTATATAATGCACCGTACGCTTACAATAACAAGAGTCCTAGTCGGCTACATTGGTGCAGAGGAGTCCTTGCCTTGATCACCAAGTCTTGTGGAATCTTCCTCGTCTATGTCATCGGCTGCCCGAAGTAGGCCTGGTGTCCGGCCCATAGAGATAGGTCAGCGGCCCGAGGACTCCTTAGTCCATGACTCCCTCGGTAGCCCCCGAACTAGCCACCAATGTCGTAGTCTTGATCCTCAACAACTTCACGTGTCCAAAGTCTTCGTCTTGCGGGGCGAGTTCTTCCCGCATTTATGTTCGGCCAACACCAGTTCGGTCGCCGATGACCTCCTAATTTCTGAGCATAGGTGTTGATGTTGGGGACGCTCCTCGGTTCTTACGAACTGTTCTTCATCTTCAATCGTCAGTCTTGAATACTGGTTCAACAAATCTTCCCATCACTAATCTTAAGGATCGCCGGGGTGAATCTGAAGAGTTCACACGTCTGGCAACCGAGGAGCCCCTTAAGTTATCGGCATTTATTAATGCCTTGTAATTTTTCACGCCACACCTCAGGTTTGAAATGTTTCCCGGGCTGCGGTATCCTCTTGCGTCCGAGCTCCAATGCCGAACTGCATCCGAGGAGTCCTCTTGCGTCTAAGCTCCAATGTCGGACTATATTCGAGGTGACTTTTTGTTGCCGAGCTCCAACGCTGGTCGGCATACGAGGTGTCATAGATTACCTCGGTCTCTGGAAATTTAAAGGAATTCAACCGAACTCAATGCCGTAAATGCCCTCTATGGAGCTAGCCACTTGCATTCGAGCTTTATGTGGGACTGCTTTCAAGGTGATGCACCACCTCGGTTGTGGGCTGATTTTGATCAGTGCAAATTATTTACTACCGGGATGTGTAGCCAATATCCCTCAAGGTGTGTTTCGGTCAAAAACCCGAGATGCACCCGAAGGATAAAAACAAAACCGTTGATCGGTCGATTCGCGAAATCGGCTTGAGTAATCAATTCATTACTCGGCAGCATACTTTAGGAATGAAAACATGGTGTGCAGTAGCCCCCGAGACTCAGGTTGGGTGCGGCCGACCAACCTAAGGATCGAATCTCGTCAGAAACCATATTGCACTTGTTGTGTACATTTTAACAACGCTGAGGTGCAGATCGGCGGGAAAGATGCCAAACTGCGGGTCGAAAAAGATTTTCCATTTGGTGTAATTTATTCTCTCATGACTTGTATAACCAGCGAGGCTAGGGTTGGGCAACATGGCCGACCCTAGGATCGTATCTCCTCGGGAACTATTTCATCCATAAAGTGTGTTGGGGAGCTAGGCACGGAAGATGCCGAATTGTAGGTCGAAAAAGATTCTCCGAGAAGAATCACCACACAGAACATCTCGAACAAGAGGATGTCCCGCCTCCTGAAAGAAAAAACATAAAATAGGTTAAAGGTGTCTAAAGCACGGAAAACCAAAAAACTTTAGCAAAAACATTACGTTCCGAACTAAATCCAGTTTCTTGGTGCCAATCTGAAAATTGGTCTTAAAATTAATATGTGCTTCAGTTGGCTTTAATATGATATATCCGATCTCTTGGACTTCAAGCGGGCCAGCCTTTTGTTTCAACCTCCATATCCCCAGGGCGGAGTGTTTCTCCGAGGCCTACGTTGGCGCCCATTTAAAAAAACACAGACCGGCGGACGACCCAAACAAACAAAAAGCGAACAAAACCTTGTCCATTTGGGTCGCCCCGTTGAAGTTGCTCTAAGCTAGTAGGGATGCACTTCTATGCACGACGGAGCAAGGGGAATGGGTAAGGCAGGAGGAAGAAGAGAGTAATTGTATGCCGTCATACACACGCTCTCTTATTTTTCAAAGTTTCTCACGACATTTTAACAAGGGAAACACTTCACATCAATAGTCTGGTAGGACGATTTTGTCAGATTGGTTGCGCAAAGTTGATGCATTTTTCATCCCATTGTTGACTCCAAAATCAGTCGCCTAACACCCAGCTAAAAAGCCTATTTTCTAGCCCCTAACTCCTCTCAGTTTCTCTTTTCCGAATTAAGCTCACCTTCCCGACCTAGACGAATCTCGTCCCATCTCCCACATGCCCCTGACGCAGATGAACGTGAAGCTCGCGATGCCCTCGCCGCCCCGGCTCCCACTGTCAAGAATAAGGCCTTCTCCAACGTGGTCGTGAGATCCACCGTTCCACGGTCTCGTACGATGGTTGTGGCGCTGCGCCCACCATTATCCATGACGGCACATGAACAAACTCGCTCCCCCTCCCCGGGCATCCCGGTCCCCCACCAGGTTCTGCTCTCGTGACCCGTAGTCTAGAATACCATTAGGGAATGTGAGGAATGAATCAATCTGGATAGGTATTGAGTGCTCTCACAATCTCATGACCCGTAGTCTAGAATACCATTGGGGAATGTGGGGAATGAATCAATCCGGATAGGTATTGAGTGCTCTCACAATCTCATCTGGATACAGTTGATTCCTAATTTTTATGTTACATCTATTATTTTGACATCTTTGTGGGACTGTGTGCATACCCTTTTTTAGTCGATTTTAATATGTCCTGTGTGTTGTTTATCACCAAATCAGAGATGAATATCTGTGAATTTTGTATCAACATGATAGAAATGTGTGTAGTTTATCACCAAATCAGAGATGAATATCTGTGAATTTTGTATCAACATGATAGAAATATGACGCTTCCAAATATCCAAGCTTCTTATGCATCATTCATGTGCTTTTTCATTGCATAGAGTTTGTGCCATTCCAGCCATGCTTCAGTTTTTCTATACTATTTGTGTTATCTTCAGATGGCATGAAAATTGATGCTTCTTACAGTACCACACTCCATGTTAGGCTGCCATTACAGGTTGGATAATCCACTAGAACGAAGAGACGACAATGGTAAGGTTGCTGATGTGAGTGACAGCGGTGAAATGGCAAGGACGTCAACAAGGAGCAGGGACATGCAATGTGATAGGGTAGCACAATTATCCTACCGGTGTGTTGGTCTCTTCTTTGACATCGTTGCATCTATGGCGCTCCTAATCGATGGATGCCTTTGTTTGGGTCAGCACTGTCTCTCGTGCTTCCTGCCCTTGATGCCTCGACGCCTCTGGTTCCTCGACGTCGCTGGCTCTACGTAGTGGGAATGATATGCTTCGTTGTCACGGATGCAATGCTTCAGATTTTTTGTATTAAGTTTCATACTATGTGTATGCTTCCTTCAATTTAGTATTGCAGATGTGCTTGGTATCATATGTGGCATGTTGTTAGTATCTACATGTTTGCTTTGTTTTTTACACAACCATGGTAGATTGGTAATGCTTCGGGACTACTTTGTTCATGCTTCAATATTTGTCAAACATGTTTTTGATGATCCAATACGATATAAAGCGCATCCATATACACTTGACATGATACGTTCCTGCAAAATACGATGTGCTTCGTTAATTACAATAGTACGTGGAACCTGGTACTAGATTTCACATGTTTCAACCTAATAAAATTATGCTTCGAAACACAACCATGCATGCTTCATAGTTATAGCATAAAAGAAATAAAGATAAAGGTTCGAGAAAAATGTGACCATGAAGTATGAAGCATGTGTTGTATTGTTAGAAGCATATATTTCCCATATGATGGAAACAAATATGGAATACAAGGAAGCATGCATCACGCATATATGGAAACACCTATGACTATATGGACATGGAAGGAATATGAGAAGCATATATGGAAGCAACGAACTGTAGAAAGTTTTAGAATATCATGGAAGCGTATTTTCTTTTACGGAAACATTCAATTTGCTATTATTATCCGTCTCCAAGTGACTCGACGTCCTTTCTTTGATTTTCACGTGTAATTAACTATGCAACAAAAATACATGAAAACAAAGATGGACCCACGTTTAAATTCTAACCAGCCATGATTTTTGGGAGCAATTAATTCTATGAAGCGGATTACAAAGAAACAATCAAGCAAATTACCCATGCTTCTACTAATCTAACGGTTAAAACAATTTCATCCAGCGGCTGGTCTGATGCGAAGCTAGGGATAGTAGTCTAATCCCGAAGCTAGGGATAGTAGTAAAAATCAATGGTGCCCTTTTAACAAGGCAGCACTTGTAGGGACATAGAGTTTTTGAGCTCGAGCTTAAATGCGTCCACACAAACAGTAAAATCAAAAAAAATCAAAACATTTCAAAAAAACTAATTTTTTTAATGAACTTTAACAAAAATACGAAATGCTTACAAATTTTAATCATGAGATCACATCCAAGTAAGGCATGACAAAAAAACTAAAAATGATGCTCTAAAAATGCTACTTCCGAAAGCATTTTGAAACACTGATTTTGTCGTTTTTACCACGTCTTACACGAATGTGATCTCATGATGAAAATTTGCAAACACTTAGATTATTTGTCAAAAATCATCAAAAAAAAATCAGAATTTTTTGAAATGCTTTTAAATTATTAATTTTTTACTGTTCAAGCAGGTGCATTTAAACTGGAGCTCAAAAAGGTACTTTCCCACTCGTAGTTCTTGTAGACCTATAACCTTCAATACAACTTATCTGGTACCATATCATACGGACGCAAGGAACCAAAATAAGTCACTCAGCGACCATTAGGTGAACAATTTCGCTGGCCTACATAGTCACGAGGTCAAACTTTCATGAGTGACGACTCCAAAGCACAACCCAGCGTGATGAATGCAAGGTGCGTCTATCAGCATCAAATAAACTAAGACAGCAAAACATGGATAGCCATGGAAAGGCAGGATCGACTTCATACAAGGTGTCAGATGCTTTTTCAGACCCCAAAACCGAACACTGCACGTATCCTCTGGAAGATGAGCTCTTTCCAGCCTCTCTCGGTGTTCTCCACCACAGTTGAGTTCCCATACCTGCAGTAGGAAAGGATAACACAGGAGTTTCATATACAAGCCGAAACCGGTAATAGATTAACTAATTCAAAGTTTCAAGCACAAAAACTTGAGGTACCTGTCTTCTTCTGGCACATCAGTTTGTTTGAGCTTTATTATTGTCACTCCTGACTCAGGCTCATCAAACACCAACCTGACCTGCATTCAAGTTCCACACATCACAATGAGGATATGTTTCTCGACAAAAAATGTGATGTTTTATATCAACAAAACATCACTAGCAAGATAAAAATATCAGATGGCCAAGCATATTAAGCCCTAGTATTAGTAAGGCAGCTAGGAAAAGAGACATCGAGCACGTAAACAAATAACCACAGGCATAACACAGCATGGAGATACACAAGAATTTATGCCTCCCAAATTGAATCAGTATTAATACAGTATAAGGTCTGCATTAGTAGTTCATCACAAAAAAATACTATATGTATATAAAACCATTCTTCTAGATAGGACTTATGTTCTAAAAATGGTAGCCTGGACGTTAGTACTTGGATCACTCCACATTGATGGTTATATGCCTTCAACAGGCTGATTCTATGACAACAGACAGACATTCCCCACACAAGGCCTAGCATGCAGTCCACCTACAACACTACAAGGCTAGAAGCTTAGAAGTAAGAAGACAATACGTCCATGGTAATTGGTCCGATATGAAAATCTCTCCTCTCATCACAAAAAAAATAGTTCTGATTACATGCTGAATTATGTCAACCTCAAATGCGAATAGGAAGATTATCACCCCTAGAAGAGGACAGCTTTTGTCAAAAGTTTCTGATCATATTGACCCAGCTATACGAAAAATGGTTTATTCACCGTCAGATCCGCTTATTTGGAGGAATGGAACCATCAACATGGAAGTAAATTGCAACATACAAACGGTATGGGTAGAATCAATGCCAATCCTATTTGGAGTAGAATTTGGAGTTTATCTTGCCCGACAAAGGTTAAAATTTTCGTTTGGCGTACCTTGCATGGAACTCTCCCATGTCGTGTAACGCTTGCCAATAGACACATGAAGGTTTCACCCATCTGTCCCTCATGCTCAAATGGACCAGAAGATACAAAACATGTATTGTTCCTTTGTCAAAAGGCAAAAGAGGTCTGGAATAATTTGGAGATATACGAGGTGATTAAGAAAGCATGTGCTATTGATTATGCCGGAGAGGCAATACTTGAATTTTTACTTCTTATGGCAGATCAAGAACTATCTAGTTTGGGCTTACAGAATGTACATGAACTAATCACTATAACCGCTTGGTACCTATATGGTGGGACAGACAAAAACTAGTTCGTGAAGGAAAGGTTCAAAACGCATACCAAACTTCCATGGGGATTTGTGCCATAACAACAAACTATGTTAATGCGCACTCACCTAATGCATCTAGTAAAACAGGTGGATGGAGCATACCTCCTATGGGGTTTGTTAAGTTGAATGTTGACGCTTCCTTTGATCATGATCTACTTAGAGGCACGGTGGGGACGGTTCTTAGAGATGATAAAGGAAGATTTATTGCTGGCGGGAACTGGAGGATTGACTGGTGTGATGATGTTTTGACAACAGAAGTATTGGCTTGTTATGACCGGTACAACGTACCAACGAAGGAGGCCCAATGGGCAGGGTTAGTTACGGGCTTAGCCCAAGTTATCTTAGCTATCTTAGAGTCCAAGTTATATTATAGTCCAAGTTATATTAGAGTCCAATTTATCTAGGGTTTAGTGGAGGCTGTCCTCCTATATAAACACATGTACCCCTTTGATATTAAGCAGACAATAAACAGTATTCTGTTGTCGTCTCCCTCAGGAGACGGGAGCCCCAAACCCTAGCCGCCCCTCTCTCTCTCTCTCACGCCGCGACGGCGCCCAACCGCCGGCGCCGGCGTTCCCAGCCTCGCCGCCCGCACTTCCACCCCTACAACCTACGTCCGAGACCTGGTAGAACCCTAGCCTCTACCAATTTGGTATCAGATAGCTTGGGTTCGATGAGTTTGTCGAACCTTCCCACCACCACCGCCGCCGCCAGCACCGCCCTCCCCGCCACCTTGCAGCAGCCGCCGCCGCCGCACCAGTCGCCGCCGCCAGCCACCTCAGGTCCGGCCGCCTCCGGTACTACGGCCCTGGCGGCCGAAGCTGCCCCCGTCCTCTCCCGGCGGAGATGTCCTCGGCGATCCGCGACCTCACCCTGGCGGTCTCCAACCTCCGGACCTTCCTCCAGGCTCCGTACACGGCCCCGCCACCATCGCCCCCGCCGGCGGCGCCCTTCGCGCCACCGCCCCCGGCCACCGTCGCGCCCCAAGGCCTGCCGATCAACAAGGTCAGGTGGCCGCCGTCGCCGTCCCTGCTGCCAACGTGGCTCGACACGCCGACCTACACGACGGTGCCGCTCCAGCCGACGGTGTTGCAGCCGCTCGCCACCACCTTCGGGGGATTCGGCGGGTATACTGACCCGTACGCCAGGAGCTCCGTGGTGCCGCATCACCCTCCTTCCGCCGAGCTGGGTCGCCACGAGGGCGCCTACGCGGCCTCGCCGCACGTGCAGCAGCCGCCCCGCTTCACCAAGCTGGAGTTCACCTACGACGGCACCGTCAACCCCCTGAACTGGCTCAATCAGTGCGATCAGTTTTTCAGGGGCAACGGACCATGGCGTCCGACCGCACATGGATCGCCTCCTACCACCTCCGTGGCGCCGCACAGACGTGGTATTACGCCCTCGAGCAGGACGAGGGCGGGATGCCTTCGTGGGAGCGCTTTCGCGACCTGTGTCTCCTCCGGTTCGGCCCCCCCATACGTGGGAGCCGCCTGGCCGAGCTCGGTCGCCTTCCCTTCACCACCTCGGTGCAGGACTTCGCCGACCGCTTCCAGACATTGGTCTGCCATGCGCCTGACGTCACGACTCGTCAACGCGCCGAGCTCTTCGTCGGCGGCCTTCCCGACCACATCCGCATCGACGTCGAGATGCGCGACCCCCAGGACCTGCAGACGGCCATGTACTACGCGCGCGCGTACGAGCAGCACGCCAACGCCCTGCAGCAGGCGTTCCCGGGCCGCGGCACGCGTCCTCCGACCCATCCCACCCCGGCGGCCGCCACCCCGACACGCCCCGCCCTGCCGGCCACTACTGCGGCTGCCCCTGCGCTGACACGCACCTTCCGGCGCTTGACATCGGCCGAGCAGCTCGAGCGGCGCCGCAAGGGCCTGTGCTTCAACTGCGACGAGTCGTATGCGTCGGGTCATACGTGCGCCCGCCTGTTCTACTTGGAGACCGTTGACGACACGGAGGTGGAGACCCTCACCGCGGAGCTCGACGCCACCACACTCTCCGAGGCCGATGTCACGACCTACAGGCCGATCAATGTGACCGCCTTCGTCGTCTCCCTTCATGCCATGGCTGGCATCAAGACGGCAAAGACGATGCTGCTTCCGGTGACGATCAACGGGGAGCGTCTCACCGCGCTCGTGGACACGGGTTCGACGCACAACTTGCTGTCCAAGGACGCCATGCGCCGCCTCGCACTCCAACCGACGGGCTCGAAGAAGTTCAGCGTCACCGTCGCCAACGGGGACCGCCTTGCTTGCCATGGGGTGGCGCGCCAGGTTCCCGTCCTCATCGGCGACGAGCCGTTCTCCATCGACTGCGTCGGCATCGACCTGGGCTGCTACAACTTCATCCTCGGCATCGACTTCCTGTCCACTCTCGGCCCCATCCTTTGGGACCTCGATGTACTGTCCCTCATCGTCTGGCGCGAGGGCGGCCGTCGCGTTCAGTGGACGGGCATCGGCGGCTCCGGCGCCGCGACTCCGCAGCTCCAGTTGATGGCGGCCGCACTGGATGAGGCGCATCCCCTCCTGGCCGACCTCCTGCAGCAGCACAGCGACATCTTCGACGAGCCACTGGGCCTCCCTCCCGCGCGGCCCTGTGACCACCGCATCCACCTGCTGCCGGACACGGCGCCTGTCACCGTGCGCCCGTACCGGTACCCTCAGCTGCAGTAAGACGAGCTCGAGCGTCAGGTGGCGGTCATGCTCGCGCAGGGCATCATCCGAATTTCGGCATCGCCGTTCTCCGCCCCGGTGCTCCTTGTGCGCAAGCCCGACGACACATGGCGCTTCTGCCTCGACTACCGCGCCCTCAACGCCCTGACGTCCAAGGACAAGTTCCCCATCCCCGTCGTGGATGAGCTCTTGGACGAGCTACACGGAGCACGCTTCTTCACCAAGCTCGACCTTTGCTCGGGCTACCATCAGGTGCCCATGCACCCTGACGACATCGAGAAGACGGCGTTCCGCACTCACCATGGCCACTTCGAGTTCCTGGTGATGCCGTTCAGCCTCTCCAACGCACCAGCGACCTTCCAGGCCCTGATGAACGACATGCTCAGCCCATACTTGCGCCGCTTTGTGCTTGTTTTCTTTGATGACATTCTTATCTACAGTGCATCTTGGGCAGAGCACCTACAACACATGGCCATCATCTTCAACGAGCTTCGAGCGCATCGTCTTCACCTCAAGCGCTTGAAGTGCTCGTTCGGCACGACCTCCGTCACGTACCTGGGGCACATCATCTCGGCGGACGGGGTAGCGATGGACGCGGACAAGGTCGCCGCCGTCGCCGCATGGCCAACCCCGCGGTCACCGCGGGCGCTCCGCGGCTTCTTGGGCCTTGCCGGCTACTACCGAAAGTACATCCGGGACTTCGGCCTCATCGCCACGCCACTGACGCGTCTCCTTCGACGCGACGCCTTCTCCTGGGGAGGAGACTACGGCATTCGAGGCTCTCCAGCAGGCGCTCACGACGGGACCCGTCCTCGAGATGCCGGACTTTGATATACCGTTCGTGGTGGACTGCGACGCCTCTGGCAACGGCTTCGGCGTCGTCCTTCACCAGGGCGAGGGACCGCTCGCCTTCTTCAACCGCCCCTTCGCCGCTCGCCATCACAAGCTCGCGGCCTACGAGCGCTAGCTTATTGGGTTGGTTCAGGCGGTGCGCCACTGGCGGCCTTATCTTTGGGGCCGGTCGTTCCGTGTGCGCACGGACCACTACATCCTCAATTCTTGCTGGACCAGCGCCTCTCCACCGTTCCGCAACACCAGTGGATCAGCAAGCTCTTCGGCTTCGACTTCACCGTCGAGTACCGCCCCGGCCGTCTCAACACGGTCGCCGACGCCTTGTCCCGCCGCGACACTGAGGATGTCGCGGACGACGTCGCCATGGCTGGCACTATCATGTGCATCCGTTCCGGGCCATCTTTCGCCTTCATCGACGACGTTCGCAGCAACTTCGACGGCCGCGGACGCGCAGGGCCTGCGCCAGCGCCTTGACGCCGGCGAGCTGGCAGCGCCCTGGCGCTTGGACGAGGGGCTGCTCCTACATGGCCGCCGCATCTTCGTGCCCGACCATGGCGACCTGCGCCACCAGGTCCTGACCTTGGCGCACTCTGCAGGGCACAAGGGCGTGCAGAAAACTCTTCATCGTCTTCGTGCTGATTTTTACATCCCCGGTGACGGCGAGATGGTCCGCGACTTGGTGCGGTCGTGCGTGACGTGCCAGTGGAACAAGACGAAGACACTACGACCCGCGGGTCTACTACAGCCGCTGGACGTACCCTCCCAGGTGTGGGCGGATATTTCCATGGACTTCATCAAGGGCCTTCCCAAGGTGGGCGGCAAGTCCGTCATCCTCACAGTGGTTGACCGCTTCTCCAAGTACGCGCACTTCATCGCCCTGGGTCATCCATATACAGCCGCCTTTGTGGCGCGGGCCTTCTTCGATGGCATCGTCCACCTCCACGGTTTTCCTTCGTCCATCGTCAGCGATCGTGATCACGTGTTCACGGGACATGTCTCGCGGGATCTCTTTCGGCTGGCGCGCGTGAAGCTCCGCATGAGCACGGCGTTCTACCCTCAGACGGACGGCCAATGCGAGGTGGTCAACAAGGTGATCGCCAAGTACCTGCATTGTGTTATTGGTGATCGTCCACGAGCTTGGGTGGACTGGTTGGCGTGGGCGGAGTACTGCTACAACACCTCCTATCACTCCGCCCTGCGCACCACGCCTTTTGAGGTGCTCTACGGGCGCCCTCCTCCGGCAATGCTCCCTTACGAGCCTGGGACGGCTCGGTCCGAGACGGCGGGCGACTTACTCCGCACCCGCAACGACATTCTGGCTGAGGCGCGCCAGCGTCTTCTCCAAGCATAGCAGCTGGCCCGGAAGTACTACCATGCTCATCATCGCAAGGCGGAGTTCGCGGTGGGCTATTGGGTGTGGTTGCGCCTCCTCCACAGGACCACGCAGTCTCTGGACCCGCGCTCCAAGCGCAAATTGGGACCTCGCTACGCCGGTCCCTTTTGTGTGCTGGAGCATGTCGGCACACTCGCATACCGATTGGAACTGCCAGCTGGTTCTCGCCTCCACGACGTCTTCCATGTCGGCTTACTGAAGGCCCACCGTGGGGACCCTCCTGCAGCGACGCCGGCCCTTCCTCCTACTTCGGATGGCCGCCTCCTTCCAGCTCCCGCGCAGGTGGCGAAGGTGCTGCAGGCGCAGCAGCGCCGCGGCATCTGGCATGTCTTGATACAGTGGGCCGGCCTGCCAGAGGAGGAAGCGAATTGGGAGAAGCTCGACGATTTCCGCTAGCAGTTTCCAGATGTTCAGCTCGAGGATGAGCTGTTTGAGAAGGCGGGGAGAGATGTTATGACCGGTACAACGTACCAACAGAGGAGGCCCAGTGGGCAGGGTTAGTTACGGGCTTAGCCCAAGTTATCTTAGCTATCTTAAGAGTCCAAGTTATATTATAGTCCAAGTTATATTATAGTCCAAGTTATCTAGGGTTTAGTGGAGGCTGTCCTCCTATATAAACACATGTACCCCTTTGATATTAAACAGACAATAATCAGTATTCTGTTGTCGTCTCCCTCAGGAGACGGGAGCCCCAAACCCTAGCCGCCTCTCTCTCTCTCACGCCGCGACGGTGCCCAACCGCCGGCGCCGGCGTTCCCGGCCTCGCCGCCCGCACTTCCACCCCTACAACCTATGTCCGAGACCTGTAGAACCCTAGCCTCTACCATGGCTCTAAGGTTTGGATTACTTCTTACACAGAGGATGGGATGCAACCGGCTTATTATTAACTCCGACAATATAGAAGTCATTAATACAATGAAAAATGGAGGACAATCGGCGGGAGCAGTCTTCGATGACTGCTATTTTTTGGCTTGTGATTTTCCTCTTACTAGATTTGAACATTGTAATAGAGAAGCAAATAAGGTGGCTCATGAACTTGCTAGGATAGCGAAATTTTCCGTCACAAAGGATTGTTTTGAGGAGCCCTTGGATGAAATTGTAAATTTGCTTATTGACGATGTAACTGTTATTCCCAATTAATAAAGTTAACGGTTTATTTCAAAAAAAAAAACTCAAATGCCATACTAGAGATGACATTTTTTGCGGAACATGGATGGTACTTGGCAGGAGGTACAAAGGAGTGAAAAGCAAATTGTAAATAGTCAACAGCTCATGTTCTATGCTTACGAGAATTCCCAGATGGCCCGTTCTTACCAACGTTTCTAACTTTATGTAAGTAATAATTCATATAATCAAACATCCAATCTTGTTCATTCTTTGTTAGATGAGCCTAAGCTAACTGGTTTCAGTCTGAGCGAATTTCATGCATCCCTATCAAATACCGAACGGTGGAGCAGTACAAGTATATAACACAACCAAGTACAATACCATAACGATGTACTCCCTCCGTTCCTAAATATAAGTCATACAGAGCAAAATGGATGAATCTACACTTTAAAATTTGTCTATATACATCCGTATGTGGTCCATAATGAAATATCTAAAAAGACTTATGTTAAGAAACGGAGGGAGTAGAACTTACTGTAGAATGGACACCATCAGCCCAGCTCCCAAACCGCCATTTCTGCACAACCAGCTTCCCTTCCTGCAGCTCCTCATTAACACCTGTGATGGACCCATCAAAGAGGCTAAACTGCCCACCAACATCCTTGCTGATCCTCGCATTGCTCTGTGTGAAACCCTTCCATCTGTTCTCATCCATCAAGATCTCATAGATGTCCTTGGAGCGGCAGTTGAACTTCTCCGTCATCTCAATAGTCTTGAATCCTTCCTTATCCTTGCCATTCGCCTTCTTCTCCTTAGCTGCTGGCGCATGCACTGGAGCTGCTGTCACATTCACTGAAGGAGCGGGAGCAACAGCTGCGCCACCGGCCGCTGGGGCAGCCTTGGTGGATAGCTTCTTAGAATCTATCTCGTCCTTTGCGGGGCCACCATTCGCCATGGCGGCGACATACTCCCGGATCTTGGCAATGACCAGAGGCTTGCCATGGGCGATGAAGGCATCCTTGGCCCGGCGCGCGAAGGGGCCGTCGTCACCGCGAACGGTGATGCGGAGTTCGGGATCCTCGTCGGCGTTCTCGTCAGCGAGGTAGGGTAACTCAACTGTACCAGTGACCTTGGCGACCCCCGACTCGGATGCGGCATCGGCCTCCCAGGCGAGCGTGAGGGAAAGCTCGTACCCTGGGATAACCTTGCCCTTGCGGATGTTGACGTAGGCCTCGCCATCAAGCTTGTCGAGGGTGGTGGTGCGGAGGGTGAGGCCGCCCTCCCCGGAGAGGACGGGGAGGCCCGCGAGGAGCGCGGAGAGACGCGCGCGAGACCATTCGAGACAGTCGCGCTCCGCCCAGTGCCAGTTGTGGACGTTGGCACCGTCGGCGCGCTCCTGCACGATCCACCGTGCGTCGCCCTCGCCGAACTTCGCCATGGTTTTTTTTTTTTTTGGGGGGGGGGGGGGGGGGGGGGGGGCTAGGGTTTCGTTGGGCACGATTTGCTTTTCTTTCCCCAGATCTGCGCGTGGTGTGAGCGTGGAAACTGGTGTCGAGAGCTTTAAGAATTGGGGAAGAATTAGGCCCACGGCTGATTCTGGATGGTTCGGTCGTGCAATCGAGTTGTCTCGAACTTTCTTTCTTTTTTAGGAAAACGTTTTCCTCCTGCCGACGGATTGCACATGAAGGATCTATCGTCTTGTATGCCTGCCACGTGTCATGCTAGCTGCAAGCTTATCTTTTTGGTCAATGCGTCTTTATCCCACTAGCAAACAAATCCGTGTGTTGCAACGTAAGAGAAAATAACACACGCTTTGAACACAATATATTTTCACATGGCATCACATTTGTGTTGTCGACGATTGCCTCAGTGCTCACACAACGAAAACGTGTTTAAATGTACAATCACTCGGAATAAGATGAGAAATATGTTGTTTCTTCCCACGAGATTTTCTAAAGGTGTGTATGTGTGATTAACGATGTTTTCTTTCCTGTGAATTTGATTTTAATTTAGTGGATATTTATTGCAATTCCTATGGTCGCCGGAAAGAGAGGAAAAAAAGGACCGTGCATTACAGATTAAGTTTGCATCCAAAATAATATTTAAGAAGTATTCAACAGCTAAAAATAACATCCTATTTAGATTCTACACATTTTTTCAATCAAATTTCATATATAACATGTTAAAATCGGAGTTACGGTTTAAAAGATATGGATAATTTTGTTTTAAATAAAATATGGATTGATTAACTAAAAAGTCAGGGTTTTTTTGTTAAAATAAAAAAACATTTTGGCTGACTTAAATAGGGACGGCGGGTTTATTACCTGAAACATCAGGATTTTTCTGAAAAATGCAAAAAAACGACTCGGCTGGGACTAAAAGATGGACCGCGGGTTAATTATCTAAAATTGTGAGGACTTTTCTGCAAAATGACAAATAAATGGTTCGTTTTGACTTAAAATTGGACTGCGGGTTAATTACCTGAAACTGCGAGGGCTTTTATGCAAAATGACCGATGACGGACGCAGAAGCGTTGCGCGCTTTATTATTAGAGGAGATTCATCGGTACGTCTGTCTTCGTTCATCTTTGTTTTTCTCCATCGCTTTGACTCTCTGCTCCTCTTTTCTGCAACATGATCTCTGTTGCACAAATATTTTATAATATGATCCGTGTTGCAAATTTTTCTGTAGCAAGGTCTATGTTACAAAGATTTTCGCAACATGATCTTTGTTGCAAAAATAGGGGACCACATGCGACCGCTAGATTGCGACATCTGGTGGTGATCCGTCGATCGTTGTTTTAGAAATTGTTTCTGCAATATGGTCGTTGTTTCTACAACCTGATCGTTATTTCTACAACGCGACTGTTGTTTCAGAAATTGTTTTTACGACATGGCCATTGTTTCTATGACAGGACCGTTGCATGGTGACGTTGGGCGTAGGTCTGTCAAAGAGAAAACTACACATGCGGTGGAACCTAGGGTTTCATGATTTTTTCAGAGTGGAACAGAGATGTTGTTTCAGAAATTAACCCAGGCTTCTTGATGAGATCTCCTCGAAGACGACAGTTGAGCTCCCGCACACCTGCGGCGGGCTGATTTTGCGATGGGCTGGTGGCGGCGCCGCGCGGGGCTCAACTCTATCAGGGCCAGGGAAGAGTGTCTAGTTTTTGCAACTGACCGCTTGTTGCGGGAAATAACGATTCAGCATGCGGGATGCGGACGCTAGATCATACGGCTATCGAACGGCTATTAACTGGGGCATCCAACGACTATCCAGGTGACGGATAATTTCTAGAAATCGACCGGTTGAAGCGTAGCGTTCCCCTTCTTTTTAACACCTGAAACATTTTTTTAAATGCATAAAATCGGTTAAGTGGTAATCCACCAGCTTCTTAAAATTTAAAAATCTGCTCCATGAGTTTTAACTACAGCTTCATCTGTTTCCGAAGCAAAGCAAAGGGACTCCAAACAGGGCCTTAATTTATTTTTAAGAAATACCATCATAACTAATTTTGTTGAATATAACAAGTTTAGGGACAAGACACCCAGGAGGCTCATGTGTCTAACTAAAAGAAACTTTACTACAATAGCCAAATAATATATGCGCCGTTTGATTTGAAGAACGAAAACTATGCTTAAAATTGACCTTCCCGTTAAATTCACACACATTGCAAAAGTAGTAGTTGTTGCATCCCACCATCTTAATTGATCCGTGCAAATATCTATCACATGAGAAGAATTAGACTATGCTTCAACTCGAGGAAATCCCAAAGAATTTGCAAAATTCATACCATCATGTATTGCCATTGCTTATATGGTATGGTAAATATGTTTGTCGCATAGGGTATATATTTGCAATGGACTGTCATGAAATTTTCTTTTTCATCTCTAATCACCGTTGTCGCAGCTCCCTCACCCAAATCCACAAAAAAAGATGCATCAATATTGAGCTAGCTCCCTCACCCAAATCCACAAAAAAAGATGCATCAATATTGAGCTTCACGGACTTTGGGTCACGTTTGTTTCACCTATCCTCCCTGGTCTCCTTGTCACGTAAGTTAACCTAGTGATAGTTATGTGTGATTGCCAAAACATACATGGGTCAAGGCATCAAGGGAGTAGTGTTCCATTATGTGTGAATTGTCGCTGGACCCCACCAGAGGTACCAACATCCCACATCTATAACTTGATTCATCTCCAAACCTGATTTTAATGGAAGTTGTTTTGCCGGCTAAAGAATGAGATGTTCCATCGCTAGTTTTTCCAAATTTCCTATGGTTAAAGTATAATTTCAAAAATGGCGGAATTTCTGAAACTAAATAGCCGCATTCGTGTTTTGGTATTTTTTTCTAACTATTAACGGTTTAAAAGTAATGTAGAAAACGACAAAAGATTTTTTCGCGTTAATTTTTAACGGTTTGTCAAAATGGAGCAAATGATATGGCGTTGGAAAGCCTGAACAAATACATAACTTATATATGTAGATTGTTTTTTCAATTCCTTACGGTTTTAACTCAGTTTTAAAAATGGCTAAAAATGTTTTTCTGCCGTAGTTTTTACAAACTTCATCGGAATGGGGCAAATAATATACTGCCGAAAAGCTACAGAAAATGCGAAACTTTTTCATGTAGACACCTTTCTCTGATTCCTAACCGTTTTCAAGCAATCTCGAAAACAAAGAGATCACGCGTGCTGCCTTTATCGCGAAACAAAGCTTTCAAAAATGGACCGCGTGAAGAATGTGAACTTCTCGGCTTGTCTCCATGAACTTCACTTTGTTTATCACATGTTGTTTTTCGCTCGTAACTCTCCATCCACTCACCGAATTTGATCAAATGATATACGGATGGGAAGCTGTTATAAACACGCAACTTTTCCGTGTTGATACTTTTTTTCATACTCGCGGCGGTTTAAAAGATTTTCATGTGAAATTCATGGAGTGTAGTAGTTGACCTTTCCCGAGTGCTAGGTTGAACTTCCGCTAAATGTGTCCAAACGGGTCTTTTCATATACCATTTGAAAGCTATGGCCACCTTCATAACACCCTAGGTTGATTTTTTGTCAAAATGTTCACGATTTAAGAGCAGTTTTGAAAATCGTTTTTGTTCATACAAGAAAACGTGAATAGTATTTTTGATCCTATTGCTAAACTGTTTGTTGGAATGAGGCAATGAGATGGCGTCGAATACTGATGCAAATCCCCTCGTTTCATACGTTGAAAGTTTTTTCAATTTCCCTACGTTTAAAGGGGAAATTCATAAATGGCGGAATTTCTCAAAACCGAACAGTCGAGTTCATATTTTGGGCTCAATTTAAAAATGGCTAGTCCGCTCGATGCAAATGACATGGCGTTTCAAAGTTTATGAAAATGCGTAGTTTTTTCATATAAAAAAATTCTTCCAACTATGGACGGTTTAAAAGTAACTTAGAAAACGCCGGAAGTTGTTCCTAGTTTGTATTTTTGCATTAATTTTTCAATGGTTTCTCGGAATGGAGCGAATGATAAGGCGCTCGAAAGCTTGAACAAATGCGAAATTTTGATGTCTAGATAGTTTTTTCCAATTACTTATGGTTTTAAGTCAGTTTAAAAAATGGCTAAAATGTTTTTTGGATATAGTTTTTACAAATTTCATCAGAATGAGTCAAATAATATACCGTTCAAAAGGTACGGAAAATTCAAAACTTTTGCATGTATATAGTTTTTTCTGATTCCTAATCGTTTTCAAGAAGTTTTGAAAAAGTGAGATTATGTGTTCTGCCTTTATCACGAAACAGATTCTTCGAAAATGCACCGCGTGAAGAAGATGACCTTCTCGCCATGTCCACTTGAACTTTTCTCTGTTTTATTTTTGGGTTGATTTACATGACGAACTACTCCATTTTTTTTATTCTGACCTTCTCAACTTTTTTTATTGAATTTCCATGTATTTATTTTATAAACAAGGAAAATAAAACTGGTTTGTTTTCCTTGTAAAGAATATCACGAGTCTAATTTGAACTTCTCAGTTTTTTTATTCGAACTTTTTTCATTTTAATCTTTAATAATGAGAAAAAAATATGGGTTTTTCATAAACTTTGAACTTCTACACTATTTTAATTTGAACTTCTCGACCTTTTTTATTTCAATTTTTTTCATTTTATGATTTATTAAAGAGAAAAATCTGAGTTTTTTCCATACTCTGAATTTCTTTGTTATTTTAATTTGAACGTCTTATTCTTATTCTTAGGAAGGAAATATGTTTTTAAATAAGCATCAAACATTTTTTTATAATTGAACTTTGTGGTTTTATTTTTCCTAGAAACGAAAATAATTTGAGTTTTCCATTTACATCGAACCACCCTTTATTTTAATTTGAACTTCTTCATTTTTATTCTTTAGTAACAACAAAAATCTAAGTTTTTATAAATATCGAACTTCACTATTTTCGTAATTTGGACTTCTTGGTTTATTTCTTTTATTAATTGAATCTATCCTGGTTTTGTAATAAATATTGAACCGACCCGTTTTTTAAATTTGAACTTCTAGAGTTTTTTTTATTTTAGAAATGGTGAAAATCCATTTTTATGATTTCTAACTACTCTATTTTAAATATTTGAACTTCTTATCTTTTTATTTTTGAACTTCTTTTTTTCATTCTTTAATAACGAAAAATTGTGTCAAAAAATTGTGTCACACAATTCTATATTGAGTTCATTAGATAAAGGAATTATGAAGTGTAGTTGTGTATCACAACAAAAGAATAGTTTGTTCCCACGCTAACCATGAAGTACACAAGTAGCTGAATTTTCTGTAGGCAACTATACAAATACAAGCACACAAATAACCATGGAAGTGATATACTCTTTGACATTTCTCATTCTATATAAAATAAAATAAAGAGCATCACACATGTGAATATTGGACATTTAACTTAGTCCAAAGTAAATTTACCACATTGTATATATAATATTTTTAGCATCTAAATGTCTTGGTCTTTGCGTTTTTGAACGTCCTCGATAGGAATACATGAACTTCAGGACACACGTTTGTCTTTTAAACAAACAACACATAGTGTTTGCAACATCCATTTTTCTGAAGCTTTTTTTAGTAAATAGCAGTACAAATCCATGGTATTGATGAGACTTGCTCCTCCGACACGGCCCGAAAATTAGAAAGAAATCATGTTACTAGCTCACAGACCTTGTTCACATATACTAAGATAAAAAAACTAACACACATCACAAAAAAATTGGACAGTTCACGGGTCACACCGGGAGCAGGTCGACTAACAAGTAGCAGTCGATGTCGTCCGCTTTAGATCCATGGTCTTGATGAAACCTGCTCCTCCGAGACTGTAGAGGACGACATGAGTCCTCCATGGCTGCTGGAGGACAGGGGAGACACCGCCTGACGCGCAGTCGCCAGAGTTGAGGACTTTCCTCGGGTGGACCAGAATCCTCGCTAATCCCGTTTCACCCGTTTGGTTCGCACGGTTCCGGCGGTCCAATCCCCTCCTATACCCTCGTTTCCACGCGGTTCAGAGCCCTCGAAGGTGGCCTCGTGGATTCGTCGCCCGACCTCCTCTACACGCTGCCAGCCACCGCCGCCGCCGTCCCCTCGACGCCCCGCCTCCAGATCCCTCGACACCCCGCCGCCCGACCCCTCGACGCCGGCGAACTCCTTCGGCGAACTCCTTCGGCGACCATAACTGGATTTTCCCCGGTCGTAAGTCTTTGTCGCCCCTCCCCTTCTCCCCCTCCTCCCCCTCCTGTCCCGATCTGTGTTCGATCCGTCGATTCCGCGGTGGGTGCTGCGGAATCCGACGGACGGATCGGTCTGGTCCTCCGCCGGTCCAGGTGTCCGTCGTGTACAATAATACGAAAACGAGGAATCGTCGGGAGGTCGATGCCGCACCACCACGGGCAACAACAGTGAGATTGAAAGATGCAAAGAAGAGGGTGGGGAGAAGGATTGAGGTGACGAGGAATCAGCTGGCGATCTGACGGTGAAGGTTTGTGTTCACTCTGACGGTGATGTTTTGATTCCATTGGGATCTGGTGATGGTGTGTGTTCACTCTGACGGTGAGTGTTCATTCTGATGGGGCCCTGCACTATGGTACAAGATACAAGATGCAGGCAACATTTAAAGTGGTGTGCTATTTTCTGGAGAACTGGCACCAAACTGAATTGAATTATCAGAGATGCTGATCCCTTCATAGTACATCCTTTGATCCATGTCCATCTTGTCGTACTTTTACCCTGCCTTCATCAAAGTTGGATTTACCTATTAGGATATGGTTTAGGGTGTATTTTTTCTATGTTATTGATCATCTTCGGTTGACCAGCTGATAGAGAGCAGAGCTGGTTTTGGAGTTGCAAAAGAAGCACAGTAAGATATCATACGTTCTTGTGATTGCCTGCTTCGATATGCCATATATATGTTTTCCTTGAATTAGGAATATACCCAGTGTGATCCTCCTTGTCTTTTCCTGTATAAAGTATGTGTGCAAATGTAGAGGCCGAGCTAGCTTAATTAGATGAGCTATTAGTCTTGGATTTTTTTAGGGAGTCAAGTATGGGGCTGAACACTGAAAGATATCACTGTTTTTTTTGAGACAATGATCTAAGTGAATAGCTTGGCCTCATTGCCGTTAAAAACACTTCTCCATGTCTAGCTTTCTGTCCCAAACAACAACCGCATTCTTCTTTTGACAATAAAATTAACTGCATTCATGAATTCTTTGTCTGCTTCATGTGCATTGGATGGCCATGAACTCATGGTTGTTAATTTTCCCATCTAAGTGCATTTTAGTCATAGAGACAGGCATGTTGGTAACTTATCTTTTTTTCGTCGTTTAGGTGGTCGAGGACTCTGGGACAATCGAGCTAGCTGGTCTGCGATCTGGGGAAGCACCTGCGGTTGCTGGAACTGCAATTGGCAAGCTGGTAAGCAAATATCCTGTGCCATATCCAGAAAACCCTCCTCCATGCATTCAATCGATCTCCATACGATTAGTTTTCACCTGTGCTTCCCTGATATGGTAGATTTAGTCACAAGTCAGCTCAATCTCGTTATTTGATATTTCTCTTCCTTGGCATTCATTATATGATGTCCACTTCGCACTGGCAGTGAATAAAATGTACTTAAGGATCACACATTTGATTTCGGCATTCTGTAGGCTGTTTCACAAAACAACAAATCCAACAAATCCATTATTCGTTTTGGCAATATCTCATGGATTCTTGAGCTCCACTAGTTGCTACGTAGCTTATAACTGAAGCAATTTAAGCCTGTTTTGACTTCTCTAACAATTATTTTGTCTCAGTGTGTAGCTTTCCTGTATATCTGGTGGTTAGGATTTGGTCAACTTGACTTCGTAAACATTTTCCTGATTTGATTCCAATGAGCCAGCAGCCGGCTCACTGCTGAAATTTGGTCCTGGTTTGCATCCTGTAGGGGTCTTGAGAGTCATGCAGTTATTGCTTATATAGTTGGCATCTTCTATAATTTTTCACCGGGTTGCCAATGCTGCATTGTCCCTTCCCACTGATTGCAGAAAACTGGTGCCATTATTGGCTATGATTTTGATGCAGTTTATGAGCTCTTTCTTTTACTTGGTAGAGTCTATTGTGTTAAAATTTTGTTTTTGTGTAAACTGCTTCAAATTCAGTTGCTTCTAGTCCTGGATCACCCTCTTAACCATTGGGACAAAATGGCAAGCCAGCCTTGCTCTGCATATACCATCGTGTTAGCAGCAGCGAGTTTGCTGGCAGCGAGCAATACGAACTGTATTGTTAATATCTTGATCTTGTGACTATTTTTTGTGCCGAGAAAAGGATACAGTGGTTGTATCAGAATAGTTAGTCAGCACCATTGGTAAATTATAAAAGTCGTTTGGAGCCTTTGGTGTAGGAGTCTGTAGGCATTTGTATCTTCTTTAATGATGCGTCTGGTTTTGACATTTGTTTGTTGTTTCTTTGGTAGGGAAGAAGATAACTTTCGATGATGACTGAGCTTGGTGATTCCCCTTGAAACCGCGCAGAAACTCCAACTCACCCCTAGTGAAATGCCAAACATTTCCTTTTTTGCTTGGAGACTACTTCTATTTTTAAATTATCTTATTATTATTGTGGACCTGGTGGTTATCTGCCAGACAATATCGGCTGTTTTGGAGTTTATATTATACCCGTGATGAATTTTGGTCAGATATATTAACTTATTATTATTGTGGACCTGGTTTTGTGTTCATGCCTTTATATTTTAGTTCACTATTTCTCACGCTTTGTGAACCGTTTGGTTTTGGAATCCAATTCTATATGGTGATTCGTGTAGCATCTTCTTTTGAATAATAGTATACTCATGTGTACAAAGTCGAAGTTGTAAAAATTATATTTTTAATTATACTATACTCGTGTGTATGAATCCCTGTGTATCAAATAGAAAGGATGTGAGAGGATTTGAGAGGATTTGAGGGGATTTGAGAGGATTGGGTGGAAGGAAGGGATTCACCCAATCCCCTGAAATCCCTCCCTCCCAAAACCTCCCCAATCCTCCTTAACCAAACGAGGCCTAAAGCAGTTTTAAGGGTTGAGAAGTGCCAGTTTTTGGCACTTTTAAGGGTTGAAAAACAGGGGCAAAGACTAGAACCCTTAAACTGCTTTAAGGGTTGGTTTGAGGGTTCTAGTCTTTGCCTCAACCCCAACCTTTAAATCTATCATTTGACATCTCACAATTTATGACTACAAGAACACAATTAACCTCTAAACAAACTATCAAATGACAATCATTGATGCATGGTTTAATAGTTTACATCACAAAATCATCATCTTCCCCCTCTCATCGGCACCATCACCAAAAAGTTGCACCTCGGGGCCATCTCCTAGACCACATGCGGGCTCAATCAAGCATCTCCATAGGCGCCGGTGGAGTCGTCCACACCGCCATCGCCACAACTACTCATCGGAGTGTCACCTCGAAAAGTAGAGGACGCACCACGGAACATCCTCTTCCTCTCCGCGATGTCCTCCTTGTAGTCCTTCCACCATTGCAATTGGTCTTGATCCATGTCCTTCTTGGACATCATCATGTGCTCCTTCTCTTCCACCATGAGTTCTTTCCATACCTTTGACTCTTTGAGCTTGATCATCCTCTCCTCCAAGTCGGCCTTGCGCTTTGCTTCTTCACGCTTTGCTTCAACTTGTGCAAGCTTGACCTATTTCTTCTTCTCGGTGATAAGAAGCTTCGTCTCCAATGTCTTCATTGTCAACTCCTCTCTTGCCTTCATCATGTGATCCATCTTCTCCCTTAGGCTTGACGCCTATCCTTCCATCTTCACCCTTAGCTTGCCCTTCTTGGTTCCCTCGGGCTTGCCCAAGTTCCTCTCCTCCTCATCTTCACTATCATCCATCCTAAGCATTGCCGACTTCTTGGGTGCGGTCTCTTGATCCCTCAAGTTCCACTTGTCAAAGGTTTGAAGATTGCCCAAGCATGCTTAAATGGGAATGGCTTGCCCTTGGAAGCGGCCATCTCCTTGTACCTCATGTCGGCAATTGTCTCCTATCAACCACACATAATCACATAAGAACCCACCAATAGCATAGTACACACACATAATCAAAATAGTGAAGAGATATGTACTCACATAGTCACTCTCCACGGTTCCACTAGGTGGTGCATCCCTCACTTGGTCCATGGCCGCACTCCAACGAGCACAAGCGGGCTTCATCAACTCCCACCGGCCTTGAAGCGACTTGTAAGTGCGAGAGATGAACCCATTATTCTTCGGCTTGATCCTACAATAGGTGTCCTTGATCCTTTGCCAATACCGTTTACCGGTTTGATCGGTGCCGGTGCTTGCATCCATCCCCACAGCTGCCCAAGCACGAACCAAGAGGATATCTTCCGCCTCGGTGTAGTTTGTCGACCGCGCGTGTGGGCGGGAAGCGGCGGGGAATGCCTCCTCCCCTATCTCGGCCACCTCCTCCTCGTCATCCCCTTCATCCTCCTCATCTTCCTCCAAGTCATCACCAACCCTAAAGGTTTCTAGAGGCGGAGCCCCGAGGTCCACCTCCGCGTCTTGGAGGAGGTCCATGAACGAGGATGGGGTTGCCATTTCCTCGAACACCTCGTGCGCGGCGGGAGGAGGTTCGGCAACAGCGGCGGGCGGGGCCGTGGGCTTCTTCCGCGGCTTCTTCACGGCCGGCGACGAGCCGACGACCTTGGAGGAAGCCCCTCGCGGCCCACGGGAGGCCGCCTTCGGCCGGCTCTTCTTGAGGGCGGGGACGGGCGCTGGGGCGGGAGTCGGGGAGGTGGGAGGAGGTGGTGCGAGGCCTGCTCGCCGCCGCTTGGCCCCGACGTGGGTCGCCGCTACCACAACGGCCACGATCGGGTGTCGGGCAGGTGCGGGTGCGGGGGCGGGGCCCGAGTCGGGCGGGGCGGGCACGGCGGCTGGTGCGGCAGGCACGGCGGTGGGCGGGGCAGGCGCGGCGGCGGGCAGGGCAGGCGCGGCGGCGGGCAGGGCAGGCGCGACGGCGGGTGGGGGCGCGACAGCGACGGAGGCCTCCATGGCCGGCGCGGGGTGAGGCGGCGGGAGGAGCCGGGGAGGCGGGGATGAAATTTCCCTCCCGCGCGAGAGGAGAGAGGAGTGCGGGTTGGGGGGAGTTTTTCCTCCCAACCCTCACTCCTACAGGCTAGGAAACAGTTTGAGGGTTGGACCTGTAATTTTTTTTATGGGTTTGAGGGTTTAGAGGTTCTAGTCTACGGCTTTTGTCGGCGAAAACTGTAAAAAAGCAGTTATTTTTAGGGGTTTGAGGGTTTGAGGGCTCTACTAGACTTGCTCTTAGGCTGTTTGTTGATGTGCTAATGGGTCGGTCTAGCGTTGCCCTTTCCTTTCTTCTGGATCTCGGGAACACCTCATCGGGACCTATATAGGCTGTTCGGATGAGAATAACTGATCCTAAGATTAGAATAGCCCTACCATATATATATATACACATACCGTTTATTCTAATACCGTGTGCAGAATAACTATTCTCACATCACTTCTGTATTGCATGGTTAACAAGAGTGCACTCCACCCCTATGAGACGAGCAGTGCAATGTGAGGAGAAAAAACGACATGTGTTTTTTGACACTGTTTTCGCTCCAATTTCTAGACCGTTTGTCGGAACGGTGCATATCATATATCGTTGGATAGCTATGGAAAATGCGCAACTTTGCTATGATAATACTTTTCGAGATTCCCCGCACTTTAGGAGAACTTTCGAAACGGTGGGCGCCTAACAAGGTGCAGCGAGCGTATTTTCACTTTTTCCGCAAAACACTCGTCAGAATGAAGCAAACGGTATGGCGTTTTAAAGATATCATCGAGGCGCAAATTTTTCATGTAGATTATACTTTTTAGTTGCTTACGGTTTAAGAGCAGTTTCAAATTTTCCGAAATGCGTAATTTTGTTTTTGAATTTTTTTGGTACGGTTTTCGTGCAGTTTTTAATCGTTCATTGGAACGAGACGTGTGATACAACGATGGAAAGATATGAAATAGACACAACTTTCATATGTTGGTCATTTGTTGAGATTCCTCACGGTTTGAAATGAATTTTGAAAATGATGCGACTGCCTACGAGTGGCTGTGAGCGTATTTTCATATTTTTTCCAAACAGCTCATCGGAACGATGCAAATGATACAGCGTTGGAAAGATAGCAAAGAGGCACAACTTTTTCATGTAGAACACTCTCTCTAATTCCTTATGTTTTAAGAGGAGTTTTGATTTTACTAAAATGCGGACACTCTATTTTGTGTGACACCAAAATCAACAAAAGAACTGCATCAGATAGAATAATGCACTGCTTCAAACTGAAAACTGCACTACATTGGACGGGCAAGCGAACTGCATGATTTACTTTTTGTCACATGTAAATTGTCCAAAACAAGGAAGTGGAGCGCACTTCGCATCGAACGTAAGTGAACCGCAAGACTATCAAGAAGTGAACCACATTACTCTTTTTGTTATTTTGGTAACAATTCTCTTGCACTTCGCATTTTTTTGCACTTCATTTTTTACAATTTTGACACAAGGACAAATACAAAAGAACTGCACTATACCATAAAACAGTCGATATCGTTTTGGCATAACCAAGTCTACTTCAAGTCATCCGCAAAATTACAAACTGCGTTTATCATCGGAGTGAACTCCAACAAACATATCAGTGTACCGCATGTGGAAGCGCAGTGCACTACAACCACAATAAACGAACAACACATCTCAACTCTGCAAAAAAATGCCTTCTCTCCACATAAACAGACAACCACATGAACTAGAGTGCACAAGAGAGCCAACTACTCAAATGCACACCCAGCGGCACGAGACTACAAAACGAGACGAACGGTCGACCCGTTGGCAAACTTCACCACACGAGATGGTGCACCGCTTGCGTACAGAAACTGAGTGTTACGGGACACGCTGATGAACCTCTGTCAAACTACACATCGGCGAAATTCGAGCTGCCATCGATGGAGATGCGGGTGCTACTGCGACAACATGCCTTCCCTGGTACGGCACCAGGAATCCTGCTGCTACGACTACGCCTTTAGGGACTTCCTTGGCAAATATGCAAAGGATTTCCCCGCGGCCTTGGAGCCTTGCGTTGGTGTTCCCTTGAAGAGGAAAGGTGATGTAGCACAGCGGCGGTAAGTATTTCCCTCAGTTTTGAGAACCAAGGTATCGAACCAGTGGAAGATCTCGTCAAGTCACAAGTACCTGCACAAACACAAAGAGCTTGCACCCAACGCTATGAAGGGGTTATCAATCCCTTATAGATTGTTTGCAAAGTGAGAACTAAAAGCAACAAAGTAAACAAGCAAAGTAAAAGTGAAAGTGGAAACGATAGGTGTGAATAGACCCGGGGGCCGTAGTGTTCACTAGTGGCTTCTCTCATGAAAGCAAGTAGACGGTGGGTGAATGAATTACTGTCGAGCAATTGATAGAACCGCGCAAAGTCATGACATTATCTAAGGCAATGATATATCTATAGGCATCACGTCCAAAACAAGTAGACCGATACTTTCTGCATCTACTACTATTACTCCACACGTCGACCGCTATCCAACATGCATCTAGTGTATTAAGTCCAAAAGAACGGAGTAACGCCTTAAGCAAGATGACATGATGTAGATGGACAATCTCATATCTACGATAAAAGCCCATCTTGTTACCCTTGATGGCAACAACATGATGCGTGCCTTGCCGCCCCTTCTGTCACTGGGAAAGGTCACCACACGGTATGCACCCAAAACCAAGCACTTCTCCCATTGCAAGAATCATAGATCTAGTTGGCCAAACAAAACCCAAGACTCGGAGAGACTTACAAGGATATCAAATCATGCATATAAGAAATCAGCAAAGACTCAAATATAATTCATAGATAATCTCATCACAAATCCACAATTCATCGGATCTCGACAAACACACCGCCAAAGAGGATTACATCGGATAGATCTCCATGAAGATCATGGAGAACTTTGTATTGAAGATCCAAGAGAGAGAAGAAGCCATCTAGCTAATAACTACGGACTCGTAGGTCTGAAGTGGACTACTCACGAGTCATTGGAGAGGCGATGATGTTGATGTAGAAGCCCTCTAACTCCAAAGTCCCCTCCGGCAGGGCACCGGGAAGGGTCTCCAGATGAGATCTCGCGGAAACGGAAGCTTGTGGCGGCGGACATGTGTTTTCTTGGATGCCCTGATTTTTTCTGGATTTTTAGGGAATTGATAGGCCAAAGACCTAGGGCAGGGGAGCGCTAGGGGGGCCACAAGCTTGGTTGCCGCGGCCTCCCCCCTGGCCGCGGCAACAAGGCTTGTGGGCCCCCTGTGGGCCCACTGCCTTGGCCCTCAAGCCTCCCGGTCTTCTTCCGTTCTGGAAAAAAATATTTCGGGGATTTTATTCCGTTTGGACTCCGTTCCAAAATCAGATCTGAAAAGAGTCAAAAACACAGAAAAAACTAGAACTGACACTTGGCACTGAATTAATAAGTTAGTCCCAAAAAAGATATAAAAGGTAAACAAAACATCCAAAGTTGACAAGATAACAGCGTGAAACCATCAAAAATTATAGATACGTTTGAGACGTATCAAGCATCCCCAAGCTTAACTCCTGCTCGTCCTCGACTAGGGAAGTGATAAAGAATGAATTTTTGATGCTTTCATGCTACCTAACATAGATGTCCTTTGTAACTCCTCTTGTGTGACATGAATGTTCATATCCATTAGATTCAAAACAATAGTTTGCTATTAACGTGGAGACAATAATAATTCAAGCAAACTAGTAAGGTAATCATGAACTTTCAAAATAACAAGGCCAAAAGAAAGTTATCCCTACAAAATCATATAGTCTGGCTATGCTCTATCATCCATGCACAACGAATTTAAATCATGCACAACCCCGGTATTGGCCAAGTAATTGTTTTCACACCTTTACTTTCTCGAACTTTTTCAACTCTCACACAATACATGAGCGTGAGCCATGGTTTTAGCACTATAAGTGGTGTGGAGTGTGGTGGAGGTTGCAAGACAAACAAGGAGAAGATGGTCACATTGACTAGGCATATCAATGAGCTATGGAGATGCTCATCAATAGATATCAACGTGAATGAGTAGGGATTGCCATACAAATGATGCACTAGAGCTAAGAGTATGTGAAAGCTCTTAAAGAAAACTAGTGGGTGTGCATCCAACTTGCTTGCTCACGAAGACCTAAGGCAAATTTGAGGAAGCCTCTCATTGGAATATACAAGCCAAGTTATATAATGAAAATTTCCCACTAGCTATATGGTGGTGACAAAATGATAGACTCTCAATCATGAAGATCATGGTGCTTAATATGCACAAGTGTGGAAAGGTGGTAGCATTGTCCCTTCTCTCTTTTTCTCTCATTATTTTTTTTGGTGGGCTCTTTGGCCTCTTTTTTTTGGTGGGCGTCTTTGGCCTCTTTTTGTAAATGGGCTTCGCTGGCCTCTTTTATTTTCTCACATGGGACAATGCTCCATCAATGATGATCATCACACTTACAACTCAAAACTTAGAGCAATGATGACTCTATATGAAATGCCTTCGGTAGTGTACCGTGACAATGATTTAGCATGGCATAGACATCAATGGGAACATCATGCTAGCTATCTTATGATCATGCAATGGCAATGTAGAAGTAGTGGCACATGTCATGGTGGTAGTTGCATGGCAATATATCTCGGAATGAATTTTGAAAAAGCCATAGTAGGTAGGTATGGTGGCTGTTTTGAGGGAGGCAAATGGTGGGTTTTGTGCACCGGCGAAAATTGCACGACACTAAAGAAGATAGTGATGGTGGAAGGTGAAAGTGCATCTAAACCATGGACTCAACATTAGTCATGAAGAACTCATATACTTGTTGCAAAAGTTTTAGTAGTAATCAAAACAAAGCATTCAACGCATACTCCTAGGGGAAGGGTTGGTAGGTATAAACCATCGCGCTATCTTGACCGCCACACAAAGGATGACAATCAATAGACTAATCATGCTCAGACTTCATCACATAGCGGTTCACCATACGTGCATGCTACGGGAATCACTAACTTCAACACAAGTATTTCTAGATCCACAACACCTTACTAGCATGACTTCAATATTACCATAACCACAACTCAAAACAAATTGAGATGAATCAAACTTCTCTAACTATTCAATGCACATGAAGGTGGAAGTTTTCGTATCCCTTTGGATAACTACTCCTTTTGAGACTACTTTCATAGCATAGATCAACTACCAAGCCACGCACCGCCGTGCTCTAAAAGATATAAGTGAAGCATATAGAGCAAAATCAACTAGCTCAAAAGATATAAGTGAAGCACATGTGAGCTGAATTGTCTAACCAAAGGATATAAGTGAAGCTCGACAAAATCACGGTGAGTGCATGTCTCTCTCTAGGTGTGCAACAAGGATGATTGTGACACGACAAAAATAAAAGACTCCTACGATACAAGACGCTCCAAGCAAAACACATAACATGTGGTGAATAAAAATATATCCCCAAGTAACGTTACCGATGGATTGAAGACGAAAGAGGGGATGCCTGTCACGCCCAAGATGCGACCCTATCCTCAATTTGGCACGAAGGCCTCGTCAGGGATAGAAGCACATCTCGTCGTGTCGCAAGAATGGATATCGTTACAAGTACAAGTACTGAAAAGATGATATATATATATATATATATAATTGGCTTACACTCGCCACAAGCTACATGAGAGTCATAACAGTACAATACATAATCATCATGAAGAAGTGCAGGGTCCGACTATGGACGAAAACAAACGAGAAAAGAAGAACGACGTCCATCCTTACTATCCCAGGCTGCCGGCCTGGAACCCATCCTAGATAGATGAAGAAGAAGAAGAAGAAGAAGAAGAAGCAACTCCAAATGAACAATCAACGCGCTCGCGTCAAGTAACCTTTACCTGTACCTGCAACTGGTGTTGTAGTAATCTGTGAGCCACAGGGGACTCAACAATCTCATTTCCAAAGGTATCAAGACTAGCAAAGCTTAATGGGTGAGGCATGGTTAAGGCCCTGTTTGGAACCATAATAGATTATGATAATCTGGATTATGAAGGTAGATTATATAATCTGATTTATAAAAATAATCCAGGTGGACATGTTTGGAGGTCAGCTTATATAAACTGTAATCTAGGTTTTACATTGCATAATGACCTGCCTGTCCTCTATTTTTTTGAAAAAAGAGGAGGTTGACATGTTAGGCGGTGGTAGGAACGTAATTATCTCCAACTTTACAAGGGTAATGGGTCATTAGCAATTCATAATCTGATTTTAGCTGGTATAGAGTAGATTATGAGTTTTTAATAATCTGTCTATCTGGTTTTTATAATCTCCACTATAATCTGTCTTGTTTGGGGATATAATAGATTATAAAAACTAAATTATATAATTTGGGTGGTTCCAAACAGGGCCTAAGTGGTGAGGTTGCAGCAGCGGCTAAGCATTATTTGGTGGCTAACTTACGAGTACAAGAAATAAGAGGGGGAAGGTCTACGCATAGCGGACGTGAGCTACTGGTGGTCAAATGAATGATCCTGAATACCTACCTACGTCAGACATAACCCCACCGTGTCCTCGATCGGAGCAGGAGCTCACGAAAGAGACGGTCATGGTTACGCACACCGTTGGCATATTTTAATTAAGTTAACTTCAAGTTATCTAGAACCAGTGTTAAACAAAGTTTCCACGTTGCCACATAACCGCGGGCACGGCCTTCTGAAAGATTTAACCCTGCAGGGGTGCTCCAAGTAGTCCATCACAAATTACCACAAGCCGCATAGAAATCCTCAATCACGAAGCTCGCGATCTCGTCGGATTCCCTAGTGGAAAACCTCAACTCTGAGATTACCCAAAGCATCGCCGGAATCCCGATGCACAAGATATCTCGTCAAAGGTAAAACTAATCCAGCAAGGCCGCCCGACGTGTCGATGATCCCGATAGGAGCCGCGTATCTCGTTCTCAGGACACAACGGATAAGCTACGCGTACGAGTGCCAAACCTCGAGTTTCCTCGCGGTGGCCCCGCACAGTGCTCTGTTTTGGACCAGCACCATCAGCACTGGTCCTCCCTGTATTATGTAGAATTACTCCTCGGGTTCATGACGCCCTTTGCTTTCAGTATTAACAAAGTTATTATGTTGGGCAAATGTAGTACCAATGTTGGGCCTTGCCAGACCAGCTTTAATCTAAAACGAATTATCAAGGGGGTCCCCATAACAACCCCGATCGTGTTAGGAGCGCTCAATTATGGAACATAACACCGGTAGCCGAAACTAAGGGGGCAAAGGTGGAACAAAACACCAGGCTAGAAAGGCCGAGGCTTCCACCTTTTAACAAGTATATAGGTGCATTATATTGAATAACATTTAATATGGTGATATGACAAGGGACCCATGTTATCACATGGAAGCATCTACACCTGCAACTAGCAATGCTAACACAGGGTTAAGCAAGCGGTAACGTAGCCAATCAGTGGTTTGCTAGGTCGAACAGGTTGAAGGTTTTCATGGCATTGTTGAGAGGCTGATATTTAACATGTGGTAGGCAACGAGACATAATCGATAGAAACGGTAATGCAATGATAGTAATGGTATATTGGGAAATGGTCATCTTGCCTGAGATCCCGCTTGGAAGAAGAACGACTCCGTGAAGCAGACGAACGACGTAGTCGAACGGGTCCTCACATCCGACACGCTTGCGGAACTCTATCGAGACGGAGGAAACCGGAAACAAGCATCAACACAGATATTCACCACACGATGCATAGAACATATGATGCATGAACAGCTGAACACACGCAAGACACGACATGGCAATTCACAACACTCAAACGCTACACATTAAGTGAAGTTCAATATGCAACGAGTTGCATATTGACGGAACTCCACGTTTAACTATTTAGTTCTATCCTGATTAGTTACACGACAATATTAAATGTGGTTAATCATGGCAAGAGGTGAAGCATAATTAAACTACCTATCTAGGCATTTTAAATGAGGTCGGAAATGACATATAGCATCTCCGAGACGACCTCACATGTTAATTTACAATTCTGTCCAGATCTGAACTAACACATTTAATTGGTTGTTAAACAACAAAACAAGTAGCTTCACGTGATTCTACGCATCGCTACAAGCAATTTACACATAGAGAACACCTCGAACGGAGCTACGGATCAAAAGATACAAGCACCGCAAGATATGATGGCATGAATGCAATATGTGTGCAACGACGGACACGAGCACTTCAAAACGTACAACCATCAAGAGAAAATGAAACTACACGAGATTCTAAGCAAGTTTCTTGTAGGACACGATCAAATCGGAGCTACGGTTCAACAACTACGAGCAAAACAAGATATCACTACAATCTGCCAAAATCAACCACATAACATTTTCTACACCCCACAACTACGAGCTACACAACTCCAATCTACTCAACCAAGGCATGACACGAAATAGGGCAAGAAGCACTACAACAAACAACTAACAACAACTAGCATGGCAGCAAGGAACACTAGGAAAAGAAGTCACAAAATGGCTTCCCACACACTATTTCAGACTTAGTGAAAATAGCAGTTTTTGAAGCTACAGTTTTCGATCTGAAGGCATATTGACAGCAGCAAAACCTATAGCTACACGGCTCCAAATGGCATGAAAATTCACAGCATGCTAGAGAAACACAAGGGCTACAACTAACTCCATTGGACCAACCTCAAAAGAGCTACAGATCAGAAGATACAAGCAAGACAAGACAACAACACAATATAACAGATCTCAGACTTGGAAATATTCCAGCACCTCCAAATCAGTACTATTTCTAGCAACTTGAGAGCAAGCAAACCACAACTAAACATGCATTTCTATTGCAACCAAAAATATCAGGGGATAGACTAAACATCAAAGAACAACTCCCTAGTTGACAAGTTAATCAAATGAAGCACGGAATAAATCCTACGAAATAGACAAGAGGGCAACATGGCAAAATATCGCGCGAACTAACTTACTCAAAAGCTAGAACTAATTGCACAGAAAAATCACCCCGAAAACATATAAAATATGTGGGGTTGCAACACAAAAATATTGCCACACGTAAATGCGAGATAAAAACCTATACACGGAAAATAACCTAGAGGCAAATCCCTACACGCAAAAATACCACCGACTACTTTAAAATACATGGAAAAGTGGTTCCTAAAACATGAATATTTCTACTACGGCATTCGAGCAATTCGAACACGCGCGGAAAATAAATGCGGGCACTTTCCTATTGAGACAGCACGTAAATCCATGCATACGGCACGCTAAACGACGTCAACCAAATATGCAAGTTGCACCAACGTAATCTACGCGCAAAACTACACGAAAACCATATACTACACGTCGCGATCCGACTTACGGACGATCTAATATACGTATACTTTCTCGAATTTATGATAATTCCGAAAAATCCCTAAAAAGAAAAATAACTATCGGGCCTAATCTATTCACTAATGGGCTACACATGCATGGACGCAGATTAGCTAAAACGTGCACGAGCGTCAAATAGAGGGCTCAGGGGGGAATCAGCTCACCTTGCTTGGGCCGGCGTGGAGGTGGGCCTTGGGGTCGGTCTGGTGGGGAGGAGAAGCTGGGCCGAGGCGGTAGGAGGCCGGCCTGGGCTGCTGGGGCGCTCTGGGCCGCCGCTGGCCTGCTGGAGCTGGGCCTAGGCCAGCGCCTGGGCCGGACGGGGCAGATCGGCCCCAGCCTGGCGCGCGGCACGGGAGTCTCACGCGAGCTGCTCGCAAACGGGAGCCATGGCAACGCTACAAGAGGACTCGGCGAGGCCGGCGGACGCAGAGAGGCTGGAACCGGTGGGGGCTCGCCGGATGGAGCCGGTGCCATGGATTGCTGCGGGACAGAGAGAGGAAGAAGAAGAGAGAGAGAGAGAGAGAGAGAGGAGAGGGAAGGAAGAAAGAGCAGGGAGGAGGGGCCCAGCGGGGCTGGCGATGCCGGCGGCAGCCGATGGCCAGCGGGGAGGCGCTGCGGGATCCCTCCAGATCTCGACCGAGGAGGGACTCGACAGGGGCTCGAGCAGGGGCTGTCTCGGGGGCTCCTCCCCTCGAGCTGCCTTCTGGCGGTGGATCCGGGCCGGGAGGGCCGGCTGCGGGCTCGGGCGGGCCCCCGGCGGCTGGCAGAAGGGAGGAGAGAGTGGCAGGTGGGAGAGAGCTGCGGGCATGGAAAACGAGGGGGGGGGGGGGGGTTTAGGGTTTCCTAAAAAATAGGGGGAGGGGCCTATTTATAACAAGTGGGGGGCTAGGTTTAGCGGTTTCCCGTCCCGGATCCAACCACGGGGTCGGATTCGACTAATTCCGAACGCGGGACGGATGAGTGGCTGTGAGAAGTGGGTTACCGGAGACGAGAGGGAAAACGGGCGGCGCGGCAACAAGTTTTAAAACACCGACACAGGTCCGACGGTAGACCGAATACGGTGTCGCTACGGTCGACCGTTCGGGTACTAGACGAACTCCGATCGCGACGAAACTTGACAGGCGGCCTACCTATATTAAAATAACACCGCACGTAAAATCTCACCCGAATCAGAGAATGTTTTATGCACACTTTTAAAACAGGGTTTTGACGATGCCGCGGGCGCGTGCGTGTGCGGTCGGGCTCAGAACGGACAACGACGAGAATTGGCAACTAACAACGGATGCAAGCTTCGAAAACTGGCGGCAACGGAATGCCGATGCAATGCGGATGATGCGCATGATGCGATGCGGATGATGCGCATGATGCGATGATGATGCGACAAAATAAAATAGACACACGACAAAAACGGAATAAATGGGGGAATCTTCTGGAACGTCGGCATCAGGCTGTCACAACTCTCCTACACTACAAGAGGATCTCGCCCCGAGATCCAAGAATGAAAGGGGGAGAGGATGAGAAGGCAAGAGGTAAATACTTAGTCGCTCCTTTGACAAACGAGTGAACAAACGATCCTTGGAGGTTGCAAAGAGATGAGGAATGATATGAGATAGAAGCAAGAATTCACGAAAAATTTCGGCAGCACTTCGGTAGGAAAATGGGACAAAAAATTCGATAAGATGGTAGAATTAGACAATATTCACAACAAACAAGTAAATAGAACAAAGGAACACCATGATCTTGGTAGAACAACATAATAGACCCAAAAGAGCAACATCACAATGCGTGTGGAAGAAGAGAATATGAATCATACGGAAGATGAGAAAGAAGAAAAGAATGACAACTACTAACTCCAATGAACTTGACAAGCATCCTTGCAAGAAGAATTGAACGGAGTTGTTGGAAAAACAACAACGAAAAGAACAAGACAGTAGTGGGCTTATGGAAACCTTTTCAAACTGATGAAGTGACAACCAGCCACTAACAGAAAGAAGGTTGATTGGGAGAAACAAGATATGAACAATTCTTACACCAAGAGGATACATTGAGAACTTGGATTAATGACAAACACCATGATAGCAACCATCCATAGGAAAAGCTTTAGGTGAAATCCAAACCAAGATAACTCAAAGAAGAAATCATGGGTTGAAAATATCTCATGATCATAGAATTGGTGGGTTTAATTATCTCATACTTGAAAGGAAAACTCTTCGAGGCTCCTACACTAACAAGAATGCTATAATACCACCTCAAAGGCTAAAGGAAGAACAAAGCATTGGAAATGCAAGAGAAAGAATAGTTGAGGTACTCCAACAGAATCTTGAAGAACACCTGAGAATGGATTGAAACCTTGATCAACCACCACGACGGACTTCCGTATACAAATGAATGATGCAACGATATGGAGGTAGGAAAGAATCAGATTATGACCTTGCCAAGATTTAGATGAAGCTTCACAAAGAGATACTTGATAAAACTTGGAACTCCGGAAAAGAAAAGATAAGAACACTTGAGAATAGAATTGATATCATGAGCCCTCCGAGAGAAGAATTCAAATTACTGTGAACAAGAATAAGATTTATGTTATGCTTATCCTTCATCAAGTTTAATTGATGACAAGCAACGAATTTAGCATACCACTTATTCCTATTGAAAGAATCTTGAAGAGATAGGGAGATAAGCACCACTTGAGGCATAATTGAAGGAAGCACCGATAAAAATTCACAACTGAATGGAATTCCAAGAATGCATGGAAACACATGAGAATGAAGAGATCATGATCCACCTAACAGAAAACTTGAATAAGCACCGGAAGAAACGAGAGACGAACGAAGAGGCAACAATTGAGAAGATTTGAGGATGAAAGCTGAAAGCTGAGAACGAAGAATCTTCTAAAATGATGGCCTTCGGAGAATCGAGAATGAAACAACATTGAAATGCACCGAATAGCAAGAAAGGGATTACCCATGATAGAAACCATTGAGAGGATAACACGAAGTTGAGATGACAATCTCCAAGAGAATGGACAAAGATTCGAGAGAAACACTCCTTCGGATTGCAAGCTGAGAATGATGATGAGAACAACACCACCAAGAATTAATGAGACACTCCGGAATAAAGAAGAATGAAAGGTTGAGCCAAATATGAGAATAATTCAAATAGATCATGAAGAAGGAATATGACTGATGAAAATCATGCTTACGTCATAGTTGAGAAGAATTAATGATCTCCGGGAAAAGATTAAAAGAGCCAGGAAAGATCCTGGGAAAGAACATGTGGGTTATGGGCCCACTCAAAGAAACCACCGTTAGAAAAGATTGCTTAGAAGAGAGATATTGCACCGGAATAAGAAAACTAGATGAGGTTGAGAACCTCGAAATAACCGAAAGATTGAAAACCAGAACTTCTGAAATATCTATAACACTCCGGATAGAAAGAGAGAGGAATTAATAACAAGATAGTCTGAAACGAATTTCCAACATGGAAAAGAATTACACGGATGAATAGGATATAATGAACACGGATAGCTTGAACTGAATTCACCGGAAAAGATGACAAGAAAGAATAAAGGTGAACACGAAGCTCCTGAGAACCTTCACAACGAATCACCGGATAAAAGAGAAAAGAACAGATAGCGGAAGCTATAAAGAAATGAAATGCACTTGGATGAAATCCAAACACTGCAGAAAAGGGCGGGAGGGCGGGCAAAAACAAAGACGACTTGAGACAGATGAGACAAACCCCGGTAAGAATTGAGAGAATGATCTGCAAATATTGGACAGGATTGAATTCACTTGGAGAGAAACACACCAGGTGGAAAAGAATTAACATGATGACTCCGGTTGACAAGAATTGATAAGACATTGATTAAGCAAAAGAATTAGCACTCTCATATGAATATGGGAACACTGCTTAGAAAAGATCTGAAATCACCACTTGACATTGAAGCAACTTGAATTACCATATTCAGCAAATCAAAGGGATGAGGCTTATGAAACAAGCCAGAACAAACTCATGAGAAAGATTTGTCCGATATTTTCATGGACAGGATCGCACGGGCTCGATCCTTACAGTAGCCATCAAGTGCAAGGCAGTGCACCCGACATACGAAGCGTCCCCTAGTCGTAGCAAGCTACAAGGACTCTTTAAGACACAACGTGTACCACTGTAAGTCGACCATCAACAAACGAATCCACTAGATGTCGAACCCCAACCTAACATCATGCATTTGTTGGAAGATTGTCCTATAAGTAACTACTTGAATTCCCACCTAAGGATTCCCGAAATTTCTGGTCGTGCAATCTCGTACACGGATACAAGGAATAATAACACACAACTCCTATACTAACCCGTCACCTGTATCACATCCGTCAACACACCACCAGAATCTCAGACCTTCATCTACTACAGACCCTCGTGATCACAACGATACAAAGTATGACAGTACTCCCGAACAATCTGCACCAGTACTGGGGACATCGGGGTTATCTCGCCATTACTAGTATTGAAGCAATTACGAACATCCTTCGTTCTGAGATACTAAGAAATCTGAATGATAACGATCTACTCAAGAATCCCCTGGAGCTCAACTCCCCGGAAGAAAATCAAGTCAGACAGGAGGCACCAAGACAGAACTCCGTCACATCGGCATCACATAGATCCCAAAAATATTCGCGTGATCCTAATTTTTTTTGAGTGAGAAGAGGAGTAGAATAAATTATTACATCAAGATTCCTCACGAGAGCATAAAAGAGGAGAAAAAAGAATCCCACTCTCCGATATATAACTAGACTCAAAACTATTTTTCACTAGACTCGACTCGGGCAAGTTCGATCAATCAAGGGGGCTCCTAGGTCGGTACTGCTCTGATACCAACTTGTCACGCCCAAGATGCGACCCTATCCTCAATTTGGCACGAAGGCCTCGTCAGGGATAGAAGCGCATCTCGTCGTGTCGCAAGAATGGATATCGTTACAAGTACAAGTACTGAAAAGATGATATATATATATATATATATATAAATATAAAATTGGCTTACACTCGCCACAAGCTACATTAGAGTCACAGCAGTACAATACATAATCATCATGAAGAAGAGCAGGGTCCGACTACGGACGAAAACAAACGAGAAAAGAAGAACGACGTCCATCCTTACTATCCCAGGCTGCCGGCCTGGAACCCATCCTAGATCGATGAAGAAGAAGAAGAAGCAACTCCAAATGAACAATCAACGCGCTCGCGTCAAGTAACCTTTACCTGTACCTGCAACTGGTGTTGTAGTAATCTGTGAGCCACAGGGGACTCAACAATCTCATTTCCAAAGGTATCAAGACTAGCAAAGCTTAATGGGTGAGGCATGGTTAAGTGGTGAGGTTGCAGCAGCGGCTAAGCATTATTTGGTGGCTAACTTCCGAGTACAAGAAATAAGAGGGGGAAGGTCTACGCATAGCGGACTTGAGCTACTGGTGTTCAAATGAATGATCCTGAACACCTACCTACGTCAGACATAACCCCACCGTGTCCTCGATCAGAGCAGGAGCTCACGAAAGAGACAGTCACGGTTACACACACCGTTGGCATATTTTAATTATGTTAACTTCAAGTTATCTAGAACCAGTGTTAAACAAAGTTTCCACGTTGCCACATAACCGCGGGCACGGCCTTCCGAAAGATTTAACCCTGCACGGGTGCTCCAACTAGTCCATCACAAATTACCACAAGCCGCATAGAAATCCTCAATCACGAAGCTCGCGATCTCGTCGGATTCCCTAGTGGAAAACCTCAACTCTGAGATTACCCAAAGCATCACCGGAATCCCGATGCACAAGATATCTCGTCAAAGGTAAAGCTAATCCAGCAAGGCCGCCTGACGTGTCGACGATCCCGATAGGAGCCGCGTATCTCGTTCTCAGAACACGACGGATAAGCTACGCGTACGAGTGCCAAACCTCGAGTTTCCTTGCGGTGGCCCTGCACAGTGCTCTGTCTTGGACCAGCACCATCAGCACTGGTCCTCCCTGTATTATGTAGAATTACTCCTCGGGTTCATGACGCCCTATGCTTTCAGTATTAACAAAGTTATTATGTTGGGCAAATGTAGTACCAATGTTGGGCCTTGCCAGACCAGCTTTGATCTAAGACGAATTATCAACGGGCTCCCCATAACAACCCCGATCGTGTTAGGAGCGCTCAATTATGGAACATAACACCGGTAGCCGAAACTAAGGGGGCAAAGGTGGAACAAAACACCAGGCTAGAAAGGCCGAGCCTTCCACCTTTTACCAAGTATATAGGTGCATTAAATTAAATAGCATTTAATATGGTGATATGACAAGGGACCCATGTTATCGCATGGAAGCATCTGCACCTGCAACTAGCAACGCTAACACAGGGTTAAGCAAGCGGTAACATAGCCAATCAGTGGTTTGCTAGGTCGAACAGGTTGAAGGTTTTCATGGCATTGTTGAGAGGCTGATATTTAACATGTGGTAGGCAACGAGACATAATCGATATAAACGGTAATACTAGCATGGCAATGATAGTAATGGTATCTAGGGAAATGGTCATCTTGCCTGAGATCCCGCTTGGAAGAAGAACGACTCCGTGAAGCAGACGAACGACGTAGTCGAACGGGTCCTCACATCTGACACGCTTGCGGAACTCTATCGAGACGGAGGAAACCGGAAACAAGCATCAACATAGATATTCACCACACGATGCATAGAACATATGATGCATGAACAGCTGAACACATGCAAGACAAGGCATGGCAATTCACAACACTCAAACGCTACACATTAAGTGAAGTTCAATATGCAACGAGTTGCATATTGACGGAACTCCACGTTTAATTATTTAGTTCTATCCCGATTAGTTACACAGCAATATTAAATGTGGTTAATCATGGCAAGAGGTGAAGCGTAATTAAACTACCTATCTAGGCATTTTAAATGAGGTCGGAAATGACATATAGCATCTCCGAGACGACCTCACATGTTAATTTACAATTCTGTCCAGATCTGAATTAACACATTTAATTGTTTGTTAAACAGCAAAATAAATAGCTTCACGTGATTCTACGCGTCGCTACAAGCAATTTACACGTAGAGAACACCTCCAACGGAGCTACGGATCAAAAGATACAAGCACCGCAAGATATGATGGCATGAATGCAATATGTGTACAACGACGGACAAGAGCACTTCAAAACATACAGCCAGCAAGAGAAAATGAAACTATACGAGATTCTAAGCAAGTTTCATGTAGGACACGATCAAATCGGAGCTACGGTTCAACAACTACGAGCAAAACAAGATATCACTACAATCTGCCAAAATCAGCCACATATCATTTTCTACACCTGACAACTACGAGCTACACAACTCCAATCTACTCAACCAAGGCATGACACGAAAGAGGGCAAGAAGCACTACAACAAACAACTAACAACAACTAGCATGGCAGCAAGGAACACTAGGAAAAGAAGTCACAAAATGGCTTCCCACACACTATTTCAGACTTAGTGAAAATAGCAGTTTTTGAAGCTGCAGTTTTCGATCTGAAGGCATATTGAAAGAAGCAAAACCTATATCTACAGGGCTCCAAATGGCATGAAAATCCACAAGATTCTAGAGAAACACAAGGGCTACAACTAACTCCATTGGACCAACCTCAAAAAAGCTACAGATCATAAGATAGAAGCAAGACAAGACAGCAACAAAATATAACAGATCTCAGACTTGGAAATATTTTAGCACCTCCAAATCAGCACTATTTCTAGCAACTTGAGAGCAAGCAAACCATACCTAAACATGCATTTCTATTGCAACCAAAAATACCAGGGGCCAGACTAAACATCAAAGAACAACTCCCTAGTTGACAACTTAATCAAACGAAGCACGGAATAAATCCTACAAAATAGACATGAGGGCAACATGGCAAAATATCGTGCGAACTAACTTACTCGAAAGCTAGAACTAATTGCACAGAAAAATCCTCTAGATTTTTCTACGCCGAAAACATATAAAATATGTGGGGTTGCAACACAAAAATATTGCCACACGTAAATGCGAGATAAAAACATATACACGGAAAATAACCTAGCAGCAAATCCCTACACGCAAAAATACCACCGACTACTCTAAAATACATGGAAAAGTGGTCCCTAAAACATGAACATTTCTACTACGGCATTCGAGCAATTCGAACACGCGCGGAAAATAAATGCGGGCACTTTCCTATTGAGACCACACGTAAATCCATGCATACGGCACGCTAAACGACGTCAAACAAATATGCAAGTTGCACCAACGTAGTCTACGCGCAAAACTACACGAAAACCATATACTACACGTCGCGATCCGACTTACGGACGATCTAATATACGTATATTTTCTAGAATTTATTATAATTCCGAAAAATCCCTAAAAAGAAAAATAACTATCGGGCCTAATCTATTTACTAATGGGCTACAGAGGCATGGACGCAGATTAGCTAAAACGCACACGAGCATCAGATAGAGGGCTAAGGGGGGAATCAACTCACCTTGCTTGGGCCGGCGTGGAGGTGGGCCTTGGGGTCGGTTTGGTGGGGAGGAGAAGCTGGGTCGAGGCGGGAGGAGGCCGGCCTGGGCTGCTGGGGCGCTCTGGGCCGCCGCTGGCCTGCTGGAGCTGGGCCTAGGCCAGTGCCTGGGCCAGACGGGGCAGATCAGCCCCAGCCTGGCGCGCGGCACAGGAGTCTCGCGCGAGCTGCTCGCAAAAGGGAGCCATGGCGGCGCTACAGGAGGACTCAGCGAGGCCGGCGGACGCAGGGAGATTGGAACCGGTGGGGGCTCGCCGGATGGAGCCGGCCCCATGGATTGCTGCGGGACAGAGAGAGGAAGAAGAAGTGAGAGAGAGAGAGGAGAGGGAAGGAAGAAAGAGCAGGGAGGAGGGGGCCCGGCGGGGCTGGCGATGCCGGCGGCGGCCGATGGCCAGCGGGGAGGTGCTGCGGGATCCCTCCAGATCCTGGCTGAGGAGGGACTCGACTGGGGCTGGCTCGGGGGCTCCTCCCCTCGAGCTGCCTGCTGGCGGCGGATCCGGGCCGGGAGGGCCGGCTACGGGCTCGGGCGGGCCCTCGGCGGCTGGTAGAAGGGAGGAGAGAGAGAGAGGCAGGTGGGAGAGAGTTGCGGGCACGAAAAACGAGGGGGCGGGTTTAGGGTTTCCTAAAAATTAGGGGGAGGGGCCTATTTATAACAAATGGGGGGCTAGGTTTAGCGGTTTCCCGTCCGGGATCCAACCGCGGGGTCGGATTCGACTAATTCTGAACGTGGGACAGACGAGTGGCTGTGAGAAGTGGGTTACCGAAGACGAGAGGGAAAATGGGCGATGCGGCAACGAGTTTTAAAACACGGACAAACGTCCGACGGTAGACCGAATACGGTGCCGCTATGGCCGACCGTTCGGGTACCAGACGAACTCCGATCGCGACGAAACTTGATAGGAGGCCTACCTATATTAAAATAACACTGCACGTAAAATCTCACCTGAATCAGAGAAAGTTATACGCACACTTTTAAAACAGGGTTTTGACGATGCCACGGGCGCGTGCGTGTGCGGTCGGGCTCAGAACGGACAACGACAAGAACCGGCAACTAACAACGGATGCAAGCTTCGAAAACTGGCGGCAACAGAATGCCGATGCAATGCGGATGATGTGCATGATGCGATGATGATGCGACAAAATAAAATAGACACACGACGAAAACGGAATAAATGGGGGAATCTTCTAGAACGTCGGCATCGGGCTGTCACAATGCCTTCCCGGGGCATCCCCAAGCTTAGGCTTTTACGGCATCCTTGAATCAACTTGGGGTGCCTTAGGCATCCCCAAGCTTGAGCTCTTGCCACTCTTTATCCTTTTGTCTATAAGAACTTCACCCAAAACTTGAAAACTTCACAACACGAAACTTAAACAGAAACTCGTGATAACATTAGTATAAGAAAGAAAACCACCACTTCCTTAGGTACTGTAGCAAACTTAAATTCTACTTATGTTGATGTTGGGTTACTATATTTTTAATCTTCCATGGCTAATACCCCCCGATACTATCCATAATTTCATCAAAATAAGCAACCAACTCAACAAAAACAGAATCTGTTAACAGCAGACCAGTCTAAAGCAATCTGTATACTTCGTATACTTCTGGTACTTAAAAAATTCCTAGAAATTACGACAGTCTGAAGAATTTGTGTAGCAATCAGCAGCAAAAAGAATCAACTCAAGAGCTCTTACAGAAAAAAATGAAAATTCTTTTCGTGAGCAGAAAGTTTGTGTCTTTTCCAGCATGACCAAACGATCATCTCCAAGACTAATCATAACGGTTTTGCTTGGCACAAACGCAAAAAGAAACACAAAAAACACAATCATAACAGAATTATGAAAGTGTGGAAAACACAAAACAGAAAGAAAAAGGATAGATTCGTTGGGTTGCCTCCCAACAAGCGCTATTGTTTAACGCCCTTAGGTAGGCATAAGGTGATGGAATCACGTATAGTCATCCTTGGTGCTCAAACCATAAGTAGCCCTCATCATAGATTCATAAGGCAATGTTATTTTCTTGGTAGGAAAATGCTCCATGCCCTTCCTTTGGGGAAATTGAAATCTTATATTCCCTTCCTTCATATCGATGATAGCACCAATAGTCCTTAGGAAAGGTCTACCAAGAATAATGGGACATGAAGGATTGCAATCTATGTCAAGTACAATGAAATCCACGGGTACATAGTTCTTATTTGCAACAATAAGAACATCATCGATCCTTCCCATGGGTTTCTTGACAGTAGAATCCGCAAGATGCAAATTAAGAGAACACTCTTCAATCTCATGAAAACCAAGAATATCACATAAAGACTTTGGAATCGCGGAAACACTAGCACCCAAATCACACAAAGCATTGCATTCATAGTTCTTGATTTTGATTTTGATAGTAGGTTCCCACTCATCATGAAGTTTTCTACGTATAGAGACTTCTAATTCGAGCTTCTCTTCAAGAGATTTCATCATAGCATCTACGATATGAGCGGTAAAGGCTTTGCTTTGGCTATAAGCATGTGGAGAGTTTGCAATGGATTGCATCAAGGAAATGCATTCAAACAAGGAGCAACTATCATAATTGAATTCGTGGAAATCCAAAGTGGGAGTTTCATTACTACCCAAAATTTTGATTTCTTCTACTCCACGCTCCACACCTTTATCATCAAGGTAGGTGGAATCCGAATCATTGGGGCATTTTTCAACCAAAGTGGATTCATATCCAGCCCCTTCATCAATAGGTTTGACACGCGAAAACAAAGATTCAAGAGGAGTCACACCAAGCACTTTAAGATCTTCGTGTTTTGCATCACTAGAACGCACCCTTTTAAACCATTCATGCCTAGCGCGAATTTGAGCGGTTCTTTCTTTGCTCTCATTCATGGAGACACGCATAGCTTTCAAAGTTTCATCCAAGTTGACCTTGGGAGGAGCACATCTAACTTTCAAAGCATTAATATCACAAGACATCCTGTCAACGCTCTTAGCCAAGTCGTCTATTTTGAGTAGTTTTTCCTCTATGGACGCATTGATAATCTTTTGAGAGTTGATGAACTCTTTGATATTACTCTCTAAATCATAGGGTAATTTGTTATGATTTCCATAAGTGTTGTTGTAGGAATTGCCATAATTGTTAGAGGAGTTACTAGGAAAAGGCCTAGGAACATAGTTTCCTCTAAAAACATTGTTGTTGCCAAAATTGTTCCTACCAACAAAATTAATGTCCAAACTAGCGTTGCTACTCTCAATCAAGGAAGATAGTGGCATGTCATTAGGATCTAAAGGAGCATTTCTACTAGCAACCAAGTTCATCAACTCGTCCATCTTAGCACTAAGCGAGTTAATTTCTTCTATAGCGTGTACCTTTTTGCTAGCAGGTGAACTTTCAGTGTGCCACTGAGAGTAGTTGGTCATGATATTGTCTAGGAGTTTTGTAGCATCTCCTAACGTGATTTCCATGAACGTTCCACCTGAGGCGGAGTCCAAGATATTGCGAGAAGTGAAATTCAAACTAGCGTAAAAATTTGTATAATCATCCACAAAATCAAGCCATGAGCGGGACAATTTGTAATCATTAACTTCATCCGCTCCCAAGATTGTGCAACTAGTTCATGATCAAGTTGCTTGAAATTCATGATATCGTTACGTAAGGAGATAATCTTAGTCGGCGGAAAATACTTGGATATGTAAGCATCTTTGCACTTATCCCAAGAATCGATACTATTTTTAGGCAAAGAAGAAAACCAAGTTTTTGCGCGATCTCGCAACGAGAAAGGAAAAAGCTTCAACTTAATCACGTCATTATCCACATCTCTTTTCTTTTGCATATCGCAAAGCTCAATGAAGGTATTGAGATGGGATGCGACATCTTCACTAGGAAGGCAAGAAAATTGCTCTTTCGTAACAAGATTCAGCAAAGCTGCGTTGATTTCATACGATTCCGCACTAGTGGCGGGAGCAATCGGAGTACTAATAAAATCATTATTATTTGTACTCGAGAAGTCGCAAAGTTTGGTGTTTTCAGCCATGATTACTTCAACAACAAACAAGCACACAAGCAAGCAAGAAAACCGGCAAAGGAAAACGGCAAAGGGAAAAAGAAAACGGCAAAAAGGCAAATGAAAACGGCAAAGGAGAAAGGCAAGTGAAAACGGCAAATGTGAAGTGGGGGAGAGGAAAACGAGAGGCAACTGGCAAAAAAGGTAAATGCAAGAGATGAGTTTGTGACACCTACTTGGATAGATCTCCTCCCCGCGCCAGAAATCAACACGTTGAAGAGAGACTATTCTTGACTTGATCTCCCTGGCAACGGCGCCAGAAATCCTTCTGCTACTGCGACAACAGACCTTCCGTGGTACGGCGCCAGGAATCCTGTTGCTACGCCTACGCCTTTGGGGACTTCCTTGGCAAATATGCAAAGGATTTCCCCGCGTCCTTGGAGCCTTGCGTTGGTGTTCCCTTGAAGAGGAAAGGGTGATGTAGCACAGCGGCGGTAAGTATTTCCCTCAGTTTTGAGAACCAAGGTATTGAACCAGTGGAAGATCTCGTCAAGTCACAAGTACCTGCACAAACACAAAGAGCTTGCACCCAACGCTATGAAGGGGTTGTCAATCCCTTATAGATTGTTTGCAAAGTGAGAACTGAAAGCAACAAAGTAAACAAGCAAAGTAAAAGTGAAAGTGGAAACGATAGGTGTGAATAGACCTGGGGGCCGTAGTGTTCACTAGTGGCTTCTCTCATGAAAGCAAGTAGACGGTGGGTGAACGAATTACTGTCAAGCAATTGATAGAACCGCGCAAAGTTGTGACGTTATGTAAGGCAATGATTATATCTGTAGGCATCACGTCCAAAACAAGTAGACCGATACTTTCTGCATCTACTACTATTACTCGACACGTCGACCGCTATCCAGCATGCATCTAGTGTATTAAGTCCAAAAGAGCAGAGTAACGCCTTAAGCAAGATGACATGATGTAGATGGACAATCTCATATCTATGATAAAAGCCCATCTTGTTACCCTTGATGGCAACAACACGATGCATGCCTTGCTGCCCCTTTTTTCACTGGGAAAGGTCACCACACGGTATGAACCCAAAACCAAGCACTTCTCCCATTGCAAGAACCATAGATCTAGTTGGCCAAACAAAACCCAAGACTCGGAGAGACTTACAAGGATATAAAATCATTCATATAAGAAATCAGCAAAGACTCAAATATAATTCATAGATAATCTCATCACAAATCCACAATTCATCGGATCTCGACAAACACACCGCCAAAGAGGATTACATCGGATAGATCTCCATGAAGATCATGGAGAACTTTGTATTGAAGATCCAAGAGAGAGAAGAAGCCATCTAGCTACTAACTACTGACCCGTAGGTCTGAAGTGGACTACTCACGAGTCATTGGAGAGGCGATGATGTTGATGTAGAAGCCCTCCAACACCAAAGTCCCCTCCGGCAGGGCACCGGGAAGGGTCTCCAGATGAGATCTCGCGGAAACGGAAGCTTGCGGTGGCGGAAAAGTGTTTTCGTGGATGTCCTGATTTTTTCTGTATTTTTAGGGAATTTATAGGCCAAAGACCTAGGGCAGGGGAGCGCCTTGGGGGCCACAAGCTTGGTTGCTGCGGCCTCCCCCTGGCCGCGGCAACAGGGCTTGTGGGCTCCCTGTGGGCCCCGTGCCTTGGCCCTCAAGCCTCCCGATCTTCTTTCGTTCTGGAAAAAATTATTTCGGGGATTTTATTCCGTTTGGACTCCGTTCCAAAATCAGATCTGAAAAGAGTCAGAAACACAGAAAAAACACGAACTGGCACTTGGCACTGAATTAATAAGTTAGTCCCAAAAATATATAAAAGGTAAACAAAACATCCAAAGTTGACAAGATAACAACGTGAAACCATCAAAAATTATAGATACGTTTGAGACGTATCAGCGGGCTTCGATCTGGCCTCACCACCGTGGGTAGCCAACCCCCACCGGTGCGATCTGGCCTCCCTCTACCGGATTCTAGTTCAGGCGGTGTGGATCCAGGATTCAGGAGGATTGGCCAGCACTGGCTGGGCTGAGGTCGAGGAGGAACACGACCCACCTCGTCGCATCATGGGGAAGGTCTAACTGAGGAGGAGTAGGTTGGGCAGTGGGTGGGGCGTCACGAGAATGTAAGTACTGCGGTACTTACAACACACCCGCGTTCGAGTAAAGCGACGGCCAGGAGCGAAGGTTAGTGCCTTGGGTCGGTGTAGGAGGAAACTTGAGCGATTAGTGGGCCATCGAGACGAGTGTGGGCTTTGAGCCATGTAATTGGATTCCGACCTCTTAAACGCGGTCGAGCTGTGCCGTTGTCGGCATCAAGAAATTAAAAACAAAATATTTGCTCCTCTCTTCCTGGTTCTCTCCTTCTCGCTCTCTCCCTCTTATCTGTATCCTCTCTCTCGCTATCGAGTTCCAATCTCATACCCAAATCTCTACCTCAAGCTCGCGCTCGTTGCCGACTAGCTAGCCACCGCCGGGTCGTGATAATTTGGTATCAGAGCCGTCGGTTCGTGACGTCCCAATCTTTTTTCCCGAGTCGCCCAACAAATCCAACGCGAAGGTAGCGAATCACCCGAGGGTTCGATCTGCATAAATCCGGACCTGAGGTGGGATGATTTGGCGAATAACCACGGCGACGTTCAAGCCAAACCCGCAAACGCGTTGTTTGGTCAAGCAGACGGAGGCCTTACAAGAGAGGATGTTGCAGGAGTTCACGGGCATCCATGCAGAGCAGTGCACGCGGGATGCGGTGGATGGTATCTATGCTCAGCTGGAAGCACTCGACGTCAGGCTGACCGAGCAAGCTGCCCGCCTAGATCAGTTACAGATGAAGGTAAATCTCTCGTGCGAATGCAATTGGTCAGGCTCAACACGGGCCGTTGTGTACTGCGCAGGGTGGGAAGCAGCCACAGGGGCCAGGCAGCAGGGAGAGTTCCTCACCAGCAGCTTCAGAGGTGTCTGGCAAAATATTAGGAGCAACGCCTGTGTTGATCACGCAACGGTCGTCTCCGATCTCGTACCCCTCGATACACGTGCGTGGACACAGTACTAGACAACAGATGAAGTTACCACGGGAGGAATCATGTAGCAAATGTGGCTGGATGCCTAAGATGGATTTCCTCGATTTGATAGCACTGAGGTCTGGATTTGGATAGATAAGTGTGAATCCTTCTTTCAACTTTACAATATTCCTGAGAATTTTAAGGTTACTTCTATATCTTTGTGTCTGACTGATAATGATGCACACTTGTACCACTCAGTTAAGCAATCGACTGATGTTCACTCATGGAAAAGGTTTTGTGCAGTAGCTACACTGGAATTTGATGTGAATGTGTACACGCAGAAGATCAAGGAACTATTGTATCTGAAACAGGTGGACAGTGTGGAGGTGTACAAGCAACAGTTCCTGCAATTGGTGTATCATGTGAAGTTGTATGATCCAACCCTGAGTGACACATTTCTGGTCACAAGGTTTGCCATGGGGTTAAAGGAGGAATTGAGGAATGTAGTGGAGCTGCAAATGCCCACTACCATATAGTTAGCAGTAATGTATGCCTCTATTCAGGAAGGGTTGTTGTCGACGCACAAACAACTCACATCATACTATGGGAAACCTGCAATGGGAAAGTTTGAAAGTAAGGGACAACTATCTACAGGAGAGCTATGGAAAGCTAAGCAGTTGAGGGAATACAGTCGTGCAAAGGGTTTATGTTACAAATGTGGGGAGAAAATCATCCTAGGCCACACTTGTAATCATCAGACTGTGCGTGGGGGACAATTAAAAGCTGCAGACCTAGTGGATCCTCATGAGATAATTTTTTATGCAGTGCTGGATGCTTTGGTCACTGAAAATTCTGAAGAATGTGCTACTATCTCTACTGCTGCTTTGTCACATGTTGCTCATCCTAAAACAATTCAGTTGAGAGCACTAGTGGAAAATCAAGTGGTGCTGATAGTTATTGACTCTAGCGGTGCTCACACTTTTGTGGATCAAGCTTTATTGAAGAGGGTAGCAGTGAAAACTAAGAAACTGTCAATGCCCTTGCAAGTTAGAGTGCAAATGGAGATCTGGTATCATGCACTCACATGGTACCTCAGTTGACTTGGTGGATCCAAGGGTACAACTTCAACAATACCATGCAAGTTCTTCCTTTGGGTGGGCATGATATTATCCTGGGTATGGATTGGTTGGGGCAATGGGGAATGATGAAATGTCACTGGGCTGAAAGATGGATACAATTTCAACATGAAGGTCAAGAAATCAGACTGCAAGGAATCCTGCCAGTAAAACAAGACCAACTTAAAGAGATGTCTGATGAACAGCTCCTCAAGTGGGAAAAGGCAATGAAGTGTGGGATGCAGCTATTTTGAACCACATTGTTAATTATGGCACCATTTGTGGAAGTACCTCCTGCAGTGCAACAACTGTTGACAAAGAATTGAACAATGTTTCAAGATCCTAAAACACTTCCTCCTCATAGAGCCTTGGATCACTCTATCATCTGGTCCCTCATGTTGTCCCAGTCAACTGCACGCCCTACATATATTCTCCACTACAAAAGGATGAGATTGAAAGACAAGTGACACAGATGTTGAAAGCTGGGTTGATCACACCGAGCATCAGTCCTTTTGCCTCTCCTGTTCTTTTGGTCAAGAAAAAAGATGGTACCTGGAGGTTCTATGTGGACTACAGAAGGTTAAATGCCCTAACTATTAAAAATCAATTTCCTCTACGTGTGATTGATGAGTTACTGGATGAGTCGGGGGGCTCTAAATGGTTCTCCAAGTTGGACCTTAGAGCTAGATACCATCAGATCAGGATGAAGGAATAGGATGAGTTTAAAACTACTTTTAAAATACATCATGGGCAATTTCAGTTCAGACTAGTCCATTTTGCTTTGGCCACAACTCCAAGGACATTTCAGTGTGTGATGAATTTTGTATTTGCTGACGCCAATAGAAACTATGTGTTAGTCTTCATGCATGACATTTTGGTTTTGAGTGAAACTTTTGAGGAACACCTAGACCATCTAGAGTCTTTGTTTGATATTCTCAAAGAACACCAGTTATATGTAAAGGAAAGGAAATGTTCTTTTGCTCAACAATCCATGGAGTACTTGGGTCACATTATATCTGACAAAGGAGTGGCAACTGATCCTGCTAACACCGAAACTATGCTCAAATGGCCTGTCCGAGCAACAGCCACTGAACTGAGGGGTTTTCTAGGACTAACTGGGTATTACAGAAAGTTTGTCGAAAACTATTGAATGTTAGCAAAACCTCTCACTTCTCTTCTCAAGAAACAAGCTTTTTGTATGGTATGAACCTGCAAAATAGGCTTTTCAAAGCCTCAAACAGACTATGGCAAACACTCTTATGCTAGCTTTGCCCAATTTTGAAAAATCTTTGTGGTGGAAACTGATGCATGCAACACTGGAGTTGGAGCTGTGCTGTCTTAGGAAGGACACCCTATTGCTTACTACAACAAGGCTTTGGGTGTGGCTAGCCAAAAAACATCAATATATGAGAAGGAATTCTTAGCTATTATGATGGCAGTTGACAGATGGAGATCTTATTTGACTAGGGCACCTTTTATCATAAAAATAGATCACCACAGCTTGTGCCATCAAGGAGATTGATACGTCTCAAACGTATCTATAATTTTTTATGGTTTCACGCTGTTATCTTGTCAACTTTGGATGTTTTATATACCCTTTATATATTTTTTGGGACTAACTTATTAATTCAGTGCCAAGTGCGAGTTCCTGTTTTTTCTGCGTTTTTGACTCTTTTCAGATCTAATTTTGGAACGGAGTCCAAATGGAATAAAATCCCCAAAATAATTTTTCCCACAACAGAAGAAGATCGGGGGACTTGAGGGCCAAGGCAGGGGGCCCACAGGGAGCCCACAAGCCCTGTTGCCGCGGCCGGGGGGGGGGGGGGGCGTGGCAACCAGGCTTGTGGCCTCCCTGGCGCTCCCTGCCCTAGCTCTTTGGCTTATAAATTCCGTAAAATCACAGAAAAAATCAAGGCATCCACGAAAACACTTTTCCGCCGCCGCAAGCTTCCGTTTCCGCGAGATCTCATCTGGAGACCCTTCCCGGTGCCCTGCCGGAGGGGACTTCGGAGTTGGAGGGCTTCTACATCAACATCATCGCCTCTCCAATGACTCGTGAGTAGTCCACTTCAGACCTACGGGTCCGTAGTTAGTAGCTAGATGGCTTCTTCTCTCTCTTGGATCTTCAATACAAAGTTCTCCATGATCTTCATGGAGATCTATCCGATGTAATCCTCTTTGGCGGTGTGTTTGTCGAGATCCGATGAATTGTGGATTTGTGATCAGATTATCTATGATTTATATTTGAGTCTTTGCTGATTTCTTATATGCATGATTTGATATCCTTGTAAGTCTCTCCGAGTCTTGGGTTTTGTTTGGCCAACTAGATCTATGATTCTTGCAATGGGAGAAGTGCTTGGTTTTGGGTTCATATCGTGTGGTGACCTTTCCCAGTGACAGAAGGGGCAGCAAGCTACGCATCGTGTTGTTGCCATCAAGGGTAACAAGATGGGCTTTCATCATAGATTTGAGATTGTCCATCTACATCATGTCATCTTGCTTAAGGCGCTACTCTGTTCTTTTGAACTTAATACACTAGATGCATGCTGGACGGCGGTCGACGTGTGGAGTAATAGTAGTAGATGCAGAAAGTATCGGTCTACTTGTTTTGGACGTGATGCCTATAGATATAATCATTGCCGTAGATAACGTCATGACTTTGCGCGGTTCTATCAATTGCTCGACAGTAATTCGTTCACCCACCATCTACTTGCTTTCATGAGAGAAGCCACTAGTGAACACTACGACCCCCGGGTCTATTCAGAACTATCGTCTCCACCTTTACTTTTACTTTCCTTTGTTTACTTTTTGCTTCCAGTTCTCACGTTGTAAACAATCTATAAGGGATTGACAACCCCTTCATAGCGTTGGGTGCAAGCTCTTTGTGTTTGTGCAGGTACTTGTGACTTGACGCGATCCTCCCACTGGATCTATACCTTGGTTCTCAAACTGAGGGAAATACTTACCGCCGCTGTGCTACATCACCCTTTCCTCTTCAAGGGAACACCAACGCAAGGCTCCAAGGCCACGGGGAAATCCTTTGCATATTGGCCAAGGAAGTCCCTATAGGCGTAGCCTGTAGCAGAAGGATTCCTTGCGCCGTTGCCAGGGAAGGTTTGTTGACGGAGTAGCAGAGATCAACACTTAACTTCAGATCTTCAGAGCAAAGCAATGACAAAGTTGGTGTGACTGCACTTTACATTCAGTATAAGAAAGGAGTGGAAAACACAATGGCACATGCTTTGTCAAGAGTGGCTCATCTCTTTGCAGCTCATTCCATATCTACTAGTAGACCACTTTTGCTGCAAGAAATTTTAAACTCCTATACAATGGATCCTTTCGCTCAGAATATGTTGCAGAAATTGTCTTTGGATGCAAATACTTGCCCTGGGTTCCAGCTCGGGGAAGGACTCATTAAACATGAGGACAAGATTTGGGTAGGAGCAAATATTGGACTTCAGACCAAGCTCATCCAAGCTTTTCATATAAGTTGAAAGGACGTGGATGTCGCCTAGAGGGGGTGAATAGGCGCTTTAAAATAATTACGATTTAGGCTTGAGCAAATGCGGAATAAAACTAATGGTTAATTTGTGAAGCACAAAACCTAAAACAACTAGGCTCACCTATGTGCACCAACAACTTATGATAAGCAAGATTAAACAACTAAGTGATAGCAAGATATATGACAAGAAACAATATGGCTATCACAGAGTAAAGTGCATATATAAAGGGTTCGGGTAAGAGATAACCGAGGCACATGGAGATGATGATGTATCCCGAAGTTCACACCCTTGCGGATGCTAATCTCTGTTGGAGCGGTGTGGAGGCACAATGCTCCCCAAGATGCCACTAAGGCCACCGTAATCTCCTCACGCCCTCGCACAATGCAAGATGTCGTGATTCCACTAAGGGACCGTTGAGGGCGGTCACTGAACCCGTACAAACAAGGTTGGGGCAATCTCCACTACTTAATTGGACGCTCCCAACAACACCACGAAGCTTCATCACAATGCCATAAGGCTTCGAGGTGACCAGAAATGCTCGAGGCAATCTCCACAACTTAATTGGAGACCCCCATGCTTGCCCGGAGCTTTATGTTAGATTGTATATGTAGACTTGTATACATCTTGTATTGTACCTTTTGGTACCTCTATATAATGAGATAGCCACACCCCGTTTAGGGTCTCGAGCAGTTTCCCAAAACACATGTTTAACATGGTATCAGATTAGGGTTACGATGTCTTCCGCTACCCCTACCGCCGCCGTCGCGCCGGCTCCCACTGCCGCCGTCGTCGTCGCGCTGGTCCAGGCGTCAGCCTTTGCCTGCGCCCCCTCCTCGCCCTTCCTGTCCTCTCAGCCCCTCGCTGCGGCCTGGTGGCATGCTCGTTCCCTCGGTGGCGCTGCGCCGGTTTCACAGATGGGATCGGGTGGGCAGGGCGAGCTTCCTTCGCCGATCTCCTCCGACGGCCCGATTTCCCCGACCAGTAATGCTGCACCGCCGCCCTACCGTGGCCATGCGCCTGCGTATAGCGCCGTTCATGTGTCGCTCTATGACGCCCCACCCCCGTGTGGCACCTCAGCGTCGGCCTACGATGCCCCATTGTACGTTACCCCTGGGTCGGCCTATGGTGTCGTGCCACCGCTGCCTTCTGCCTGGCCGGTGCCTCCCTACGTCGCGCCGTCCTCTCGGTACTGTGTGGTGTCGCCACCTTCACAGCCCTACGGGGATGCATCTCCCGTGTCCTCTGGGAACCCGGTCGCGACTACCGGTGGTGCCCTAGCTCCTGGCGCCTACCCGTCGTCGGCATACGCTGGTACTGCACCGGGCTATGGCGCACCTCTGGCGATCGCCCCACACCCGGAGATGGATTCGTCAATGGGCATCTACGCGCCACCGACACCAGCTCATGCAGGTCATGCTGCGACGCCATCGTCGTTCTACTTCTCGCACCTCCTTCCGGTGAAGCTCACGTCGGACAATTACTTGTCTTGGTTGGCTCAGGTGCTGCCTCTTCTCCGCGACCGTTACTTGGAGGGGTATGTGGACGGCTCCATCATGTGCCCCCCGCCATATCATCCGGCTTATCACGTATGGGTGGCCCAGGATCAAGCGATCCTCTCCACCATTCAGTCGTCGCTCACTCCGAGCGTTTCCTCGCTGGTCATCTTCACCGCGATGTCTCGGGATGCCTGGTCGGCCCTTGACAGTAGCTTCGCCTCCCAATCTCAGGCGCACGCTCACTCCATGTGCACCGAGTTGGGGGAGACTAAGCTTGACGGCCTAAGCATCACAGACTACTTCAACGAGATGTGTGGCCTCGCCGACACTTTTGTCTCGATCGGTCAACCACCTGGTGATGAAGACTTCACCACCCACGTACTTAATGGCCTTGATGACGACTATGATAATCTCATCGAGAATGTTCATGGTTGTGAGGCTCCACTTCCGCCACGTGAGCTCTATGCGCGCCTCCTTGGTCGCGAAGAACGCATCAAGGTGCGTTGTGCCTCCCCGGGTTTTGTCTCTGCCAACGCAGCGACCTGCGGCAAGCCACAGAAGCCGTTGCCGCTTAGTCGGAAAGCCGCTGCCTCTTCTCAGCAGCCCTCGCCGGGCGCCGCGTCGACCATCACTGGCGGTAGTCGACCGCTTGCCTGCTGTCCCTGCTGTGGTGCTCAACAGGCCTGCCAACTGTGTGGTATGGAACTCCACGTTGCCTCCCGCTGTCATCGAAGCTTCAAGCAAGATTTCCTCGGCCTTGGAAACAATGGCAAAGGGAATGATAAGCATGCTGCCGCTGCGGTGACGAGTTATGAGCACGGGCGCACTCCGTCCTACTCCATTGACCCTACGTGGTATATGGATATGGGAGCCACGAACCACCTCACCAGCGAGATGAGCAAGCTCTCTACTCAGGAACCATATCGTGGTCATGATCAGGTGCACACCACCAACGGAGCAGGTATGCGCATCTCCCATGTTGGTCAGGCCTCACTTCTTGCACACAACTTTCGAAAACTGCATCTTTCCAATGTTCTTCGAGTTCCCTCTGCTACACGAGTTTGTTGTCTATTCCTCAACTTACTCATGATAATAATGTCCTTGCTGAGTTTCACCCATTTCGTTTCATTATCAAGGATCGGGACACGAGGGCTGTTCTGCTTAGCGGTCATCTTCGCCATGGTCTGTACGCACTTGACGCGCCGCCCACATCTCCTATGCAGTCTTCTCCTCAGGTGTTTAGCGGTGTTCGTGTGTTGCCTATGCACTGGCATGCGCACCTTGGTCACCCTGCTAGTCCTATAGTTCGTCATGTGTTGCATCGTCATGAACTACCAGTTGTGTCCAATAAAACAGCTGAAACTATCTATGATGCGTGTCAGCAGGGCAAGAGTCATCAACTTCCGTTTTCAGAGTCTAGTTGTGTTGTGGAACATCCTCTTGAGCTAGTGTTTTCTGATGCATGGGGTCATGCCCAAACGTTTGTTAGTGGCCATAATTATTATGTCAGCTTTATTGATGCGTATAGTCGGTTTACTTGGCTATACCTTATCAAGCAAAAGTCTGATGTGTTCGATGTTTTCATTCAGTTTCAAGCACACGTTGAGCGTCTCCTTAAGCAAAAAATCATTCATGTTCAATCCGATTGGGGGGGTGTGTGAATATCACAACCTCAATTCTTTTTTTTAACAAACTTGGGATTTCGCATCGTGTGTCTTGTCCTCATACACATCAGCAGAATGGAACCGCTGAACGTAAGCATCGTCATCTTGTAGAAACTGGTCTTACCTTGCTTGCTCATGCCTAAGTTCCATTTTGGTTCTGGAGTGATGCCTTTTCCACCGCCTGTTTTTTGATAAATAGGCTTCCCTCACGACTTTTGAAATTGAAACACTGCTTGAACTCTTGCTCAATGAACTCCCAGATTACACTTTTCTCAAAGTGTTTGGGTGTGCATGTTGGCCTCACCTGCGTCCATATAACAAGTGTAAGCTAGAGTTTGGGTCTAAAAAGTGTGTCTTCCTTGGGTATAGTTCCCTTCACAAAGGGTACAAATGCCTACATGTTCCCACCAATCGTGTCTATATATCTCGTGACATTGTGTTTGATGAGAATGTGTTCCCCTTTCACGCACTTCCAAATGAATCTACCACTCCTATGCCACCTGCTACCTCCACCATACCTTCGCCTCATTAATTTGTGGATGTTGCAAATGCTCCTGTGTTGCTTCCTAATCATGCAGCAGGTATTGGACGCGGTGCTTATCTTGAGCTCCTCGACGAACAAGCGACGGATGAAGCTCATGATCGAAACGTTGATCATGTGCATGTGCCATGCATGACGGGTGGCGCCCGTCAGCCCGCTGGTGCTGTACTCGTGGAGGCTGCACCCACAGCTGCCCCGCGGGTGCCGGCCTCGCCCGCCCTCGGGGTCGCATCGTCTGGGCCAGTCACCACCTCGCCTCTCTAGCGGCTGGTTCGCCTGCACCGGCAGGCCCCGTCTTGGCTCCCGGTGGGCCGTCCTCACTGGCCCTTACGCCTCATTTCTCCCTGATGCCAGGAAGCTCTGGCGCGAGCTCGTCAGGTGACGTGGTTTCACCTCTATTGTCGCCGTCGCCTGCGCCAAGCTCGGCATCGCCAGCACAGCCTGTCGCGGTTGCTTTTCGTCCTCGAACGCGGAGTCAAACTGGTATCTTTCGTCCGAAGAATCGCACAGATGGTACTGTTGCATGGCTCACCTCTTGCATGGCTCATACTGCTGCCGATCCCACTGCCGAGCCTCGCCATTTTTAGGCTGCATTAAGCATTCCCCACTGGTGTGCTGTGATGGAACAGGAGTTCCAGGCTCTACTGAAGAATGATACTTGGCAACTTGTTCCTCCAACATCGGGCGTCAATGTCGTTGATTCCAAGTGGGTTTTTAAAGTCAAGAGACACGCCGACGGTTCTATTGAACGCTACAAGGCACGACTAGTTGCAAAGGGCTTCAAACAGAGGTCTTGATTATGAAGACACATTCAGTCCTTTCATCAAGCCTACTACCATTAGATTGCTCCTGTCTCTTGCTGTTACTCGATATTGGTTCCTTCATCAGCTTGATGTGCAGAACGCTTTCCTTCATGGAATCCTGGAGGAGGAGGTTTATATGCGTCAACCATCGGGTTTTGTTGATCCTACACGTCCTCATCATCTCTGTCGCCTTGTTAAGGCGTTGTATGGACTTAAACAGGCTCCTTGTGCGTGGCATGCACGCCTCGGCTCTGTTCTCCGGGCTCTTGGGTTTATTCCCTCCACTGCTGACACGTCACTGTTCCTTCTTCAACGTCCTGAGGTTACGATGTATCTCCTGGTTTATGTTGATGATATCATCCTCATCGGTTCCTCAGATGTTGCCGCTGATCGCCTTGTGTCTTCTTTGAGTGGTGATTTTGCTGTCAAGGATTTAGGTGCTCTGCACTTCTTCCTTGGTCTGGAGGTTTCACGGTCTTCTGCTGGGTTAACTCTTACTCAGAAGAAGTACTCTTTGGATTTATTGCGTCGTGCCGGAATGCTGAAATGCAAACATGTTGTCACTCCGATGTCTGCCACTGATCGGCTGTCTGCACTTGATGGAGATCCTCTTTCACCTGATGATGCTACTGAGTACCGCAGTCTTGTTGGTGGGCTGCAATATCTTACTATCACCATACCAGATATCTCTTATGCAGTCAATCGTGTGTGTCAGTATCTTCATGCACCCAGGACATCTCATTGGTCAGTTGTGAAGCGTATTCTACGATATATCTGCCTCACTGCCTCCTATGGGTTGCTTCTTCAGCCTGCACCATCTTGTGAGCTCTCCGCTTTTTCCGATGCGGATTGGGCTGGTAGTCCCGATGATAGGCGATCCACGGGGGGTTATGCAGTATTTCTTGGTTCTAACTTGATTGTCTGGAATGCTCGCAAGCAAGCTACAGTGTCTCGCAACAGTATTAAAGTTGAGTACAAGGCAATTGCTGATGCGACTGCTCAAATCATATGGGTACAGTCCCTGTTGATAGAACTGAGAGTCTCTCCAGCTCATCCTCCAGTTCTTTGGTGTGACGACATCGATGCTACATATCTTTCATCTAATCCGGTGTTCCATGCTCGGACGAAACACATCGAGGTTGATTATCACTTTGTTCGGGAACACGTTGCGCAGAAGCTACTCTGCATCAAGTTCATCTCATCAAAAGATCAACTTTCTGACATCTTCACGAAGCCTCTTCCACAACCACAGTTTGTACGCTGTAGGCGCAATCTTAACTTGCTTTGTACTTCAGGCCATAGTTAAGATTGTATATGTAGACTTGTATACGTCTTGTATTGTACCTTTTGGTACCTTTATATAATGAGATAGCCACACCCCGTTTAGGGTGTCGAGCAGTTTCCCAAAACACATGTTTAACACTTTACACCACAATGATTGAGCTCCGAGGCACCAGCAAGCTTCTAGGGGTACCAAGTACCCAAAGGTAATAAGCTTCTCAACTTCTCACTTCCACGTATCACCGTGGAGAACACAAACCGATGCACCAAATTCAATGGCAAGGGCACACGGAGTGCCCAAGTCCTTCTCTCCCAAATCCCACCAAAGCAACTAATGCTAGAGAGGAAAATGAGAGGAAGAACGAAGAAGAACACGAAGAATTACAAGATCTAGACCCAAGGGGTTCCGCTCACTTAGAGGAGAAAGTGATTGGTGGAAATGTGGATCTAGATCTCCTCTCTCTTTTCCCTGAAGAACTAGCAAGAATCATTGGAGGGATTGAGAGTTAGCAAGCTCGAAGAAGGTCAACATTAGGGGAAGAACATGAGCTAAATAGATAAGGTTCAATGGGGAAGAAGACCCCCTTTTATAGGTGGGGAAAAACCAAGCGTTGTGCTTCACAGCCCGCACAGAGTGGTACTACCGCTCATGGGAGCGGTACTACCGCTCGGTAGGTTCACCAGCCACGCCGAGGCAAAAATGATGTGCAAATAAAGTCCGACGGAGTGGTACTAACGCTCGTGGGAGCGGTATTACCGCTCAGCACAAGCGGTACTACTGCTCGCCACAAGAACTATCTTAACTTTCGCATACGGACTCCGAATTCAACGAAACCAAGTTTGTTGGAAAGCTAACAACATGGGATAACACAATCTTGATAGAAATATCAATAAGAAGCAAGTGAGAAAAGGCCCATATGAAAATGGTGAGAACCCTTCTTCGAATAAGACCGGTAAAAACTCCCAACATCGAAAACATCATAGAAGATGCATACGGACTCCGTTTTCGATGAACTCGAGCTTGTCATGAAGATGACCATAAGATATAAAACTCATAAAGAGAAACACCAAACAAGAACTAAGAAGTATGATGCAAGGATGCAAATGCTTTGATCTCTCAACGAACGATACGATCAAGCTACTCACTTGAGAGCCCCCCTTGATAGTACGACAATCTATCCTAAAACAGAAAACCTATCAAGGGAAAACCTATACCTTGCAACTCGTCCTCTTGAGCTAGATCACGATGATCTTGGCTTCCTCAAGATGGACCACCTTTCTTGATTGCGTTGGCTTGATGGAGACTAGTTGATTGCTCCCCCATACACACTATGGGTGAGCCACTCTTCGACATATCTTCACAAGTTCATTGCCACAATCCTCCACCGCTTGACATCATCCTCCATGGGTTGTATGAGATCTTACTCTTTACGCAAGTCCATGGAAACACACCTAACACCACATAGAACTCTCACGAAGACCATGGGTTAGTACACAAATATGTAATGGACAATGCTTACCATACCATGGGATCACTTGATCCCTCTCGGTACATCTTGTACGCTTTGTGTGTTGATCATCTTGGTTTACTCTTTGTCTGACGATCTTGATCAACCTTGTGTCTCTATGACCATTCTTTGGATAATAGCTTGAATACCACCTTGGTCATCATATAAACTCCTTGAACCCAACAGATGGACTTCAAGAAGTGCCTATGGACAAATCCTATAAATATAACTTAAGGCAACCGTTAGTCCATAGGAATTGTCATCAATTACCAAAACCACATATGGAGAGATATGCTCTAACAATCACCCCCATTTTGGTAATTGATGACAACCACTTCAAGAGAGTTTATGTAAGGAAATAAGCATAACCAAGTGCACACATACAAAGCAATAATGCATGCGTGCAAGATGTAAATGCTTACGCAATAAAAGCAAAACCCTCTAAACATATCCAAAGTAAACTCTCTAAACTTCTCCCCCATTGGCATCGATTGCCAAAATGGACGAAAAAATTAGAAAGCCAATACAGCAGGTGGTCCTCCAAAAAGTGTGTACTTCTCAGCAAATGAGTGCAAAGAAATACACAAATACAATGATAAGTAGTTGGAGGAAAACAAACTATATTGAGGACCCAAAGATTACAAAAAGAAGGGTCGTATGGCACAAAGACATACAAAATAGAAGCAAGCAATCAAAAGATACCATATGGAACAAACAATCACATGGTCCTGCGAACCACATGAATAAAAGATACTATGATAAAGGCAAAGGAGTGTTTTATCAAAACTAGATAAGCTCCCCATGATATGTGCACTAATAAGAGATTTTTGTATTTTATACAAGTGCACAAAATAGGATCATTGCTCCCCAAAAATTAATAAAAACACACAACGAGTGCAAGAAGATAGATGAGACAATAAGCATATCACTTGCACAAAACAAATGGTTGAGCAACATGTAAAAGAAGCAACTTAAGATAGGCTCAACCAAAATAATGTGTGTGAGTCATGGCAAAGCACTTGAGAATGCTAAGGATGAGCATTACTCATCAACTTAGTCTTGATGAAATGAGAAACAAAGTGCAAGACATATCCTTCCCACACACACACTACTAGAAAATGGGTTCACAAGCTTACTAAAAACAAATTGAGAACCAACGCTTGTGACAGCCCATGGTGAAGATAGGAAATAATAACCTTGTCAAGAGGAGGGATACCAATCGAAATGGCGAAACCCTCATCAAGACAATCATGAGGAAAAATAATCTTCACCACCAAAGAGGGCATCAAGATGCAAGAATATAAGATACGCACTCAAGACAAATCCTTTCACGAAGCCACCAAAAACGGAAAAAGGAAATGCAACGGTGGACGTGAAAGAAAAGAGGATATCAATTAGAGATGTAACTTCTCTCATGTGTAAACGATTCTAGGTAGAAGACAATCATGATGATGTATATCCATAAAGAAGAATGTACACACGAAATGGTTACAAGAAGGAACAAACAAGATATCCAAAAGGAAGTCATAAATATATCAATAAGGTCTTTGCTTGCAAGCCTAACACATGGCCTAATATTTTCTTATTGTACAATATGAACTTCCAACATACGAATATCAAAGACATCCAACTAGCAATAAGACATCATCATTTGGATGCTTTGAGAAAGGAAACGAGTACCACAAGAATGAATCAAGAGATTCATGCCAAGATGCAACCTGGTGAGAGAGACAGAACCACGAGAAGAGGGTATAACCCCTCACGGTCCCGACGGCACGGTAGTACCACACGTCATCACGATAGTACCGCCTGGCCAGCGGTTGTAAAATTTTACTCCCGCTCGCTAGGCGGTAGTACCGTTCGTCCAGCGGCAGCACAAAAATACTGCCGTGTTGGATGCGATAGTACCGTGTCGGTGCTGCTACCGCATGAGTACAACAGTAACACATCTCCAGCGGTAGTACCGTGGCTACCCACGGTAGTACCGCTCAGCCAAGAGAAGACATGTTCGGGCCTTGCAAGGAATGTATGCATGAAGTAGATACTTGTTACCGAGACATCATTGGATTGATGTAGTAGATGGTTGTTCGTTGATCATCCTAACTTGGCTCCATTAAGCACACGGTGTCAACACCTTCCTTGTAGGTGAGCCGAGCATCCAATGCATCTCCAATTGTTCCTAGAACAACAAACAAACAAAATGGTGCCCAAACTCATTGGGACCAAAGAGTTAGAAAACCAACAATACATAGGACAAACTCCACATAAATATGTGCATATAGATATGAAATTGAATTTCATGCACAGTTTAGCCAATTTATGACAAGGTGGAGTTTCCCCTATATATCGGGTCAAGGAAAGAAAGCATGCATAAGAAGCTATATATAGTAAATATGCATGCTCAAGGCTCTCAAGAATCAACTCAACACAAAGTTGATAAGTCACCAAAAGACAAGGTTCAAGTGATAATAAGATCCAAAATGAAAAACTATCACTTGAAGGATATCAATTAAAAGATACGTCAAGGAATGAGATATCCATTGACACATGCCAAATAAAAGGAAACAAGATACCAATTGAAGGAAAACAAACACGAGGTATCTAGTTTCCAAAAGAGAGCTAGGTTCCAAACAAACCAAACCCTCGACAAATTTTCATAATGGCACAAAGCATCATAAAGATCAAGACTTGCCTCCCATTAACACACTTGATGGGGATCACAAGATTTTATGATGGACGGATAAAGAGAGTGTTCTAAAGAAAATAGGATAGCTCCCCCAAGGGATGTGCATTATATAGAATTTGCAGTTAAATACAAAATGCACAAGATGGGATAATCACTTTATCTATATCGATAAAACACTAGACATGTTAAAATAGATCCACAAGAGCCAAGGAAGACAAACGAAACACAAAATCCATTTTGACTAGAAGTCGTGCCATTGTCCGCATGAGGCTCACTTGATGTTACCTTGGTAGTAATAGCCTCACGAGCTAATTTTAGCGCATTATGGGATGCTAGAAGATCATCATGAGAGCTTGTGAGCATTACATGACTTTCTTCCAATTTCCCATAATTGCTAGATAGCAACTCAAGTTGAGCCCTTACCTCAACATTCTCCTTTAAAATGGATGCTTCACATGAAGTAGAGTTAGTAGAAAAAGCATCATCATTAGCAATAAGAGGATAAGGCAACTTGGCAAGCTCTTTAGCATATGAAGCTTCAAGTTGAGCATGAGACTCGGTGAGTTAAATGAGCGAACTCTTAATAGCCCTTGAGCCATTTTCGAGGTGCTCATAGTCCTCACGGAGTTTAGCATGTGCAACTTCAAGCTTATCATTTTTAGTTCTACAATCATTAGCCACCTTGAGATAATTCCTTTAATCTAGATAATTCGAGAGCAAAGGTCTCCTTAAGAGATTCCTTGGTGGTTTGTTCATTTTCAAGAGCTTGAGATAGCTCTGCGTTCTCATTAGCATAATCACGCTCATGACCTTCCATTATCTCAATGGTGGCCTCATGCAAATCAAGATGAGATTCTAACTCCTCAATATATTTCTTGCTCTCAGCGGCAATAGACATGATTTCCATGAAGTTGGAACATGCAAGTTTATTCTTATAAAGAGATTTAAAAATCATTTCACCCTTAATTTTTAAGGATGCAATATCATCACTCTCTTCATATTTATCCTCATCCTCATCCTCATTATCATCAACATCATCATCATGAGATTTATTGGGATTCAAAGTAGGAGATACCTTTGAAGCCTTATCCATAAGGTAAAAGTGAGAAACAATAGATGATGATGTGGGATCCCCTGAAGCATCATTTAAGGCCACATCTTGTTCCATGGAGTGATGGATTTCCTCTACATTGTTAGCATAACAACTCGAGGAAATAGATACATTTATATCATGGCAACAAGATATAGAAAGCATATCATCATGAGATTTAGTCAAGTAGTTTTTACATGATATGCACGGACTATCAACACAAGCATGTAAAACATTTAGAGTGCTCAAAGTGTTAACGCCCAAATATGAAGCATTGCAATAATATAGTGATGAAGGATCATCAACAATAAGCCCACTATCATCATTGCAATGATCTCCACTACTCACCATATCATTACCTTGTGGCAATCCACATGTAGGTGAAGTAGATGACGTTGAGAAGACCACACGACCGGAGGTGGAGGGAGAACAATCATTCCCACAAATCTTGGACGTACCATATTTATCTTGAAGCTTTGTCCACAACTCATGAGCATCCCGGAATGGCATGAGTTGAAATATAACCACATTGCTCAAAGCATCAAAAACACATTAGAAGCTTGAGCATCGAGATAAGAGTTTTTATCATCCTCTAAAGATATATTTTGAGAATCCTTTGGAGGCAAAAAACCCATATCTACAATTCGCTCTAAATTTGGGTCCAAGACCCGAAAGTGATTAAGCATGCGAATTACCCAAATAGCAAAATTTGTGCCATCGAAACTAAGAGTGTCAGTGAATCCTAAACCACTAGTTGACATCCTTACTCTCTAGGTGGTTAAACCTAATAAACAGAGACCTAGCTCTGATACCAATTGAAAGGACGTGGATGTCGCCTAGAGGGGGGGGGGTGAATAGGCGCTTTAAAATAATTACGGTTTAGGCTTGAACAAATGCAGAATAAAACTAACGGTTAATTTGTGAAACACAAAACCTAAAACAACTAGTCTCACCTATGTGCACCAACAACTTATGCTAAGCAAGATTAAACAACTAAGTGATAGCAATATATATGACAAGAAACAATATGGCTATCACAGAGTATAGTGCATATATAAAGGGTTCGAGTAAGAGATAACCGAGGCACCTGGAGACGATGATGTATCCCGAAGTTCACACCCTTGCGGATGCTAATCTCCGTTGGAGCGGTGTGGAGACACAATGCTCCCCAAGATGCCACTAAGGCCACCATAATCTCCTCACGCCCTTGCACAATGCAAGATGCCATGATTCCACTAAGGGACCCTTGAGGGCGGTCACCGAACCCGTACAAACAAGGTTGGGGCAATCTCCACAACTTACTTGGAGGCTCCCAACAACACCACGAAGCTTCACCATGATGCCATATGGCTTCGAGGTGACCACAAATGCTCGGGGCATTCTCCACAACTTAATTGGAGACCCCGACGCTTGCCCGGAGCCTTACACCACAATGATTGAGCTCCGAGGCACCACCAAGCTTCTAGGGGTACCAAGTACCCCAAGGTAATAAGTTTCTCAACTTCTCACTTCCACGTATCACCGTGGAGAACTCAAACCGATGCACCAAATGCAATGGCAAGGGCACACGGTGTGCCCAAGTCCTTCTCTCCCAAATCCCACCAAAGCAACTAATGCTAGGGAGGAAAATGCGAGGAAGAACGAAGAAGAACACGAAGAACTCCAAGATCTAGACCCAAGGGGTTCCCCTCACTTAGAGGAGAAAGTGATTGGTGGAAATGTGGATCTATATCTCCTCTCTCTTTTCCCTCAAGAACTAGCAAGAATCATTGGAGGGATTGAGAGTTAGCTAGCTCAAAGAAGGTCACCAATGGGGAAAGAACATGAGATAAAGAGATAAGGTTCAATGGGGAAGAAGACCCCCTTTTATAGGTGGGGAAAAACCAACCGTTGTGCTTCACAGCATGCACATGGCGGTACTACCGCCCATGGGAGCGGTACTACCGCTCGGTAGGTTCACCAGCCATGTTGAGGCAAAAAGGATGCACAAATAAAGTCCGACGGAGCGGTACTACCGCTCGGTAGGTTAACCAGCCATGACGAGGCAAAAAATATGCGCAAATGAAGTCTGACGGAGCGGTACTACGACTCGTGGGAGCGGTACTACCGCTCGGCACAAGTGGTACTACTGCTCGCCAGAGAAACCGCCTTAACTTTCGCATACAAACTCCGAATTCAACGAAACCAAGTTTGTTTAAAAGCTAACGACATGGGATAACACAATCTTGATAGAAATATCAATAATAAGAAAGTGAGAAAAGACCCATACGAAAATGGTGAGAACCCTTCTTCGAATAAGACCGGTAAAAACTCCCAACATCGAAAACATCATAGAAGATGCATATAGACTCTGTTTTCGATGAACTCGAGCTTGTCATGAAGATGACCATAAGCTCTAAAATCACAAAGAGAAACAACAAACAAGAACAAAGAAGTATGATGCAAGGTTGCAAATGGTTTGAGCTCTCAACGAACGATACGATCAAGCTACTCACTTGAGAGCCCCCCTTGACAGTACGGCAATCTATCCTAAAACAGAAAACCTATCAAGGGATAACCTATACCTTGCACCTCTCCACTTGAGATATATGACGATGATGTTGGCTTCCTCAATATGGACCACCTTTCTTGATTGTGTTGGCTTGATGAAGACTAGTTGTTTTCTCCCCCATACACACTATGGGTGAGCCGCTCTTCAGCATATCTTCACAAGTCCGTTGCCACCATCCTCCACCACTTGACGTCATCCTCCATGGGTTGTATGAGATATTCCTCTTGACGCAATCCCATGGAAACACACCCAACTCTCACGAAGACCATGGGTTAGTACACAAATACGTAATGGACAATGCTTACCATACCATGGGATCGCTTGATCCCTCTCGGTACATCTTGTACGCTTTGTGTGTTGATCATCTTGATTTACTCTTTGTATGACGATCTTGATCAACCTTGTGTCTCTATGACCATTCTTTGGATAATACCTTGAATACCACCTTGGTCATCATATAAACTCCTTGAACCCAACAAATGGACTTCAAGAAGTGCCTATGGACAAATCCTATAAATATAGCTTAAGGCAACCGTTAGTCCATAGGAATTGTCATCAATTACCAAAACGACATATGGAGAGATATGCTCTAACACAAGTCCCATTGGTGGACATTAAGACATTTTATCCACTTATCACAGAGTGAAACAATTGTTCAGCTAGCATGGTGATAACCCACAAGTATAGGGGATCAATGGTAGCCTTTCTTGATAAGTAAGCGTGTCAAACCCAACGAGGAGCGAAAGGTAGAACAAATATTCCCTCAAGTTCTATCGACCACCGATACAACGCTACGCACGCTTAACGTTCGGTTTACCTAGAACAAGTATGAAACTAGATGTACTTTGTAGGCGTGATAGGATAGGTTTGCAAGAAAATAAATAACACGTAAATAAAAACTAGGGGTAGCTAAGATAAAGAAACAACTAAGTTGGTCTTAGTAGAGATCTTTTTGTCACAAGAAGGTTATTTGTCCCTAGGCAATCGATAACTAGACCGGTAATCATTATTGCAATTTTATATGAGGGGGGGGTCATAAGCTAACATACTTTCTCTACTTGGATCATATGCACTTATGGTTGGAACTCTAGCAAGCATCCACAACTACTAAAGATCATTAAGGTAAAACCCAACCATAGCATTAGAAGGTATCAAGTCCTCTTTACTCCCATATGCAACAACCCACCTACTCGGGTTTATGCTTCTGTCACTCAAGCAACCATAGGCAAATCATGAACACATTGAAACACCCTACAGTGGGGATCCCCCACGCTTGCGCGACACGGAGAGCACCATAGGACATCACCAATAATAAAACATGCAACTCAAACCAATCACGATCATCAGTCAACCCATAGGACAAAACAGATCTACTAAAACATCATAGGATAGCCATACATCATTGGGAAATAATATATAGCATTGAGCACCATGTCTAAATAGATATTACAGCGGTGAGAAGAGGTGTTGAACCGTTGCATAGAGGGGGAGAGAGTTGGTGATGATGGTGGTGAAGCTGTTGGTGTAGATCGTCATCATGATGATGGCCTCGGCGGCGTTCTGGTGCCACTGGGAGAGAGGGGGAGAGAGCCCCCCTCCTTATTCTTCTTCCTTGGCCTCCCCCCTAGATGGGAGGAGGGTTTCCCCTCTCATCCTTGGCCTTCATGGTGGCGGAGGGGCGAGAGCCCCTCCGAGGTTGGATCTCTCTCTTTTTCTTTCTGTTTCTGTGTTTTCCTGGGTTCCAGATTCTGGCGTTTCACCATTTGTTATATTCCCACAGATCTGTAACTCCGACTGGGCTGGAATTTAACACGATTTTTATCCGGATATTAGCTTTATTGCGGCGAAAGAAGGGCACCAACCGCCTTACGGGGTGACCACAAGCCTCCCTGGCGCGCCCTACCCCCTAGGCCGCGCCCCTCTTGCTAGTGGGCCCCTTGGGCATCGCTTATGTTGATTCCACTTCCCAAAATTCACATATGGATTTTCTGCGAAACAAGAAACATGCAACAAACAGGAAGTGACACTGGGCACTGGATCAATATGTTATTACCAAAAATAGTATAAAAAGTTTCCAAAAGTATATGAAAGTTGTAGAATATTGGCATGAAACAATAAAAAATTATAGATACGACGGAGTAGTATCACAGGGTTTAAAGTTAGCAATGGAAATTTTTGTCAAACAGTGTGCCATCTACCAGCAGGCTAAACATGAATTGTGCAAAAAACTAGGCATGCTACAACCTCTGCCCATACCTGATAGCCCTTGCAGGAAATTAGTATGGATTTCATTGAAGGATTGCCTAAGTCTGATGGATACTCAATCATTCTGGTGGTGGTTGATCATTTCACCAAAGTGAGTCACTTCTTGCCATTGAAACACCCATTTACTGTTGCATCAATAGACAAAGCTTTTCTCAACAACATTGCCAAGTTCCATGGTCTACCTCTGGTTATTGTGTCTCACATAGACAAGATTTTAATCATTGCTTTCTGGAAAGAATTATTCAGGGTTTGGGGTACACAGTTGCACATGAGCACAACTTATCACCCACAAATAGATGGGCAAACTCAGAGGGTCATCAATGTTTGGAGATGTACTTGATGTGTGTTGTGCATGATTCTCCAACCAAATGGGCATTGTGGTTACCCAGGCTGAGTTTTGGTATAATACAACTTATCACTTCTCATTGGGTTGCACTCCTTAGAAGGCACTCTATGGCCATGATCCCAATGTAAGCCAGTTAGTGGGTCATCGCAGTTCTAGTAATGCAGATGTGTAGACTTGTCTAAATGAGCATACTCAGCACACAACATCACTAAAGGAACATCTAGTAAAAGCTCAGTGCAAATACAAACACTTTGCTGACAAGAAAAGGTCTGAAAGAGTGTTTGCTGCAGGAGAGATGGTGTACTTGCTGTTGCAGCCATATGCTCAATCTTCAGTAGTCAACAGGCCATGCCCGAAGTTAGCTCTGAAGTATTTTGGGCCATATAAAATCCTCGACAAAATTGGGGAAGCAGATTACACACTAGACTTACCGAGAGGGAGCAAGGTCCATCATGTATTTCATGTGTCTCAACTCAAATGACATGTACTTGCTCATACTCTAGTGTTCATTGTGTTACCCAAGCAAGTGGATCAGTCAGTGCCCGGGATGCTACCAAAAGAAGTGCTTGATCGTCGTTTGGTGAAGAAAGGGAATGCGCCTTACCTCCAAGTGTTGGTCGAATGGTCAGGAGTTCCATCTACATCCGCAACTTGGGAAGACTATGAAGTGATCAAAGCCAAGTTTGCAGATGCTCCAGCTTGGGGACAAGCTGGTTCTTCATGGGCGGGTACTGTAAGTACTGTGGTACTTACAACACACTCACGTTCGAGTAAAGCGACAGCTAGGAGCGAAGGTTAGTGCCTTGGGTTGGTGTAGGAGGAAACCTGAGCAATTAGTGGGCCATCGAGCCGAGTGTGGGCCTTGAGCCATGTAATGGGATTCCGACGTGTTAAATGCGGTCGAGCGACACTGTTGTCGGCATCGAGAAATTAAAAATAGAATATTCACTCCTCTCTTTCTGGTTGTCTCCTTATCTCTCTCTGGCTCTTATCCATCACCTCTCTCTCGCTACCGAGTTCAAATCTCGTTCCCATATCTCTACCTCAAGCTCGAGATCGTTGTCGGCCAGCTAGCCACCGCCGGGTCATGACAAGTTGGTATCACAGCCGTCAGTCTGTGGCATCCCAAATGTTTTTCCCGAGTCGCCCAGCAAATCCAACACGAAGGTAGCGGATCAACCAAGGGTTCAATCTACATAAATCTGGACCCGACGTGGGCTGATTTGGGGAATAACCACGGCGACGTTCAATCCGAACTCGCAAACGCGTTGTTTGGTCAAGCAGATGGAGGCCTTACATGAGAGGATGCTGCAGGAGTTCGCCGACATCCACGCATCATAGTGCACGCGGGATGTGGTGGATGGTATCTGTGCTCAGCTGGAGGCACTCGACGTCAAGCTGACCGAACAAGCTGCCTGCCTAGATCAGGTGCAGATGAAGGTAAATCTCTTCTAGGATGAAACTGATCGGGCTCAACAAGGGCCGCCATGTCCCGCGGAGGGTGGGAAGCAGCCACAGGGGCCAGGCAGCGGGGAGAGTTCCTCACCAATAGCTTCAGAGGTGTCTAACGGAATATTAGGAGCAATGCTTGTGTTGATCATGCAATGACCACCTCTGATCCGGTACCCCTCGATGCAGGTGCGTGGATAGAGCACTGGACAACAGATGCAGTTACCAGGGCAGGAATCAGGTAGGAAACATGGTTGGATGCCTAAGATGGATTTTCCTCGATTTGATGGCACTGGTGTCCGTATTTGGATAGATAAGTGTGAATCCTTCTTTCAACTTTATAATATTCCTCAGAATTTCAAGGTTACTTCTACATCTGTGTATCTCACTAATAATGATGCACACTAGTACCAGTCAGTTAAGCAATCGGCTGGCGTTCACTTATGGGAAAGGTTTTGTGCAGTAGTTATACTGAAATTTGATGTGAATGTGCACACGCAGAAGATGAAGGAATTGTTGTATGTGAAACAGGTGGACAGTGTGGAGGTGTATAAGCAACAGTTCCTGCAATTAGTGTGTCATGTGAAGTTGTATGAGCCAGCCCTAAGTGACACATTTCTGGTCACAAGGTTTACCATGAGGTTAAAGGAGGAATCGAGGAATGTAGTGGAGCTGCAAATGCCCACTACCATATACTCCCTCCGTTCCTTTATCTAAGGTGCATTATTTCCGGGCCAATAGCTCATGTGCGACGTCTTTCCTGGGAATTGGATGGAATGAGACGTTGTTCGACAGAATGGCTCGGCAGCGACACTTTTAAGCGAGTAAATAGCTCCTGTGCGACATGGTCCTTAAGCTGAACTGATATCCTCATTAGCTGTTATGGGTTGGACCCACAACGTATCCACGTAAGCGCGGGACCCACCACTTGTCCAGTAAGAGCGGGACCTACCTCGTCGCAGCTAGAAGCGATTCCGCCCGTGCCCGTCCGTCCGCCACCGCCCATTGCTTTCCCCTTTCCCCATTCTTCTTCTTCCTCGGGTCTCTGGCGACCTAGTGCAGATGTCCACCTCCTCGGCCACGCAATCAAACTGGCGTCAGTATGGTCCAGTGATGCTCACAAGGTGCCCTAACTGCCCACGCCCAGAGCCTCTCAAATGGTTGGTGACTAAGACGGATGAGAATGGCAATCTTGGGCGGGAGTTTGTGAAATGCTTGAGCAAACCAATGGCAGGAAGGGATGGCAAGGTTAGATCTCGGTTCTAAGCTCGTTCTTTCGCTGTTGTTTGCTTTGATTTCTCCATATTTTGTTTTTTCTCCTCGAATTTGAGATTTAGGGTTCATTTTGTGGTTTGCAGATCCTAAAGAAATGCACACATTTCGAGTGGATTGATGAATATGTTCACATGATTAAATCTGAGGGCTACATTGATTCTAGCGTGGCCGCAACCTGGGAGCTCAATTTGGGCGGGGTGCCGCAGACGGAGAATTGGGGGAGCTTGGACAGAGGGGCGGGCAGAGTTGTGCCGATGGCGAGGTACTTGGAGTCTGAACTGACCGATGAACTGAAGAAGATAAATAAAAATCAAAGGGAGATGATCGATTTGTAGAAGCAAGCAAATATCATGGCAGTGTTTTTTTATTGCCGTGTCATTGCTCTGTTTATGTTTTACTTGCTATTCATCGTCATTAGAGGGGGCATTTAGGTCTGTCCAGTGTAGATGATGTGATCTGTGCGCCATGACAAGTTCATGTATCTTAAATGAATCAGCAGTTTGGAACACAAATTATTCAGTTTTCATGTTGTGTTTCCTCTGTTTTTTGTTCTTCAGTTAACAGAGTACACACCCAAATTCAGTTTGCAGTAAAAAAACAAAATTGGGCTGCCGAGTGCGAGACCAAAGAAAGTTCAGTTTCAGTACAAAAAAAATATTCGTGGGCTGGCGAATAGATGTTGGGCCCAAAATAAAAACGACGGATTATAACTAGGCCCAAAGGTGTAATTTACAAAAGGTACTACTGATTTCAATAGGAATAACCAGGCCCAAAATTATTTGACTGGTCATGTATGATTTTCAATAGGAAATAAAAACGACGGATTATATACAACAATCCAAGTTCATTTATCTTAACAGGGTTGAACATCTAATCTGATTTGTATTATTTACAAACATGGCCTAAGCGGCCTGCAAGATACAAGTGTAAAATCTACAGAGCAAGTACTACACGGGGCAACTACACGTGAGGAACGTCGGGCACGTCTTCTGACTGCTCCTTTTCTGGGGCTTACTCGCTTGAGAACGCCTGTGATGCGTGGAACAGTGGCTGGAACAGGTTCTGGCTGCTTCTTTTCTGGCCCTTACTCGCTGTTCTTTTCTGCAGAATCGCCTATTCTGGCTGGAACGGGCCCGGCTGGAACAGGTTCTGGCTGCCAAATCGGAGCCACTTGGTCGCTGCGGCTGCGCTCCATTGTCCCCCCCTCCATTGCTGCCTTGCTGCTCCGGGCCCTGCTGCTCCTGGGTCAACCAAACGAGAGATTAGTTCCTGGTGAATGGTGACAAGATAAACACAGAACCATGAATGGTGAGAAGAAAGCATCAGCCCAATACCTGGTGCACTGCGTCACGGTCACTGATAAATATATAAACTGACAGATAGCCCCAGATAAACACATAGATGTGCACAACATAGATAAGATATAAACGGGCCCGATATAAACGGGCACGGGCATCACATAAACTGGCACAACAGTACGTAGGGCACAATAGTACGAGCGATTACAATAAACTTACAGATAAGATAGTGTTTAACATTACTGATACGATAGATAAGAAAGATTAAACTACGATAAACCCGGCATGGAGGGGCGACGGGCGCGCGTCTTCACTCCTTGTCGTCGGCCGGCGGGAGGTTGTAGGGGAGGGTGTGCATGGCGTGCTCGTTGGGCCAGATGCTGTCAAGGTCGATGAAGATGTTGTAGGTGGTGAAGCAGATGAACTCGTTCCCGCCAAACCAGACACGGCCGAGGAGGTGATACGCGTCGTAGGGGTTGCGGAAGCGGACGATCATGCCCGTTCCTCCCATGCGAGACTCGTCGATGGTGAACATCTGCGGAGTTCCCACAGGGAGGTGGCGATAGAGGGCGCGAAGGAAGAGCCCCGCGAACTCCCGTCCACCCCGCCAGCGCGACATGGCCCAGACCCGGAGCTGGTTCTCCACGACGACCCCAGCGGGGTACATCCTTTCCGGCCTGGTGCCGGGCGCTTGGAACGTCGGGCCGTGGAACTCCATGCCGGGGCTTGCGGTTGCTTGGATGTGAGGAGGGCAAGGAGGAAGATGAAGATGTGCACGGGGCAGAGGAGGGTTAAATAGCAGGTTTTGGGCTGTGTCGGTTGCGGTTCGTCGATTGAGTTGCAGCAATTAATGGATGCCGCCCATTTGCGTTTGCCTATTGGATCAAAGGGTGCGTCGCCGATTCACACACTGCGTCGAGGACTGCGTCGAGCACGGCCGCCGTTCAGACTTTCGTCGGTGCACCGCGTCGAGCACGCCCCCTCATATTCAGAGCCCATTCGGACTACGGTCCTCGATGCGCTGCTAATGGCTCTGATGCGACGCGTGCATGCATGCAGAAAAACCGACGCGTGTCATGCAACAAAGAAGCACACGAAGTCAGAGGCGCGTACGCCACATCCATGCACCGATTCATTTCCAATCGTCGGATCTTCACCGAACTGACTAGATCCAACGGACAGGCCCTCACTCGGGCCCTCGATCCAAATCCCCGCACGCCAGCCAATCAGCACACGCGGATCACGGGCGGATCAGAAACATGGCGGGGTCAGATCCAACCGCTGACTCAGCAATGATCGACGGCTATAAACATGGCGGGGTTTCGGATGGGGTTTCCGGGGTTATGGGGTTTAGGGTTGCAGTGAGCTAGGGTTGAGCACAAAAATTAAAAAAAAATCAAAAAAATATGAAATCTTCTCCCACTGTCTACTGATGCAACTACGTTGCTATAAAAAAATTGATTCATGTTATATCCATGTTTAAATGAAAAAGATTCACACAATTCATGTTATTGATGGAATGATCTAGGGTAGAGCATAAGTAATTCAAAAAAATTTCAAAAAATACAAAACCAGCGCACATTGTGTACTTATTCAACTGAGTTGCTATAAAAACTGGAAACTTGTTATATGCAAAGTTTAAAACCAAAATTCACACGTTCACGATATCGACGAAATGAGCTAGGGTTGAACATAATTAATTAAAAAAATCAAAAAAATATAAAACCAGCACACATTGTCATTTTACATCACATACTTAGCAAACAAAAATATAAAATTTGATTTTGAGTCGGTCAACGTTTTTGTGAAAAAGTTGACTATTTTTCAAATGAGCACAAATAATTCAAAAAAAATCAAAAAAAAAATCAAAACTTATGCCCATAGTCCTATTATGTTGCATAGAAATAAAAAAATAATATAAACATGGTATATATACAATTGCAGGAAAATGCCTTCAAGAAGATGGGATTTTGTTACAATGTACAATGTACTATGGAGGGGTTTAGGATGGGGTTTTCGGGGTTTAGGGTTGCAGTGGGCAAGGGTTGAGCATAAAAAATTCAAAAAAAATCAAAAAAATATGAAACTTTCTCCCACTGTCTACTGATGCAACTACGTTGCTATAAAAAAATTGATTCATGTTATATCCATGTTTAAATGAAAAAGATTCACACAATTCATGTTATTGATGGAATGATCTAGGGTAGAGCACAAGTAATTCAAAAACAATTCAAAAAATACAAAACCAGCGCACATTGTGTACTTATTCAACTGAGTTGCTATAAAAAAATGGAAACTTGTTATATGCAAAGTTTAAAACCAAAATTCACACGTTCACGATATCGACGAAATGAGCTAGGGTTGAACATAATTAATTCAAAAAAAAAAAATATGAAACCAGCACACATTGTCATTTTACATCACATACTTAGCAAACAAAAATATAAACTTTGATTTTGAGTCGGTCAACGTTTTTGTAAAAAAGTTGACTATTTTCCAAATGAGCACAAATAGTTCAAAAAAAATCAAAAAAATAAAATAAAAAACTTGTGCCCATAGTCCTATTATGTTGCATAGCAACCAAATATATATATAAACATGATTTATATACATTTACACGAAAATGCCTTTAAGAAGATGACGTTTACCCTACCTCATGAGGTCGTTTGTCACACATTTTTCATGACTATGGCTCTAACTTAACAAAAGAGCTCAGAATGATGACATAACAACCATATTTGAGTTGTTGTGGTAGCATTGAAACATCATACCCGAGTCAAAAGTTCAACTTACTCCAAATTTGAATTTAAACCGAAATTTTTATTTTTCATCAAATTTGAAATTCAGTTTGAAAACAATAATAATCAAACAAGTTTTGATGGAAACATGTGGGTACCCAACAAATTTTATTACATGCCATAAATTTCAAATGATCAACAGTTCTATCTCTTCCGACCACGCCGTGTACCCTTCTTCGCCTTGGCATTTCTTGTTTTTGGTTGTACTGCACACACAAGTTCACTGATCATCTTGGTTTTCTTCACTGGACTCGATGCTATCGCCTCATGAAACTCGATATCAGCTTCGGTTTCGACAGTTTCGACAGTGTGCACAGCTTCAGTTTCAGTTTCGACAGTGTGCACAACTTCAGTTTCGACAGTGTGCACAGCTTCAGTTTCAGTTTCGACAGTGTGCACAACTTCAGTTTCGACAGTGTGCACAGCTTCAGTTTCGACAGTTTTGACAGTGTGCACAGCTTCAATTTCGTCACTTGCAGCACCAAACTGTTCCATCCACTGACTTGTTTGCCTTCTGCTGCCACTCACTCTTGCTCTTTTTGTTGGCCAACACTGTTCAACAACAATAGGCTGACTTGGAAGCTTCCTCCTGAAAACAACAAAGCATGCCACATATTTATAATTTAAACAAAATCAGAATATGAACAAACACAAATAAACAAGCACATACTTTCTCGGATTAGGAGGAGAGAAAATGCATAGTCTGGATCTCTCTCTGTGCCCAAGTATTTGGCACCTTTTGCATCTGTTTTTGTTACCCTTTTGAGCCCTTTTTTGCTTTGCATCTTTCTTGTCCTTCTTGCCCTTCTTACTACTCCCACCTTTTTCAAACCATGCTTTGAATCTACTCTGTTTAGGTCTGCCTGCCTTTCTTTTTGTTAGAGGAGGACACATGGAATATTCAAGAGGCACTTCTGGCCACTGTTCCTGATCTGTAAGATGTGGAATTGGAGTTGCATATGCAGCTCTGAATTTTGCTACCGAATAATACTCATGCAGATATGGATGCATATTTATCTTTGGTTGGCTGGCTAAGAATAGAATGGCATGATCACATGGTTTACCAGTGGCCTGCCATTCGAGGCAACTGCAATCATGCAATTCAGTGTTAACAACATGCCTCCTTCGAGTCTTGTTATCTCTAACTTCAGCACCCCACAGTGATGATTTTTCAACAGACAAATGTGTAAGACCTGTGCTTCTGTTGACCACCTGTTGCACCACTGCTGGAAGTTTATCACCTTGCAGACAATCAATAATCTTTTTTCTCAATTCCCACAGCCGCATGAGCATGATCCTGATTTGATCAACCATGTCATGCACAGGCAAATCTTTTAGCTGCTTCACCTTGTTGTTGAAACTTTCTGCCAAATTGTTGTTGATATGGTCACACTTGATGGCGGTGTTGAATCCTGACCTGTACCATAATAAAGAATGATAGGTGTTCAACCATGTACCAAACTCCTCACATGTTGCCATTACCTTACTAAGATGATATGAATGTGTCTGTTTAGTGTAAGATCTTGTTGCTGGCCACATTCTCCCAAATTCACCTCCTCTGAATTTTTTGATCAAATTCATCCACAAATGGCCGAAGCACTCCCTTTGCTCAGCATGTGGGAACACATTTTTAACTGCATTTTCTAGACCTTTGCATGCATCTGTGTGTATTGCCAAAGGTGACACTAGCCCTAAGCATCTTTTCAACTGCATCATGAACCATGTCCATGAAGCCTCTATCTCTGACTGAAACAAGCCAATAGCAACTGGAAACATCCAGTTATGTCCATCTAGAGCATTACATGCTGCCAACTGACCATTCCACTTGCCTGTCAAAAATGATGAGTCTATGCTCAAATATGGACGTCATCTTGCTTTGAAGCCATCGATGCAAGGCTTTAAAGCCATAAAATTTTTGGAGAAATAAACCTTGCCATCCTCTGATACCTCAGTATCTATCTCGACAACACTGCCAGGTGACCTTTTCTCCACCTCTGCTTTGAAATTGAAAAGCAGCCTAAATGTGTTTGCCCAATCACCATACAAATTCTTCATTGCCCTTTGTTTAGCCTTCCACACTGTGGTATAATGCAGTTTAATGTTGTACAACTTTTCCAAGTCTACTTGGAGTCTTTTTGCAGTAGTGTTGGGTGTTTTGGCAAAAATTGGAGTTATCTTTTCTGCAACCCAAATCTGTGATGTCATGCTTGATTTTTTCTGTGAACTTGTGAGACAAGTATGTTTATTAGGGATTTGGTTAACCCTGACAGTACTTCCATCAGGCTGCAGTCTAGCAGATATGTACCACTTGCAAGCCCTCCTACCACTACCATCAAAACCTCTGCACTTAGCATAAAACTTCTTTCTATCAGTCCAAACTGTCTTGGCATCAAACTGATGTCTGACTGCATAAGTCTTGAAAGACAACCTGAACTCATCCATGTTTGGCCACAACTTCCCCACTCGAATGACAGGGTTTTCCTTGTCATACACATGCACTAGCTCTTCATCATGTGCATCATCTACATCATCTGCAGCATCTTTCATCAAGTGTTCATCTACATCACTCAATTCTCTGTCATCATTATCACTTGTATTAGCTTCATCCCTCTCCTCCTCATCTCTGTCATCGACTGGAATGCCAAATAGTTTGACCATCTCAGTGTCAGCAATTGGTGCAATGACCAAATCAGTAGGCTCCTCCAACTCAACTGCATTCCAATCAACAACATTAACATTTCCCTCTTCTGCATGTGCATTAGCTCCATCGGCTATTACTGTTAGATCCGTAATAATGGGAACGATATGCCTCTGCGAAGCCCAATCATCATCTGCCTTCTGCATAGACAAGTGTGACGGCACATAACCTACCTTCGAGTCAATATTCAGATCAACGAGCTCAGCAAAAAATTCAGCCCTGAGGCTTGCCCAGCCCTCTTGCCTATCGATTTCAACAACAATATCTTCACCATCTTCAATTCTGACATACTCTCCTTTGAAATCATCATACCGCAATAGTGAAACCTCTTGCTCTGGACCCCAAAGCACAGTTTCCCCAATTTTCTCCACCAATTTCCTCACTGCCTTCTCTTCCATCGACTGTATCTCATTGGGATCAATTTATGCACAATCAACCTCCCATTTCACAATTGTGTCTCTCTAGATGTTCTCAATGCTACCATCAACTAATTTTGCCGTCGATGGAAAGAAATTGATTGCAAATTCAAATGTTTCAGCAGCATTCCCTCTGTTATAGGCGGGCGGGCAGCGTTAGACAGAGCAAAGATTGCCTTCAATCGCACTCACAAAATGGGCGGAAGGGAGGCGCATTACCTGTTCGAAGCTGAATCTGGCGGCTCCTTCTCGACCTGACCACGGGCTCCTCTCACCGCGCCGCCCCCTCTCACCTTCTATCGATTTCACCAAGCAAAACAGAGAGCTCAGATCTACAAGGCGGAGTGGATTGGGACTAGAGTATCGAATTCACTCACCACCATGGCCGCCGGCGCCGCCGAAAGGGGGCTACGCCGAGAAAGAGGGCTCCTCCGCCGTAGGAGCTGAAGATGTCGGGCAGTTTCGGACAGCTCTAGTCGGGTAGTTTCACGAGATGCGGTGCTAATTAATTTTGGCCCAAATTAGGTAAGACATGACTTAACGCAAATTGAACTAGTTGACTAACATTTTATCGCATGTGTGGCCGTGAGCTATTTTCTCCCTGCAAACCGTCGCACGAGAGCTATTTCATCGAAAGATGTCGCACTGCTTCCAATTTCTAGGAAAGACGTCGCACAGGAGCTATTGGCCCATTATTTCCAGCGCGGTGACCAAGGCACCATATTTTAGACCCGTGGAGACAAAACTACCGCTGATATTAGTACAATGGAGGAAATCAATTAGCTGCCATTCCACCGATTTGACAGCCCGCATGCGGATATCCTTCCATCCTTGCATGGCTCATGCAACTCCATATCCCATAAAATCTGAAAGCAAGGTACCACATGTAGATATCCTTCCATCCTTGCATGGTACATGCAACGTGATATGCCATCAAATCTGGAAGCAAACCTTGGAGGGAATTGGCTTGGCGCGGCTATAGTAAAACTGGAGGGAATTGCATGGCGCCAACACAATGCATATTTGAAACCTTGGAGGGAATTGGCGTGGCGCGGCTATAGTAAAATGGATCTGCCTCCTCCTTCTTCCCGTGCTTTTAGCCATCTTCTCCTTCTTCTAGCATGTGGCCATGAAAATAAAATACTTCGACAACATGGTCGATCTAGACTCACATACAGCTCCTAATTGGGATTCAATCGAGGAAAACAAAGATAGTGCACGCGATCTTGGATACGACTACGAGTAGATAGCTTCCGACGACTCCGACGACGGTATGTTCTTTTGCAATCCGACCTTCGATAGGACACTTCGTTGTTCATAGCTGGAGAATGTTTAATTGATGGATTCATGTAGAACTTGAGGATGCCATCGTACGTGCATCGCCGGACCAAGCCGCGGGAGCCCGCGGACGCGGGCGCGCCGAACGCGCCGGCGGGTGTGGACGCAGGAGCGACCAACGCACCGACGGGTTTGCACGCGGGCGCGGCCAACGCGCCGATGGACGCGGCCACACAGTGGATGAAAAGCAGTTTTCACTAGTACGTACTGGATGCATTCAGTATTCGGGTGTTCTTTTTTCATTCTGTATGCATCACGCAGTGGAGTAGAATTGTTTTCTGAAACTTGACCTGTTGTATAATCATTTACTGACAGTTCGATCGCCGGGGCGACGGTGTACAACGCCACGCAGAGGACGGAAAGCAGTGCAAGCTGCCGGTGAATCCATCAGACAAGTGGTGGCCGGTGTCCTTTCGCACGACGGTGTCGCGGAAAAGTAGCGAGACCTTCTATCCGGGGACGATCCGGATTGGTACCACCATAGCGTACCTCTTCGACAATGAACGTATTATCATCGATACTCGTGCGCGTCGTACCGGTGAGGTATTCATGCAGGGAACGGCTGTCATGTTCCCCTGCCATCTCGCGAACATTGCCGCTGGTGACCAAAGAGTTCATGCCGCAGGTCCTATGTCCATGCATGACTCTGGCCATAGAATGGAAGCTGCTGGTGGATGGGATGGCTCGGAAGGAGAAGAACCTGTCAGTACTGCTCGCGGTGCACAAGATGACGTGCTAAAACGCGTGAGTATAGCACTACTTGTTGGTTCTGTCATCGGGCGTGGCCGGGGAGGTGACGATAATGACGTCGGAGATGGCAGTGACGCTCGACGTGGGCTGTGTTTGGATACTCTAACCGGGTTAGAGGTTAGAGTTAGATTCTAACCCTTAACTAATCTGAACTAGCTCTAACCAAAGAGGTGTTTGGATGAGAGGGTTAGATTGACAATAAATGCTCTTTTTTAATAATTTGGCTACTTTTGTCCATATTGACTGCCGGATTTGGTGTGCCCGGTCGTTGTGTGGCCTTGTCTCGCTCATAAATCAAGTATAAAAAAGATGATAAAAAATAATTTGTCCGTACAAATTTGATGTCCCACTTAAACATACAAGTTGTCAATCGAAGTTTGAAAAAATATTACAGTCCATGAAACAAAGCATGAGCTAACTCATCACGGAAGGCATTCATGTTAACATCTTCAACAAGAGGTTCGTCTTCTGGCCATGCAGACGCAGAAGAATCCGGCATTGGGTTATAATTTTCATCGGCATCACAGGCATCAAATTCCCTATCCGCAATTCTGCTCTCACGAATGAAATTATGAAGAGCCATACAAGCAACGATAATTCTAGTTTGCTTGTCCTCTGGAAATATTGGCATGTTCAACAAAATTCTAAATTTTATCTTCAACACTCCAAATGATCGCTCAACGACATTCCTAACTTTGGCATGTGCATGGTTGAAGGTTTCTTTCAAACCTTGCGGCGGCGGTCTGTTTTGCCATTGCTGGACATGGTATCTTGTACATCTGTATGGTGAAAGGTAGCCTGGCGGGTTTGGGTACCCCGCATCAACCACATAATACTTCCCTACATAATGTGAAAGGAACACAGTGATACTAAGATGAACAAGTGTAATTGTAAAAAAAATGTTGCAAGACAGTTCAACTAGCAAACCTGGTGGTGGATGTGGAAATTTGTGATGATGAGTAGTTATGGCATCTTTGAAAACTCTCATGTCATGTGCTGAACCAGGCCATCCCGACATCACAAATGTAAATCTAATGTCAAAATCACAAACAACAAGCACATTTTGACTGGTTTTGTTGTGCATGTTCAAGTATGGAATCCTCTTACTCTTATCCACCACAACATTCACATGTGTCCCATCTATAGCTCCTATGCAGTCATTGAAGTGTGTCCAGAATGATGGATTTTCTAAGTTTGGTGCACCTCTGAAAATGTTGGGTCCTTCGGTACAATTATGTCATGTGCTAACCTAAGGAGGCATGTCAAAACTCTATTAAATGTCCTACTTACTGTCTCCATGGACCTCCTAAAACGATTCTCTGCTTGTCTAACTCACTGTGGTGCTCCAACAATCCATAAAAACATAGCTAAAGCCTCTACATATGTCATTCTTGTAGTCGACTTCAAGCAATATGATTGCACCAAAGTATTATGCAGCCTGTTAAACAAAGCTCTCTCAATCCTAAACATGTTATAGCATTGGGTATCCGGGCTAGTGTGTCCTTCACCCAATCCAAACCAGAATTTGTACCACGTAACATGTAATATAACACATGTAATATGATATGTACGCACATAATATAACATGTTATGTTATGTACGCGCATAATATAACACATGTAACATGATATAACATAATATGTACGCACATAATATAACATAATATGTACGCACATAATATAACATAACATAACATAATATGTACGCACATAATTCAACACACATAATAGGTTCATAATAGGTTCATAACATAACATAATAGGTTCATAGCATAACATAACATAATAGGTTCATAACATATCGTAGAATAGTGGGCCATAAAAAACTACTCCAAATTTTTGTCCCTGCATCATTTCTTGAAGTAACCCAACCTAAGCTCGCGAGTTAATAGGCCACAAAAGAACTCCCTTTGGTACTCCGTTTCAAACATCTTGGACATAGCATAGACGGAGTCAACTGTTTGCTCAATGCCACACTCAAATGCCAACTCCTGACACCTCTTCACAGAAAATGCAGCCTTCTCATTTGCATGTTTCTGCATTTGCTTAGTGTTGGCTGCGACAGACTCCTTGAAGGTACTAGCTATGTCCTTCACAATCTTCACCATTGGGCTCTTGCTCTTCTTCACTGGACTGGTCAGAGTGCTTGAAGTGCTTGATGACCTCTTGCATCTCTGGCTCCTTTGGTTGCTTGCACTTGTAGGTGTTACTTGAAACTCCTCTTCCTCTTCTGCCCCTAAATCTTGCCCTTGATTCTGACCATAATCATCTCCAGGCACAAAAGCAGTGCTTCCATCCACAGTGTAACCTCTGAACAATTGTTCAAGCAACTCCTCATTTGCTGGAGGACCCCACTGCAACTTCCTTAGATATGGTTTTTTCTGCATGAAAGTGGAAAATCAAAACTAGTTAAGATATGAGAGCACACTTCAGAATTTAAGTAAAACTAGTTAAGATATGAGAGCACACTGCATGAAATGTGTACCTCTGTGTGTGTTATCCAGAATTCAGAGTCAGCATCAATGATTCCATCTGGTTTTCTCCCCAACCCTGTATGCACTTGCATGAATCGCTAGAAAGAGTATGTGTTCTTGAGTACGACTATCTGATGCTTCACCTGCAAACGTGTATATAGCAAACCCCTTCTAGCAAGTAAGCAATCGATAACGGCTTGGTACCCTTCAGCATTCATCAATGTACCATTATACGTTCCTGCTGTACGCTGCTCGATGCACAATTCTAACAAGGAAGCACTATTAACATCATTCCATTGGGCTCGATTCCTTTGGCTCACCGGTGGACCTTCGAAGCTTGCTAACTCTTCGACATCGTCCTCCAATTCTTCATCATCATTGTCGAAGGGAGCGCCGGAGCCGGATGCTTGCCCACGGATGGCACTCCGCGATGCCCGTGAAGGTGGTACACGCTGGCCGCCACGGCTGGTATGCTGGTTACGGCGGCCAGGTGCCGCGGCCGCCGAGTTGGCGCGCTGCCGAACGCCACCGCCACTGCTTCCTCCTCCGCGACCGGCTACCGCCGACGAGGAGCCGCCGAAGTTCAGTTGCCTGGCCAAGGGTGCTGACGAGTTCGCCCATCCGTCTCCGGTACGCGGTGGCCGATAGGGAGGGAGTCCGGCGGCCCTGCCTCATCGAGGGAGGAGCTCGTCGTCGCTCTGGAGAAAAGCTTCGTACATCCCAAGCCCCGGGAACCCCTCCGATGCCGAAGCTTGAGAGTTGTGGTCGAGACCGGCACGGGTAGCTGGGCCGCTTGCCGACGGGTGCGAACTCCACAAATTCGAAATCTTCTCTGTCCATTGTAGCTGGGTCACACGAACACTTTCAGAGGCTAATATTTTCAGCAAAAAAACATCAACACACACACACACACGCACACACACATACATACCTGCAGGATGAGGTGCCGGCTGGGGGCGACGGGACCGTCGCGCTCCGGCGACTCGGGTGGGTCGGGGCGGCGCGGGACGGACTGGGGCGGAACGGCGCGGGGCGGGGTGCTGAGGCCGACGGCTGGGGCGGGGTGGGGTGGGGCGGGGCGCTGCGGTCGACGGCTGGGGCGGGGCGGGGCGGGGCGGTGCGCTGCGGCCGGCGGCTGGGGCGGGGCGGGGTGGCCGGCGGCGGCGCGGTCCGGTGAGGAGGGAGGGAGCTACGGGAGCGGGGTTGGTGGGAGCGACGGGAGCGGGGTTGGTGGGAGGCAGGATCTGGTGCGGCTGGATGGTGAATTTGTTTCTTCTTTTTTTGGTCCTCACCTAAGTCTAACTCAAAAAAGCACCTCTTGGATGGGTTAGATGCATCTAACCAACTCTAACCCTACCTGTTTGGATTTTTGAGGGTTAGATAGCTCAAATCTAACCCACTCTACCTCTAACCCTAGGATCCAAACATGACCGTGGTCGGCGACTCTTGGGCTTGGCTGGTCGCGGTAGAATGCGCCCAGCTCTCACGAAGTGGCAAGACAACCATACCGAAGGTGCTCCATCTCTTGTATTCCGTGTGGACTTGAACAATACCGAAGGAGTAAATGGCAGTGGCAATGATACAACTAGCCCAGCAGGGAACATCAACCCATGAATCCGTGTGGACTAGGCCAAAGACGTTATTCCGGAGAGTGATCATGCAGTACAAGCTAAACTCGATGGCAACGGCGACAACAATGGTTAGTCTACTCCACGAGTAACTTAAGTTAGTCCATGTTTGATGCCATTGTTAGTAATCTGCCGCACTTAATTTGTTGTGAGTAATTTGTTAACCGAAGGAGTAACTCATTTGTATAAATGTTCTGTAGGCTCAAATGGTAAACAAAAAATTATGTCTAACGTTGACACAACGTTTTTAAAATTATGTCTAACGTTCTGTAGGGTTCCGACGCTGAGCACTTCACGGCCTTATTGACGGCGTCGACACCCGCCTTGAAAGAATTTGTAGACCGGATGTTGAGCACCATCTGTACGCAATAATCCGACATGTCGGACACCGGGTAGATTGGTTGCGGCCGCATCATGCGAATTCTGTTTGGCGAGCTTGATGTCGGTGGACAACCAAGGCGACGAATCCTCGGCGAAACGTTGGCGGCGGTCTTGTACCTCACTAAAGAGACCCAAAGACTTGTCACTTTCGTCCTCCTCTTGGCTGAAAGCATGCACCATTGAACTGAATTCTTGTTCCCTTGGTGTGAACGCATCCATGACGTAGATAAGAAAGGCCAATGGTGGTTTTTTTTACAAAAATGTTAGACATACAAAGAGTTACATAAGGTTACATGCTGACTAGGATTCTTTCTTTCTAACTAACCACTCCCCCCTAATTTTCAAGGAGGGTGGGGTCCTCATTCCCCTTAATATCCAATCAAAATCCACCTCTTTGTAAAACCTATGTAAACTTTTGTATGTGTAGCATTTCTGTGTTTTTTATGCTGGCAACGAAGGATGGTAAAGAATGGATAGCATAACCAACGATCTCATTGCATGCAAAAGATTCTTTCCTAACTACGACGATTAACTATAGTAAAAGATCATGTTTTTTTTGATCGGCCAAGATTTTAGCTTAGGAGATGTTAGCTTTCCATATGTGTCTGGTGGAGGTGTAAACATGGAATTCTCTTGGATTAGACTATATACACCTTACATTCTGGAATTTTAGTAAAAAAAGTACACTTTAGATAAAGGAACAGAGGGAGTAGTTAGCACCAATGTATGCCTCTGTTCAGGAAGAGTTATTGTTGACAGACAAATAACCGAGAGCATACTATGGGAAACCCGCAATTGGAAAGTTTGAAAGTAAGGGACAACTATCTACAAGAGAGCTCTAGAAAGCTAAGGAGTTGAAGGAATACAATCGTGCAAATGGTTTATGTTAGAAATGTGGGGATAAATTCATCCCATGCCACACTTGTAATCAGTAGACTCTGCCCGGGGGGACAATTAGAAGCTGCAGACCTAGTGGATCCTCATGAGATAATTTATGATGAAATGCTGGATGCTTTGGTCACTCACAATTCTGAAGAATGTTCTACTATCTCTACTAATGCTTTGTCACGTGCTGCTCATCCTAAAATGATTCAATTGAGAGCATTAGTGGAAAATCAAGTGGTGCTCATACTTATTGACTGTGGCAGTACTCACACTTTTGTGGATCCAGCTTTAGTGAATAGGGTAGCAGTGAAAACTGAGAAACTGCCAATGCCCTTGCAAGTTAGAGTGGCAAGTGGAGATCTGGTATCATGTACTCACATGATACCTTAGTTGACTTGGTGGTTCAACAATACCATGCAAGTTCTTCCTTTGGGTGGGCATGACATTATCCTGGGTATGGATTGGTTGGAGAAATGGGAATGATGAAATGTCACTGGGCTGAAAGATGGATACAATGTCAACATGAAGGTCAAGAAATCAGACTGCAAGGAATCCTGCCAGTAAAACAAGACCAACTTTAAGAGATATCTGTTGAACAACTCCTCAAGTGGGAAGAGCAAATGATGTGTGGGCTGCAGCTATTTTGAACCACATTGTTATGGCACCATGTGTGGAAGTACCTCCTGCAGAAAACAACTGTTGACAAAGAATCAAACAGTATTTCAAGAGCCTAAAACACTTCCTCCTCATAGAGCCTTGGATCACTCTATTCATCTGGTCCGTGATGTTGTACCAGTCAACTGCACGCCCTACAAATATTCTCCACTACAAAAGGATGAGATTGAAAGACAAGTGGCAGAGATGTTGAAAGCTGGTTTGATCACACCGAGCATCAGTTCTTTTGCCTCTACTGTTCTTTTGGTCAAGAAAAGGGATGGTACCTGGAGGTTCTGTGTGGACTACAGAAGGTTAAATGCCCTAAGTATTAAGAATAAATTTCCTCTGCGTGTGATTGATGAGTTACTGGATGAATTGGGGGGCTCTAAATGGTTCTCCAAGTTGGACCTTAGAGCTGGATACCATCAGATCAGGATGAAGGCAGAGGATGAGTTTAAAATTACTTCTAAAACACATCATCGGCAATTTGAGTTCATAGTAGTCCCTTTTAGTTTGGCCACACCTCGAGGCACATTTCACTGTGTGATGGATTTTGTATTTGTTGACCCCAACAGAAAGTATGTGTTAGTATTCATGGATGACATTTTTGTTTTCAGTGAAACTTTTGAGGAATACCTGGACCATACACAGTTTGTGTTTGATATTCACAAAGAACATCGCTTATATGCAAAGGAAAGCAAATGTGTTTTTCTCAACAATCCATGGAGTACTTGGATCACATTATATCTCACAAAGGAGTAGCAACTGATCCTGCTAAGAGTGAAGCTATGCTCAAATGGCCTGTCCCAGCAACAGTCACTGAACTGAGGTGTTTTCTAGGACTAACTAGGTATTACAGAAAGTTTATCCGGAACTATGAGTTGTTAGCAAAATCTCTCACTGCTTTGCTCAAGAAACAAGCTTGCATATGGTCTAAATGTGCAGAACAGGCTTTTCAAAGCCTCAAACAGGCTATGGGAAACACTCCTGTGCTAGCTCTGCCAAATTTAAAAAAAACCTTTGTGGTGAAAACTGATGCATGCAACACTGGAGTTGGAGCTGTGCTGTCTCATGAAGGACACCCTATTTCTTACTACAACAAGGCTTTGTGAGTGGCTAGACAAAAAACTTCAATATGTGAGAAGGAATTCTTAGCTATTATGATGGCAGTTGACAAATGGAGATCTTATTTGTCTAGGGCACCTTTTGTCATCAAAGCAGATCACCAGAGCTTGTGCCATCTAGGTGATTAGCATTTAACTTCAGATCTTCACAGAAAAGCAATGGCAAAGTTGGTGGGACTGGAGTTTACCATTCAGTATAAGCAAGGAGTGGAAAACACAATAGCATATGCTTTGCCAAGAGTGGCTCATCTGTTTGCAGCTCAGTCCATATATATGTACACCACTTTGGCTGCAAGAAATTTTAAACTCCTATACAATGGATCCTTTGGCTCAGAATATGTTGCAAAATTGGCTTTGGATGCAAATGCTTGCCCTTGGTTCCGGCTCCAAGAAGGACTCATTAAGCATGCGGACAAGATTTCGGTAGGAGAAAATATGGGACTACAGACCAAGCTCATCCAAGCTTTTCATACAAGTCCCATTGGTGGACATTCAGGCATTTTATCCACTTATCACAGAGTGAAACAATTGTTCAGCTGACAGGGTTTAAAGTTAGTAGTGGAAATTTTTGTCAAACAGTGTGGTATCTGTCAGCAGGCTAAACATGAATTGTGCAAAAAAACCAGGCATGCCACAACGTTTGCCCATACCCGATAGCCCTTGGCAGGAAATTAGTATGGATTTCATTGAAGGATTGCCTAAGTTTGATGGATACTCAACCATTCTGGTGGTGGTTGATCGTTTCACCAAAGTGAGTCACTTCTTGCCATTGAAACACCCATTTCCTACTGCATGAGTAGCCAAAGCTTTTCTCAACAACATTGTCAAGTTGCATGGTCTACCTTTGGTTATTGTGGCTGACAGAGACAAAATTTTCACTAGTGCTTTCTCGAAAGAATTATCCAAGGTTTGGGGTACACAGTTGCACATGAGCACAACTTATCACCCACAAATAGATGGACAAACTGAGAGGGTCAATCAATGTTTGGAGATGTACTTGAGGTGTAATGTGCATGATTCTCCAACCAAACAGGCATTGGTTGCCCCAGGCAGATTTTTGCTATAATACAACTTATCACTCTTCATTGGGTTGCACTCCTTACAAGGCACTCTATGGCCATGATCCCAATGTAAGCCAGTTAGTGGGTCATCACAGTTCTAGTGATGCAGATGTGCAAACTTGGTTAAATGAGCATACTCAGCACAAAACAACACTAAAGGAACATCTCGCAAAAGCTCACTGCAAATACAAACACTTTGCAGGCAAGAAAAGGTCTGAAAGAGTGTTTGCTGTAGGAGAGATGGTGTACTTGCGGTTGTAGCCATATGCTCAATCTTCAGTAGTCAACAAGCCATGCCCGAAGTTAGCTCTGATGTATTTTGGGCCACATAAAATCCTGGACAAAATTGGGGAAGCAGCTTACATGCTAGACTTAACTAGAGACAACGTGGTCCATCTTGGATTTAATGTGTCTTAACCCAAAGGACATGTACCCGATCATACTCCAGCGTTCACTGTGTTACCCAAGCGAGTGGATGTGGCACTGTCCGGGATGCTATCGGAAGTAGTGCTTGATCGTCGTTTGATGAAGAAAGGAAATGTGCCTTACCTCCAAGTGTTGGTCAAATGGTCAGGAGTTCGAGCTACATCCGTAACTTGGGAAGACTATGAAGTGATCAAAGCCAAGTTTCCAAATGCTCCAGCTTGGGGACAAGCTAGTTCTTTAGGGGCGGGTACTGTAAGTATTGCGGTACTTACAACACACTCACGTTCGACTAAAGCGACGGATAGGAGCGAAGGTTAGTGCCTTGGAAGGGTGTAGGAGGAAACTTGCGCGATTAGTGGGCCGTCGAGCCGAGTGTTGGTGTAACGCCCAAGATGCGATTCTATCCTTATTTTGGCGCGAGGGCCTCGATAGTGATAGAAGCGCATCTCGTCATTTCGCAAGAATGAATATTGTTACAAGTACATGTACTGAAGAGAAGAGTATATGGATTGGCTTACACTCGCCATAAGCTACATCAGAGTCACATCAGTACAATACATAAACATCATGAAGAAGAGCAGGGTCCGACTACTGACGAAAACAAACGAGAAAGAACGATGTCCATCCTTGCTATCCCAGGCTGTCGGCCTGGAACCCTTCCTAGATTGATGATGAAGAAGAAGAAACTCCAAATGAACAATCAAAGCGCTCGCGTCAAGTAAACTTTACATGTACCTGCAACTGGTGTTGTAGTAATCTGTGAGCCACAGGGGACTCATCAATCTCATTTCCAAAGGTATGAAGACTAGCAAAGCTTAATGGGTGAGGTATGGTTAAGTGGTGAGGTTGCAGCAAGCGACTAAGCATTTATTTCGTGGCTAACTTACGAGTACAAGAATAAAGAGGGGGAAGATCTACGCATAGCGGACGTGAACTACTGATGATCAAATGAATGATCGTGAACACCTACTTACGTCAAACATAACCCCACCGTGTCCTCGATCGGAGAAGGAACTCATGAAAGAGACAGTCATGGTTACGCACTCAGTTGGCATATTTTAATTAAGTTAACTTCAAGTTGTCTAGAACCAGTATTAAACAAAGTTTCCACGTTGCCACATAACCGCGGGCATGGCTTTCCGAAAGATTTAACCCTGCAGGGGTGCTCCAACTAGTCCATCATAAATTACCACAAGCCGCATAGAAATCCTCGATCACGAAACTCGCGATCTCGTCGGATTCCTTAGTGGAATATCTCAACTCTGAGATTACCCAAAGCATCACCGGAATCCCGATGCACGAGATATTTCGTCAAAGGTAAAACTAATCCAGCAAGGCCGCCCGACGTGTCGACGAACCCGATAGGAGCCGCGTATCTCGTTCTCACGACACGACGGATGGGTCACACTAGGGGTACACTACTGGAAATCAATTTTTTGCCGTCTGCCAAATCTTTGCCGTCTGCTGGCTGATGGCAAAGAGTGTCTTTACCGTCAGCTCCCAGAAAGCAGACGACAAAGAACTGGCTGATGGCAAAGAAAGTCTTTGCCAGCACTCAATTCTTTGCCGTCTGCCGCAGACGGCAAAGAAGGGGCCAGCAGACGACAAAGATGCTCATCTGGCCGGGGAAACATTAGGTCAAACTACGCCCTTCTTTGCCGTCTGCTGGCGGACGCCAAAGATGCCAGAGGCAGACGACAAGGAGTATAGACCCTTTGCCGTCCGCCAGCAGACGACAAAGTTCATGACTCTACTAACGGCCGTCCCGCCCCCACCCCGGCCCTCTCTCTCTCAAACGGTCACTCTCTCTCTCCTCCCCCGATCCACACCACCGCCACCACCGTCGCGCCGCCGTCCCCACAGCCCCCGTCGCCGCCCCGCAGCCCCTAGGCGCCGCCCCGGTGCCCACAACCCCCCGACAGCGCCCCCCACCACCCCTGGCGCTGCCGCCCCGGTGCCCACAGCCCACGACAGCGCCCCCCACCGCCCCTTCTCCCGGTGACCTGCCGCCGGAGCTCGCCCCCTCCTCCTCCCTGCGACCCCCTCCTCCACAACCGCCCCTCCTCTCCGTGCCCCTGCTCAACCACCGCCCTGGTGCCCTCCTCCCCGCGACCCCCTATCATCCACCATTGCGCCACCCCTCGCCCTGGTGCCCTCTCCCCCCCGCGACCCCCTCCTCCACCAGCTCCGGCCAGGTCACCCACCGCCCCGACCGTCACCGCCCCGGCTACCCACTACTAACCAAGGTATTTTTTCCTTTTTTGCTAATTAATAGATTTCGTGGTATATATAGTTTAGTTGGTAGGTTAGTTAATTAGTAGATTTAGTGGTAGTTTAGTTAGTTGGTAGATTATCTTTAGTTAGTTGGTAGATTTAGTTAGTTAATTAGTAGATTTAGTAGGTAGTTTAGTGGTAGATTCTGTTTTATTAATTAGTGGTAGCTAGATTCTTTTTTAGTTACTTAGTGGTAGATTATGTTTTTGTTATTTTTTTGCTGTTTAGTGTTGTATAGGTTTAGCGATAGGTTTAGTTGGCTTGGTTAGTTAGGTTAGTTAGTTAGTTAGCTTAATAGAAAGAAGAGGAAGACGTAGAAGAAGAGGAGGAGGAGAAGAGGAGAGGAGGAGGAGGAGGAGGAGAAGAAGAAGAAGAAGAAGAGGAGGAGAAGAAAAAAACAAGAAGGAGAAGAAGAGAAGAAGAGAAGAAGAGCAGAAGACATAATTAGCCCATTTAGCTCCAAAATGCCATAATAAGTCCAAAATGGCATAAGAACCTTGGTTAGCTCATGAATATTATATTCTTAGCTTGTTTTCCTCTAAAATGACATAATTAGCCCATATAGCTCCAAAAAGACATAATTAGATAATTTAGCTCCAACAAGAGGAGAAAAGGAGAAGAAATAGGAAAAATGAAAAGAAAGAAGAAGAAGAAGAAGAAGAAGAAGAAGAAGAAGAAGAGAAGAAAAATGCCTTCTCCTTCTTCTCCTCCTCCTCCTTCTCCTTCTTCTTTATTTCTTCTTCTCCTCCTCCTCCTCCTCTTTCTTCTCCTCTTTCTTATTCTCCTTACCTTATTTTCCCCAACAATGAGATAATTAGCCCATTTAGCTACAAAATGTCATAAAAACCTTGGTTAGCTCATGAATATTATATTCTTAACTTGTTTTCTTCTAAAATGACATAATTAGCATATTTGTGTTGATCAGGTGGATTTACATGTGATAGTTGTCTCGTCGCTGTGAGGTCTGACTGTGCGAAGACCTCCCCGTGCGTTGTACGAGCTCCGCCCTTGCATTCGTGGGTCAGTACAAATTTCATCTCCTCCTCGCCCCTTCATTTACTGTGGCTCGGTTTCCGGATGAAACTTTCTAGATTTAGGTAATTAAATCAATTTATCAGTATGCATGACCAGTATGCGTCTCCCGTTCGAAAGGGCGACATCTATAAATATGCATGTCTTTGCATATTTATAACCGCTATCCTTTCGAATTGTTCAACATTATCCATGGACAGCCCGAGTATGTGTAGATTGGGTTTGTTTTCCCGTATGCAGTGCTCTGGATCCGATGCGGAATTTCTCAGTGCCTCCCTGTTGTTCTCCGGATGCACATCCTCTCTGTTTATTGCGGAGACGTGTATTAGGAGAACAACGGGGAGGTGCTGCCGAAATTTTGCATTGGATCCGGAGCAGAGCATGGGAAAACGAACCCAATCTACACATACTCGGGTGGGATTAGGACCTATCTTTACCTATTAGCGTGTAGGTTGCGTGGACGTAATAAAAATGGCGAACCTGATTAACCGATGAATATAAATGCTAAATTATATATAAATATATTTCTTCTGTCTTTAGTAGCTAGGCAAGATGAGTGATCGTGCGTGGATGTATACCGGTCACCCTAGTCAGAAAGAGATGACGAAAGAATGGTTTGTAAAAACAAAGGAATTTGTGAAAGCCGCATTCGCAAATGGCCTGGAAAGAAACTATTGCCCCTGTCCTGGATGCGACAAATATAAAAAGACGATAGAGGCTGTAATAATTAAACACCTGCAGAGGAGGGGTTTTAAGCCTAATTATACGGTATGGACATTTCATGGTGAGTCTATACAATGCACAAGAGCTGAGGTGGTCCGTCGTCGCACCGACGAGCATGGTACCGGGATCGAAGACATGGTGCAAGACTTTGATGATGCTCGGGATTCGGAATATGAGATGGAGGAATCTGCAAAGGCCTTTTATGAAATGTTGGAGTCTTCAAAACGTCCTCTCTATGAGCACACTGAGCTCTGTCAGCTGGATGCAATTGCACAAGTAATGGCTCCGAAGGCTCAGTTCAACTTGGGAAGAGAATGCTACGACGCGATGATGACACTATTTGGACGCTTCCTACCCAAAGGCCATGTCATGCCTGCAAACCTGTACCAGTCGGACAAAATACTTCGTGTACTTAAGATGCCCTATGAGAAGATAGATGCATGTGAGAAAGGATGTGTCTTATTTAGAAAGGAGTATGCACACTTGGACTATTGTCCCAATAGCGAGTCTTGCAGGTATATTGTGGTAGACAACGGTATGTTTGAGAAGAGGCAGACCAAAATCGGAGTTAGTGTTCTTCGGTATATGCCAATCGTACCAAGACTTCAACATCTTTTCATGGTCGAAGAGACAGCCAGACAGATGACATGGCACAAATTGGGCAAAAGAACCGAACTAGATGCGGATGGGAATAAGATGGTGGTACACACATCGGATGAGGAAGCATGGAAACATTTCGATGGATTGCATCAGGATAAAGCGGAAGATCCAAGGAATCCTCGAGTCTGCATCGCCAAGGATTGTTTTAATCCCTTCGGCATGACGACAACCAAATATAGTTGTTGGCCTGTATTTGTCATTCCAATCAATCTCCCCCCGGACAGATTATGCAAAGAAAGAACATATTTTTGACGTTGATAATTCCAGGGCCCAATTATCCGGGGAAGAATATGAATGTATACCTACAGCCGCTTAAGGATGAATTGGAAGAAGCTTGGGATAATGGGGTCAAGACATACGATGCCGCTAGAAAACAAAACTTCAAAATGCATGTGTGGTACATGTACTCTATGCATGACTTACCGGCGTATGCACTATTCTCTGGATGGTGTGTGCATGGAAGGTTCCCGTGCCCCCAATGCAAGGCAGCTCTTCAGTTTCATTGGTTGCAGGAGGGTCGGAAGTATTCTTGCTTTGACTTGCATAGACAGTTCCTGGATCCTGACCATCAGTTCAGAAAAGACAAGAAGAACTTTACCAAAGGTAAAGTTGTAAAAAACTTGGCACCACCTGCGTTGACAGGCCAACAGATCCTGGATCAGTTAAACGCCCTCGAGCCTGATCCAGAGCGTCCAGGGTATTTCAAGGGGTATAATTCAAAACATGCCTCGACTCACAAGCCATGCTTCTGGGATCTGCCTTACTTCAAAGACCTCCTTCTTCCACACAATATCGACATGATGCACACTGAAAAGAATATCGGAGAGGCTATTTTTGGTACATTGTTCGACATAGATGGGAAGACAAAGGATAATACTAAGGCTAGAGTCGATCAAGAGACACTATGTCATAGACCGTTACAAAACATGCGAGAAGGCAAAGGAAAGCAGAAGTGGTCGAAGCCAAAGGCCTGGTTCAATCTCTAGAAGGCCAGCTATGAGGGAAATTATCTTGTGGGTCAAAATGCATTTGATGTTCCCCGATGGGTATGCAGCGAATCTAAAGAGGGGAGCGAGTCTTGAAAAATTAAAAATCTTTGGTCTCAAGAGTCATGATTGGCACATATGGCTAGAGCGGGTAATGCCGGTGATGTTACGTGGCTTTATTCCTGAGGATGAATGGCTAGTACTGGCGGAGCTGAGCTATTTCTTTCGTGTTCTTTGTGCGAAAGAATTGTCTCCTGGCGTGGTAGAATGCATGGAGGAGTTTGCACCGGAGTTGTTGTGCAAGTTAGAGAAGATCTTTCCAACGGGCTTCTTTAATCCAATGCAACATTTGATTTTACATCTACCGACCGAGGCAAGATTGGGTGGGCCCGTGCAAGATCGTTGGTGCTATGCAACTGAGAGGATGCAGAAGACCCTTCGAGCTAAATGTAAAAATAAGCGTAGAATTGAAGCATCGATGGCTGAGGCATTCATTACTTAGGAGGTGGCAAACTTTGTGACAGCACACTACGAAGCAAAAAATCATCATTTGCATAATCCGAAGCCTCGGCACAATGATGCCGACCCTAATAAAGGTGGGTCCAACCTCAGCCCATTCAAAGGGAAGCTCGCACCAGCCGGTGCTTTGAAACCAATAACATTGGATGTCGAAGAATGGCGGAACATTTCATGGTATATCTTCAACAACCTAACAGAAGTGCGGCCGTACATCGAGTGAGTTCTTGGCACATTTTCCCGTAACTTCTAATTCCTTTGAACTGCTCTTATTCCCAGATATTTCAAACAGCCGTTACGTCGCCAAATTCTCGGATGGAGCGGTGATCGAAAATGATTCCGTCGAAGAGTATGAGCTTCTGTCAAAGACAGGAGGCGGCTATCCCGGTTTCATCTCTTGGTTCAAACAAACGGTAATTATCAATAATGGACCATTTCATTTCTTGGTCTAACTTGCGGCTAATGCAACAATTGTTTCATACTAAACTTGTAGGCTAATTCAGAGTCTATGGACGCCGAATTGAGACAAGTCGCTAATGGTTTTGACTATAAGGTCTGTTCATTGGAGAAATACAACATCAACGGGTATCTCTTTCGTACCTTTGGCAAAGAGCTATCTATGCCCGACCGGAAATCTACAAATTGTGGTGTCTCTGTTATCGGCGAAGGTGTTATCGAGTATTATGGAAGAGTTGAAGCAATTTATGAACTTTAATTCTATGGTGAAAACCCATCGAACGTCGTAGTCTTCAAAAGTTATTGGTTCCAGCCGAAGGAGACTAGAAGGACTCATGAACATATAGGACTAGTCGAAATCAATCTAAACACCCATTTAGATGTTCCCGATGTATATATTACGGCTCAACAGGCGACCCAAGTTTTCTATCTACCGTGGGCGTGCCAAACGGATAAGAATCTGGAAGGTTGGTATGTTGTTTATGAAGTGCCGCCACATGTCACACCACCTCTCCCAAATGAACAGGATTATGAACCTCACATTAACCCAGACACATATGATAGAGAATTCTTCCAAGAAACACATCTTTCCAAGAAACGTTTCAAGAACCGCCGTGCTTCACCCAAGAACATGGAAGTAGAGAGCGACAATCAATCCGTCTCCACCCCTGAGCCGGAACCAGAAGACCTGGAACTCATAGAGGTTACTGATGCGGATGACCTGTCAATGCTTCAACGATTAAAGAAAGGCCTTTCACAACTTCACGCCGTTGAACCCGACGAGCACGTCATTCATGAAGACATGCGTGATAGTGATGATGATGATGCATTTATTGATGATGATTATTAGTTTGTAAGATCCACAACTTAAATTATATATATTTTAATCTTTATTATTCATGTCAGTTATTCAATTTTTTTATGTTATACTAATTTCTTTTAATCTTTATCATGGCAGGTCACCAGGTGTTGAAAGATGGTGGGCGCTTGTCCAGATCGCTCGACGGGTTCTTCCCAGCCGCCCGCACGAGGTGTGGTACTTCCCTTCCACCCCTATCTCTCCGTATAGCCTTGGCAGACAGTCTGACGACACCACCCGTGGGTTCTTCTTCGTCGGCGGCATTGCCCACTGGGAGAGGTGCTGGTCGGGTAGGGAAGAAGGGGAAGGGTACATGGAGAGGTGATGGCCGCGGAAGATCCAGGAGGACTGTTGAGCCGTCCTCGCCACCACCACCAGTTCATTCACCCGAGCATAGGACTACTATGGTCGACCCGTTTGCGGAGGATGCTACGGGGACTCCGGTCCAAGAGCCTGGTGTTGACGGGCATTCGTCCCATGAGACTCCGGTCCAGGATCAGCCTCGGGTCGAGGTGCATTCGGCCCACGAGACTACGGTTCCGGAGGCTTCACTCGACGTGGAGAGGCCCGGATGGGATGCCTGGCCGGATCGGACCGAGTTGCCGGATTGGACCGAGTGTCCGGGTGGCTCAGGGGGTGGGGATGGCGGGGATGAGTTTACGGATAGTGAGGGCGATGTGCAGGTGGACGGGGCCACCGTGTACAAGCGTGGTAGTACGCGTCTCTCCGGTCGTGCCGGCTACCCGCGAGCAGAGGCCGGTGATTAAACCTGAAGGAGATAGGTAAGTACATTTACTCTTTTTTTAGCTTTTGCCTTCAAGTTTGTTCAAATATCTAATGCGTTGACCTTATCATACTGCAGGGGATGGGCATACCCTCGTGGAGTCCGCAAGCCGAACTCCGTCCTTGGTGTGCTTTGCCGGACAAATTTCCCGGGGTTTGTCACGTTGCCTGGTGAGGGTCAGGTTCCTACACTAGGATTTTCCTGGGAGCACTACGAGGCTGCGCAGGCCCCGCCGAAGGAGATTATAGATGGTGTCTTGTGCCACACAAGGGCCGAGATGGTGATAAAGAGCTTTTGGGTAAATTATCCTTTTACACAATCTAAAATTAACAATATAGCTAATTATTGTACTAATCGGTGTTTTCACGTTTGATTGCATACCTTCTATAGGTGTGAGGATGGATATGAGGAGGAGGCGGCCAAGGTTCTCGAGGCCGAGTGTAGGCGGTTACTACAGAACTTACGCCACGAGGCTCGGCCGCAGGCTATTCGAGACTACTACGCCACGCGTGGTATTAAGAAGCAGAACAAGGATTGCCGCGGAAAGTTTCTGAAGAAGGAGCGATACATGAAGGTAATTACCTATTATTAAGTCCTTCTACGTAGTTTTCTTGATTTCATTCATAGGCGTAGCGCTCAAAATTCTTTCTAATAACTTACGGGTGCCCCCGAGATGGTGTGCGGATAAGATGGATTGTTGGGAGGCGTTGGTTGATGAGTGGTGCACATGCAGCTGGCGAGCCGTCCACGACAAGGCGAAGGATCGGTGTAGCCAAATGGTTGGTGTGCCACACCATCAAGGCAGCGCCAACTTACTTTAGTTCGGACGAAACTGGGTATGTGATTTGCTTCATGATTCCTGCAATTCCTTCTTCATGCTAATATTTTGTTCCTCTCTTTTAGGCGCATCACAATAAGATGAAGATGGCACACTTGTACGGCATTTATGGCATGGCCCATACTGCCTCGTACAAGAAGGCGAAGGCATTCTCTGAGTCTGACCTGGATGATCCAAATAACTTCACCAACATATCATCCCACCACAAGCTCGTGACATACAGGGACACGAGGAAGGCTATGAAAGGGGATGACTTTAACCCGAGCCAGGAACCTTTGGATCCAGAGTTGGTGATGATATCTGGTGGCGGGAGGCCCCATGGCTCGATAGCCATTGCAGATGGGATAATACGTTGTCCACTCACTCTCTCGGAGATCAAGGCGCGCTAGTCGAGCAGCTGTCCTGAGATAACGCGTCGTCCACGGCCAGTCGATCTTGCCATCGAGGTTAGTTGTATGGACTAAGAAAACTTTCATCCATTTCATTATGTGTGTCACCATAGATCATTACTCTGGTAACGAGGAATGGTGTTTCAGGCTGCTCTTCAGAAAGAGAGAGCGGCAAACTAGGCTGCTCTTGAGAAAGAGAGATTGGCAAGCTAGGCTGCTCTTCAGGCTGCTCTTGATGAGAGGGACCAGACCACGTCACGATTGATTGAGGAGGAGAGGGCCCGGAATGAGGATGGTCAACGGGCCGTGTACGAGCTTTTTGTGGTAAGTTTTTTTCCACATTAGCCAAATCATGTGTGTAATGTCTGTTTCATTACTAACTAATACGACCCACTCTTCAGGGTATGTGCGAGAAGAGCGGTCAAGTCCCTCCGCCGATGCCCGTCTTCTCTTTGATTGACACGGTGAGTTTCATTATAAACTAGTATTAGTAATTGAATGTCATCATCCTAATTGAGACATTGCAAAATATCTTTTCTGCAGAATAACTCCCGAGCGTCATCGCACGACCCTTCTCCAGGTGTTTCTCCTCCTTGATGACCACTATGGTAAGTTTCTCTTCTCTTCTTTCATATTCTCCTTGCCTTAATTTCCCTAGCAATGACATAATTAGACCATTTAGCTCCAAAATGCCATAATAACCTCAAAATAGCATAAGAACCTTGGTTAGCTCATTAATATTATATAGTTAGCTTGTTTGCCTCTAAAATGGGATAATTAGCCCATATAGCTCCAAAAAGACATAGTTAGCTAATTGAGCTCCAAGAAGAGGAGAAGAGGAGAAGAAATCGGAAAAATGAAAAGAAAGAAGAAGAAGAAGAAGAAGAGAAGAAGGAGAAGGAGGAGGAGGAGGAGGAAGAGAAGGAGGAGAAGGCCAAGGACCTCCTAGTCCTTCTCCTCCTCCTCCTTCTCCTCCTCCTTCTTGATTTCTTCTTCTTCTCCTCCTCCTCCTCCTCTTTCTTCTCCTCTTTCATATTCTCCTTGCCTTAATTTCCCCAACAATGACATAATTAGCCCATTTAGCTCCAAAATGCCATAATAACCTCAAAATGGCATAAGAACCTTGGTTAGCTCATTAATATTATATACTTAGCTTGTTTTCATCTAAAATGGGATAATTAGCCCATATAGCTCCAAAAAGACATAGTTAGCTAATTTAGCTCCAAGAAGAGGAGAAGAGGAGAAGAAATAGGAAAAATGAAAAGAAAGAAGAAGAAGAAGAAGAAGAGAAGAAGGAGAAGGAGGAGGAGGAGGAGGAGAAGGAGGAGAAGGCCAAGGACCTTCTAGTCCTTCTCCTCCTCCTCCTTCTCCTCCTTCTTCTTTATTTCTTCTTCTTCTTCTCCTCCTCCTCTTTATTCTCCGCTTTAATATTCTGCTTGCCTTAATTTTCCCAACTATGACATAATTAGCCCATTTAGCTCCAAAAAGACATTATAAGCTCAAAATGACATAAGAACCTTGGTTAGCTCATTAATATTATATACTTAGCTTGTTTTCCTCTAAAATTGGATAATTAGCCCATTTAGCTCCAAAAAGACATAGTTAGCTAATTGAGCTCCAAGAATAGGAGAAGAGGAGAAGAAATAGGAAAAATGCAAAGAAACAAGAAGAAGAATAAGAAGATAAGGAGGAGGAGGAGGAGAAGGAGGAGAAGGCCAAGGACCTTCTAGTCCTTCTCCTCCTCCTCCTTCTCCTCCTTCTTGATTTCTTATTCTTCTCCTCCTCCTCCTCTTTCTTCTCCTCTTTCATATTCTCCTTGCCTTAATTTCCCCAACAATGACATAATTATCCCATTTAGCTCCAAAATGCCATAATAACCTCAAAATGGCATAAGAACCTTGGTTAGCTCATTAATATTATATACTTAGCTAGTTTTCCTCTAAAATGGGATAATTAGCCCATATAGCTCCAAAAAGACATAGTTAGCTAATTTAGCTCCAAGAAGAGGAGAAGAGGAGAAGAAATAGTAAAAATGAAAAGAAAGAAGAAGAAGAAGAAGAAGAGAAGAAGGAGAAGGAGGAGGAGGAGGAGGAGAAGGAGGAGAAGGCCAAGGACCTTCTAGTCCTTCTCCTCCTCCTCCTTCTTCTTTATTTCTTCTTCTTCTCCTCCTCCTCCTCTTTCTTCTCCTCTTTTATATTCTCCTTGCCTTAATTTCCCCAACAATGGAATAATTAGCCCATTTAGCTCCAAAAATACATTATAAGCTCAAAATGGCATAAGAACCTTGGTTAGCTCATTAATATTACATACTTAGCTTGTTTTCCTCTAAAATGGGATAATTAGCCCATTTAGCTCCAAAACGACATAGTTAGCTAATTGAGCTCCAAGAATAGGAGAATAGGAGAAGAAATAGGAAAAATGAAAAGAAAGAAGAAGAAGAAGAAGAAGAAGAGAAGGAGGAGGAGGAGGAGGAGGAGGAGGAGGAGAAGGAGAAGGCCAAGGACCTTCTAGTCCTTCTCCTCCTCCTTCTTGATTTCTTGTTCTTCTCCTCCTCCTCCTCTTTCTTCTCCTCTTTCATATTCTCCTTGCCTTAATTTCCCCAACAATGACATAATTAGCCCATTTAGCTCCAAAAAGACATTATAAGCTCAAAATGGCATAAGAACCTTGGTTAGCTTATTAATATTATATACTTAGCTTGTTTTCCTCTAAAATGGGTTAATTAGCCCATTTAGCTCCAAAAAGACATAGTTAGCTAATTTAGCTCCAAGAAGAGGAGAAGAGGAGAAGAAATAGGAAAAATGAAAAGAAAGAAGAAGAAGAAGATAAGAAGGAGAAGGAGGAGGAGGAGGAGGAGGAGGAGGAGGAGAAGGAGGAGAAGGCCAAGGACCTTCTATTCCTTCTCCTCCTCCTCCTCCTTCTCCTCCTTCTTCTTTATTTCTTCTTCTTTTTCTCCTCCTCCTCTTTCTTCTCCTCTTTTATATTATCCTTGCCTTAATTTCCCCAACAATGACATAATTAGCCCATTTAGCTCCAAAAAGACGTTATAAGCTCAAAATGGCATAAGAACCTTGGTTAGCTCATTAATATTATATACTTAGCTTGTTTTCCTCTATAATGACATAATTATCCCATTTAGCTCCAAAAAGACATAGTTAGCTAATTTAGCTCCAAGAAGAGGAGAAGAGGAGAAATGGAAAGGAAGAACAAAAAGAAGAAGAGAAAGAGAAGAGAAGGAGAAGGAGAAGAAGGAGGAGGATAAGAAGAAGAGAAGAAGGAGAAGGATGAGAAGGACCCTCCTTATTCTCCTTCTTCTTCCCTCCTTCTTCTCCTCTTCTTCTCCTTCTTCTTCTCCTATTCTCCTCCTCCTTCTCCTTCTCCTTCTCCTCATCCTCCTCGTCCTCCTCCTTATTCCTGTTTTTTCTTCTCCTTCTTCTCTTCTTTCTTCTTCTATTTTTTCTTCAATTTAGATTATTTGTCATATATATGTTGTTGTTCTTCTTCTTCTGACTTTCTTATTCCCATTTTGCAGATTGGATGTACTACATGCATGGAAGCTGTTATTGGAGTGCTTTAGTTCCCGTTTTTATTTGAGTTGATGAACAATGTGGAACTATATGTATATGTATATATGGATGAAAAATATATGTGCAACTATATGTATGTATATATGGATGAAACTTTGTATATGTTGGTTCTTTTGATATATGGGATGTACGTTGATGAACAAATGGCATTGCTGAGCTTTATATGTATATCATATATGTGTTGTGACCAATTTATCATATATGTTCTATGAATTATATATATATGTGCTATGAAATAGAAAAAATAAACAAAAATGTGACAATATAGGCTCTTTGCCGTTTGCCAGCTGATGGCAAAAGCCTTTGCCATCAGCTGACCGACGGCAAAGGTGCCACATGGCACCCAGCCGTGCTTCCTGGGTGTCCATATAGTCTCTTTGCGGTCTGCTTCCTTGGGGGGGGGGAGCAGACGACAAAGAAGAGGGCACAGAGGAGGGGGAGGAGGGGTAGGCAGACGACAAAGAGTGGAGGGGGGGAGGGGTAGGCAGACGACAAAGAGTGGAGGTGGAGGCAGACGGCAAAGAAGAGGGCGAGGCAGACGACAAAGCCTCCGTTAGCCCCTAACGGAGGCAACGCCTGTGGGCTGCCGTCTCGACATCTTTGCCGTCCGCTTCGTTGAGGCTGACGGCAAATGAAGCTACAAAGCCGTCGTAGGCTGACGCAGAATTTTTGCCGACAGGAGTTTTGTTTGCCGTCTGTGTATTACTCTTTGCCGTTGGTGGATTACTCTTTGTCGTTTGTGATGGCAGACGGCAAAGAAGCTAACACTCATGCGGAGCACTGGCCCGGGGGTTGATTAAATATCCTTGCGGCCCGGAAATTCTCTATGCAATTTTATTAGGTTATTAGGCAAATGTAGTACCAAAGTTGGGCCTTGCCAGACCAGTCTTAATCTAAAACGAATTATCAAGTTGGTCCCCATAACAACCCCGATCGTGTTAGGAGCGCTCAATTATGGAACATAACACCGGTAGCCGAAACTAACGGGGCAAAGGTGGAACAAAACAACAGACTAGAAAGGCCGAGCCTTCCACCTTTTACCAAGTATATAGGTGCATTAAATTAAATAACATTAATAGGGTGATATAACAAGGAACCCATGTTATCACATGGAAGCATCTGCACCTGCAACTAGCAACGCTAACACATGGTTAAGAAAGCGGTAACATAGCCAATCAGTGGATTGCTAGGTTGTGAGTAGGTTGAAGGTTTTCATGGCAAAGTTGAGAGGCTGATATTTAACATGTGGTAGGCAATGAGACATAGCGACAGAAACGATAATACTAGCATGGCAACGATAGTAATGGTATTTGGGGAAATGGTCATCTTGCCTGAGATCCCGCTTGGAAGAAGAACGACTCCGTGAAGTAGACGAACCGATGTAGTCGAATGGGTCCTCACTTTCCGACACGCTTGCGGAACTCTATCGAGACGAAGCAAACCGGAAACAAGAATCAACACCCGAAATTCACCACGGCACATGCACAACAAGATGCAATCCACATATTATGCAAGATCAATTGAATATATGCAAGACATGGCATGACAATTCACAACAATCAAACACTACACGTTAAGTGAAGTTCAATATGCAACGAGTTGCATATTGACGAAACTCCACATACGGATTATTTTGTTCTATCCCGATTAGGTACACAACAATATTACATGTGGTTAAGCATGGCAAGAGGTGAAGCGTGATTAATCTACCTACCTAGGCATTTAAATGAGGTCGGAAACGACTTATAGCATCTTCGAGATGACCTCATATGTTAATTTTTAATTCTGTCCAGATCTGAACTAACATGTTTTAATAATTGTTAAACAGCAAATAAATAGGTTCACATGATTCTATGCATCGTTCCAATCAATTTGCACATAGAGAACATCTCCAACGGAGCTACGGTTCAAAAGATACGAACACCGCAAGATATTATGGCATGAATGAAATATGTGTGCAACGACAGTCACAAGCATCCCAAACCAAGAAGGCAGCAACAAAATATGAAACTACACGAGATTCTAAGGAAGTTTCATATAGGACACGATCAAAATGGAGGAACGGTTCAACAACTACAAGCTATACAAGAAATAGTCATAATCTGCCAAAATCAGCCACATAGCATTTTCTACACCCCAAGACAACAAGCTACGTAAATCTAAAATGCTCAAACAAGGCATGAGACAGTAGAGGGAAAGATGCACTACAACATACTACTAATAACATCTAGCATGGAAACATGGATCTCTAGGAAAAGAACTCACAAAATGGCATCTCACACCAGTTTCAGACTTAGTGAAAATAACAATTTTTGACAGTGCAGTTTTCGATCTGAAGACATATTGAGAGCAGAAAAACTATATGCTACACGGCTTCAAATGTCATGAAAATTCACAACATGCTAGAGAATCTTAAGGGCTACAACTAACTCCATTGCATCAACCTCAAAAGAGCTACAAATCACCAGATAAACTCATGGCAAGACAACAACAATATATAACAGATTCAGACTTAGAAATATTTCAGCATCTCCAAATCAACACTATTTTCTAGCATGTTGAGAGCAAGCAAACAACACCTAAACATGGATTTCGATTGCAACCAAAATTACCAGAGGCTAGCCTACACAGCCAAGGGCATATCTCTTGTTGACAACTCGTTCATATCATGCACGGATTAAATCACACAAAATAGACAAGAGGGCAACATGGCAAAATATCACTCGCACTAACTTGCTCAAAAGTTAAAACTAAATGCACAGTTAAATTTTATGGATTTTTCTACCCTAAAAACAAATATAACATGAGGGGTTGCAAAATAAAAATATCGCCACACGTACATGCGAGAATATGTCCTAAACTCGATATAACAAACTATCGACGGAACCTACATGCAAAAATATGCAACCACTACTCTAAAATACATGGCAAAAGGTCCCTAATAACATGAGCATTTCATCTATGACATTTGAGCAATCCGGACACGCACGAAAATAAATACAGGATAATCCCCTATTAGGATAGCACGCAAATCTAGGCATACAGCAAGTCAAACTACTCCAAACATGCATGCAAGTTGCAAAATATGAATCTACGCGAAAAACTAATCAAGTTTCATATATAAATCATTGCGATCCGATACACGGTTAAAAAGCTACACGCGTTTGAAAATATGACATTTCCTGAAATTATTAAATCCGAAAAACGTAAAAAAAACTCACGGGCCGAAACTATCCTATCGGGCCTAACAGAGGCAGGCGCGGGATAATTAAATCCCGCCCGGGGCGCAACATAGGGGGGGCCTGGGGGCTCACCTCGGCCACTTGGGCCCGTGTAGCATCCCAGATGTATTCCTTTCCATATTTGGATCCTTTCCTATTTTGTGGAACCATGCTTTGGATGTTATATATAGTTATCCTTTCATGTGGCTTCATTTCATGTCATCGTCTTGCATCATGGCATCCTTTTCAATTGCATTGTGTTCCTTCTTGTGTTGCTAGGAGTTGATCCATCATGCTAGTGATAGCTTGCTTTGGGTGGTGTGATGTTGTGGTGTTTTCAAACAATGTTTCCAAACATGCTTTCTAACTACAATGCATTTCAACAAATGCAAAGCCCTTCCCCTTTTGTTATTTTAACTTGTGTGTTAAACTTTGTTGGAACCTGTTTTAAAAATGTTAAACATTCAGAGAATTCACTTGTGGTTGAGGGGGTAGTTGTCTTGTTGTTTTAAGCTTCAAGTCATTTGGGGTTTATTAAAAACAACATTATAAATTCCTATTTCTTGTGTAATTTAGTTTGTCTAAAAATCTGGTTTAGATTTTTATTAAGTAGCGCCTAAATCCTTCAGCCCCTATCTATTTTTATTTTTCTAAATAAACCGCTCTACTTGTCTACGTGAATTTTTGGTTGTGGCTTTTATTTTTAAAAGGAAAGCCCTTTTGTTTTTTTCTTGTTTTTAACTAGGCGCAAGAGCAAGCCCAGCTGGGCCGGCTCTCTCCTCTCACCTGGGCCTCGTCTCCCTTTCCCTCTCGCGCGGCCCCTTCCCCGTCCCTCTTCTTCCTCCTTTGACGCCGTCCCCCTCTTGGTTGCTTTCCGTCAGGGTCAGAGAGAGAGGGAGGTCGTGCACGCCGTTGCCGTCCCCTCCTTCCTCTATTTAACCCCCCTCGACGTGCGTGCCCCCCTAGGGTTCCCTCTCTCCGCCGCCACCTCCTTCTCCCTCATTCTTCCCCCTCTATAGGTAAGAATCAGAGAATAATTCAGAGAGAGATAGGAGTTCACAGAGAGCGTCGCCGCGTCGCCATCGTCCCTCCCCTCGTCGCCGGTGCGTCTCCGTCAAATCCAAGCACACACGGAGGATGCTGGATCCTCCCTCGATCCATTCCCGACGCTCGGAGGGTGGATCCTCTCCTCTGTCGCCCCCTCCTCGCCGTCGTCGTCTCGGGCGGAGCGGAGCAGAGCGTCGCCATCGCCTCGCCTCTTCTTCCTCTTCGTCGGGCCGATCCTACTCCTTGTCGCGTTAGGGTGAGCGCCAGCACCTCCTCCTTGTCGCGTTAGGGTGAGCGCCAGCACCTCCTCCTTCTTCTTCCCCTCGCCGTAGTGCCTCTTGTTGCGCGTAGCCTTGCCGTAGGCCTCTGGCGTCACCGCCGTCGCAGTAGAATAGCTGCGCTGTCGAGCCGCCGTTGCGGGCCCCCTCTCGTGGAGTTAAGCACGGGAATGAGTTCCCTAGGTCCCGCATCCCTCGTCGGTATTCACCCCCGTCGATGAGCACCTGTAGCCTCCTCGTCGTCTTCCCCTGATCCGGCCGCCGCCGTAGTAGGTAGTAGAGCAGAGGGGGCTGCTCAAAAGAGCATCACCCCCTCTCTGTTAAGATCACTTACCGTAGCGCAGTGGCAACAGAGTCGGGCGCCTCCGCCAGTGTCGTGGGTTCGAATTCCCTCGGACGCCCTTTCTTTTTCTTTATTTCGCCATTTGCAGGGCAAGCGCCAGAGAGGGCTAACCTTGCTTATGGCCCTCTCTATGTTAAGCGTAGATGCCTAGCCCATTGGTGTGGGGGTGTTGTTGCACCAGGGAGGTTGTGGGTTCGATCCCACTTCCTCCCCCCTTTTGCATTTTGTTTTTTTTTCTTTTGCTGTCATTTTCTTTGTGTTGTTCTTTTTACTACCAGGGGCTTGTGTTGATGTTTTCTTTTATTTTTTCATGTTGCCCTAGAGTGTAGTGCTTGTGGGTGTGTAGTTAGTGTGTAGGTAGAGATGTGTATGTATGTGTGTAGGTGTTTGCACACACACACTTGTGCTAGTGTGCAGAACATAAGCATGTGAGCATCTCCACATATATGTGTTGGGTGATTCTTCCATGTGTGCATGTGGGTAGTAATCCCTTGTATGTGAGTAGGTGTAGGTGTGTGGTGTGAGTCCATATATACATGTGCATGTGTATGTGTGTGCACATGTGTGTGTGTGTATGTGGATGACCACATTTCTCTATGCTAGTGTGACCATGTTAGTGAGTCCATGCTATGCCTAGATAGGTTGTTCTTGTCCTAGTGTATGTGCATGTGTAGATGATGCCATTGTGATAGTTTCCACATGTGATGATAGTCATTTGTAGCTTATAGGATTCTATGTGACATTTTCGAGCTAGCTTTTTTGCATTGTTGTTACATGCAAGTACCCATGTATGATATATGATTTTGGGGTAGAATCATCCCAGGAATCCATTGGTGCAGTCAGATTTCACTTTAGAGCAACTTCATAAAACTGTTATTTCTGATATGATGCCATGTTTAGAGCATTACATTAGGTGGTGCTTTGGCCCTTTGTGGATGATTCCTTAATGGAATGGCAGTGGGTGAACCCCTCTACAGCATGGGACTTTCATTTTGTACCTAGGGATTTGTATGCACCTATTGTGCCCTGTCAAAGTGGACACTTGGCTGAAACTGACAGATTTGTGAAACCTTGTGATTTTCACTAAGTCTGGGAAACTGGAGTTATTTTATTCCCCTGTTGTATTGTGTGAATTAGCTCCTATGTTGGGAATTATCCCATGCAACAAACTAAAGTTTGTGAGATTTTATGTTTGTTAAGATCCCTATTAAATTTCATGCTTATACACTTCCTGTAGATATCATTTTGGAAGATGCCAAAATGCTTCAGAGCATAAGCAGCTGGTGACAATCTATGATTTTCACCAAGTCCCAAAAACTGTGATATTTTGTCCAAGTTAGTGTCTATAGATCTGCTCATGGGTGATTCCTTTGCATTAGCTTCTTGTACAGGGTTGTAGAGCTTTTGGATGGCTTCTGTCTCATGCCTTGTTTGATTCATATAGAAGGCTGTAGCTACATTAACTCTTGTAGACAAACTACCATGTTGCTGTTGAAGATAGATTGTATGTTTGTATTGTTTTGAAGCTTGTATGGGCATTGGTGATGGTGTGGTGTGTTCCCATGCACCACCCACTTATAATTTGTTGCTTGATCATGTGGCAACCTGGTTACACCAGGGAGTGCCCATTAGAGTGTGTTTGTGGCTGTTTTGACCCGTAGGTCTTCGTAACTTGTTTTGTAGTTTCCGGTTGATCCGTGACTCTGTTCTCAATGTTCTGTATATGTTTTTGCATCGTTTTCTCGTGATGCACATGTTCATGCATGTCAAGATAACTTAATATGAGGTTCTTTCCAGAATGTAATTAACTCAACTAATGCATATGAAAGTGACTAGAATAGTGATGCATGCTTCCTTCTTCACACATGCATCATATTGATTGTTCCATTATGTCTTGCCGGTGTTCATTGGCTGCTATCTTATCTTGGGTAGCATCGGGAACGGAGAGCGAGTACGTGGATTCTGGAGAGTACGTGCATGAAGAGCAAGAGCAGTTCCAAGCTGAAGACATCATAGGCAAGATGACCGTGACCTTGACACCGTATCTAGCTTTGTTATGCTTAGAATCACGTTTCCTTCGTTATTTGCTCGCTGCGAACCATTTAATATAAATGCCACCTATCTTTGCCATGAACCCCAAACACTTCCCTCTCCTAGCAAATGTTGTTTGGGTAATTAGGCTTGCTTAACCCCTAATGGATAGCTTTGCTAGTTGCAGGTGCCAGTTGTCCCATGTGATAACATGGGTATTTTGATATCATTATTATTAAACTGCTATTTAATTAACGCACCTATATACTTGGTAAATAACAGAAGGCCTAGCCTTTTGCCGGGTGATTGTTACGTTGTTGCCGCCTTAGTTTCGGTTACCGGTGTTTGATTCCATAACTGATCGCTCCTAACACGTTCGGGGTTGTTACGGGGAACCCTTTGATAAATCGTGTAGTGTTAAGGCTTGTCTAGCAGGACCCAACATTGGTTTTAATCTGCTAATAACCTAATAATAATTTGCATAGGGAATAGCTACCCCGAGGAATTAACCAACAACCCGGGCCAGTGCTCCTCATGAGTGTTGGTCCAAACTAGAGTCGTGTGCGGGGCCAACCCAGGGCAACTCGGGAGATTTCTATCAGGCCACTGTACGCTGCACTCATCCGACCGTGTCGTGAGAACGAGATACGCGGCTCCTATCGGGTTCGTCGACATGTCGGGAGGTCTTGCCAGATTTGTCTTACCTTGGCGATATATCTTGCGTATAGGGATTCCAGTGAAACTTTGGGTCTCCTCAAAGTTGAGGTTTTCCTCTAAGGAATCCGACGAGATCACGAGTTTCGTGATAGAGGATTACTTTGCGGCCCATGGCAGTTTGTGATGGACTAGTTGGAGGACCCCTGAAGGGTTTAATCTTTCGGAAAGCCGTGCTCCCGGTTATGTGGCAAATGTGGATATTTTGTTAACATCCAGTTCTAGACAACTTGAAGTAACTCTAATAAAACTGCCAACCGTGTGCGTAACCGTGACTGTCTCCTTCGGAGATCACTCTCCGATCGAGAACATGGTGGGGTTATGTTTGACGTAAGTAGGTGCTTAGGATCACTTAGTGATCAACCTAGTCTTCGATCACTCGCGTAGACCACAATATGATTGCTCTGATCATCGTAAGGTATCCACCATATATGCTTAGGTTGCTGCAAACCCAAACACTTAACCTTCCTCACCCAATAACTTGGCTAGATTCGATACCAAGGTCATTCGATTGCTGAGTCCCCGTGGCTCGCAGATTACTACAAACACCAACAGGTATAGGTACGCCCGACGCAGGAGATCCTGATGACAACCAGCTGAAGTGGTAGTTCGATGAGGACTCTGGCCGTCTATACGTGAACTATCCAGAGGACTGAGGCCGTGGTCGTGATCGTGGGGCCAGCATGCGGGATGTCATAGTTTTACTTGTTTCATGTTGTCCGTAGCGGGACTAAACTATGCTCTCAATAATGTGTGTCTATAAGCTTAATGCTATACTCTTATCAGATGGCAAGTGTATGCCCTACTTGTCACTCTTTCAGTTATGTAATGTTATGATTATCTCGTTTGCGAAACGTTTAGATGCGCCCCTTTCCCTTTTGAGGTCTAGCCCCCCAAATAGGAAAGGGCCGCATCTTAGTCGTTACAGCCTGGCCTGGAGCGGTGTCAGTGCTGGGCTGAAGGGAGGCCGCACGAGGTGTCCGAAGGAAGCCAGCCGACCCACTCGCGCTGGCGTGACGGCCCACCTGGCCCGGTCAACGTGAAGAGGAAGCTCCTCCTCCTGTCGTATGGGAGGCGAGGGCGCCCGCATGCACTGGCGAAGGCTCGTCGCCGGGAGCCGAGAGGAGACCGGGGGCGGCACATGCGGCAGCGGAGATGCGGATCTGGGCGAGCTGGCGAAGGAGGAGGGCCGGCGGCTGGTCGCATCGCCGGATCTGGCCACGGTGGAGGTGGTCGGAGGGTCTGGCGGCGGGGCGACCACGGTCGGCGGCGGTGTCGCGAGGCGGTGCGCACGAGGCGGCGGCGGCCGTATCTGGCGCGGGGTGGCCGGCCGCGGGCTGGCGGTTCCACGGCGAGGAGTCGACGGCGTGGCGACGGGATGCGACGATGGCGGGGCTAGGCTGCAACAGATGACGGCAGTTGGTGCGGGCCTTTGGGGCCGCTTTGGCCCAGGGTGGGCCCGATCTGGGCTGCTGCGGTGGGGAGGAGAGAGGAGGCTAGTGTTAGCGCGGAAATCGAGGCAGAGGTGGGAGAAGGCGAGATTAGGTAGTGGGGGTTGTTTAAATAGGGAAGGGGGGCTAGGTTTAGCAGTTTTTTTTGCCCCGGTTTCAACCGTACGATCGGAATCGAACGATCTCGAATGCAGGACGGGCTAAGTGGCCGTGTAGAGTGGCTATCTAGAGATGAGAGGGAAATGGAGCGGCGCGTCAACGCGATTTAAAACACCAAAACACGTGCGACGAATAATCAAAGACGGTGCCACTATGGTCGACCGTTCGGGTACCAGACGGACTCCGATTGCGACAAAAAATTGGCAGGCGGTCTACCTACAACCAAATAAGACCGCACGCCAATTTTCAACCCGATCAGAGGAAGTTTTATATACACTTTTAAAAACAAGGATTTGACGATGCCGCGGGCGCATGCGTGTGTGGTCGGGCTCAACCGGTCAACGACGAACACGAAGAGAACCGACAACTAATAACGGATGCAAGTTTTGAAAACTGGCGGCAACGGGATGCCGATGCAATGCAGATGATGCGCATGATGCGATGATGATGCGACAAATAAAAATAATCACACGATGAAAACGGAATAAAAGGGGAATCTTCTGGAATGTCGGCCTTGGGCTGTCACAACTCTCCTACACTACAAGAGGATCTCGACCCGAAATCCAAGAATGAAAGGGGAAGAGGAAGAGAAAGCAAGAGGTAAAATTTAGTCGCTTCTTTGACAAACGAGTGAAACCAACAATCCTTGAAGGTTGCAAAGTGATGAGGAATGATATGAGAAACAAGAAAGAATTCACAAAAAATTTCGGTAGCACTTCGGTAGGAAAAGGGGACAAAAATTCGATAAGATAGGAGAACTAGAGAAGATTCACAACAAACAACTATATTGAACAAGGGAACAATATGATCTTGAAAAGACCAAATGATAGATTGAAGAGAGCAACATCACAAGGCCTCCGTTAGAAAGAATGGAAACTAGCTCTTACAAGAAAAAACGAAGAAGATCATGAGAACTACTACCACAAGAATCTTGAAGAACATCTTGAGACAAAGAATTGATATCACGAGCCACTCCGGAAGAAGAATTCAAATCACTATGAACAAGAATAAGAATTATGTTATGATTATCCTTCATCAAGTTTAATTGATGACAAGCAACGGAATTAGCATACCACTTATTCTTCTAGAAATGATTGAGGAGAGATATGAGCAAAAACTTGAAGAAGTCTTGAAGGAGACACCGAAATAATTAAGAGACGAACGAAGATACACAAATTGAGAAGAATTTGAGGATGAAAGATGAAAGCTGAGAACGAAGAAATCTTCTAAAATGATGGCCTTCGGAGGATCAAGAATTAAAACAACTCAGATATGCATCGGATAGCAAGAAAGGGATTCTCATGATTGGGAAGAATTCAAGATGATGCCACAAGCTGAAATGATGTATCGTCAAGAGAATGGACCAAGATTTGATAGAAACACTCCTTCGGTCTTCAATGGAGAGAATGATAAGAAGAACACCACCAAGAACTACCGAGACACTCCGGAATAATGAAGAATGAAAGGTTGAGCCAAATATGAGAAACAATTCAAATTGACATTGAAGAAGGAATATGACTGATGAAATTCATACTTACGTCATAGTTGAAAGAATTAGATATCTCCGGTAAAATATTAGAAGAGCCAGGAAAGATCCTAGGAAAGAACCTGGGGGTTATGGACCAACTCCAAGAAACCACCGTTGAAAAGATTGCTTAGAAGAGAGATATTGCACCGGTACAAATGAAATCTAGATGAGGTTAAGAACCCCGCAATAATTGAAAGAATTGAAAACAAGAAACTCTAAGATATCTTCAATGCTCCAGATAGAATAGAGATAAATTACAATGAGAAGACTTGATAAGAATTTCCAACATAGGAACGAAGTTAAGGATGAAACGGATATGATGACACGGATAACTGAATTGAATTCACCGGAAAAGATGACAAGAATGAATAAAGATGAACACAAAGTTCCTGAGAATCTTCTCAATGAATCACCAGATACAAATGGAAGAAGATGGCGGAAGCATCACTGAAGAGGAAGACACTTGGAAGATAAACTAATCACTGAAGAAAAGGGCGGGAGGGAGGGGAAAACAAAGACAACTTGGAACTGATGAGGTGAACTCCGGAAAGAAAAGAGAGATTGATCTTGCAAAACTGGAGAGGATATAATTGACTTGAAGAGAAGCACACCGGTTGGAAAAAAATTGACATAACGACTCCGGTTGACAAGAAATTGATATGACAATTGATTGAGCAAAAGAATTAGCACTGTCATAAAAATATGAGAAGACCTCTGGGAAAGATGTGAATTCACCACTTGACATCGAAGCAACTCGCATTACCATACTCCAACATAACAAAGAGATGAGGCTTACAAAACAAGCCAGAACAAATTCATGAGAGAGATTCCGTGCGATATTTTCATGGACAGGATCGCACAGGCTCGATCCTTACAGTAGCCATCCTGTGCAAGGTAGTATACACGACATATGAAGCGTCCCCGAGTCGTAGCAATCTACAAGGACTCTTTAAGACCCAAAGAGAACCGCTGTAAGTCGACCGTGAACAAACGAATCCACTAGATGTCGAACCCCAACCTAACATCATGCATTTGTTAGAAGATTGTCCTATAAGTAGCTACTTGAATTCCCACCTAAGAAGTCCCGGAATTTCTTTTCATGCCATCTGGTCCACAGATACAAGGAGTAATATATCACTCAACTCCTGTACTAACCCGTCCAGTGTATCACATCCGTCAACAAGTAACCAGAATCTCGGAACTTCATCTATTTCAGACACTCGTAATCACAACGATACAAAGTATGGTGATACATCCGGAACTCTCTGCACCAGTACTGGGGAAGCCGGACTCCTCTCGCCACTACTAGTATTGAAGCAATTTCGAACATCCTTCGTCCTGAGATACTAAGAAATCTGAATGATAACGATGTGCTCAGGAATCCCCTGGATCTCAACTCCCCAGAAGAAATCAAGTCAGACAGGAGGCTGCTACGGCAACTGACAAGAGTTCCAGAGATTGGCACGTTGACGGAGACTGGGTTTGCGTTGCTTTTTTCCCTTCAAGAGAAAAGGATGGTGCAGCACGGGAGCAGTACGTATTTCCCTCAGTTTGAGAACTAAGGTATCAATCCAGTAGGAGAATCTCGTCAAGTCCAGAGTACCTGCGCAAACACAAACGAGCTTGCACCCAACGCTATAAAGGGGTTGTCAATCCCTTCAAGATTGATTGCAAAGTGAGATCTGAAGGCGGAAAGTGCAACGAAGTAAAAGAGTAAGTCTGAAAATATGGTGCGAAGTAGACCCGGGGGCCATAGTGTTCACTAGAGGTTTCTCTCAAAATAGCAAATATTACGGTGGGTGAACAAATTACTGTCGAACCGCGCAAAGCATGATGATATCTAAGGCAATGATCATACATATAGGCATCACGTCCGAGACAAGTAGACCGATACTTTCTGCATCTACTACTATTACTCCACACATCGACTGCTATCCAACATGCATCTAGTGTATTGAGTTCATGACGAACAGAGTAAAGCCTTAAGCAAGATGACATGATGTAGAGGGATAAACTCAAACCAATGATGAAAACCCCATCTTTTTACCCTTGATGGCAACAACATGATGCGTGCCTCGCTACCCTTCTGTCACTGGGTGAGGTCACCACACGGTATGAACCCAAAATCAAGCACTTATCCCATTGGAAGAATCATAGATCAAGTTGGCCAAACAAAACCCACAACTCGAAGAGAATTACAAGGATATGAAATCATGCATATAAGAGATCAGATGGAACTCAAATAAGATTCATAGATAATCTGATCATAAATCCACAATTCATCGGATCTGGACAAACACACCGCAAAAGAAGATTACATCGGATAGATCTTCATGAAGATCATGGAGAACTTTGTATTGAAGATCCAAGAGAGAGAAAAAGCCATCTAGCTACTAGCTATGGACCCGTAGGTCTATGGTGAACTACTCACGCATCATCGGAGAGGTCATGGTGTTGATGACGAAGCCCTCCGTATCCGAGTCCCCCCTCTGGCAGGGCACCAGAACGTGCCCCGGATGGGATCTTGCGGAGACAGAAGCTTGCAGCGGCGGAAAAGTACTTTCGATGATCTCCTGATTTGTTCTGGGATTTTAGGGAATATATAGGCGAAGGAGCTAGGGCAGAGGAGGCTCAGGGAGCCCACAAGCCTGGGAGGCACGGGCCCCCTGGCCACGCCATGAGGGCTTGTGGGGTCCCTGGTGACCCTCTGCCTTGGTTCTCAAGTCTCCCGACCGTCTTCTGTTTCGGAAAAAAATCTTTTCGGAAGTTTTATTCCGTTTGGACTCCGTTCAAAATCCTCCTCTGAAAAGGGTCAAAAAACACAGAAAAACAGGAACTGGCACTTGGCACTGAGTTAATAAGTTAGTCCCAAAAAAGATAAAAAAGGCATACAGAACATCTAAAGTTTGACAAGATAATAGCATGAAACAATCAAAAATTATAGATACGTTGAAGACGTATCAAGCATCGCCAAGCTTAACTCCTGCTCGTCCTCGAGTAGGGAAGTGATAAAGACTAAATTTTTGATGTGGAATGCTACCTAGCATAGTTGTCCTTTGTAACTTCTTTCATATGACTCAAATGTTCAGATCCATAAGATTCAAAACAATAGTTTGATATTGACATGAAAACAATAATACTTCAAGGAAACTAGCAAGGTAATCATGAACTTTCGAAGTAACAAGGCCAAAGAAAGTTATCCCTAGAAAATCATATAGTCTGGCTATGCTCCATCATCCCCACACAACTAATTTGAATCATGCACAACCCCGGTATTGGCCAGGTAATTGTTTTTGCACTCTTACTTTCTCAAAAATTTAAGAACTATCAAGCAATACATGAGCGTGAGCCATGGATATATCACTATAGGTGGAATAGAGTGTGGTGGTGGTTGTGAGACAAAAAAGGAGGAGATGGTCACATTAACTCGGCGTGTCAAAGGGCTATGGATATGTCCATTATTAGATATCAATGTGAATGAGTAGGGATTGCCATACAAAGGATGCACTTGAGCTATAAGTATGTGAAAGCTCAAAAGGAGAACTAGTGGGTGTGCATCTAACTTGCTTGCTCACGAAGACCTAGGGCAATTTGAGGAAGCCCATCATTGGAATATACAAGCCAAGGTATATAATGAAGATTCCCACTAGCATATGGTGGTGATGAAACGAGAGGCTCTCAATCATGAAGAACATGGTGCTATTATGAAGCACAAGTGTGGAAAAAGATAGTAGCATTGTCCCTTCTCTCTTTTTCTCTCTTTTTTTTTATTTGGGCTCTTTGGCCTCTTTTTTTTTCTCTTCTCCTTTTTTGGGCTCTTTGGCCTCTTTTTTTTATTTCCTCACATGGGACAATGCTCTAAAGATGATCATCACACTTTTATTTACTCATACCTCCAAGCTTAGAACGATGATGACTTTATAGGAAATGCCTCCGACAGTGTACCAGGATGTGCGACGATCTAGCTTGGCATATGACGTTGATACGTCTCCAACGTATCTATAATTTTTGATGGTTTCATGCTATTATCTTGTCAAACTTTGGATGTTTTGCATGCCTTATATATATTTTTTGGGACTAACTTATTCACTCAGTGCCAAGTGCCAGTTCCTGTTTTTTCTATGTTTTTGACCCCTTTCAGAGGAGATTTTGAAATGGAGTCCAAACGGAAGAAAATCCCCGAAAAGATTTTTTCCGTAACGGAAGAAGATCGGGAAGCTTGAGAACCAAGGCAGGGGAGCCTCAGGGGCCCCACAAGCCCCCACCCCACGGCCAGGGGGTAGGGCGTGGCCCATAGGCTTGTGGCCCCCCTGGGCGCCCTCTGCCCTAGGGGTTGCGCTTATATATTCCCTAAAAATCCCAAAAGAATCAAGAGATCATCGAAATCACTTTTCCGCCGGCGCAAGCTTCTGTCTCCGCAAGATCCTGATGTTTGCTGTGTATCCCTTGCAACGACGTCGGAAATAGTTGTGTCGACGACACCAGGAATCCTTCAGCTATGGCTATGCCTTAAGGGACTTCCTAGGCAAGTATGCAAAGGATTTCCCCCGTGGCCTTGGAGCCTTGCGTGGTGTTCCCTCGAAGTGGAAAGGGTGATGTAGCACAGCGACGGTAAGTATTTCCCTCAGTTTGAGAACCAAGGTATCAATCCGGCCGAAGAGTATCTCAAGATCCTGCACAAACACAAAAGCTTGCACCCAACGCTATGAAGGGGTTGTCAATCCCTTATAGATTGTTTGTCAAGTGAGAACTGAAAGCAACAAAGTAACAAATCAAAGTAAAAGCAGAGTTGTAAACGATGGATGTGAATAGACCCGGGGGCCGTAGTGTTTACTAGTGGCTTCTCTCATGAAAGCAAGTAGACGGTGTGTGAACAAATTACTGTCGAGCAATTGACAGAACTGTGCAGAGTCGTGACGATATCTATGCAATGATTATTTCTATAGGCATCATGTCCGAAACAAGTAGACCTATACTTTCTGCATCTACTACTATTACTCCACACGTCGACCGCTATCCAGCATGCATCTAGTGTATTAAGTCCATAAGAACAGATTAACGCCTTAAGCAAGATGACATGATGTGGAGGGATAATCTCAAACCAATAATAAAACCCCCATCTTTTTACCCTTGATGGCAACTACTTGATGTGTACCTTGCTGCCCCTACTGTCACTGGGAAAGGTCACCACATGGGAGAACCCCAAAACGAAGCACTTCTCCCATTGCAAGAATCATAGATCTAGTTGGCCAAACAAAACCCAAGACTCGGAATGACTTACAAGGATATCAAATCATGTATATAAGAAATCAGCAAAGACTCAAATATATATCATAGATAATCTGATCACAAGTCCACAATTCATCGGATCTCGACAAACACACCGCCAAAGAAGATTACATCGGATAGATCTCCATGAAGATCATGGAAAACTTTGTATTGAAGATCGAAGAGAGATAAGAAGCCATCTAGCTACTAACTACGGACCCGTAGGTCTGAAGTGAACTACTCACGAGTCATTGGAGGGGCGATGATGATGATGAAGAAGCCCGCCAACTCCAAAGTCCCCTCCGGCAGGGTGCTAGGAAGGGTCTCCAGATGAGATCTCGTGGAAACGGAAGCTTGCGGCGGCGGAAAAGTATTTTCGAGGCTCCCTGCATTTTTGCGGAATATTTGGGAATTTATAGGCCAAAGATCTAGGTCAGGGGGCGGCCAGGGAGGCCACAAGCCTGCCCACCTCCGCCTCCCCCCTGATGGCGGAGTGGGAGCTTGTGGGCTCCCTGGAGCCCACCTGGCTTGGTCCAAAAGCCCCCTGGACTTCTTCCGTTCGGGAAAAATTGTTTCGGGGTTTTTCTTCCGTTTGGACTCCGTTCCAAAATCAGATCTGAAAAGAGTCAAAAACACGAAAAAAACAGGAACTGACACTTGGCACTGAATTAATAAGTTAGTCCCAAAAAGATATAAAAAGGTACATAAAACATACAAATAAGGCAAGATAACAGCGTGAAACCATAAAAAATTATAGATACGTTTGAGACGTATCAAGCATGCCCAAGCTTAACTCCTGCTCGTCCTCGAGTAGGGAAGTGATAAGAATGGATGTTTGATGCTTTCATGCTACCTAGCATAGGTGTCCTTTGTAATTCCTCTTATGTGACGTGAATATTCAGATCCATTAGATTCAAAACAATAGTTTGCTATTGATGTGGAAACAATAATAATTCAAGCAAATAGCAAAGTAATCATGAACTTTCAAAATAACAAGGCCAAAAGAAAGTTATCCCTACAAAAGCATATAGTCTGGCTATGCTCTATCATCATTGCACAACGAGTTTAAATCATGCACAACCCCGGTATTGGCCAAGTAATTGTTTCACACCTTTACTTTCTCAAACATTTTCAACTCTCACGCAATACATGAGCGTGAGCCATGGTTATAGCACTATAGATGGTGTGGAATGTGGTGGAGGTTGCAAAAAAGGAGAAGATAGTCACATTAACTAGGCATATCAATGAGATGTGGAGATGCTCATCAATAGATATCAATGTGAATGAGTACGGATTGCCATACAAATGATGCACTAGAGTTACGAGTATGTGAAAGCTCTTAAAGTAAACTAGTGGGTGTGCATCCAACTTGCTTGCTCACGAAGACCTAAGGCAATTTTGAGGAAGCCTGTCATTGGAACATACAAGCCAAGTAGTATAATGACAATTTCCCACTAGCTATATGGTGGTGACAAAAAGAGAGACTCTTAATCATGAAGATCATGGTGCTCAAAATGCACAAGTGTGGAAAAAGTGGTAGCATTGTCCCTTCTCTCTTTTTCTCTCATTTTTTTTGGTGGGCTCTTTGGCCTCTTTTTTTTATGGGCTTCTTTGGCCTCTTTTATTTCCTCACATGGGACAATGCTCCAATAATGATGATCATCACACTTTCAACTCAAAACTTAGAGCAACTATGACTCTATATGGATTGCCTTTGGTAATGTACCGTGGCAATGATCTAGCATGGCATAGACATCATCATGCTAGCTATCTTACGATCATGCAAAGGCAATGTAGATGTGGTGGCACATGTCATGGTGGTAGTTGCATGGCAATATATCTCGGAATGACTTTGAAAAAGCCATAGTAGGTAGGTATGGTGGCTGTTTTGAGGGAGGCTAAGGGTGGGTTTTGTGCACCGGCGAAAGTTGCGCGGCACTAAGAAGATAGTGATGGTGGAAGGTGAAAGTGCATCTAAACCATGGACTCAACATTAGTCATGAAGAACTCATATACTTGTTGCAAAAGTTTTATTACTAATCTAAACGAAGAATTCAATGCATACTCCTAGGCGAAGGGTTGGTAGGTATAAACCATCGCGCGATCCCGACCGCCACGCAAAGGATGACAATCAATATACTAATCATGCTCAGATTTCATCACATAGCGGTTCACCATACGTGCATGCTACAGGAATCACTAACTTCAACACAAGTATTTCTAGATCCACAACACCTTACTAGCATGACTTCAATATTACCATAACCACAACTCAAAACTAATTGAGATGAATCAAACTTCTCTAACTATTCAATGCACATGAAGGTTGAAGTTTTCGTATCCCTTTGGATAACTACCCCTTTTGAGACTACTTTGAAAGCATAGATCAACTACCAAGCCACGCACCGCTGTGCTCTAAAAGATATAAGTGAAGCACACAGAGCAAAAGTATCTAGCTCAAAAGATATAAGTGAAGCACATGTGAGCTGAAGTTGTCTACCAAAAGATATAAGTGAAGCTCGACAAAATCATGGTGAGTGCATGTCTCTCTCTCTAGGTGTGCAGCAAGGATGATTGTGACACAAAAAAGACTCCTACGATACTATATGCTCCAAGCAAAAACACATAACATGTGGTGAATAAAAATATGGCCCCAAGTAACGTTACCGATGGATTGAAGACGAGAGAGGGGATGCCTTCCCGGGGCATCCCCAAGCTTAGGCTTTTACGACATCCTTGAATCTCTTGGGGTGCCTTGGGCATCCCCAAGCTTGAGCTCTTGCCACTCTTTATCTTTTTGTCCACAAGAACTTCACCCAAAACTTGAAAACTTCACAACCTGAAACTTAAACAGAAACTCGTGATAACATTAGTACAAGAAAGCAAACCACCAGTTCCTTAGGTACTGTAGCAAACTTAAATTCTACTTGTGCTGATGTTGGGTTATTGTACTTTCAATCTTCCATGGCTAATACCCCCCGATACTATCCATAGTTTCATCAAAATAAGCAACCAACACAACAAAAACATAATCTGTTAACAGCAGACCAGTCTGTAGCAATCTGTATGTTTCGTATACCTCTGGTACTTCAACAATTCTGAACAATTACGACAGGCTGAAGAATTTGCATAGCAATCAGCAGCAGAAAGAATAAATTCAAAAGCTCTTACAGAAAAAATGAAAACTCTTTTCGTGAGCAGAAAGTTTCTGTCTTTCCCAACATGACCAAACGATCATCCTCAAGACTAATCATAACGGTTTTGCTTGGCACAAACGCAAAAAGTAACACAAAAACACAATCACAACAGAATTATGAAAGTGTGGAAAACAGAAAACAGAAAGAAAAAGGATAGATTCGTTGGGTTGCCTCCCAACAAGCGCTTTGTTTAACGCCCTTAGCTAGGCATTCAATGATGCTCTCACAAAAGACAAGAATTGAAGCACAACGAGAGCATCCTAAAGCATGTGAAAACCACATCTAAGTCTAACATAATTCCTATGCATATGCATTTTATAGGAAAAGAGATTGTCAAGACAACCAATAGTTGCCATATGCAACGAAGAAGAAAGAGACAATAGCAATCTCCACATAACGAGAGGTAATTTGGTAACATGAATGTTTCTACCAAAATATTTTCCTCTCCTAAAGCAATTACATGTGGGATCATATTCCAATTCAACAATGTAACTATCACAAAGGATATTCTTTTCATTATCCACATGCATGCAAAGTTGACGTTCTTCAAAATAGTGGGATTGTCATCAACTAAAGTTATGACTTCTCCAAACCCACTTTCAATATTATTGCAAATACCATATTCATCATGGGGTTTGAACAAATTTTCAAGATCATAAGAAAGATCATCACCCCAATCATGATTATTGCAACAAGTAGAGGACATAGCAAAACTAGCATACCCAAGCTTAGGGTTTTGCATATCTTTAGCATGATTGTCACTAATAGAATTTATAGTGAAACCATTGCAATCATGCTTTTCATCCAAGGAGCCCTCGTGAATCACTTCATGAATTTCTTCCTCACAATTTTCATATTCACGCATCTTACACAAAACTCCATGGAAATAGTCAATTGCCTTCAACTCACTAGCAATTTGTTCCACACGAGTGGGTCTCTTAAAGAGATTAGCTAGTGGATGATGAGCCATATCAATGGAATTTTAGCAAGCAAAGATGCAAGCTAAAAGAAGGCACATGGAAGAAGGGCGAACGAAAAAAGGCAAATGTGAAGTGGGGGAGAGGAAAACGAGAGGCAACTGGCAACAAAAGTAAATGCAAGAGAAGAGTTTGTGAGACCTACTTGGATAGATCTTGATTTCTCCTCCCCGGCAACGGCACCAGAAATACTTCTGATGTTTGTTGTGTATCCCTTGCAACAGCGCCAGAAATAGTTGTGTCGATGCCACCAGGAATCCTTCAGCTACGGCTACACCTTAAGGGACTTCCTAGGCAAGTATGCAAATGATTTCCCTCGTGGCCTTGGAGCCTTGTGTTGGTGTTCCCTCGAAGCGGAAACGCTGATGTAGCACAGCGACGGTAAGTATTTCCCTCAGTTTGAGAACCAAGGTATCAATCCGGCGGAAGAGTATCTCAAGATCCTGCACAAACACAAAAGCTTGCACCCAACGCTATGAAGGGGTTGTCAATCCCTTATAGATTGTTTGCCAAGTGAGAACTGAAAGCAACAAAGTAACAAATCAAAGTAAAATCGGAGTTGTAAACGATGGATGTGAATAGACCCGGGGCCGTAGTGTTTACTAGTGGCTTCTCTCATGAAAGCAAGTAGACGGTGGGTGAACAAATTACTGTCGAGCAATTGATAGAACTGTGCAGAGTCGTGACGATATCTATGCAATGATTATTTCTATAGGCATCACGTCCGAAACAAGTAGACCGATACTTTCTGCATCTACTACTATTACTCCACACGTCGACCGCTATCCAGCATGCATCTAGTGTATTAAGTCCATAAGAACAGAGTAACGCCTTAAGCAAGATGACATGATGTGGAGGGATAATCTCAAACCAATGATAAAAACCCCATCTTTTTACCCTTGATGGCAACTGCTTGATGTGTGCCTTGCTGCCCCTACTGTCACTGGGAAAGGTCACCACATGTCAGAACACAAAACCAAGCACTTCTCCCATTGCAAGAATCATAGATATAGTTGGCCAAACAAAACCCAAGACTCGGAGAGACTTACAAGGATATCAAGTCATGCATATAAGAAATCAGCAAAGACTCAAATATATACCATAGATAATCTGATCACAAGTCCACAATTCATCGGATCTCGACAAACACACCGCCAAAGAAGATTACATCGGATAGATCTCCATGAAGATCATGGAGAACTTTGTATTGAAGATCCAAGAGAGAGAAGAAGCCATCTAGCTACTAACTACGGAACTGTAGGTCTGAACTGAACTACTCATGAGTCATTGGAGGGGCGATGATGATGATGAAGAAGCCCTCCAACTCCAAAGTCCCCTCTGGCAGGGTGCCGTGAAGGGTCTCCAGATGAGATCTCGCGGAAACGGAAGCTTACGGCGGTGGAAAAGTATTTTCGAGGCTCCCCTCATTTTTTGCGGAATATTTGGGAATTTATAGGCCAAAGATCTAGGTCAGGGGGCGGCAAGGGAGGCCACAAGCCAGCCTACCGCCGCCTCCCCTGGTGGCGGAGTGGGAGCTTGTGGGCTCCCTAGAGCCCACCTGGCTTGGCCCAAAAGCCCCCTGGACTTCTTTCGTTCGGGAAAAAATCATTTTGGGGTTTTTCTTCCGTTTGGACTCCGTTCCAAAATCAGATCTGAAAAGAGTCAAAAACACGGAAAAAATAGGAACTGACACTTGGCACTGAATTAATAAGTTAGTCCCAAAAAGATATAAAAAGGTACATAAAACATACAAAGACGGCAAGATAACAACGTGAAACCATCAAAAATTATAGATACGTTTGAGACGTATCAGATCCCATCTGGGGCACGTTCTGGTGCCCTGCCGGAGGGGGGATTCGGATACGGAGGGCTTCTTCATCAACACCATGACCTCTCCGATGATGCGTGAGTAGTTCACCATAGACCTACGGGTCCATAGCTAGTAACTAGGTGGGTTCTTCTCTCTCTTGGATCTTCAATACAAAGTTCTCCGTGATCTTCATGGAGATCTATCCGATGTAATCTTCTTTTGCGGTGTGTTTGTCGAGATCCGATGAATTGTAGATTTATGATCAGATTATCTATGAATCTTATTTGAGTTTATTCTGATCTCTCTTATGCATGATTTCATATCCTTGTAATTCTCTTCGAGTTGTGGGTTTTGTCTGGCCAACTAGATCTATGATTCTTGCAATGTGAGAAGTGCTTGGTTTTGGGTTCATACCGTGCGGTGACCTCACCGAGTGACAGAAGGGGTAGCAAGGCACACATCGTGTTGTTGCCATCAAGGGTAGAAAGATGGGGTTTTCATCACTGGTTTGAGATTATCCCTCTACATCAGGTCATCTTGCTTAAGGCGTTACTCTATTCGTCATGAACTCAATACACTAGATGCATGCTGGATAGCGGTCGATGTGTGGAGTAATAGTAGTAGATGTAGAAAGTATCGGTCTACTTGTCTCGGACGTGATGCCTATATGTATGATCATTGCGTTAGATATCGCGATGACTCTGCGCGGTTCTATCAATTGCTCGACAGTAATTTGTTCACCCACCGTGACATTTGCTATTTTGGGAGAAGCCTCTGGGGAACACTATGGCCCCCGGGTCTACTCCACACCATATTTTCAGCCTTACACTTTTTACATCGTTGCACTTTCCGCCTTGAGATCTCACTTTGCAAAAAATCTTGAAGGGATTGACAACCCCTTTAAAGCGTTGGGTGCAAGCTTGTTTGTGTTTGCGCATGTACTCTGGACTTGATGAGACCCTCCTTCTGGATCGATACCTTGGTTCTCAAACTGAGGGAAATACTTACTGCTCCTGTGCTTCATCATCCTTTCCTCTTCAAGGGAAAAACCAACGCAAGCCCAGTCTCCGTCAACGTGTCAATTTCTGGCGCTGTTGTTTGAGAAGTAGCAGAAGAATTTCTGGCGCCGTTGCCGGGGAAGGACTTTTGTTGCCGTAGCAGACGTTGAAACATCTCGCTAGCTATCTTACTATCATGCAATGGCAATATGAAAGTGACGGCACAAGTCATGAGACGGAACGGTGGGAGTTGCATGGCAATATATCTCGGAATGGCTATGAAAATGCCATAGTAGGTAGGTATGGTGGCTATTTTGAGGAAGGCATATGGTGGGTTTGTGCACCGGCGAAAATTGCGCGGCACTAGAGAGTCTAGCATTGGTGGAAGGTGAAAGTGCATCTATACCATGGACTCACATTAGTCATGTAGAACTCACATACTTGTTGCGAATGTTTTCATTAGTAATCGAAACAAAGTGCTAAACGCATACTCCTAGGGGAAGGGTTGGTAGGTGTTAACCATCGCGCGATCCCGACCGTAACACAAAGGATAACAATCAACAGATCAATTATGCTCCGACTTCCTAACATAGCGGTTCACCATACGTGCATGTTACGGAAATCACTAACCTCAACACAAGCATTTCTATATTCACAACACCCTACTAACATAACTCTTAATATTACCAAATCCACATCTCAAAACTAATTGAGAGGAATCAGATTAATCTTACTACTCAATGCATATGAAGATGGAAGTTTTTGTATCCTCTTTGGGTACCGATCACCTTTGGGACTACTTTCATAGCACAAACCAAATACCAAGTCACGCACTGTCGTGCTCTAAAAGATCTAAGTGAAGCACACAGAGTAAAATTATCTAGCTCAAAAGATATAAGTGAAGCACGATGAGCATTCTAGAAAAATCACGATGAGTGCATGTCTCTCTCAAAAGGTGTGCAGCAAGGACGATTGTGACACAACAAAAAGAAAATAATCCTACGATACAAGACGCCCCAAGCAAAACACATATCATGTGGTGAATAAAAATATAGCTCCAAGTAATGTTACCGATGGATTGAAGACGAAAGAGGGGATGCCTTCCCGGGGCATCCCCAAGCTTAGGCTTTTTGGTTTCCTTGAATTTGGCTTGGGATGCCTTGGGAATCCCCAAGCTTGAGCTCTTTCCACTCTTTATACCTTTGTCCATGAGAACATCACCCAAAACATGAAAACTTCACAACACAAAACTAAACAGAAACACGTGATATCATTAGCACAAGAAAACAAACTACCACCTCTTTAGGTACTGTAGCAATCTTGATTTCTATTTATATTGGTGTTAGATTACTGTATTATCACTTTTCCATGGCTAGTACCGCCCGATACTATCCATAGATTCATCAAAACAAGCAACCAACTCAACAAAAACATAATCTATAAAAAACAGACCACTCTGTAGCAATCTGTATACTTTGTATACTTCTGGTACCTCAAAAATTCTGAACAATTACGACCTCCTGGGAAAAAGGCATATCAACCAGCAGCAAAAAGAATCAACACAAAAGCTCTTTCGTAATAAAAATGAAAAATAATCTCGTGAGCGAAAAGTTTCTGTCTTTTTCGAGCAGGATCAAACAACCATCACCAAGACTAGTCATAAAGGTTTTGCTTGGTTCAAACACAAAAAGAAACACAAAAAACACAATCATAACAGAATTATGATGGTGTGGACGCAACAAAACAGAAAGAAAAAGTAAATTCACTGGGTTGCCTCCCAACAAGCGCTATTGTTTAACGCCCTTAGCTAGGCATAAGGTGATAGAATGACGTATCGTCGTCTTTGGTGCTCAAACCATAAGTAGCCCTCATCATGGATTCATAAGGCAATCTTATTTTCTTTCTAGGAAAATGTTCCATGCCCTTCTTTAAAGGAAATTTAAATCCAATATTACCTTCCTTCATATCAATGATAACACCGATAGTCCTTAGGAAAGGTCTACCAAGAATAATAGGGCATGTAGGATTGCAATCAATTTCAAGCACAATGAAATCCACGGGTACATAGTTCCTATTTGCAATAATAAGAACATCATTGGTCCTTCCCATGGGTTTCTTGACAGTAGAAACCGCAAGATGCAAATTAAGAGAACACTCCTCAATCTCATTAAAACCCAGAACATCACATAAAGACTTTGGAATCGCGGAAACACTAGCACCCAAATAACACAAGGTATTGCATTCATAGTTTTTGATTTTGATTTTGATAGTAGGTTCCGACTCATCATGAAGCTTTCTAGGGATAGAGACTTCCAATTCAAGTTTCTCTTCAAGAGATTTTATCATAGCTTTGACGATATGATCGGTAAAGGCCTTGTTTTGGCTATAAGCGTGTGGAGAGTTTAGCATGGATTGCATCAAAGAAATGCATTCAATCAAGGAGCAACTATCATAATTGAATTCCTTGAAATCCAAAGTAGTAATTTCATTACTACTCAAGGTTTTAATATCTTCTACTCCACTTTCAATCCTTTTAGCATCAAGATAGATGGACTCCGAATCATTGGGACCAAAGTGGATGCATATCCAGCCCCATCATCATTAGGTTTGACACAAGAAAACAAAGATTCAATGTGAGTCACACCAAGCACTTTAAGATCTTCGTGATTCTTATCACTAACACGCCTTTTTAAGCCATTCATGTCTAGCACGAATTTGGGCGGTTCTTTCTTTGCTCTCACTCATGGAAACACGCATAGCTTTCACAGTTTCATCCATATTGATCTTGGGAGGAACACATCTAACTTTCAAAGCATCAATATCACTAGACATTCTATCAACGCTCCTAGCCAAATCGTCAATTTTGAGTAGTTTTTCCTCTATGGACGCATTGAAAATCTTTTGTGAGTTGATAAACTCTTTGATATTACTCTCTAGATCAGAGGGTAATCTATTGTAATTTCCATGAGTATTGTTTTAGGAGTTGCCAAAGTTATTAGAGGGGTTACTAGGAAAAGGCCTAGGGACATAGTTTCCTCTAAAAGCATTATTGTTGCCAAAATTATTCCTACCAAAAAAATTAACGTCCAAGCTAGCGTTGCTACTCTCAATCAAGGAATACAAGGGCATATCATTAGGATCTAAAGGAGCACTTCTACTAGCAACCAAATTCATTAACTCATCCATCTTAGCAGTCAACGAGTTAATTTCTTCTATAGCGTGTACCTTCTTACTAGTAGGTGACCTTTCAGTGTGCCATTGAGAGTAGTTCGTCATGATATTGTCTAGGAGTTTTGTGGCTTCTCCTAACGTGATTTCCATGAATGTTCCACCTGAGGCGGAGTCCAAGATATTTCTAGAAGCGAAATTCAAGCCAGCGTAGAAGATTTGTATAATCATCCAAATACTCAAGCCATGAGCAGGACAAGTTCTAATCATCAAGTTCATTCTCTCCCAAGATTGTGCAACATATTCAAGATAAATTTGCTGAAAATTCATGATATCACTGCGGAGAGAGATAATCTTAGCCGGCGGAAAATACTTGGATATATAAGCATCTTTGCACTTGTTCCAAGAATCAATACTATTTTTGGGCAAAGGCGAAAACCAAGTTTTTGCTCGATCTCGCAACGAGAAAGGAAAAAGCTTCAATTTAATCACATCATTATCCACATCTTTCTTCTTTTGCATATCGCAAAGCTCAATGAAGGTATTAAGATGGGATGCGACATCTTCACTAGGAAGGCCGGAGAATTGCTCTTTCCTAACAAGATTCAGCAAAGCAACATTGATTTCGTATGATTCCGCACTAGTGGCGGGAGAAATCGGAGTACTAATAAAATCATTATTGTTAGTATTCAAGAATTCACAAAGTTTGTTGTTTTCTGTCATGGTGACTTCAGCAAGCAAGCAAGCACACAAGCAAACAAAGAGCAAGCGAGAGAAAAGGGCGAACGAAAAAGGAAAATATTTTTGTAAATTTAGAAGTTGGGGAGAGGAAAACGAGAGGCAAAAAAGTAAATGCAAGAGATGAGTTTGCGAGACTTACTTGGATGAGTTCTTGACTTGATCCTCCCCGGCAACGGCGCCAGAAATTCTTCTGCTACGGCAACAGACAACAGTGCCAGAGATTGGCACATTGACGGAGACTAGGCTTGCGTTGGTTTTTCCCTTGAAGAGGAAAGGGTGGGGCAGCACAGGAGCAGTAAGTATTTCCCTCAGTTTGAGAACCAAGGTATCAATCCAGTAGGACAATCTCGTCAAGTCCAGAGTACCTACGCAAACACAAACGAGCTTGCACCCAACGCTATAAAGGGGTTGTCAATCCCTTCAACATTGATTGCAAAGTGAGATCTGAAGGCGGAAAGTGCAACGAAGTAAAAGAGTAAGGCTGAAAATATGGTGTGAAGTAGACCCCGGGGGCCATAGTGTTCACTAGAGGCTTCTCTCAAAATAGAAAATATTATGGTGGGTGAACAAATTACTGTCGAGCAATTGATAGAACCGCGCAAAGTCATGACGATATCTAAGGCAATGATCATACATATAGGCATCACGTCCGAGACAAGTAGACCGATACTTTGTGCATCTACTACTATTACTCCACACATCGACCGCTATCCAGCATGCATCTAGTATATTGAGTTCATGACCAACAGAGTAACGCCTTAAGCAAGATGACATGATGTAGAGGGATAAACTCAAACCAATCATGAAAACCCCATGTTTTTACCCTTTATGGCAACAACACGATGCGTGCCTCTCTACCCCTTCTGTCACTGGGTGAGGTCACCGCACGGTATGAACCCAAAACCAAGCAACTCTCCCATTGCAAGAATCATAGATCAAGTTGGCCAAACAAAACCCACAACTCGAAAAGAATTACAAGGATATGAAATAATGCATATAAGAGATCAGAATAAACTCAAATAAGATTCATAGATAATCTGATCATAAATCCACAATTCATCGGATCTCGACAAACACACCGCAAAAGAAGATTACATCGGATAGATCTCCATGAAGATCATGGAGAACTTTGTATTGAAGATCCAAGAGAGAGAAGAAGCCATCTAGCTACTAGCTATGGACCCGTAGGTCTATGGTGAACTACTCACGCATCATCGGAGAGGTCATGGTGTTGATGAAGAAGCCCTCCGTATCCGAATCCCCCTCCAGCAGGGCACCAGAACGTGCCCCAGATGGGATCTTGCGAAGACAGAAGCTTGCGGCGGTGGAAAAGTACTTTCGATGATCTCCTGATTTTTTCTAGGATTTTAGATAATATATAGGCGAAGGAGCTAGGGCAGAGGAGGCCCGGGGAGCCCACAAGCCTGGGAGGCACGAGCCCCCTGGCCGCGCCTTGAGGGCTTGTGGGGTCCCTGGTGACCCTCTACCTTGGTTCTCAAGTCTCCCGATCGTCTTTTGTTTCGAAAAAAAATCTTTTCGGAAGTTTTATTTCGTTTGGACTCCGTTCAAAATCCTCGTGTGAAAAGGGTAAAAAAATGGAAAAAACAGGAACTGGCACTTGGCACTGAGTTAATAAGTTAGTCCCAAAAAAGATAAAAAGGCATACAAAACATCCAAAGTTTGACAAGATAATAGCATGAAACAATAAAAAATATAGATACGTTGGAGACGTATCGGAGGCACCAAGACAGAACTCCGTCACATCGACATCATATAGATTCCAAAAATACTCGCGTGATCCTAAATTTTTTTTGAGTGAGAAGAGGAGTAGAATTAAATTATTACGTCAAGATTCCTCACCTGAGCATAGAAGAGGAGAAAAAAGAATCCTACTCTCCGATATATAACTAGACTCAAAGTAATTTTTCACTAGACTCGACTCGGCCAAGTTCGATCAATCAAGGGGGCTCCTAGGTCGATACTACTCTGATACCAACTTGTAACACCCAAGATGCGATTCTATCCTTATTTTGGCGCGAGGGCCTCGACAGGGATATAAGCGCATCTCGTCGTTTCGCAAGAATGTACTCAAGAGAAGAGTATATGGATTGGCTTACACTCGCCACAAGCTACATTAGAGTCACATCAGTACAATACATAAACATCACGAAGAAGAGCAGAGTCCGATTACAGACAAAAACAAACGAGAAAGAACGACGTCCATCCTTGCTATCCCACGTTGCCGGCCTGAAACCCTTCCTGGATCGATGATGAAGAAGAAGAAACTCCAAATGAACAATCAACGCACTCGCGTCAAGTAACGTTTACCTGTACCTGCAACTGGTGTTGTAGTAATCTGTGAGCCACAGGGGACTCAACAATCTCATTTCCAAAGGTATCAAGACTAGCAAAGCTTAATGGGTGAGGTATGGTTAAGTGGGGAGGTTGCAGCAAGCGATTAAGCATTTATTTGGTGGCTAACTTACGAGTACAAGAATAAACAGGGGGAAGATCTACGCATAGCAGACGTGAACTACTAATGATCAAATGAATGATCGTGAACATCTACTTACGTCAAACATAACCCCATCGTGTCCTTGATCGGAGAAGGAACTCATGAAAGAGACAGTCACTGTTATGCACTCAGTTGGCATATTTTAATGAAGTTAATTTCAAGTTGTCTAGAACCAGTGTTAAACAAAGTTTCCACGTTGCCACATAACCGCGGGCACGGCTTTCCAAAAGATTTAACCCTGTAGGGGTGCTCCAACTAGTCTATCACAAATTACCACAAGCCACATAGAAATCCTCGATCACGAAACTCGCGATCTCGTCGGATCCCTTAGTGGAAAACCTCAACTCTGATACTACCCAAAGCATCATCGGAATCCCGATGCACAAGATATTTCGTCAAATGTAAAATAATCCAGCAAGGCCGCCCGACGTGTCGACGAACCCAATAGGAGCCGTGTATCTCGTTCTCAGGACACGACGGATGGGTCACACTAGGGGTATACCAAACCTCGAGTTGCCCCACGGTGGCCCCGTAGTTTGCCAGTTTGGACCAACACTCATGCGGAGCACTGGCACGGGGGTTGATTAAATATCCTCGGGGTCCGGAAAGTCCCTATGCAATTATGTTAGGTTATTAGGCAAATGTAGTACCAAACTTTGGCCTTACCAGACCAGTCTTAATCTAAAACGAATTGTCAAGGGGTCACCATAAGAACCCCGATCGTGTTAGGAGCGCTCAATTATGGAACATAACATCGGTAGCCGAAACTAGGGGGCAAAGGTGGAACAAAACACCAGGCTAGAAAGGCCGAGCCTTCCACCTTTTACCAAGTATATAGGTGCATTAAATTAAATAACATTAATAGGGTGATATAACAAGGAACCCATGTTATCACATGGAAGCATCTGCACCTGCAACTAGCAATGCTAACACATGGTTAAGCAAGCGTTAACATAGCCAATCAGTGGTTTGCTAGGTTGTGAGCAGGTTGAAGGTTTTCATGGCAAAGTTGAGAGGCTGATATTTAACATGTGGTAGGCAATGAGACATAGCGACAGAAACGATAATACTAGCATGGCAATGATAGTAATGGTATCTGGGGAAATGGTCATCTTGCCTGAGATCTCGCTTGGAAGAAGAACGAGTCCGTGAAGCAGACAAGCCGATGTAGTCGAACGGGTCCTCACTTGCCGACACGCTTGCGAAACTCTATCGAGACGAAGCAAACCGGAAACAAGAATCAACACACAAAATTCACCACGGCACATGCACGACAAGATGGAATCCACATATGATGCATGATCAGTTGAATATATGTAAGATATGGCATGGCAATTCACAACAATCAAACACTACATGTTAAGTGAAGTTCAATATGCAACGAGTTGCATATTGACGAAACTCCACATACGGATTATTTAGTTCTATCCCGATTAGTTACACGACAATATTAAATGTGGTTAAACATGGCAAGAGGTGAAGCGTGATTAATCTACCTATCTAGGCATTTTAAATGAGGTCGGAAATGACTTATAGCATCAGCGAGATGACCTCATATGTTAATTTTTAATTCTGTACAAATCTGAACTAACAAGTTTTAGTAATTTTTAAACAGCAAAATAAATAGGTTCACGTGATTCTACGCGTCGTTCCAATCAATTTACACATAGAGAACATCTCCAACGGAGCTACGGTTCAAAAGATACGAACACCGCAAGATATGATGGCATGAATGCAATATGTGTGCAACGACAGTCACAAGCATCCCAAACCAAGAAGGCACCAACAAAATATGAAACTACACGAGATTCTATGCAAGTTTCATATAGGACACGATCAAAACGAAGCAACGGTTCAACAACTACAAGCTATACAAGAAATAGTCATAATCTGCCAAAATCTGCCACATAGCATTTTCTACACCCGAAGACAACAAGCTACGTAAATCTAAAATGCTCAAATAAGGCATGAGACAGTAAAGGGCAAGATGCACTACAACATACTACTAATAACATCTAGCATTGAAGCATGGATCTCTAGGAAAAGAACTCATAAAATGGATCTCACACTAGTTTCAGACTTAGTGAAAATAACAGTTTTTGACAGTGCATTTTTCGATCTGAAGGCATATTGACAGCAGCAAAACTATATGCTACAGGGCTTCAAATGGCATGAAAATTCACAGCATGCTAGAGAATCTTAAGGGCTACAACTAACTCCATTGCATCAACCTCAAAAGAGCTACAAATCACCAGATAAACTCATGACAAGACAGCAACAATATATAACAGATTTCAGACTTAGAAATATTTCAGCATCTCCAAATCAGCACTATTTTCTAGCATGTTGAGAGCAAGCAAACAACACCTAAACATGGATTTCTAGTGCAACCAAATTACCAGAGGCTAGCCTACACATCCAAGGGCATATCTCTAGTTGACAACTCGTTCATATCATGCACGGATTAAATCACACAAAATAAACAAGAGGGCAACATGGGAAAATATCACACTCACTAACTTGCTCAAAAGTTAAAACTAAATGCACATTTAAATTCTATGGATTTTTCTACCCCTAAAACAAATATAACATGAGGGGTTGCAAAATAAAAATATCGCCACACGTATATGCGAGAGTATGTCCTAAACTCGATATAACAAACTATCGACGGAACCTACATGCAAAAATATGCAAACACTACTCTAAAATACATGGAAAAAGGTCCCTAATAACATGAGCATTTCATCTATGGCATTTGAGTAATCCGGACACGCACGGAAATAAATACGGGATAACCCCCTATTAGGACAACACGCAAATCTAGGCATACGGCAAGTCACACAACTCCAAACATGCATGCAAGTTGCAAAATATGAATCTTTGTGAAAAACTAATCAAGTTTCATATATAAATCGTTGCGAACCGATACACGGTTAAAAAGCTACACACGTTTGAAAATATGACATTTTCTGAAATTATAAAATCCGAAAAACGTAAAAAAACCTCACGGGCCGAAACTATCCTATCGGGCCTAAAAGAGGCACGCACAGGATAATTAAATCCCGCCCGGGGCGCAACATAGGGGGGGGCCTGGGGGCTCACCTCGGCCACTTGGGCCTGGCCTGGAGCGGTCTCGGTGCTGGGCCGAAGGGAGGCCGCGCGAGGTGTCCGAAGCAGGCCGACCGACCTACTGGCGCTGGCGGGGCGGCCCACCTGGCCCCATCAAAGCGGAGCGGCAGCTCCTCGTCCCGTCGCAGGGGAGGCGAGGGCGCCCGCATGCACCTGCGAAGGATCATCGCCGGGAGCTGAGAGCAGACCAGGGGCGACACATTTGGCGGCGGAGATGCGGATCCGGGCGAGCTAGCGAAGGAGGAGGGCCGGCGGCTGGTCTCATCGCCGGATTTGGCCACGGCGGAGGTGGCCGGAGGGTCTGGCAGCGGGGCGACCACGGTCGGCGGGAGGGTCACTAGGCGGCGCGCATGAGGCGACGGCGGCCGGATCTGGCGCGGGGTGGCCCGGCCGCGGGCTGGCGGTTCCTCGACGAGGAGCCGGCGACGTGGTGACGGGATGCGACGGCGGCGGGGCTAGGCTACAGCAGATGGCGGCGGCTGCTGCGGGACTTCGGGGCCTGCTTCGGCCCGTGGCGGGCCCGATCTGGGCTGCTCCGGTGGGGAGGGGAGAGGAGGCTAGGGTTAGCGCGGAAATCAAGGCAAAGGTGGGAGAAGGTCAGATTAGGTAGTTGGGGCTATTTAAATAGGGAAGGGGGGCTAGGTTTAGCAGTTTTTCGCCCCGGTTTCAACCGTACGATCGGAATCGAACGATCTCGAACGCGGGACGGGCTAAGTGGCCGTGTAGACTGGCTAGCCGGAGACAAGAGGGAAATGGAGCGGCGCGGCAACGCGATTTAAAGCACCGAAACACGTCCGATGAATAACCAAAGACGGTGCCGCTACGATTGACCGTTCGGGTACCAGACGGACTCCGATTGTGATGAAAAATTGGCAGGTGGCCTACCTACAACCAAATAAGATCGCACGCCAAGTTTCAACCCGATCAGAGGAAGTTTTATACACACTTTTAAAAACAAGGATTTGACGATGCCGCGGCCGCGTGCGTGTGTAGTCGGGCTCAACCGGTCAACGACGAACACGAAGAGAACCGACAACTAATAACGGATGCAAGTTTTGAAAACTTGCGGCAACGGGATGCCGATGCAATGCGGATGATGCGCATGATGCGACAAATAAAAATAATCACACGACGAAAACGGAATAAAAGGGGAATCTTCTGGAACGTCGGTCTCAGACTGTCACAGTGGGCCTTGAGCCATGTAATGGGATTCCGACCTGTTAAATGCGGTCAAGCCGCGTTGTTGTCGGCATTGAGATTAAAAACAGAATATTCGCTCCTCTCTTTCTGGTTATCTCCTTCTCGCTCTCTCGCTCTTATCCATCTCCTCTCCCTCGCTGCCAAGTTCAAATGTCGTTCCCAAATCTCTACCTTAAGCTCGAGCTCATCGCCGGCTAGCTAGCCACCGTCGGGTCATGACAGGAAGTAGTCCACTCGGGCGGGCAGAGGGTGCTCACGACGACATAGCTGGAATAGGACCCGGATTGGATTGCCAAGGCTCACTACTGAGGCGGAAAGTGGCTTAGCAGCATCGAATCAGGCGGAGCTGGCAAGGGGAGCGGTAGGTGGCACACGAGATCGTGGCTCTATCGATCCGGCGCACAAAGACCAGTGATGCCCCGATTTGGTAGCGAGGGAGGCTGATGTGGACAGCGGACGGCGAGGAGGTTCAACGCCGGGCAATGAAGTAGCCGGCGGCACCGATGGGGAAATTGGAGGGAGAAGGTGGGTATGAGGTGGGGGCACCACATAAGGAGGGAGGTTGAGGGATGGGATGCACGCTGGACGAGGAAGGTGGGAGTGACGGTGGTGGTTGGACTTGGTGTGTCGTGGAGGTGCAGTGCCGGTTCAGAGAGGTAAAATAAGTGGTGGGTTCGGGTGTCGTGGGGGTGGGGTGGGGGTATATCTCGCCATGGGCAGCCCGGTCCGGTCGGGCCGGCCCGAAAAAGCCCGACCCGGCCCGGCCCGAAAAAGCCCGACCCGGCCCGGCCCGACTTTGCCCATGGGTCGGGCTCGGGGCTGAAAATAAAGCCCGGCGTTCGGGCCGGGCCCATGCCCGTGAAAACCTGATTTTACTCCTACGTCGGGTCGGGCGTACCGGGTCGGGTCGCGCTTCTTCGGGCTCGGGCGGGCCCCGGCCCAAAAATTAGGCCCGATGGTCGGGTCGGGCCGGGCTCGGGCCTGGGTTCTCTACCATGGTTTTTTATGCCCGCCCGAGACCAGGCCTGACCCGAGATATGGCCAGGTATAGGTGGTGGTTGCGGGTAGAAGGAGGCGAGCCACATGAGGGGAAGGTTTTTTCGTTTTTGTTTTGCTGTTGTTTGTTTTTATAACTTCATGATGCGTGGAGAAGCTCGGTAGTGGTCTCTCTCTCTCTCCCCCCTCTCTCTCTCTCTATATATATATATATATGGAAACTCTATTCATCACCTAGGGTGCAGAATAGTTTATTCTTGACCTAAGATAATCTTACGATCAATTTACAAATAAATTACATTTAAAATACAAATAGTTACGTTTATATTAAATCACAACGTAAAATTTGACCAAAGAAAAAAAAATAGGTCACAAGACCAAAAATTTGAATTTATTGTTTTTTTGCACTATTTTTGTATGTTCGTAATTTTACGTAACATAAAATATTTTTACATTGATTATATTTTTTATGGTCTCTTTTTACGTATAAAATAAGACAAAATTTACGAAAGGTAAAATTACGATGCATTTATATGAAAATAAAGGGGGGGTGAAGAATAACTATTCCTCACCCATGGCGAGGAATAATGCGACCCTACACACACACACACACTAGACGATGCCCGCTCGCATTGCGAAGGGAACCTTGTTTAAAAATGTATGGATAAGTCGTAGAAGACCAAAATAAAAAAAATGGTACATGACTTAATTTCCTCGAAAAAATAATGCATGAGGTGGTATGTTTTGCATGAAGAGATTAATGGAAAAAATAACCTATGACTCCATGCATGACTTAATGATATGGTATTGTTGTATGAAGAGGAAAATTAGCTAGTGGGTTATAACTATTTAATAATAGAGAATATACGGTCGTTTGGAACACCTAGGTTCCTGGGCACCTTGCCTAAAAACCGTTGGATTGCAACAAGATGTGTGGATATGAAACAATGCTAGAATTAATTGGTGACCTTTCTAATTGGAAAGAATAATCGCTCATTATTGCTTATTATGGACATACTATTTATTAGGAAATAATTAGTGCTTGATACACATGAACGCACCTTTAGTGGAAATAATTATTGTTGGACATTTAATGCTCCCGTGAAAGAAGATACTCCCTTCATAACAGTTTATAAGGCATGTACGTGTACCTAGGTCGTCAATTTGACTTATATAAAATATATTGTTTAACATAAAAATTATATCATTAGAAAATAGAACATCTAAAGTTTTTAATGATATATTTTTTGTAATACATGCCTCTTATTAAGTTGGTCAAATTGACGACCTAGATACACGTGCCGGACTTATAAACTGAAACGGAGGGAATAGAAAAAATCAACCATTAATATTCCATGTTTTCAATGTCATGCACGTCCCGTGATGTGTACTTTTTTGAATACAGTATATACTCATTTTGTTGCGAGAAAAGTATGCTCCTAGGTACATAATATTTTTGGATACAAACATATGTCTACCTTTGGTATGGCTTTATGGAAAATACTCATGTATATGTATATTTTAAGCGTGTCCTTATTCAGAGTATGTCATGTTTGGGTATGTCTCCAATATTGTTTAATACTCATGTATATGTATATTTTAAGCGTGTCCTTATTCGGAGTATGTCATGTTTGGGTATGTCTCCAATATTGTTTATGGGTATGTGTTTAAGGAATACTTGTACTAAAAAGAGTATAGTTATTCTGGGTATCTCCCAATATATGACATACCCACTCTATATGACATACCTACAGTATTCTAGTGCCTTGGATATGACATACCCGTTGTATTTAAATATATATGGGTATTCAATACCTTAGAAAACGGAAAATGATGCTGGATTTTAACCGTCATACACATAATAATGCTCATGTATTTATGCTGGCAGTCATTAGATTTAAATCAGCTTATAAAAGTATGCGCACATGAATGATGTAACATGCATCTTCTTTCGGAAATGAATTATTTGACAATGAGAAAATGACATCTCACAGTTTTGGCAACAAATCAATTGATTTTCGTACTAGTTCAGTCCCGCCTGTCAAAATAGATAGTCATTTTCATTAGCTTGTGTAAAGTTTAGGTCATAAGGCATCTTTCATGGTGAATTTTACGATCTGTACGATCTAGCTCCAGTTTCCGTATACGATCATGCTTTTCTTCCTGGCGCATGTGTCCTCGGTGGCCAAAAAGACCTACGCTTCTTGCTTCTACTATTCGTACACACTTCGACTTGAGCTTCTCCCTTTCATGGGCCTAGCGCATGCATAAAAAGTTTGGAAAATGATCTAATTAATGTGTATAACAAAAAGAAAATCCCTACCATTCTTGATCAAGGCACACATGCACCTAGGTGCCCCAAACAATTTACCTATATATATATATATATACACACACACATCTTACCACCTAGAGATAGTTACCCCACATGTCTCATAAACTATCGTATAGTAGTACATATACTACTTTATCATTCTAATTATGTTGACACAATATATATAATATATTTTAAAATGAGTTACATGAAATATTTGCAAGTTGGCCCATGTTTTTTATTATATTTATGAAATACATTTATATTTATATGTAAAAAAGAAACATACATAAAATACAAGACATACTACCAAAAAAGTAATATATATGCCCCCTAAACATTCTTACATATTACATAGTACACGTACATACTCTCCGATTTGATAGATACAACATACAACATACAAAACACAAGTGGTGGTAACTACCACTCATGGTAAATAAATTTATCATATATATATATATATATATATATATATATATATATATATATATATATATATATATATATATATAGGAAAAATACATCCTACCACCCAGGGGTAGTTACCCCACATATTCCATATACTATCATGCGGTAGTATATATACTAATTTATCATTTTAGTTATGTTCATATATTATATATAAGATTTTTCAAATTGAGTTACATGAAAAAAATACAAGTTAACCCATAGTTTTTATTATATCTGTGAAATACTTATATATTTGTACGTACAAAAGAGCATACATAAAATATGATACATGCTACCTACAAAATATTATACATACTACATACTATACGTACATACTCTCCGATTTGATAGATACTACATACAACATACAAAACGCAAGTGGTGATAACTACCACCGGTGGTAGATAAAATTTATCATATATGGTGGGTCTATTCTACAAACACCCTCTAAGACCTTATTCTTATAATACCTAACCTTATTGTGCTAACACCCCGAAACGAACCGGACACAACGAATACAAAAGAACACCCCACCCAACTAGCCTCACCCCATCCCCTCACCGCCCACCAACTCCTACCCACCTTCTCCCTTTGTCCGTGGCCAACTGCTCACCTCATCCAACCTCTCCTCCTTCCGCCCGACGACCACTGCTCTGACCCGCCCACCTTCCACCGACGCCCCAGGCCACCGTCGCCCACCTCCACCCCAGGCGCCCCGAGCGGCCGCCAGCATCTCCCCTTCACTGGTGCCTCGGCTCCGCCGGCTTCCCCCTTGCCTTAACCCCAAATACCCCGCGCGGCCATCGACGCAGATCTGCGTGCTCCGCCCCCACGCGCGTCACGCGGCCACCGACACTGATCCGCCCCCACCACCCCGTCCCGCCCCTCCGCACGTCGCCATGCCGCACGCCCCCTCCCCCACGTTGTCGTGCCGATCCGCCCGCCCCTCACCATGCCGTCGTATCGCCCCGCCCGCCCCTCACCATGCCGTCGTATCGCCCCGCCCGTCCCCAGTGCCCCCACCACAAACCTCGAGTAAACGAATCTAACGGGATCCACCTCCAAGACAGTCCTGGGGTCGCATAACCACGACGTATCCTACCAGATCCGACCACCACAAACCCTGGATGCGGCCATCAACATGAGATCCGACCGCCACAGGCCCGGGCACTTCCACTAGTGCGAGATTCGTGTTCTGCCACTGAAGCCGCACAAGCCATCTATGGGCGAGTACCTCCGGCATGGGGCGTGCTACTGCAACAAAAGACCTTCCAACGGCGCCAGAAACACGTGCTGATGGGAGACTGTTCTTGTCTTGATTCTCCTCAGCAACGGCACCAGGAATCATTCTGCTACGACTACGCCTTTAGGGATTTCCTAGGCAAATATGCAAAGGATTTCCCCGTGGCCTTGGAGCCTTGTGTTGGTGTTCCCTCGAAGCGGAAAGGGTGATGTAGCGCAGCGGTGGTAAGTATTTCCCTCGGTTTTGAGAACCAAGGTATCGATCTAGTGAAGGAGTATTGCAAGTACATGCACACACACAAAAAGCTTGCTCCCAACGCTATGAAGGGGTTGTCAATCCCTTATAGATTGTTTGCCAAGTGAGAACTGAAAGCAACAAAGTAACAAAGCAAAGTAAAAGCGAAAGTGGAAACGATAGGTGTGAATAGACCCGGGGGCCGTAGTGCTTACTAGTGGCTTGTCTCACGAAAGCAAGTAGACGGTGGGTGAACAAATTACTGTCGAGCAATTGATAGAACCGCGCAAAGTCATGACGTCATCTATGGCAATGATTATATCTATAGGCATCACGTCCAAAACAAGTAGACCGATACTATCTGCATCTACTACTATTACTCCACACGTCGGCCGCTAGCCAGCATGCATCTAGTGTATTAAGTCCAAAAGAACAGAGTAACGCCTTAAGCAAGATGACATGATGTAGATGGACAATCTCATATCTACGACAAAACCCATCTTGTTACCCTTGATGCCAACTACACGATGTGTGCCTTGCTGCCCCTACTGTCACTGGGAAAGGTCACCACACGGTAAGAACCCAAAACCAAGCACTTCTCCCATTGCAAGAATCATTGATCTAGTTGGCCAAACAAAACCCAAGACTCAGAGAGACTTACAAGGATATCAAATCATGCATATAAGAAATCAACAAAGACTCAAATATATATAATAGATAATCTGATCACAAATCCACAATTCATACGATCTCGACAAACATACCACCAAAGAGGATTACATCGGATAGATCTCCATGAAGATCATGGAGAACTTTGTATTGAAGATCCGAGAGAGAGAAGAAGCCATCTAGCTACCAACTACGGACCCGTAGGTCTGAAGTGAACTACTCACGAGTCATTGGAGGGGCGATGATGTTGATGTAGAAGCCCTCCAACTCCAAAGTCCCCTCCGGCAGGGCACCGGAAAGGGTCTCCAGATGAGATCTCGCGGAAACGGAAGCTTACGGCGGCGAAAAAGTGTTTTCGTGGATTCCCTGATTTTTTTCTGTATTTTCGGGAATATATAGGCGAAGGAGCTAGGTCAGGGGGGCGCCAGGGAGGCCACAAGCCTGCTAGCCGCCGCCCCTGGTGGCGGCTACAGGGCTTGTGGGCCCCTTGTAGCTCTTCTGGCTTGGCCCTCAAGCCCCGTGATCTTCTTTCGTTCGTTAAAAATTTATTTCAGGAATTTTATTCCGTTTGGACTCCGTTCCAAAATCAGATCTGAAAAGAGCCAAAAACACAGAAAAACAGGAACTGGCACTTGGCACTGAATTAATAAGTTAGTCCCAAAAAAGATATAAAAGGTACATAAAACATCCAAAGATGACAAGATAACATCATGAAACCATCAAAAATTATAGATACGTTTGAGACGTATCAGTGCGCGCCGTGAACCGCCACGCCTAGATCCTAAAGCATGCTGGAGACGCGAAGGGGAGGGTCCCCTCACTCCCCTACCATCTATCGTGGCATGCGAGCTCCTCTCCCTTCGAGCTCGCCGCCCCATCCTCTGTTACAACTCTGTAGTCAAGTGGATAATAGTTGTGCAGTCCTCTACCGCGACCGTGCAGCTCGGACAAGTGTGCAATGATGTTCGACGAGCACGAGTGCACTGCAACTCCTAGATGGTACGGGGCTCCTTCGACATGCTCTGGTGGCCAAGTCCTTCCCCTCTCTTGCTATGTTGCCTAATTCCCTCTGCTTCCTCTGTTTTGCACGTCCAGCAGCACTCCCGTGTTGACAATGAAGGTGGTGACCGTGGCTATGCAGCTGACTTGGTCTATCATGCAGTGCAGCTCACCCTAGTGTGGAGTCTACGGCCCCATAAAGACCTCCTCATCAAGCTACAACATGAGACGATGGACCTTGCAGTTCTTGGTGGGGCCTGATGTGGTTCACACCATCTAGGTCCGGCCGTGCAGTTCCGAGTGGATGTTGGTGAAGTCGTGTTCATGTGTGTGTTTCGGTCTTGTGTGTATAATTTATTTTTCTCCTTTTTTCATGCGAATGTTTGCATATGTAAACTTATATTAAATGTGTGTTTTGAGTACTATTGCATCATTCGTGTAGTGCACTTATGTCCACCATGTTGTGCGTTGCATCGTGGCCATGTAGTTTGGCAGCTCCACGTCTCACTCCCAATGTGAAGTGCAGAAACAATGTCTAGAAGATGACAAAGAAAAAAACAATGTGGTTCAATTCTCTATAGCGTTGCGGTACACTTATGCCCGATGTGAATTGCACTCCACTTTCGCCTATAGAAAAATTCACGCTGGACAAAAAAAATCACGAAGTTCGCTTGCCCGTCCGATGCAGTGCGTTCTTCTATTTGATGGGGTTCACGCGTTGATTTTGGTGTCGCGAAAAACACAATGTCCGCATTTCGGTAAATTCGAAACTTCTCTTCAACCGCAAGGAATTAGAGAAAGTGTTCTACATGAAAAGGATCCGCCTCGTTGATATCTTTCCAACTCGTATAATTTGCATCATTCCGACAAGCGGTTTGGAATTTTTTTCGAAAATACGCTCGCTGTAACTAGTAGGCAGCCACACGTTTTCAAAATTCATTTTAAACCGCGAGGAATCTCAACAAATGGCCAACATATGAAAGTTGCGACTATTCGACAGCTTTTCAACTTCGTATCATATGCCTCGTTATGACAACGGTTTAAAAACTGCAGCGAAAGCAGTCCCAAAAAAATAAAAAAATTCAAAAAACAGAATTCCATTTTTTTAGTACATTTGAGATTACTCTCAAACCATAAGGAATTAGGGATAGTAATATACATGAAAAAGATGAGGCTCGATGATATATTTACAACGCCATAACTTTTGCTTTATTCAGACGAGCCGTGTACAAAAAATCACGAAAATACGCTCGCTGTCGCCCGTCATGCGGCAACCAACTGCTCTCAAACCGTGAGGAATCGCGAAAATGTTCAAGACGGAGTTGGGGATTTTCCGTAGGAATAGAATGGTATATTATACGCCTCATTTCGACAAACGGTTTACAAACTGGAGCCAAACGGTGTCGAAAAAGCGCGTGCAATTTGTTCTAGTGACATTGCAGTATTTCGTTTGACACGGATGCAATGCACGTACATTGAATGTGTAGTTGAGACGTCTGTGCAGAATAACTATTTCATTAATATTAGTAGAATAGATGAGCTGTATATATAGATAATCATACGATCAATTTACAAATAAATTACATTTGAAATACAAATAGTTACATTTATATTGAATCACTAGGTAAAATTTGACAAAGAAAAATAAAAATATTGGTCACAAGACCAGAAAAATAAAATTTATTGTATTTTTACACTATATTTATATGTTTGTAATTTTACGTGACATAAAATATTTTTAGTTGGTTATATTTTTGTGATCTATTTTTACGTATAAAATAAGACAAATTTAACGGATCGTAAAACTACGGTGCGTTGATGTTAAAACACACAGGGATAAAGAATAACTATTCCTCATGTAGGATGACGAATAGCACAACCTTACCTCTCCCTAATAATAAAGTGCCAGCTAATTCTGTCGTCCGTCGTGCCACTTGTACAAAAAAAGCCCCTGACGTCTCTTGAAATCAATCCGAAATCCGGATTTAAGTCACAAAAGGAATCTTTTTTTTGCATTTTTCAGAAAACCCCCTGATGTTTGAGGTAATCAATCCGTCCTCCGTATTTAAGTCAGCCGAAACGATTTTTTCGTTTTAACAAAAAAACCCGACTTCTCAGTTAATCAATCCACATTTTATCTACAACAAAATTATCCATATCTTTGAAATCGTAACTCCGATTCTAACATGTTATATATGAAATTTGATTAAAAAAATATGTAGAATCTAAATAGGATGTTATTTTTAGCTGTTGAATACTTCTTAAATATTATTTTGATGCAAACTTAATCTGTAGTGCACGGTCCTTTTTTTCTCTTTTTTCGGTGACGACACGAATTGCAATAAACATCCATTAAATTAAAACCAAATTCTGAGGAAAGAAAACATCGTTAACCACACATGCACACCTTTGAAAAACCTCAAGGTGAGAAACATCATATTTTTCATCTTATTCCGAGTGACTGTACATTCAAACACGTTTTCGTTGTGTGAGCACCAGGATCATCGTCGGCAACACAAATGTGATGCCATGTGAAAATATATTACGTTCAAAGCATGTGTTATTTTCTCTTGTGTTGCAACACACGGTTTTTTTTTGCTAGTTCTAATAATAAAAGAACTTACTCTGCTAACACTTCGGTAGTGCCTCGCACCTCCACCCAAACCGCACCCCACCCTGCCTACCTACCCACCGAAGTGCAAACGCAGAAAAACCACCCCAGCCCACCAAAACCCACCTTCTTCCATGGTCAACCCCACCCCACCCACTTCTCCTCGTTTCCCACCTCCTGACCGCACCGCCAGGCCCTGCCATGTCTCAACGCCGTCGCATCCCCATGGCGCCCTCCACTCCCTGCGCCCTCCACCGCCCAGGTGGCCCACATTATCTCTATCCACATTCGTCATCGCCGCCACATCGAAAGCTCGCCACCACACAACACATGGATCCGAGCGAGCGCCGTCGTCCTCCCTTGCATTCAATCTCTGAGCCGACCGCCTCCCTCCCTGGGCTCTCTCGCCGCCAGATCGGATCGCCCCGGCCTTTTGTTTGTCGCCATCCTCCCCTGCCTACAAACTCTGCGCCGACCCGCTACATCCCGGTGTCTGCCCCCACCCGCTATAAGCTCCCCTCGTACTTGCCCTCGAGCAACAACATGGAGTTGCCGAGAGGAGCGTCGCGTTCAATTCACAGTTCACCGACGGCTTCGTGCTCATCGTCCCCCGCCCCCTTCATCATCTCCAGCGAGCACCTCCTTCCCTCGTGTAGTCTAGGCGTGCTAGAATAGTAGTGCGTCGGGGTTGGGCACATGGCGTGGTTCCGATTTCTGTCAACTACCAACTGCGGTGCAACTTCAACAGTGCGAGGGTGGCGCTGTCCGTCGGTCAAGAGGACCACGACATCGCGCCTTGGACTCCCCTATTTTCTAGCGCCGCTGCTAGTAGAACATGTAAATTTGGACATGTATATCTTCATATACATGTCCATATACACCTTGCTAAATTTTACACCTCCCAGCTTTTCAGTGGAACGTGTATACAGGACGTGGAAATCAGAACGTGTATATTCCAACGGCTATATTTTCAAACGGCTATATTTCCAAATGTCTTTGTAATGCAGTGCTATCAATAAAATAGGATAAACTATCAAATAGTTCTTACAACAACTACGGAGATCTTTTCTTATTTCACTCGATTATGTGGCACCTCCGTTTCGAAAAAGGAAAAAAAATTAAAATTATGTGGCACCTAGAGCTACACTCTTGCGCTACTAGAAACTTATGGTCCCTTGCTATCACCGCCGCTTCTCTTGGCCGAGCGAGCGTACAGGGCGGCGCACAGCCCCGTCCCGACGGCGCACGTGAGGCCCTAGAGGAGGAAGGTGTTCCGGTAGCAGGCGGCGCCGCCGCAACTGTTGCTCCCGTGCGCCTCCCGCTAGTAGAGGAAGGCGGCGAGGTAGCCGAAGCAGAGGGAGCCGACGGGGATGTTGGCCACCAGCCCGTTGTGGTTCACCCCGAAGTTCTTGGTGCCGAACAGCTCGCTCGTCGCCCACACCGCCATCGACGTGATGGCGCCCGTGCACGTCCCGCACCCCGCCGCGCACAGCCCGCCGCACCCCGCCCCGCACAGCGCGCCCGCAGCACCCCGCCGCCCGCAGCCCGCCCCCCGCAGCACCGCCTGCAGCGCCGGCCGCAGCGCCGCCCCAGCCCCTCTCTCTCCCCGCCCTCCCCTCTCCATGGCGCGCGCCGCCGCCGCCAGATCTGGCCAGCGGTGCGGCAGCCGCCCGACGTCCCGCGCCTCCTCTCTACCGACGGGAATGGAAAATAGAAGGGAGGGAGAGAGCTTACCAGAGGGGAGTGGTCGCCGGCGAGCTCCGATGGCCTCTGGACGGATGCGGGAGGATGGCGGGAGCAGGGCGGGAGGATGGCGGGAGCAGCTGTTTCCGTCCTCCACGAGCGTGGCCGAGGCGTGTTTATTTCCACGAGGAGTAGCCTCGTGGATGGACGTGTAAAACTTGCACGCCCGTATACACGATCCACTGGGAAGCGTTTTTCAGTTTGCATCGTGTATATTTACCATCCACCTCCATATACACCATCCACTAGAGATGCTCTTACCAGCGAAGAGCTGCTGCGCAGGGCACATGGCTTGTCGCTGACGACCCCACTGGTCCACTGCAGCTCTGTATAGTGGATGGATGCAGTGCGGCTAACGCAAACAGACCCGGCCAAACGGGCCGGCCCGGCCCGGCACGGCCCGACCCGCCATACCCGTGCCAGGCATGGCACGCTTGGACCCGATTATTAGCCGGGTCGTGCCAGGCCGGCCCACCGGCGCAGCCTCCCGGTCCAGGCACGGCACGGAGGCTATACGGGCCGGCCCGTAGGCATGCTAGCACCGTTAGCCTGTTAGTTTATTTATTTATTTTTAGGCTATTATTTTGGCTGATTTTGGCCCGTTAGGCTATTTTTTGGGCCGATTTTAATATATTGGGCTGTGTTTTGGGTCGATTTTGGCCTATTAGGTTATATTTTATTCTATATATATATAAATAAGTAAAAAAAATAAATGGGTCGTGCCGTGCCGTCCTGCGTGCCCAGCCCTCAGGCCCAGGCACGGCCCGAGGCGTGCTGCGTGCCTGGCACGACCCGTTTAAATCGTGCGGGGCCCGGCCGGTGTCGTGCCGCCGTGGTGGGCTAGCGGGCCGACCTATTTAGCCCGGCCCGTTTGGCCAGGTCTGAACACAAAGTTGAAGTTTAGTATTTTTTTTTGCTTTTTCACGATTTGCTTAGGCATAAAATTGCAGTTCGCCCGAGTCTTTGTTGCGGTGCTGCTGGGTGTGCTGTGTATGTTTGTTTTTGAAATGATGCATTGTGTGTTTTTTTTGTATAGGCTGATGTAATTTAATTTGAAAAAACTGCATTTCATTGAAAATACCTCTATGATTCCTTGACAAAACTGCTCAAATCTTAGAAAAACGTCCAAATAAATTCAGTTCTTTTGAGAAGTAGAAGTGTAAATCTTAAATCAGAATTACCAAGTGTTAGGAAATGTGCCATTGATTCTGGAAACTGCCTAGGCCAGTCAAAATCGGACCCATCGAGACCGATATATCGGTCTCACAGAAGGGCCAAAAGTTGCCACATTTTGCACTAGTTGGTGCAACAGAGTTTTACTTCGGTTTCATCGAGTTGGAAAATAATGTTGTAACTATTGGAATTTTGGAGATGCCTATATGTACCCCTCCATCTCCTTTCATTCGTAGAGGAAGCACTCAAAACGAACCAACACTTTCCCCATCCATTTTTCTGAGAGAGAGCCACCTACTCATGTGTTGAGATCAAGATTTTCCAATCCTAAAATTTGATTCTTGATTTCTAGCCTCCTCAAGTTGCTTTCCACCCAATTAATCTCTTCTAACCAAACCAAATATATGAGAGAGTGATTGAGTGTTGAGGAAACTATCTTTTGAAGCATAAGAGTAAGGAGTTCATCATACTACCAGATCTATTACCTTTTGGAGAGCAGTGTCTCCAAGATTGGTTAGGTGTCGCTCGGGAGCCTCCTACTTCGTGTTGTGGAGTTGAACCAAGAAGTATGTAAGGTCAAGGAGACTGCCTTCTTCATGAAGATCTACCCTCAGTAAGGCTAGTCCTCCGTGGACGTAAGCCATGATGGAATAGACAAGGTTGCTTCTTCGTGGATCCCTTGTGGATGGAGCCCTCCGTGGACTTGCGCAACAGATACCCTTCGTTGATTGAAGTCTCCATCAACTTGGACTAATGATAGCACCACTTAAGCACACCAAAAATCATCGTGTCAATGTTTGCGTTTGATCTTCCTAACTCTACTCCTTATTTTACATGTGCATGTTTTTTACTTTCTCTTCCTATACTCATAGACTTGCATGTGTAGGGTGTAGTTGACTTGCTATAAATGCTAAAATCTGCTAACTATTAAAATTGGGAAAATTTTAGGTTTTTATTTGGTCAAGGAGTCTATTCAACCCCCTCTAGACATCCTCTCTAGTAATTCCACAATTGGTATCAGAGCTTTGGTCTCCATAGCCTTGGTTTAATCACTATTGGAGGAAGATGAATGTGTCTAGTTTGGGGAATATTAGTTGTAAAGTGCCTATTCTCAATGGGGAGTACTATAGTCAATAGAAAGATGGAATGCTTGATATCCTTGATAAATTCCATTTGAGCAAGTATTTGGAAAAATCCTATGTGCCTCCCATTGATCGCTTACATCCTTCTCACGAGGAAGAATTTCATATGCTTTGCAATCCGAGAAATGTATATCTTATCATTAGAGGACTTCCTGGAATTGTGTTTGATCAAATGAAGAACTTTGAGTGTCATTACACTTTGTGGAAAGATTTCGAGAAAAGATATCCCAATTATTCCTTGAAAAATCTTGATGTCATTTTCCATAAATCTATTGTCTTTCACAAAATGAATCCCAATGATCAAAACTTTGCTACTTATCTATTTGAGCTTCGTGACCTCATCTGTGCTAAAGGAGATGTAATTACCATCAATAACATCATTGTTGAAGCCATTCACATGCATAAAGTTGAACATTGTTATGGTCAAAATTCTAACAAATCACTTGGTTATTTGGACGAAGATATTCCATTTGACGATGCCAATGTGAAGCATAGCTACTATGATTTTAGATGAGGGGTTAGACATCACATATAAGAATACAAAGAGGAGCCTAAGTCTTATGGTTAACCTTAGAGGCTACATGTTCGGAGGAAAGGAGTGGATTCTCGATAGTGGATGCACCGATCATATGACCGGTGATAGAGACATGTTTCAAGAGATCACACCAAACCGTGGACCACGAATGTATGTGACCTTTGGATACAACTCCAAGGGTAAGGTAGTTGGTCTTGGCAAGGTTTCCATATCTAATGATAGTTCCATTCAAAGTCTCATGCTTGTTGAATCCCTTGGCTAGAACCTCCCCCCGTATCTAGACTAGCGGGCTTCAGTTTCAATGTGCTATTTATGAAAGTTGATTGGCAAGTGTTTGTCAAGATAATCATAACATGGTCTTCACTAGTTTTCGTAGAGGTGATGTCTACATTGTCTATTTCACTAAAAAGTCAAAACCCCTACATGTCTTATTGCAAAATCATGTAAAGGTTGGCTATGCCATAGAAGGCTAGGACATGTTGGTATGCGTAATCTAGACAAGCTTACAAAATGTGATCATATACTTGGTGTAAATATGTTATCTTTGACAAAGATAGACTTTGAAGTGCTTGTCAAGTAGGAAAACAAGTAGGTGGAACTCATCCCGTGAAGAACATCATGACTACTAGAAGACCACTCGAGCTGCTTCACATGGATCTCTTCGGTCCCAATTCTTACAAGAGCCTCGATGGAAATTCTCTTGGTCTACTTATTGTTGATGATTTTTCTAGATTTACGTGGGTATTCTTTCTTGATGACAAGTCACAGGTACAAAAGATCTTCAAGAATTTTGCTCGGAAAGCCCAAAATCAGTTTGAACTGAAGATGAAGAAAGTTCGGAGTGACAAAGGATTGGACTTCAAGAACACTACTGTGAATACTTTTCTATATGGAGAGGGTATCTCACACTAGTTCTCAGCTATGTATACACCTCAACAAAATGGAGTTGTTGAGAGGAAGAACTGGGCCCTCATAGAGAAGGCTAGAACGATGCTCGATGAATACAAGACACTAAGACACTTTTGAATAGAAGCCGTGGAAACAGCTTGTCGTGCCACAAACCTACTCTACCTACACAATATTCTCGGTAAAATGACATACAAGGTACTCACTGGTAACAAACACCAAGTTGGATACTTTTGGGTATTCGGCGCAAAGTGCTACGTTCTTGATAAGCATGCACCGTCGTTCTAAATTTGTTCCTAAATCTCATGAAGGTATCCTACTTTGTTACGGATCAAACTCTCACACTTACCATGTCTACAGCAACTTCACTCGAATAGTTGAAGAGACGGTAGATGTGAAGTTTGATGAATCTAATGGTTCACAACTCGAAGAATTGCCAAGTGACGTTGGAGATAAGGAACCTTTGGTAGCTATTCAAGACTTGTCCATTAGCAAGATTCATAACAAGGAGGTGAATGAAAGTACTTCATCAACATAAGTGGAAGCTCCTACTTGGCATCAAGGTGAAACACAAAACAACATGGAGGCATCCACAAGAGATACACGACAAGATGAAGAGGAGGAAGAAGTACATCGTGATGATCCACCTCAACCTCCTTCACCACCACGTCAAGGAGATGACACCTTCAATGGGAATGAAGAAGAATATGATGATGATGAAGCTGCACGATCCAACAAGCAAAATCTACCATGATTTTGAGCAAGATTGAATAAGAATCACCCCGTCGAACAAATTAACGGTGACATACAAACTAGGAGAATCAGTTGCTCTAAACTCATTTTGCAAACTTTTGTGAGAATTACTCATTTATCTTTTGCATTGAGCCTATGAAGGGATAAGAAGCACTTAAAGACCCGGTTGGGTTAATGCCATGCATGAAGAGCTACACAACTTCTAGAGGAATGAAGTGTGGACACTAGTGGATAATCCCAAGGACGAACACAACATCATTGGTACAAAACGGGTGTTTTGGAACATGCGAGATGACGATTGCCAAGTGGTATGCAATAAGACATGTCTCATAGCTCAATGTTACACGCCAGTTGAAGGTATGGACTAAGTTGAGACTTATGCCCCTTTTGCTTGACTTGAAGCCATTCAGATTCTTCTTGATTATGACAATTACCATGATATCACTCTTAACCAAATGGATATCATAAATGCTTTTCTAAATGGTGAAATTGAGGAGGAAGTTTATGTCAAGCAACCTCCCGGCTTCGTGAACCCTAAGAAACCTAAGCATGTTTGTAAACTTCGTAAAGCTCTATATGGTCTTAAACAAGCCCCTCGATCTTGGTACAAATGCCTAACAAAGTTTCTCACTGAAAAAGGTTTTGAGATTGTTAAAATTGACACAACCTTGTTCACTAAAAGTGTTAATGGCGAATGATTCGTGTGCCAAATTGATGTAGATGATACTATCTTTGGATCTACTAACCAACATTTTAGTGAAAAGTTTGGAAGGTTGATGTCCGAGAAGTATGAGATGTCTATGATGTATGAGCTAAAATCATTTATTGGTTTGCAAATCAAGCAAAGGAGAGAAGGTACATTCATCTCTCAAACCAAGTATACCAAGGACTTGATAAAGAAGTTCAACATGCAAGAGTGCAAAGGTATGAAAACTCCCATGCCTACAAGTGGACCCGTTGACCTCACCAAGGATGACAAACCGGTTGATCAAAAGGTTTATCGATCAATGATTGGTTCATTGCTATATCTATGTGCCTCAAGTATCGATATTATGCTAAGTGTGTGCATGTGTTCCCGATATCAAGCGACACGCAAGGAGTGTCATCTAAAGGCCGTGAAATAAATTGTGAGATACTTGATACATACACCAAACTTTGGCATTTGGTCTCCCAAGGGATCTTCTTTTAATCTTATTGGCTATTCTGACTCGGACTATGCCAGAGAAAAGATAATCCACCTCGGGTACATGCCAATTTCTTTGGAGATCTCTTGTGTCTTGGTCATCCAAGAAACAAAACTTGGTATCTCTATTTACCGCCAAAGCAGAGTACATTGCTGCCAGATCATGTTGTGTGCAATTGCTATGGATGAGGCAAATTCTTAAGGATTATGGCATACATGTGAAACATGTTCCACTGTTGTGTGACAATGGAAGTGCTATCATAATTGCTCATAATCCCGTGAAACATTCTTGAACTAAACATATTCTAGTTTGATATCATTTCATTCGCGATCATGTTGGAAAGAAGATATTAACCTCAAGCATGTTTGTACCGAAAAATGATTCGCCGCTATCTTTACCAAGCTACTTCATGCGGAAGTGTTTTGTCACTTGAAGAGTGAGTTGATAATCTTAGATGCTTCAAACTTGAGCTAGACTTACTTGGATGCATGCAAGGGTATGAGCTTGATTGATTATTCCATGATGCTATCAATATGTCACTATCTTATATCTTGGAAAACTATGCCCCCTTGTATTGCATCTAACCTTTTGTAGGAACTTGGAAGAACAACACCACAAGATTGTCTCAACTCACATCAAAAGAAATCTTGTCATGGCCACAACCCTTTCTTTGGAGATGATGGAAGAAGACAACAAAATCATATCCTTGACAACTATTTGTTGATAAATTCACTCTGGTCATTTGGATATATTACGTTATTCCTTGCATGACTAACCTATGTAGGTGAAAAGTGAATTGAGACAAGAAGGATTGCTCCCAATACAATTTGGAATTAATCAACATTGAGCATCCACAATAAGTTCACTTACATGCCACATCATCAACATCATTCAAAGGTAAGTACTCATATCCTTGATAATGATTTACTCAAAATCATGAAGTAAAGCAAATCAAAAGATATTAAGACATTAATATGCTTAACAAAAAATTGTAACCCTATTTTGAGCTTAACGATGAGTATGACGTATGATCAAGCAATCTTCTTGGGCTGCTTAATTCAATATACCCTAATATAGGTGACCTAGTCATCGACCAACATCTAGATGAAATTTCTTGTGTGGTTGATACCTTGGTTGCATGCTTTCTTGGAACCATTCAATTCTCATATATTTGGGAAAATCAATTGCAAATATTTTTGAAAATTCCTTGAAAATCATTTGAATATTTTCTGAGAACATTGGCCAAAATTTCTGAAAGACTTCACAGTACAAATGGGCAAGAAGGATTTTCGTATGATAAGAGAGACCCCATATTTTCAAGTAGTTAAGTGTCTATTTGCAATTCGGTCCCTCCAAAATGGGAAATTTGGTCATACCGGTTTCTCCCATAGGCCTAAGATCATTTTTTGTTCTATCGATTCGTTTTGCCTCACAGACTCCTAATTTGATACTACTTGAGTTCTTTGTCTTTATCTCAACCATTTTCGTGAGGGAGAAATAAATATAAAAGGGGGAGAAACAACTAGATCCCTTACTCAAGGGGACAAAAATCAAGGAACCCTTATCAAGGAACCCTCAAGGGGACAAATATCAAAGGGAGAAATATCGAGGATCCCTTACTATCATGGAACCTTTAGCCTCTGACCTTTTTGGGAATTAATGCCAAAGGGGGAGAGATATCAAAGCTTATGCTTCAAGAGGGAGAAATCTTTAAGGGGGAGAGGTATCAAAGGGGGAGAAATATTTAATTAAGGGGGAGAGATATCAAAGCTTATGCTTACCCAAAGGGGAGAACTACATTAAGGAGGAGATAATTTTTTTTATTTAGGTTTTATTTGCCTTCTTGTATTGGACTTGTCTCACCCTACCTACTCCTAATATCTACTCCCTCTGTACCATAATATTTGTTGTTGGGGAGAACTAATCTTGTTCTCCCCAGAAACTAATATTTAGGAACATAGGAAGTACATGCTATGATTGATGGGGAGAGTAAAACCTACATATTCATACTTAGGGGAGAAAGATCTCAATCTTCTTGGAGACATATCGATCATCAAATCCTATTTTCAAATGTCCTCCATGCCTTGGTACTATTGAATCTCGTTGCATCTTTACAATAGGATACCCTTATGTCACTACAGGAATCACCTTCTTTGCTGTCTGCCATCACAGACGGCAAAGACAGTATCCCTGAAGGCAAAGACAATACCACAGACGGCAAAGATTGTCACGGCCGGCAAAATTTCTGCGTCAGCCTACGACGGCATAGGACCTTCTTTGCCGTCTGCCCCCCCCAAAGAGGACGGCAAAGTTCTTTGCCGTCAGCTTTCATTAGGAGCAGTAGGCAAAGCTTTTGAGACGGCAGCCGACAGGCGTTGCCTCCGTTAGGGGTTAACGGAGCCTTTGCCGTCTGCCTCCCCGTCAATCTTTGCCGTCTGCCTTCTACTCCCCTCCCCTTCCCTCCATCTTTGTCGTCTGCCTCCAGGATAATCTTTGCCGTCTGCCGGGTCCTCCCCTCCCCCTCTCTCCACTCTTTGCCGCCTGCCTCCTCCTCTGTGCCCTCTTCTTTGCCGTCTGCCCCCCGGGAAGCGGACGGCAAAGAGACTATATGACCAGCTGCTACTGCCGAGGTTGCACAGCTGGGCGCCACGTGGCACCTTTGCCGTCGGCTGGCTGACGGCAAAGGCCTTTGCCATCAGCTGGCAGACGGCAAAGAGCCTATATTGTCACATTTTTATTTATTTTTTCTATTTCACAGCACATATACATATAATTCATAGCACATATATCATAAATAGATCACAACACATATATGATATACATATAAAGCTCATCAATGGCATTTGTTCATCAACGTACATCCCATATGTCAAAAGAACCAACACATACAAAGTTTCATCCATATATACATACATTTAGTTGCACATATATTATTCATCAACACATTGTTCATCAACACATACAAAGAACCAACACATTGTTCATCAACTCAAATAAAAACGGAAACTAAAGCACTCCAACGCCAGCTTCCATGCATGTAGTACATCCAATCTGCAAAATGGGAATAAGAAAGTCAGAAGAAGAAGAACAACAACATATATATTACAAATAAGCTAAATTGAAGAAGAAAGAGAAGAAGCAAGAAGAGAACAAGGAGAAGAAAAACAAGAAGGAGGAGGAGGAGGAGGGGAAGGGGAAGGAGAAGGAGAAGGAGGAGGAGAAGAAGAAAAAAGAAGAGAAGAAGAAGGAGAAGAAGGAGGAGAAGAAGGAGAGAAGAAGAAGGAGAAGAAGTAGGGCTCCTTCTCCTTCTTCTTCTCCTCCTTCTCCTTCTTCTTCTATTCTTCTCCTCCTCCTCTTTCTTCTTATTCTCCTTCTCTTCTCCTTCTCTTCTTCTTCTTCTTCTTCCTTCTCCTTCTTTTTGAGCTAAATATTCCAATTATGTCATTTTAGAGGAAAACAAGCTAACTATATAATATTCATGAGCTAACCAAGGTTCTTATGCCAATTTGAGCTTATTATGGTATTTTGGAGCTAAATGGGCTAATTATGTCATTGTTGGGTTAATTAAAGCAAGGATAATATGAAAGAGGATAAGAAAGAAAATGGCATAAGAAGAAGAAATCAAGAAGAAGGAGGAGGAGGAGGAGAAGGAGGAGGAGGAGAAGGATAGAAGGTCCTTGGCCTTCTCCTCCTCCTCCTCCTCCTCCTTCTTCATCTCTTCTTCTTCTTCTATCTTTTCATTTTGCCTATTTCTTCTCCTCTTCTCCTCTTGTTGGAGCTAAATTACCTAATTATGTCTTTTTTGAGCTAAGTATTCCAATTATGTCATTTTAGAGAAAACAAGCTAAGTATATAATATTCATGAGCTAACCAAGGTTCTTGTGCCATTTTGAGCTTATTATGGTATTTTGGAGCTAAATGGGCTAATTATGTCATTGTTGGGTTAATTAAAGCAAGGATAATATGAAAGCAGAGAAGAAAGAGGAGGAGGAGGAGGAGGAGAAGAAGAAGAAATCAAGAAGAAGGAGGAGGAGGAGGAGAAGGAGGAGGAGGAGAAGGATAGAAGGTCCTTGGCCTTCTCCTCCTCCTCCTCCTCCTTCTCCTTCTTCCCTTCTTCTTCTTCTTCTTCTTCTTCTTTCTTTTCATTTTGCCTATTTCTTTTCCTCTTCTCCTGTTGTTGGAGCTAAATTACCTAATTATGTCTTTTTTGAGCTAAATGGGCTAATTATCCCATTTTAGAGGAAAACAAGCTAAGTATATAATATTCATGAGCTAACCAAGGTTCTTATGCCATTTTGAGCTTATTATGGTATTTTGGAGCTAAATGGACTAATTATATCATTGTTGGGGAAATTAAAGCAATTGCAAGGATAATATGAAAGAGGAGAAGAAAGAGGAGGAGGAGGAGAAGAAGAAGAAATCAAGGAGGAGGAGGAGGAGAAGGAGGAGGAGGAGAAGGACTAGAAGGTCCTTGGCCTTCTCCTCCTCCTCCTCCTTCTCCTTCTTCTCTTCTTCTTCTTCTCTTCTTCGTCTTCTTCTATCTTCTCATTTTGCCTATTTCTTCTCCTCTTCTCCTCTTGTTGTAGCTAAATTATCTAATTATGTCTTCTTCGAGCTAAATGTTCCAATTATGTCATTTTAGAGGAAAACAAGCTAAGTATATAATATTTATGAGCTAACCAAGGTTCTTGTGCCATTTTGAGCTTATTATGGTATTTTGGAGCTAAATGGGCTAATTATGTCATTGTTGGGTTAATTAAAGCAAGGATAATATGAAAGAGGAGAAGAAAGAGGAGGAGGAGGAGAAGAAGAAGAAATCAAGAAGAAGGAGGAGGAGGAGGAGAAGGAGGAGGAGGAAAAGGCCAAGGACCTTCTGGCCTTCTCCTCCTCCTCCTCCTTCTTCTTCTTCTTTCTTTCTTTTCATTTTTCCTATCTATTCTCCTCTTGTTGGAGCTAAATTACCTAATTATGTCTTCTTAGAGCTAAATGGGCTAATTATCTCATTTTAGAGGAAAACAAGCGAAGTTTGGAGGAGAAACTTACCGTAGTGGTCATCAAGGAGGAGAAGCACCATGGTTGCTCGCGCCGGCTTTGTTTGGAGATGGTTGCCCTGGAGAAGGGTCGTGCGATGCCGCCCGGGAGTTATTCTGCAGAAAAGATATTTTGCAATGTCTCAGTTAGCATGATGACACTCAATTATTAATACTAGTTTATAATAATTCTCACCGTGCCAATCGAAGAGAAGACGGGCATCGGCGGAGGGACTTGACCGCTCTTCCCGCACAGACCCTGAAGAATGGGTCGTATTAGTTAGTATTGAAACAGGCATTACACACATGATTTGGCTAATGTGAAAAAAAACATACCACAAAAAGCTCGTACAGGGCCCGTTGACCCGCCTCATTCCGGGCCCTCTCCTCCTCAAGCAATTGTGCCGTGGTCTGGTCCCTCTCATCAAGAGCAGCATGAAGAGCAGCCTCGCTTGCCAATCTCTCTTTCTCAAGAGCAGCCTGGTTTGCCGCTCTCTCTTTCTGAAGAGCAGCCTGAAAAACCATTCCTCGTTACCACAGTAATGATCTATGGTGACACACATAATGAAATGGATGAAAGTGTTCTTAGTCCGTACAACTAACCTCGATGGCAAGTTCGACTGGCTGTGGACGAGGCGTTATCTCAGGACATCTGCTCGACTGGCGCGCCTTGATCTCCGGAAGAGTGAGTGGACAATGTATTATACCATCTCCAATGGCTATCGAGCCATGGGGCCTCCCGCCACCAGATATCATCACCAGCTCTGGATCCAAAGGTTCCTGGCTAGGGTTAAAGTCATCCCCTTTCGTTGCCTTCCCCACGTCCCTGTATGCCACGAGCTTCTGGTGGGATGATATGTTGGTGAAGTTACTGGGATCATCCAGGTCAGACTCAAAGAATGCCTTCGCCTTCTTGTACGAGGCAGTATGGGCCATGCCATAAAGGTCGTACAAGTGTGGCATCTCAGTCTTATTGTGATGCGCCTAAAAGAGAGGAACAAAATATTAGCATCAAGAATGAATTGCATGAATCATGAAGCAAATCACATACCCAGTTTCGTCCAAACTGAAGTAAGTTGGCGCTGCCTTGATGGTGTGGCACACCAACCATTTGGCTACGCCAATCCTTCGCATTCTCGTGGACGGCTCGCCAGCTGCCTGTGCACCACTCATCAACCAACGCCTCCCAACAATCCATCTTATCCGCACACCATCTCGGGGGGACCTGTATGTTATTAGAAAGAATTTTCAGCGCTACGCCTATGAATGAAATCAAGAAAACTACGTAGAAGGACTTAAGAATAGGTATTTACCTTCATGTATTGCTCCTTCTTCAGAAACTTTCCGCGGCAATCCTTCTTCTCCTTCTTAATACCACGCATGGCGTAGTAATCTCGAATAGCCTGCGGCCTAGCCTCGTGGCGCAAGTTCTGTAGTAACCGCCTACACTCGACCTCGAGAACCCTGGCCGCCTCCTCCTCATATCCATCCTCACACCTATAGAAGGTCTGCAATCAAACGTGAAAACACCGATTAGTACAATAATTAGGTATATTGTTAATTTTAGATTCTGTAAAAGGATAATTTACCCAAAAGCTCCTGATCACCATCTCGGCCCTCGTGTGGCACAAGACACCATCTATAATCTCCTCCGGCGGGGCCTGCGCAGCCTGCTAGTGCTCCCAGGTAAATCCTAGTGTAGGAACCTGGCCCTCACCAGGCAACGTGACAAACCCCGGGAAATTTGTCCGGCAAAGCACACCAAGGACGGAGTTCGGCCTGCGGACTCCAAGAGGGTGTACCCATCCCCTGCAGTATGATAAGGTCAGCGCATTAGATATTTGAACAAACTTGAAGGCAAAAGCTAAAAAAAGGGTAAATGTACTTACCTATCTCCTTCAGGTTTACTCACCGGCCTCTGCTCGCGGGTAGCCGGGGCGACCGGGAGACGTGTACTACCACGCTTGTACACGGTGGCCCCGTCCACCTGCACATCGCCCTCACTATCCGTAAGCTCATCCCCGCCATCCCCACCCCCTGAGCCACCCGGACCCTCGGTCCAATCCGGCAACTCGGTACGATCCGGCCAAGGCTCCCATCCGGCCCTCTCCACGTCGGGTGAAGCCTCCGGAACCGTAGTCTCCTCCGGCTGCTCCTGGGCCGAATGCACCTCGACCCGAGGCTGCTCCTGGACCAGAGTCTCATGGGACGAATGCCCGTGAACACCAGGCTCCTGGACCGGAGTCCCCGTAGCCTCCTCCGCAAACGGGTCGACCATACTAGTCCTATGCTCGGGTGAATGAGCTGGTGGTGGTGGCGAGGACGGCTCAACAGTCCTCCTGGATCTTCCGCGGCCACCACCTCTCCCTGTACCCTTCCCCTTCCTCCCTACCCGACCAGCACCTCTCCCAATGGGCAATGCCGCCGACAAAGAAGAACCCCCGGTTGGTGTCGAAAGACTGTCTTCCAAGGCTCTACGGAGAGATAGGGGTGGAAGGGAAGTACCACCCCTCGTGCGGGGCGCCTGGGAAGAACCCGTCGAGCGCTCTGGACCCGCGCCCACCATCTTTCAATACCTGCCATGATAAAGATTAAAAGAAATTAGTACAACATAAAAAAATTGAATGACTGACATGAATAATAATATGTACATGAATAATAAAGATTAAAAAATATATAATTTAAGTTGTGAATCTTACAAACTAATAATCATCATCGATAAATGCATCATCATCATCATCATCACTATCACGCATGTCTTTATGAATGACGTGCTCATCGGGTGCAACGGCGTGAAGTTGTGAAAGGCCTTCCTTTAATCGTTGAAGCATTGACAGGTCATCCGCATCAGTAACCTCTACGAGTTCCAGGTCTTCTGGTTCCGGCTCAGGGCTGGAGTCGGATTCAGTGTCGCTGTCTACTTCCATGTTCTTGGATGAAGCATGGCGGTTCTTGAAACGTTTCTTGGAAAGACGTGCTTCTTGGAACAATTCTCCATCATATGTGTCTGGGTTAACGTGAGGTTCATAATCCTGTTCATTTGGGAGAGGTGGTCTGACATGTGGCGGCACTTCATAAACAACATACCAAACTTCCAGATTCTTATCTGTTTGGCATGCCCACGGTAGATAGAAAACTTGGGTCGCCTGTTGAGCCGTAATATAGACATCGGGAACATCTAAATGGGTGTTTGGATTGATTTCGACTAGTCCTATATGTTCATGAGTCCTTCTAGTCTTTTTCGGCTGGAACCAATAACATTCGAAGACTACGACGTTCGGTGGGTTATCACCATAGAATTGAAGTTTATAAATTGCTTCAACTCTTCCATAATACTCGATAACACCTTCGCCGATAGCAGAGACACCACAATTTGTAGATTTCCGGTCGGGCATAGATAGGTCTTTGCCAAAGGTACGAAAGAGATACCCGTTGATGTTGTATTTCTCAAATGAACGGACCTTATAGTCAAAACCATTAGCGACTTGTCTCAATTCGGCCTCCATAGACTCTGAATTAGCCTACAAGTTTAATACGAAACGGTTGTTGCATTAGCCGCAAGTTAGACCAAGAATGAAATGGTCCATTATTGATAATTACCGTTTGTTTGAACCAAGAGATGAAACCGGGATAGCCGCCTCCTGTCTTTGACAGAAGCTCATACTCTTCGACGGAATCATTTTCGATCACCGCTCCATCCGAGAATTTGACGACGTAACGGCTGTTGGAAATATCCGGGAATAAGGCAGTTCAAATGAATTAGAAGTTACGGGAAAATGTGCCGAGAACTCACTCGATGTACGGCCGCACTTCTGTTAGGTTGTTGAAGTTATACAACGAAATGTTCCGCCATTCTTCGATATCCAACATTATTGGTTTCGAAGCACTGGCTGGTGCGAGCTTCCCTTGGAATAGGCTGAGGTTGGACCCACCTTTTTTAGGGTCTCCATCATAGTGCCGAGGCTTCGGGTTATGCAAATGATGATTTTTTGCTTCGTAGTGTGCTGTCACAAAGTTTGCCACCTCCTCGGTAATGAATGCCTCAGCCATCGATGCTTCAATTCTACGCTTATTTTTACATTTAGCTCGAAGGGTCTTCTGCATCCTCTCAGTTGCATAGCACCAACGATCTTGCACGGGCCCACCCAATCTTGCCTCGGTCGGTAGATGTAAAATCAAATGCTGCATTGGATTAAAGAAGCCAAGTGGAATGATCTTCTCTAACTTGCACAACAACTCCGGTGCATACTGCTCCATGTCTTCTACCATGCCAGGCAACAATTCTTTCGCACAAAGAACACGGAAGAAATAGCTCAGCTCTGCCAGTACTAGCCATTCATCCTCAGGAATAAAGCCACGTAACATCACCGACATTACCCGCTCTAGCCATATGTGCCAATCATGACTCTTGAGACCAAAGATTTTTAATTTTTCAAGACTCGCTCCCCTCTTTAGATTCGCTGCCTACCCATCTGGGAACATCAAGTGCATTTTGACCCACAAGATAATTTCCCTCATAGTTGGCCTTCCAAGAGTGAACCAGGCCTTTGGCTTCGACCACTTCTGCTTTCCTTTGCCTTCTCGCATGTTTTGTAACGGTCTATGACATAGTGTCTCTTGATCGACTCTAGCCTTAATATTATCCTTTGTCTTCCCATCTATGTCGAACAATGTACCAAAAATAGCCTCTCCGATATTCTTTTCAGTGTGCATCATGTCGATATTGTGTGGAAGAAGGAGGTCTTTGAAGTAAGGCAGATCCCACAAGCATGGCTTGTGAGTCCAGGCATGTTTTGAATTATACCCCTTGAAATACCCTGGACGCTCTGGATCAGGCTCAAGGGCGTTTAACTGATCCAGGATCTGTTGGCCTGTGAACGCAGGTGGTGCCAAGTTTTTGACAACTTTACCTTTGCTAAAGTTCTTCTTGTCTTTTCTGAACTGATGGTCAGGATCCAGGAACTGTCTATGCAAGTCAAAGCAAGAATACTTCCGACCCTCCTGCAACCAATGAAACTGAAGAGCTGCCTTGCATTGGGGGCACGGGAACCTTCCATGCACACACCATCCACAGAATAGCGCATACGCTGGCAAGTCATGCATAGAGTACATGTACCACACATGCATTTTGAAGTTTTCTTTTCTAGCGGCATCGTATGTCTTGACCCCATTTTCCCAAGCTTCTTCCAATTCATCCTTAAGCGGTTGCAGGTACACATTCATATTCTTCCCCGGATAATTGGGCCCTGGAATTATCAACGTCAGAAATATGTTCTTTCTTTGCATAATCTGCCCGGGGGGGGGGGAGATTGAGTGGAATGACAAATACATGCCAACAACTGTATTGGGTTGCCGTCATGCCGAAGGGATTAAAACCATCCATGGCGGCGCAGACTCGAGGATTCCTTGGATCTGCCACTTTATCCTAATGCAATCCATCAAAATGTTTCCACGCTTCCCCATCCGATGTGTGTACCATCATCTTATTCCCATCCGCATCTAGTTCGGTTCTTTTGCCCAATTTGTGCCATGTCATCTGTCTGGCTGTCTCTTCGACCATGAAAAGACGTTGAAGTCTTGGTACGATTGGCATATACCGAAGAACACTAACTGTGATTTTGGTCTGCCTCTTCTCACCCATACCGTTGTCTACCAGAAGATACCTGCAAGACTCGCAATTGGGACAATAGTCCAAGTGTGCATACTCCTTCCTAAATAAGACACATCCTTTCTCACATGCATCTATCTTCTCATAGGGCATCTTAAGTACACAAAGTATTTTGTCCGACTGGTACAGGTTTGCAGGCATGACATGGCCTTTGGGTAGGAAACGTCCAAATAGTGTCATCATCGCGTCGTAGCATTCTCTTCCCAAGTTGAACTGAGCCTTCAGAGCCATTACTTGTGCAATTGCATCCAGCTGACAGAGCACAGTGTGCTCATGGAGAGGACGTTTTGAAGACTCCAACATTTCATAAAAGGCCTTTGCAGATTCCTCCATCTCATCTTCCGAATCCCGAGCATCATCAAAGTCTTGCACCATGTCTTCGATCCCAGTACCATGCTCGTCCGTGCGACGACGGACCACCTCAGCTCTTGTGCGTTGTATAGACTCACCATGAAATGTCCACACCGTATAATTAGGCTTAAAACCCCTCCTCTGCAGGTGTTTAATCATTACAGCCTCTGTCGTCTTTTTATAGTTGTCGCATCCAGGACAGGGGCAATAGTTTCTTTCCTGGCCATTTGCGAATGCGGCTTTCACAAATTCCTTTGTTTTTAAAAACCATTCTTTCGTCATCTCTTTCTGACTAGGGTGACCCGTATACATCCATGCACGATCACTCATCTTGTGTAGCTACTAAAGACAGAAGAAATATATTTATATATAATTTAGCATTTATATTCATCGGTTAATCAGGTTCGCCATTTTTATTTCGTCCAGGCAACCTACACGCTAATAGGTAAAGATAGGTCCTAATCCCACCCGAGTATGTGTAGATTGGGTTCGTTTTCCCATGCTCTGCTCCGAATCCAACGCAAAATTTCGGCAGCACCTCCCCGCTGTTCTCCTGATACACGTCTCCGCAATAAACAGAGAGGATGTGCATCCGGAGAACAACACGGAGGCACTGACGAAATTCCGCATCGGATCCAGAGCACAGCATACGGGAAAACGAACCCAATCTACACATACTCGGGGTGTCCATGGATAATGTTGGAAAATTCGAAAGGATGGCGGTTATAAATATGCAAAGACATGCATATTTATAGATGTCGCCCTTTCGAACGGGAGACGCATACTGGTCACGCATACTGATAAATTAATTGAATTACCTAAATCTAGAAAGTTTCATCCGGAAACCGAGCCACGGTAAATGAAGGGGGGCGGGGAGGAGATGAAATTTGTACTGACCCACGAATGCTGGGGCGGAGCTCGTACAACGCACGGGCAGGTCTTCGCACAGCAGACCTCACAGCGACGAGACAACTATCACATGTAAATCCTTTGATCAACACAAATATTCCAATTATGTCATTTTAGAGGAAAACAAGCTAAGTATATAATATTCATGAGCTAACCAAGGTTCTTGTGCCATTTTGAGCTTATTATGGTATTTTGGAGCTAAATGGGCTAATTATGTCATTGTTGGGTTAATTAAAGCAAGGATAATATGAAAGCGGAGAAGAAAGAGGAGGAGGAGGAGGAGAAGAAGAAGAAATCAAGAAGAAGGAGGAGGAGGAGGAGAAGGAGGAGAAGGATAGAAGGTCCTTGGCCTTCTCCTCCTCCTCCTCCTTCTCCTTCTTCTCTTCTTCTTCTTCTTTCTTTTCATTTTTCCTATTTCTTCTCCTCTTCTCCTGTTGTTGGAGCTAAATTACCTAATTATGTCTTTTTTGAGCTAAATGGGCTAATTATCCCATTTTAGAGGAAAACAAGCTAAGTATATAATATTCATGAGCTAACCAAGGTTCTTATGCCATTTTGAGCTTATTATGGTATTTTGGAGCTAAATGGACTAATTATGTCATTGTTGGGGAAATTAAAGCAATTGCAAGGATAATATGAAAGAGGAGAAGAAAGAGGAGGAGGAGGAGAAGAAGAAGAAATCAAGGATGAGGAGGAGGATAAGGAGGAGGAGGAGAAGGACTAGAAGGTCCTTGGCCTTCTCCTCCTCCTCCTCCTCCTCCTCCTTCTCCTTCTTCTCTTCTTCTTCTTCTTCTTCCATCTTTTCATTTTGCTTATTTCTTCTCCTCTTCTCCTCTTGTTGGAGCTAAATTATCTAATTATGTCTTCTTCGAGCTAAATGTTCCAATTATGTCATTTTAGAGGAAAACAAGCTAAGTATATAATATTAATGAGCTAACCAAGGTTCTTGTGCCATTTTGAGCTTATTATGGTATTTTGGAGCTAAATGGACTAATTAATTCCAGAAAACTAAATACCAAACATGTGGTCTTCTTTTTGTCTTCTCCTCCTCCTATTCTTCTTCTTCTTCCTATTCTTCTTCTTCTCCTCCTCCTCCTCCTCCTCCTCTTCTCCTCTTCTCCTCCTCCTCCTCTTCTTCTTCTTCCCATTCTTCTTCTCCTCTTCTCCTCCTCCTTCTCCTCTTCTTCTCCTCCTCCTATTCTTCTTCTTCTTCTTCTCCTCCTCCTCCTCCTCTTCTCCTCTTCTCCTCCTCCTCTTCTTCTTCTTCCTATTCTTTATAGTAAGCTAACTAACTAACTAACCTAACTAACCAAGCTAACTAAACCTATCGCTAAACCTAGATAGCACTAAACAGCAAAAAAAACAGAATCTACCACTAAGTAACTAAAAAATAATCTAGCTACCACTAAATAAAAAAACAAAATCTACCACTAAACTACCAACTAAATCTACTAATTAACTTACTAAATCTACCAACTAACTGAACTACCACTAAAACTACTAATTAACTAACCTACCAACTAAACTATATATGCCACAACAACTACAATAACAACAACAACTACAATCACAAGAACAACTACTACAACAACAATAAAAAATCATGCCGGTAGTTATAATCTAATTCCAAAGAATTAAATACCAAAAAATAAAAAATCAAGGGGGCGGGGGTGGATGGGCTTACCGGCAGTGGGGCTGCGGGGGCGGCGCCGAAGCCTGCGGGGCAGTGGCTGGGTCGACGGTGGGGTTGCGGTGGCGGCAGCAGGGGCGCCGGGGGTGGGGCAGCGGGGGCGCACCAGGGGCACCACGGGGCGCCGGCGGTGGGGCTTAAGGGGTGGCACCAGGGGGCGCCGGGGGGGTTGTGGGGCTTCGGGGCGGCACTAGGGGCGCCGGGGGGGTTGTGGGGCTTCGGGGCGGCGGCGCCGGCGGTGGGGCAGCGGCGGCGGCACCAGGGGTGTCGGGGGGGGGGGGTTGTAGGGCTGCGGCGGCGGCAGCAGGGGCGCCGGGGTGGGGCAGCGGGGGCGCACCAGGGGCACCATGGGGCGCCGGCGGTGGGGCTTGAGGGGCAGCGCCGGGGGTGGCCAGGCAACAGTGCTGGCGGCGTTGGGCATCGGGGGAGGAGAGAGAGGGAGGGGCCATTTGAGAGAGAGAGAGAGAGGGCCGCGGTGGGGGCGGGACAGCCGTTACTAGATTCAAGATCTTTGCCGTCTGCTGGCACACGGGAAAGGGGTCTATACTCTTTGCCGTTTGCTGGTAGACGGCAAAGAAGGCGCCAGCAGACGACAAAGAAGGGAGTAGGTTGACCTACGGTTCCCCCCGCCAGATGAGCTTCTTTGCCGTCTGCTGGCGCCTTCTTTGCCGTCTGCCGCGGACGGCAAAGAGCTGACTGCTGGCAAAGACCTTCTTTGCCATCAGCTAGTTATTTGCCGTCAGTTTTGCTGAAGCTGATGGCAAAGAGTGTCTTTGCCGTCCGCTAGCTGACGGCAAAGAATAGGCACACGGCAAAATCTCTGATTCCAGTAGTGTGTTATCTAACAATTGTTTTCTCAAGTGTGTTCCTACTATTAAGATGCTCAAGAACTCCAAAGTAAGTATATGCATCATATCCTTGTTCAACATGGTCTCTTGTCTCTTGAACATATTGTTTGCAAGAGTGAGTCTTGAACATGTAGACTTTTCATTCACATATGTCTGATGCATATAGCCAAGATTCACATGACTTGTCTTGACTCTTCTACTACGTGTGTGCCCATGCAGTCCAAAGCAACTATCCTTTTAAGGGGATTGAACACATTTAGGGGGAGCTTGTATCAATCATGTATCTTTCAAAGCTGTTATATTCTACTGCCCATCTTTATTTGAAGCTTTGATTATATGTTGTCACCAATTACCAAAAAGGGGGGATTGAAAGCACATAGGCTCGCTTGGTGGTTTTGATAATTCATGACAACATAGATTCTTTCCTGGACTAATATGTTTACCTAGTGTATTTCATATATGGTCCACACAGAAGATTGGCTAAGGATTGTGAGGAAAAGCCCCAAGGAAGGGAAGGAATAGGATTATCCAAGCTTCAGCCTTCAATATTCTACATTTTATATTTTGTGACAAATTACATTTGAGTCCATAGGACAACCAATACTATTTAAAGGGGATGAGGTGACTATGATTATCTCGTTGCTCAAGTGCTTAAAGATTAGCCACCAAAAAATACTCATGAAATTCTCCCATTAATATCTGTCCAAAATCCTAAAAGTACAAAATTCGAAGCCACCAACAATTTCCATTCGGCCCTACGAAGTTTTGCCTCAGACAGATCCTATATCAAACACTAGCATATTGGTGACACAAAGTTTGGTTTGAGTTTGACTAAGGATCAGTAACCAACTCTCTGTCTACATGTTTGTAAGAAACTGAATTTCTGAGTTTTAGGAATCGGTGCACCGAGTGTGGTAACTGCCTAGGCCAGCCAAAATAGGACCCACCAAGTTTCATATATCGGTCTCACCAAAATGCCAAAAGTTGCCACATTTTGCACTAGTCGGCGCAACCGAGTTTTACTTCGGTTTCACCGAGTTGGGAAATGTTATTGTATACCCCTCAGTTGGATTTTTGGAGATGCCTAAACATACCCCTCCACCTCCTCTCATTCAGAGAGGAAGCACTAAATACGAATCAACACATGCCCCATCCATTTTTCTGAGAGAAAGCCACCTACTCATGTGTTGAGATCAATGCATTCCAATCCTACCATATTAATCTCGATTTCTAGCCTCCCAAAGTTGTCCACCCAATCAGTCTCTTCTACCCAAGACAAATATGTGAGAGAGTGATTGAGTGTTGAGGAGACTATATTTAGAAGCACAAGAGCAAGGAGTTCATCATACTACAAGACCTATTACTATTTTGGAGAATGGTGTCTCCTAGACTAGTTAGGTGTCACTTGGGAGCCTCCTACGTGTTGTGGAGTTAAACCAAGAAGTCTATAAGGGCAAGAAGATCACCTACTTTGTGCAGGTCTACCCAGAGTGAGGCTATTCCTTCATGGACATAAGCCATGGTGGAATAGACAAGGTTGCTTCTTCGTGGACCACTTGTGGTGGAGCCCTCCATGGACTCGCACATGCAATAACATCTGTGGGTTTAAGTCTCCATCAACGTGGATGTACGATAGCACCACCTATTAGAACCACACCAAAAATCATAGTTCCATTCTTTGTGTTTGATCTTCCTAACTCCACTCCTTATTTTACATGTACATGTCTTTACTTTGCGCTGCTATACTCGTAGACTTGCATGTGTGCTGCGGCAACAAAAGTCCTTCCCTGGCAGTTAGGAATTCTTCTTGTTACTTCTCTGGTTTGCGTCAGTTTTTCCCTTGAAGAGGAAAGGGTGATGCAGCACAGGAGCAGTAAGTATTTCCCTCAGTTTGAGAACAAAGGTATCGATCTAGAAGGAGGGCCTCGTCAAGTCCAAAGTACCTGCGCAAACACAAACAAGCTTGCACCCAATGCTTCAAAGGGGTTGTCAATCCCTTCAAGATTGTTTGCAAAGTGAGATCTGACGGCGGAAAGTGCAATGAAGTAAAAAGTGTAAGGCTGAAAATATGGTGTGGAGTAGACCCTGGGGGCCATAGTGTTCACTAGAGGCTTCTCTCAAAATAGCAAATATCACGGTGGGTGAACAAAATACTGTCGAGCAATTGATAGAACCGCGCAAAGTCATGATGATATCTAAGGCAATGATCATATATATAGGCATCACGTCCGAGACAAGTAGACCGATACTTTCTGCATCTACTACTATTACTCCACACATCGACCGCTATACAGCATGCATCTAGTGTATTGAGTTCATGACAAACAGAGTAACACCTTAAGCAAGATGACATGATGTAGAGGGATAATCTCAAACCAATGATGAAAACCCCATCTTTTTACCCTTGATGGCAACAACATGATGCGTGCCTAACTACCCCTTCTCTCACTGGGTGAGGTCACTGCATGGTATGAATCCAAAACCAAGCACTTCTCCCATCATAGATCTAGTTGTCCAGACAAAACCCACAACTCGAAGAGAATTACAAGGATATGAAATCATGCATAAGAGAGATCAAAAGAAACTCAAATAAGATTCATAGATAATCTGATCATAAATCCACAATTCATCGGATCTCGACAAACACACCGCAAAAGAAGATTACATTGGATAGATCTCCATGAAGATCATGGAGAATTTTGTATTGGAGATCCAAGAGAGAGAAGAAGCCATCTAGTTACTAGCTATGGACCCGTAGGTGTATGGTGAACTACTCACGCATCATCAGAGAGGTCATGGTGTTCATGAAGAAGACCTCCGTGTCCGAATCTCCCCTCCGGCAGGGCACCAGGACGTGCCCCAGATGGGATCTTGCGGAAACAGAAGGTTGCGGCGGCGGAGAAGTGATTGCGATGATATCCTCATTGCTTTGGGATTTTTAGGGAATTTATAGGCACAACCCCTAGGTCAGGGGACGCTCAGGGGGCCCACAAGCCTGGATGGCGCGACATCCCCCTTGGCCGCGGTGTGGGGGCTTGTGGGGCCCCTGGGGCTCCCCTGCCTTGGCTCCCAATCTCCCCGATCTTCTTCCGTTCCACAAAAAATCTTTTCGGGGATTTTCTTCCCTTTGGACTCCGTTTCAAAATCTCCTCTGAAAGGGTAAAAACATGGAAAAAAATAGGAATTGACACTTGCCACTGAGTTAATAAGTTATTTCCAAAAAATATATAAAAGGCATGCAAAACATCCAAAGTTTGACATGATAATAGCATGAAACCATCAAAAATTATAGATACGTTGGAGACGTATCAAGGATCCCAAGCTTAACTCCTGCTCGTCCTCGAGTAGGGAAGTGATAAAGAATGAATTTTTGATGTGGAATGCTACCTAGCATAGTTGTCCTTTGCAACTTGTTTTACGTGACATGAGTGTTCAGATCCGTAAGATTCAAAACAATAGTTTGCTATTGACATGAAAACAGTAATACTTCAAGCAAACAAGCAAAGTAATCATGAACTTTCAAAATGACGAGGCCAAAGAAAGTTATCCCTACAAAATCATATAGTCTGGCTATGCTCCATCATCCTCACACAACAAATGTAAATCATGCACAACCCCGGAATTGGCCAAGTAATTGTTTTCGCACTCTTACTTTCTCAAACCTTTTATAACTATCACGCAATACATGAGCGCAAGCCATGGATATAGCACTGTAGGTGGAATAGAGTGTGGTGGTGGTTGCGAGACAAAAAGAAGGAGATGGTCACACTGACTCGGCGTATCAATATGCTATGGAGATGCCCATTAATAGATATCAATGTGAATAAGTAGGGATTTCCATACAAGAGATGCACTAGAGCTATAAGTATGTGAAAGCTCAAAAGGAAAACTAGTGGGTGTGCATCCAACTTGCTTGCTCACGGAGACCTAGGGCAATTTTGAGGGAGCCCATCATTGGAATATACAAGCCAAGTTATATAATGAAGATTCCCACTAGCATATGGTAGTGACAAAGCAAGAAGCTCTCAATCATGAAGAACATGGTGCTATCATGAAGCACAAGTGTGGAAAAAGATAGTAGCATTGTCCCTTCTTTTTTTTCATTTGGGCTCTTAGGCCTCTTTTTTCTTCTTTTTTCTCTTTTTTTGTTTTTGGGCTCTTTGGCCTCTTTTTTTATTTCCTCACATGTGACAATGCTCTAATAATGATGATCATCGCACTTTTATTTACTCACAGCTCAAAGATCACAATGATGATGACTCCATAGGAAATGCCTCCGGCAGTGTACCAGGATGTGCAACGATCTAGCATGGCGTATGACGTTGAAAATATCTCGCTAGCTATCTTACGATCATGCAATGGCAGTATGAGAGTGACGGCACAAGTCATGAGACGGAACGGTGGGAGTTGCATGGCAATATATCTCGGAATGGCTATGAAAATGCCATAGTAGGTAGATATGGTGGCTATTTTGAGGAAGGAATTTGGTGGGTTTGTGCACCGGCGAGAATTGTGCGGCACTAGAGAGGCTAACAATGGTGGAAGGTGAAAGTGCATCTATACCATGGGCTCACATTAGTCAGGAAGAACTCACATACTTGTTGCGTAAGTTTTTATTAGTAATCGAAACAAAGTGCTAAACGCATAATCCGAGGGGAAGGGTTGGGAGGTGTAAACCATCGCGCGATCCCGACCTCAACACAAAGGTCGACAATCAATAGATCAATTATGCGCCGACTTCGTAACATAGCGGTTCACCATACGTGCATGCTACGGGAATCACTAACTTCAACACAAGTATTTCTAGAATCACAAAACCCTACTAACATGACTTTTAATATTACCGAATCCACGTCTCAAAACTAATTGAGAGGAATCAAAACTTCTCTTTCTACTCAATGCACATGAAGATGGAGGTTTTTGCATCCTCATTGGGTACCTATCACTTTTGGGAGTAGTTTCATAGAATAAGCCAACTACCAAATCACACACCGCCGTGCTCTAAAAGATATAAGTGAAGCACATAGAGCAAATGTATCTAGCTCAAAAGACATAAGTGAAGCACTATGAGCATTCTAGCAAAAATCACGATGAGTGCATGTCTCTCTCTCTCAAAAAGGTGTGCAGCAAGGATAATTGTGACACAACAAAAATAAAAGACTCCTACGATACAACACGCTCCAAGAAAAACAGATATCATGTGGTGAATAGAAATATAGCTCCAAGTAATGTTACCAATGGATTGAAGACGAAAGAGGGGATGCCTTCCCGAGGCATCCCCCAGCTTAGGCTTTTTGGTGTCCTTGAATTTGGCTTGGGATGCCTTGGCTATCCCCAAGCTTGAGCTCTTTCCACTCCTTATCTCATCGTCCATGAGAACATCACCCAAAACTTGAAAACTTCACAACACAAAACTTAAACATAAACTCGTGATAACATTAGCACAAGAAAACAAACTACCCCTTCTTTTGGTACTATAGCAAACTTGAATTCTATCTATATTTATGATGGGCTACTGTATTCTCACTTTTCATGGCTAGTACCCCCCGATGCTAACCATAGTTTCATCAAAACAAGCAACCAACTCAACAAAAACAAAATCTGTCAAAAACAGACCAATCTGTAGCAATCTGTATACTTCATATACTTCTGGTACCTCAAAAAATCTGAACAATTACGACGGCCTGGGAAAAAAGCATATCAATCAGAAGCGAAAAGAATCAACTCAAAATCTCTTTCTGAAAAAAAGAAAAATCATCTCGTGAGCAAAACATTTCTGTCTTTTTCCAGGAGGATCAAACAACCATTACCAAGACTAGTCATAAAGGTTTTGCTTGGCTCAAACACAAAAAGAAACACAAAAAAACACAATCACAACAGAATTGTCATGGTGTAGACGCAAGAAAACAGAAATAAAAAGATAAATTCATTGGGTTGCCTCCCATAAAGTGCTATTGTTTAACGCCCTTAGCTAGGCATAGAAGCGATAGAATCACGTATCGTCGTCTTTGGTGCTCAAACCATAAGTGGCCCTCATCATGGATTCATAAGGCAATCTTATTTTCTTTCTAGGGAAGTGTTCCATGCCCTTCATTAAAGGAAATTTAAATCTAATATTCCCTTCCTTCATATCGATCATAGCACCGATAGTCCTTAGGAAAGGTCTACCAAGAATAATGGGGCAAGTAGGCTTGCAATCAATGTCAAGCACAATGAAATCCACGGGTACGTAGTTCCTATTTGCAATAATAAGAACATCATTGATCCTACCCATGGGTTTCTTAAAAGTAGAATCAGCAAGATGCAAATTAAGAAAACACTCTTCAATCTCATTAAAACCCAGAACATCACATAAAGACTTTGGAATCACAGAAACACTAGCACCCAAATCACACAAAGCATTGCACTCATAGTTTTTGATTTTGATTTTGATGGTAGGTTCCCACTCATCATGAAGCTTTCTAGGGATATAGACTTCCAATTCAAGTTTCTCTTCAAGAGATTTTATCATAGCTTCGATGATATGATCGGTAAAGGCCTTGTTTTGGCTATAAGCGTGTGGAGAGTTCAACATGGATTGCATCAAAGAAATGCATTCAATCAAGGAGCAACTATCATGATTTAATTCTTTGAAATCCACGGTAGTAATTTCATTACTACTCAAAGTTTTAACATCTACTACTCCACTTTTAATGCTTTTAGCATCAAGATAGATGGACTCCGAATCATTGGGGCACTTTTCAACCAAAGTGGATTCATATCCAGCCCCATAATCATTAGGTTTGACACAAGAAAACAAAGATTCAATGGGAGTCACACCAAGCACTTTAAGGTCTTCGTGATTCTCATCACGAGAACACGCCTTTTTAAGCCATTCATGTCTAGCACGAATTTTCGCGGTTCTTTCTTGGCTCTCAATCATGGAAACACGCATAGCTTGCAAAGTTTCATCCATGTTGGTTTTGGGAGGAGCACATCTAACTTCAAAGCATCAACATCACAAGAAATACTATCAACGCTCTTAGCCAAATCGTCAATTTTGAGAGTTGATGAACTCTTTGATATTACTCTCTAGATCATAGGGTAATCTATTGTAATTTCCATGAGTATTGTTGTAGGAGTTGCCAAAGTTATTAGAGGAGTTACTAGGAAAAGGCCTAGGAACATATTTCCTCTAAAAGCATTGTTGTTGCCAAAGTTATTCCTACCAACAAAATTGACGTCCAAGCTAGCGTTCCTACTCTCAATCAAAGAAGACAAAGGCATATCATTAGGATCCAAAGGAGCAATTCTACTAGCAACCAAATTCATTAACTCGTCCATCTTAGCACTCAACGAGTTAATTTCCTCTATAGCGTGTACCTTCTTACTAGTAGGTGACCTTTCAGTGTGCCACTGAGAGTAGTTTGTCATGATGTTGTCTAAGAGATTTGTGGCTTCTCCTAACGTGATTTCCATGGTTCCACCTGAGGCGGAGTCCAAGATATTTCTAGAAGCGAAATTCAAGCCAGCGTAAAAGATTTGAATAATCATCCAAAGGCTCAAGCCATGAGCGGGACAATTTCTAATCATTAATTTCATTCTCTCCCAAGCTTGTGCAACATGTTCATGATCAAGTTGCTTGAAATTCATGATATCATTACGGAGAGAGATGATCTTAGCCGGCGGAAAATACCTGGATATATGAACATCTTTGCACTTATCCCAAGAATCGATACTATTTTTGGGCAAAGAAGAAAACCAAGTTTTTGCGCGATCTCGCAACGAGAAAGGAAAAAGCTTCAACTTAATCACGTCATTATCCACATCTTATTTCTTTTGCATATCGCAAAGCTCAATGAAGGTATTGAGATGGGATGCGGCATCTTCACTAGGAAGGCCAGAGAATTGCTCTTTTATAACAAGATTCAGCAAAGCGGCATTGATTTCGTATGACTCCGCACTAGTGGGGGGAGCAATCGGAGTACTAATAAAATCATTATTATTAGTATTCGAGAAGTCACAAAGTTTGGTGTTTTTGTTCATGGTGACTTCAGCAAGCAAGCAAGCACACAAGCGACAAAGAGCAGGCGAGAAAAAGGGCGAACGAAAAGGCAAACGAAAAAGGCAAATTGGTGAAGTGGGGGAGAGGAAAATGAGAGGCAACTGGCAAACAAAGTAAATGCAAGAGATGAGTTTGCGACACCTACTTGGATGAGTTCTTGACTTCATCTTCCTCTCCGACAATGGCGCCAGAAATTCTTTTGCTGCGGCAACAAAAGTCCTTCCCTGGCGCTTAGGAATTCTTCTTGTTACTTCTCTGGTTTGCGTCGGTTTTTCCCGTGAGGAGGAAAGGGTGATGCAACACATGAGCAATAAGTATTTCCCTCAGTTTGAGAACCAAGGTCTCGATCCGGAAGGAGGGCCTCGTCAAGTCCAGAGTACCTGCGCAAACACAAACAAGCTTGCTCCCAACGCTTCAAAGGGGTTGTCAATCCCTTCAAGATTGTTTGCAAAGTGATATCTGACGGCGGAAAGTGCAATGAAGTAAAAAGTGTAAGGCTGAAAATATGGTGTGGAGTAGACCCTGGGGGCCATAGTGTTCACTAGAGGCTTCTCTCAAAATAGCAAATATCACGGTGGGTGAACAAAATACTGTCGAGCAATTGATAGAACCGCGCAAAGTCATGATGATATCTAAGGCAATGATCATATATATAGGGTGTGGTCGACTTGCTATAAATGCTGAAATCTGCCAAATATTAAAACTAGGAATAGGTTAGGTTTTTATTTGGTCAAGTAGTCTATTCACACCCCTCTAGACATCCCTTGTAGTGATCCCACACAAGGATAAATGTGTGACTAACCCCAAAATCTGCCGACTCAATTTTATATGCATTATCATTTGTTTTCTCTAACATGTCAAATGACATTAACTTAGACTTTTATCTTAGACTTTGGCCTCTACATGACATTAAATTAGACTTTTATACATTTGCAACGTATCTACTTTTCAAAGACTTCTACTCTTGTTTTGTCGTCTAATTTTTTTGATTTAACAGAAAATAAATCCGGACTAACGTTGTTTTCAGTAGCGCTACCATGGTGTTGTTTTTGTGCACACATAAAAGTTCTTTGTATTGGACATAAATGTTTGGTACTTGAAACCAGAAAACCATGAACCAAAAGGATTGAGCATAGCAATACATACGTAGAGAACCACATGGCCTTAGGACGTGAGGTCGTACTTCATGACAGAGTGCCCCATGAAGCAAAGGACAACAGGGCCCTAGGAATCCTCATATCGGTTATTCCAAACACGTAAAGGAATTGCATTGGAGGTCTCACACCTGGCGAGCCCAAAGTTCTCTTAAACCCGACTTATGAAGATTGTTCATGTTTTTTTTGCCAATTCAAGAGTGAAAGGATTGATACAGTCGACTAGAGGGCGCAAGTGAACACGAGACAACAACTTTTAGTCTTGTTTGTCAAGTTTAGGGATATGCGGATAGGGTTCACTAAATATGCAACTGTGTGAACACAACCTATAGTACAAACACAAGTAGAATTAAATATGCTAGGCAGCAAATTAATGAGTAAGCTAGCAAGCATACAAATCAAAATAAAGTGCGGGAAAGTATTAACCATGAGTGGACGCAGATTTTATCACTACTACAGGAAGGTCCTGAGACGACACATTTGTAGGAGAAACTGACGAAACTGTGTGCGATGCACGAATCTAAAACGATATGGTTATAGAACCTTCACCAATTAAAATAATTGTGTGGAGTGGTCGATCCATCACGCACAATTCAGATAAGAGTTGCATGTTCGATGTGTGGCATACAGTTGTATCATGCACACTGTTTGCAATGCGACAAAATAACACAAATGGTTTGGCATAACAAGGTGTGTGTGATACCCGACAAACAAGTCTGTCAGATGAAATGCTTGCGATGAGCCAAAATAACACAAATGAGTAGACACATCAATATGTGTGTGATACCCGGCAAACATGTCACTGAGATGAATTGTTCGTGATGAGCCGAAGAACATCAATGATTATACATATCAAGACGTGTGCAACATGCGGCATACATGTCACCTTTATGATATGTTTGCGATGAGCCAAAATAACACAACAATTAGACATATCAAGATGTGTGCGATAGACGACAAATAGGTAGCCCAAATGAACTAATTGCGACATGCTAAAATAACACAAACGACTACACAGATCAAGATGTGTGTGATAGACAACAGACGACATATAGTTCAGTCGGATTAACAGTTTGCAATCAGCCAAATAACACAAATAATTAGACATACCAAGATGTGTACGATTGAAGACAACCAGGTCAGTAATCAAAATTTTGTGGGAATGCTGATAATAACACACATGATTTATGTTAATAAGTTGTGCGTGGTATGGGAAAACACTTGCTAGTGAACAATTCTCTGTGATTGTTCAAATGATCACCGACCCTAGTCCAACCAATAATTGTGTGCACCAGCTCAGACCTACAAACATAGTCGCCCCAGTGCATAAATTAATGATGTTATACGGGTGTCTCCCAATCCACACCAATGCTTCTAGTCCCTTCCTCCATCGGTTTCGCTCAACCAGCAACAAACTAGCTCTATAAGGCCCTTGTGGCAACACACCATAGCAACACTGTGCGTAGATCTTTAGTCCACACCCATCTACCATTAACTATCCCAAGCATGCTAGACAACCAAAGCTTGGAGGACAACACTGACCCATTCCTGGATTACATCTGTGAGGTGGAGAACGAGCTTGTCGGAGAGAGCGAGCTAGAGGAGCAGGTCGGAGAGAACAAGGCGGACCAAGTCAGAGAGCAAGATCTTCATCGGCCGCTGCATGCATCGTGGCCCATCAGTAGTGATATCGATGTGCCGTTCCTTTGGGACACAATGCACACATTGCAGAGTGGCAAGAATCGCTGCTTGCCATCTACCATGCCAAAGATCTAAAGCTGTTAGGCGGCATGGTCGACGACCTACCCGAAGAGTCGTCGTTATCGGTGCCCATAGAGAGCCTTATGCCCTGTTAAGAATGGATAGTAGGCATCTATGATATAACTATGTGGATGCGTTTATGCCACCTCATCAGCGCCTCCAACAGTAGTGTCATCGTTGATCCCGATGATATGGTGGCCAAGATCGAGCATGTCGTTGGTGTAGATGACGTACTGACAAATTAGAGGTATGCCAATGTTAAATCTTACAGATGCAAGTCATGGAAGGAATTCGTGACCAGAAGCAAGACATAGAGACGGAGAAGCTCCGCGGGCATGCACGCACACGATTATACGCTGTCAAGCTCATTTGGATGAGGCCCAATAGCCCCAAGAGCGTCCTAGCGCCAGCAGCAGCGCAAGCGAAGGCGGGTATCATGGACACGGGTTTAGACACTCGGAATGAGCGGCCGGAAGGGTGCTACTAATCATGGAGTGTGAGCGCACCGTCGTCGGAAGTCTGTCTGCGCTTCCTTTTATCCTATTTTAGCATAATTGTATGGAAATGTCGCATATCATTATGTTAGGAATAAACTAATTCGGTTAATTAAATTTATGGTTTGGCACCTGTCTTCTTTGTAACCACCTTGTAATGAGGGTATAAATACCCCAATCTTCAGTCAATGAAACAACCATTCCATCATTTGTTCATCTCTCTTGTTTTTCCTATACAATTTTAAGTCGCTAATCATATGTAAAACCGACAAATTTTTGCCCCTAACTTATTGGAATTACCAACGTTTGTTTGAGCATTTCTGTTATAAAGCCAGTTTTGACAACCGCATGGGACCCGTGGAAGGCGCGATGACCCATTCATCGGGCATAATGATGATATGTGTACGTTGTGTGATAGTGAGCACACACATATACATCCAAGAATGGAGGCCCATGTATGTCATCCAAGAATAGTTTTGGGATTCGAAACCAAAACCATCAATAAACTTTGAGCTTCTTTCCCGTCACATTCCAAATTACCATGCTATAATTAACTACAAATCTATTCACACCTACCAAACCTAAACATGTTCGCACATACGAGTTGTTTACTAGTAGGCTGTAAAAACAACCTACTCGAAAATTACTACACATTCTTCTCCTCGTCAACAAAAAACATGTCTTTCTTGTTTTGAAGTTCTTTGCATATGCCATGGCCGGTAGGGGAGTTCTAGATTAAGATATAATAAGGGATCAAAGACCAAGGCTGTGGAAGCAACATAGATGTCCCGTTGCGCCACGTTAGCCATAGTAGAGATGTCATGCGGTGCTGCCTATGCCTTGAGCGATCTTTCGTTAAGAGGCAAGGGCTTTCACAAACGCATTCGTCGCATAGGCAAGCTGGACAGTGAAGACATGCGTGCTGAGATCAGTGAGAACGAGGAGTTGATTGCCAACTTGGAGAAGCTTTTGGAGTAGAGCAATGCCTCGATTAAGAAGGCGACTAGCTTGATCGTGTAACTTGCGGGTGACAAGGCGAAGCTCTGCAATGAGCATTACAAGCAGAAGGAGCTGACCGCCGGCTTGAAGAACTTGCATGAGTAGAGCAATGCCCGAGGGAAGAAGCCCAAAGCCATTGTCGAGGAACTTATGGATGACTTTTCGAATATCCGCATAGAGCGCGAGCTACTCATGGAGGAATCTATGGCCGCTCTCAAGCAAAGCCATGTAGATATGAAGGAGAGCATCGACGCTCACCATGAGAAATTATGTGTCATGGACGCACTGTGGAAGATGGTGGAGTAGATGCGAGAGGAGATGAGGTCGTGGAGGTGATGAAGGAGGAGATGGAGGAACTGTACGCCCAACAATCCATCAAGAAGTAGAGAGCAGGGACGCAGATAATTGTTTGCACCTTCCTTCTTCCGCATATTCCTTCTTCTTTTGCCCCTGTCTTTTGGGTGTTGCTGCATGTGGCATCCTAAATTATCCTGAATATGTAAGACAATTATTATCTATTGTCATTGTCAATTTGTCGTCCTATTATTATATTGGTAGGTACATGTATACAAGTCGAAAACAGGCTAAAACTCACGTTTTCAGCAAGGCTCAGACAAAACAATGCTTACATTGAACGGGTCCATGGGACCACAAGCAAACTACTCCCTCCATCCATGTGCATTAACCACATGATAAACAACAGGTTGGACGCGAGTGATGAAGTTGGGAGAGAATCAGGCGACGGGTGGAGGTCAAAGGGCTCGCTTCCTAGTGAGACTACATGGTAGACTACTTGCATGTGTCCCGTCGAGCGTGCGCACAGGATTGCTCGCAAGTGTCCTGACAAGCCTGCGTGTCCAATTTATCACACGTGTCATGTCTAATCAAACAACTCGCAACACAACACCTCCTTTCCAACTAAAAAGTGGGACACATGGTGGGACGCAAATGGTTAGTGTAAAACCCATTATTCAAATAATGCAACCCTTTGCGATAATAAAGTGGCAACTGTTGGTTCCAAAATTCCTATGTTTTATTTTAATGTGTGTGCCTTGTCTCAATTGGAAAACACAATGTTCCGCGACCTATATATGCCATGTCATGACACCATGACAAGTTTCATTAATTTCATGCAAGTTCTGGATTAATGACAATTTAAAAACAAATATTCTCAATGGTTGGGGTCGATCCATGACACAAAGATGTTTTTAATTCATTCCAATTCCATGAATGGGGCCTAACATGCACCCATGGACACAAATAGGATTTGTTAACCCATTTTGGTGCACTCGAACATGTGGTTGTAATTCATATTTGAATTGTGCACATTAAATGCTTATAAAACTCAATTAATTTATAAAGGGGCCAAGCGAGCCGTGGAAAATTCTACATTTTAGCACAACACTTGTATTGGTATGTTGCCTTTAGAAAAAAACCAAGGTGAGAAGAGGCATTAAGTGTCATTTTCACCCAAATATATGCATACTTTCCCTATCAAAACCATGATGCTTCTTGTGAGAAGCTTCAATTTGTAAGAGGCTTTCCCCAAAACTTGTGGCGAATTGGACACAAAATTACCGCGACATATATGTGCCCTCTCAAGACGCCATGATAAGTTTCTTCAACTTGAGGAGAGTTTTGGATTTACAGGAATTTAGAAACCAAGATTCTCAATGTTTGCGTCTGAGCCACGACGGCGAGATGATTGTAATTCATTCACATTCCTTGCATGGGACCTAAAAACATGCACCCAAGGACACTAATATAGTTTTTTAAACCATTTTGTTAAATTGAGCACCTGCTTGTAGTTCAAATATGAATTATGCACATTAAATGCCTAGAAAACTCAGTTAATGTACAAAAGGCCAAAGGAGCCCGGAATAGTTATATATTTTAGCAGGACATTCATATTTTTCTATTTCCCCTAAAAACAATCAAGGTAATTTTCACAAAGGTGACACTTTCACCCAATGAAGAGGCGTTGAATGTCGCTTCACCCACAAAAGTGACACATTCCCTATCAGAACCATGAGGCTTATTGTGAGCAGCTCTGATTTGTAAGACGCTTGTCCCAAAACTAGTCCGAAATTGGACAATTTTTTTACCACAACATGTATGTTCCATGTCATGTCATCATGCCGATTTTCACAAACTTCAAGTTGATTTTTTTACTTACGGGAATTTGAAAACCAAGTTTCTTAGTATTAGCAGCCCACCCACGACGCCGAGATGTTTGACATTCATTCCCATTCCTTGAATGGGAGCTAAACATGCACCCAATGACACATATATGATTTTTCGACCCATTTTAGTGCACTCAAGCATGTTCTCGTAGTTCAAATTTGAATTATGCATATTAAATGCCTAGAAAACTCAATTGATTTATAAAAAAGGGCCAAAGGTGCCATGTTTAATTCCATGTTTTATTATGACACCCATATTGGCCTACGTTGCCTCTACAAACAAAATCAAGGTGATAAGAAGCATTGAATGTGGTTTTGCCCACAAAGATGACACGTTCCTGATACGTCTCCAACGTATCTACAATTTTTGATGGTTTCATGCTATTATCTTGTCAAACTTTGGATGTTTTGCATGCCTTTTATATATTTTTTGGGACTAACTTATTCACTCAGTGCCAAGTGCCAGTTCCTGTTTTCCATGTTTTTGACCCCTTTCAGAGGAGAATTTGAAACGGAGTCCGAACGGAATAAAATCCCTGAAAAGATTTCTTCTGTAACAACAGAAGATCGGGAGACTTGAGAGCCAAGGCAGGGGGTCCCCAAGGGCCCCACAAGCCCCCTCACCGCGGCCAGGGGGAGCCCGCGGCCACTAGGCTTGTGGGCCGCCTGGACCTCCTTTGCCCTAGGTTTTGCGCCTATATATCCCCAAAAATTCCACAAAAATTCAGGAGATCATCAAAAGTACTTTTCCGCCGCCGCAAGCTTCTATCTCCGGAAGATCCCATCTGGGGCATGTTCTGGTGCCCTGCCGGAGGGGGGATTCAGATACGGAGGGCTTCTTCATCCACACCATGACCTCTCCGATGATGTGTGAGTAGTTCATCATAGACCTACGGGTCCATAGCTAGTAACTAGATGGCTTCTTCTCTCTCTTGGATCTTCAATACAAAGTTCTCCATGATCTTCATGGAGATCTATCCGATGTAATCTTCTTTTGCGGTGTGTTTGTTGAGATCCGATGAATTGTGGATTTATGATCAGATTATCTATGAATCTTATTTGAGTTTCTTCTGATCTCTCTTATGCATGATTTCATATCCTTGTAATTCTGTTCGAGTTGTGGGTTTTGTTTTGCCAACTAGATCTATGATTCTTGCAATGGGAGAAGTGCTTGGTTTTGGGTTCATACCGTGCGGTGACCTCACCCAGTGACAGAAGGGGTAGCGAGGCACACATCGTGTTGTTGCCATCAAGGGTAAAAAGATGGGGTTTTCATCATTGGTTTGAGATTATCCCTCTACATCATGTCATCTTGCTTAAGGCGTTACTCTGTTTGTCATGAACTCAATACACTAGATGCATGCTGGATAAAAGTCGATGTGTGGAGTAATAGTAGTAGATGGAGAAAGTATCGGTCTACTTGTCTCGGACGTGATGCCTATATGTATGATCATTGCCTTAGATATCGTCATGACTTTCTGTGGTTCTATCAATTGCTCGACAGTAATTTGTTCACCCACCATGATATTTGCTATTTTGAGAGAAGCCTCTAGTGAACACTATGGCCCCCGGGTCTACTCCACACCATATTTTCAGCCTTTCACTTTTTCTTCGTTGCACTTTCCGCCTTCAGATTTCACTTTGCCATCAATCTTGAAGGGATTGACAACCCTTGTAAAGCGTTGGTGCGAGCTCTTTTGTGTTTTGTAGGTACTCTGGACTTGACAAGATTCTCCTACTGGATTGATACCTTGGTTCTCAAACTGAGGGAAATAATTACTGCTCCTGTGCTGCATCACCCTTTCCTTTTCAAGGGAAAAACCGACGCAAGCAAGAGAAGTAGCAAGAAGAATTCCTGGCGTTGCTGGGGAAGGACTTTTGTTGCCGTAGCAGAAGAATTTCCGGCGCCGTTTCCGGGGAGGATCAAGTCAAGAACTCATCCAAGTAAGTGTCGCAGACTCATCTCTTGCATTTACTTTGTTTGCGAGTTGCCTCTCGTTTTCCTCTCCCCCACTTCACAATTTGCCTTTTTTCGTTTGCCTTTTTCGTTCGCCTTTTCGTTCACACTTTTTCTCGCCTGCTCTTTGTTTGCTTGTGTGCTTGCTTGCTTGCCGAAGTCACCATGAATGAAAACACCAAACTTTGTGACTTCTCGAATACTAATAATAATGATTTTATTAGTACTCCGATTGCTCCCGCCACTAGTCCGGAGTCATACGAAATCAATGCCGCTTTGCTGAATCTTGTTATGAAAGAGAAATTCTCCGGCCTTCCTAGTGAAGATGTTGCATCCCATCTCAATACGTTCGTTGAGCTTTGCGATATGTAAAATAAGAGAGATGTGGATAATGACGTGATTAAAATGAAGCTTTTTTCCTTTCTCGTTGCGAGATCGCGCAAAAACTTGGTTTTCTTGTTTGGCCCAAAATAGTATCGATTCTTGGGATAAGTGCAAAGATGCTTATATATCCAAGTATTTTCCGCAGGCTAAGATTATCTCTCTCCGTAATGATATCATGAATTTCAAGCAACTTGATCATGAACATGTTGCACAATCTTGGGAGAGAATGAAATTGGTGATTAGAAATTGTCCCGCTCATGGCTTGAGTCTTTGGATGATTATTCAAATCTTTTACGCTGGCTTGAATTTCGCTTCTAGAAATATCTTGGACTCCGCCTCAGGTGGAACGTTCATGGAAATCACATTAGGGGAAGCCACAAAGCTCCTAGATAATATCATGATGAATTACTCTCAGTGGCACACTGAAAGGTCACCTACTAGTAAGAAGGTACATGATACGTCTCCAACGTATCTACAATTTTTGATGGTTTCATGCTATTGTCTTGTCAAAGTTTGGATGTTTTGCATGCCTTTTATATATTTTTTGGGACTAACTTATTGACTCAGTGCCAAGTTCCAGTTCCTGTTTTTTCCATGTTTTTTACCCCTTTCAGAGGAGATTTTGAAACAGAGTCCAAATAGAAGAAAATCTCCGAAAAGATTTTTTTTTCATAACGGAAGAAGATCGGGAAGCTTGGGAGCCAAGGTAGGGGAGCCTCAGGGGCCCCACAAGCCCCCACCCCGCGGCCAGGGGGTAGGCCGCAGCCCACATGCTTGTGGGCCCCCTGGGCGCCCTCTGCCCTAGGGGTTGCGCTTATATATTCCCTAAAAATCCCAAAAAAATCAGGAGATCATTGAAATCACTTTTCCGCTGCCGCAAGCTTCTGTCTCCGCAAGATCCCATCCGGGGCACATTCTGGTGCCCTGCCGGAGGGAGGATTCGGACACGGAGGGCTTCTTCATCAACACCATGACCTCTCCGATGATGCGTGAGTAGTTCACCATAGACCTACGGGTCCATAGTTACTATCTAGATGGCTTCTTCTCTCTCTTGGATCTTCAATACAAAGTTCTCCATGATCTTCATGGAGATCTATCCGATGTAATCTTCTTTTGCGGTGTGTTTGTCGAGATCCGATGAATTGTGGATTTATGATCAGATTATCTATGAATCTTATTTGAGTTTCTTCTGATCTCTCTTATGCATGATTTCATATCCTTGTAATTCTCTTCGAGTTGTGGGTTTTGTCTGGCCAACTAGATCTATGATTCTTGCAATGGGAGAAGTGCTTAGTTTTGGGTTCATACCGTGCGGTGTCCTCACCCAGTGACAGAAGGGGTAGCGAAGCACGCATCATCTTGTTGCCATCAAGGGTAAAAAAAGATGGGGTTTTCATCATTGGTTTGACATTATCCCTCTACATCATGTCATCTTGCTTAAGGCGTTACTCTGTTCGTCATGAACTCAATACACTAGATGCATGCTGGATAACGGTCGATGTGTGGAGTAATAGTAGTAGATGAAGAAAGTATCGGTCTACTTGTCTCGGACGTGATGCCTATATGTATGATCATTGCCTTAGATATTGTCATGACTTTGCACGGTTCTATCAATTGCTCGACAATAATTTGTTCACCCACCGTAATATTTGCTATTTTGAGAGAAGCCTCTAGTGAACACTATGGCCCCCGGGTCTAATCCACACCATATTTTCAGCCTCACACTTTTTACTTCGTTGCACTTTCCGCCTTTAGATCGCACTTTGCAAACAATCTTGAAGGGATTGACAACCCCTTTGAAGCGTTGGGTGCAAGCTTGTTTGTGTTTGGCAGGTACTCTAGACTTGACGAGACCCTCCTTCTGGATCGATACCTTGGTTCTCAAAACTGAGGGAAATACTTACTGATCCTGTGCTGCATCACCCTTGCCTCTTCAAGGGAAAAACCGAGGCAAACAAGAGAAGTAGCAAGAAAAATTCCTGGCGTTCCTTGGGAAGGACTATTGTTGCCGTAGAAGAAGAATTTCTAGCGCCATTGCCGGGGAGGAAGACCAAGTCAAGAACTCATCCAAGTAGGTGTCGCAAACTCATCTCTTGCATTTACTTTGTTTGCCAGTTGCCTCTCGTTTTCCTCTCCCCCACTTCACCAATTTGCCTTTTTCGTTTGCCTTTTCGTTCCCCCTTTTTCTCGCCTGCTCTCAGTTCGCTTGTGTGCCATGTGCCTTCAATATGCTTGCATCTTCGCTTGCTGAAAATCTAGTGATATGGATCCTCATCCACTTGGTAATCTCTTTAAGAGATCCAATTATGTTGATCCAATTGCTAGTGAGTTGAGTGCACTTGACTATCTTTATGGAGTTTTGCTTGAGATGCGTGAATCTGAAAATTGTGAGGAAGAAATTTATGAAGTGATTCAAGAGGGCTCCTTGGATGAAAAGCATGATTGCAATGGTTTCACTATAAATTCTATTAGTGACAATCATGCTAAAAATATGCAAAACCCTAAGCTTGGGGATGCTAGTTTTGCTATGTCCACTACTTGTTGCAATGATCATGAGTGGGGCTATGATTTTTCTTATCATCTTGAAAATTTGTTTAAGCCTCATGATGAATATGATATTTGCAATTTTATTGAAACTGGGTTTGGAGAAGGCATGACTTTAGTTGATGATAATCCCACTATTTTTGAAGAGCGTCAACTTTGCATGCATGTGGATTATGAAAAGAATATCCTATGTGATAGTTACATTGTTGAATTCGAATATGATCCCACATGTAATTGCTATGAGAGAGGAAAATATTGTGGTAGAAACTTTCACGTTACCAAATTACCTCTCGTTATGTGGAGATTGCTATTGTTTCTTTCTTCTTCCTTGCATATGGCAACTATTGGTTGTCTTGACAATCTGTTTTCCTAAAAAATGCCTATGTATAGCAAGTATTTTAGACTTAGATGTGATTTTCACATGCTTTATGATGCTCTCGTTGTGCTTCAATTCTTGTCTTTTGTGTGAGCATCATTGAATTATCAATGCCTAGCTAAGGGCGTTAAACAATAGCGCTTGTTGGGAGGCAACCCAATGAATTTATCTTTTTTCTTTCTGTTTTGTTGCGTCCACACCATCACAATTCTGTTGTGATTGTTTTTTTCTGTTTCTTTTTGTGTTTGATCCAAGCAAAACCTTTATGACTAGTCTTGGTAATGGTTGTTTGATCCTGCTGGAAAAAGACATAAACTTTTTGCTCACGAGATAATTTTTCATTTTTATTCAGAAAGAGCTTTTGAGTTGATTCTTCTTGCTTCTGGTTGATATGCTTTTTTCCCAGGCCGCCGTAATTGTTCAAATTTTTTGAGGTACCAGAAGTATACGAAGTATACAGATTGCTACAGACTAGTCTATTTTTTACAGATTCTGTTTTTGTTGAGTTGGTTGCTTGTTTTGATGAAACTATGGTTAGTATCGGGGCTACTAGCCATGGAAAAGTGAGAATATAGTATCCGAATAACAATATAGATGGAATTCAAGTTTTCTACAGTAGCAAAAGAAGTGGTAGTTTGTTTTCTTGTACTAACGTTATCACGAGTTTCTGTTTAAGTTTTGTGTTGTGAAGTTTTCAAGTTTTGGGTGATGTTCTCATGGACAAAGAGATAAGTTGTGGAAAGAGCTCATGCTTGGGGATGCCTAAGGCATCCCAAGCCAAATTCAAGGACACCAAAAAGCCTAAGCTTGGGGATGCCCCGGGAAGGCATCCCCTCTTTCGTCTTCATTCCATCGGTTACATTACTTGGAGCTATATTTTTATTCACCACATGATATGTGTTTTGCTTGGAGCGTCTTGTATCTTAGGAGTCTTTTATTTTTGTTGTGTCACAATCATCCTTGCTGCACACCTTTTTGAGAGAGAGAGAGAGACATGCAATCATCGTGATTTTGCTAGAATGCTCATAGTTCTTCACTTATATCTTTTGAGCTAAATACTTTTGCTCTATGTGCTTCACTTATATCTTTTAGAGCACGGCGGTGCGTGATTTGGTAGTTGGCTTATGCTATGAAAGTAGTCCCAAATGTGATAGGTACCCAAAGAGGATGCAAAAACCTCCATCTTCATGAGCATTGAGTAGAAAGAGAAGTTTCGATTCCTCTCAATCAGTTTTCAGACGTGGATTCGGTAATATTGAGAGCTATGTTAGTAGGGTGTTGTGAATCTAGAGATACTTGTGTTGAAGTTAGTGATTTCCGTAGTATGCACGTATGGTGATCCGCTATGTTAGGAAGTCGGAGCATAATTGATCAATTGATTGTCATCCTTTGCGTTGAGGTCGGGATCGTGCGATGGTTAACCCCTACCAACCCTTCCCCTTGGAGTATGCGTTTAGCACTTTGTTTCGATTACTAATAAAAACTTCCGCAACAAGTATGTGAGTTCTTCATGACTAATGTGAGCCCATGGTATAGATGCACTTTCACCTTCCATCATTGCTAGCCTCTCTAGTGCCGTGCAACTCTCGCTGGTGCACAAACCCACCATATGCCTTCCTCAAAACAGCCACCATACCTACCTACTATGGCATTTTCATAGCCATTCCGAGATATATTACCATGCAACTCCCACCGTTCTGTCTCAGGACTTGTGCCGTCACTCTCATATTGCCATTGCATGATCGTAAGATACCTAGCGAGATGTTTTCAACATCATACGCCATGCTAGATCGTTGCACATCCCGGTACACTGCCGGAGGCATTTCCTATAGAGTCATCATCGCTCTAAGCTTTGAGCTGTGAGTAAATAAAAGTGTGAAGATCATCATTATTAGAGCATTGTCCCATGTGAGGGAAAAAAGAGGAGGCCAAAGAGCCCAAATAAAAAAAAGAAGAAAAGATAAAAAATAGAGCCCCAAGTGCCCATTTAAAAAAAGAGAGAGAAAAAGAGAGAAGGGACAATGCTACTATCTTTTTCCACACTTGTGCTTCATAATAGCACCATGTTCTTCATGATTAGAAGCTTCTTGCTTTGTCACTACCATATGCTAGTGGGAATCTTCATTATATAACTTGTCTTGTATATTCCAATGATGGGCTTCCTCAAAATTTCCCTAGGTCTTCATGAGCAAGCAAGTTGGATGCACACCCACTAATTTTCCCTTTGAGCTTTCACATACTTATAGCTCTAGTGCATCTCTTGTATGGCAATCCCTACTCATTCACATTGATATCTATTAATGGGCATCTCCATAGCCCTTTTATACGCCGAGTCAATGTGACCATCTCCTCCTTTTTTTGTCTCACAACCACCACCACACTCTATTCCACCTATAGTGCTATATCCATGGCTCACGCTCATGTATTGCGTGATAGTTATAAAAAGTTTGAGAAAGTAAGAGTGCGAAAACAATTACTTTGCCAATACCGGGATTGTGCATGATTTACATTAGTTGTGTGAGGATGATGGAGCATAGCCAGACTATATGATTTTGTAGGGATAACTTTCCTTGGCCTTGTTATTTTGAAAGTTCATCATTACTTTGCTAGTTTTCTTGAAGTATTATTGTTTTCATGTCAATAGAAAACTATTGTTTTGAATCTTACGGATCTGAACATTCATGACACAACTATTCTAGGTAGCATTCCACATCATAAATTCATTCTTTATCACTTCCCTACTCGAGAACGAGCAGGAGTTAAGCTTGGGGATGCTTGATACGTCTCCAACGTATCTATATTTTTTATGGTTTCATGCTATTATCTTGTCAAACTTTGGATGTTTTGCATGCCTTTTATATATATTTTGGGACTAACTTATTAACTCAGTGCCAAGTGCCAGTTCCTGTTTTTTCCATGTTTTTGACCCCTTTCAGAGGAGAATTTGAAACAGAGTCCAAACGGAATAAAATCCCCGAAAAGATTTTTTCCGTAACAGAAGAAGATCGGGAGACTTGAGAGCCAAGGCAGGGGTCCCCAGGGGCCCCACGGTCCCCCTCACCGCGGCCAGGGGGAGGCCGCAGCCACCAGGCTTGTGGGCCCCCTGGACCTCCTTTGCCCTAGGTTTTGCGCCTATATATCCCCAAAAATTCCAAAAAAAATCAGGAGATCATCGAAAGTACTTTTCCACCGCCGCAAACTTCTGTCTCCGCAAGATCCCATCTGGGGCATGTTCTGGTGCCCTGCCGGAGGGGGGATTCAGATACGGAGGGCTTCTTCATCAACACCATGACCTCTCCGATGATGCGTGAGTAGTTCACCATAGACCTACGGGTCCATAGCTAGTAATTAGATGGCTTCTTCTCTCTCTTGGATCTTGAATACAAAGTTCTCCATGATCTTCATGGAGATCTATCCGATGTAATCTTCTTATGCGGTGTGTTTGTCGAGATCCGATGAATTGTGGATTTATGATCAGATTATCTATGAATCTTATTTGAGTTTCTTCTGTTCTCTCTTATGCATGATTTCATATCCTTGTAATTCTCTTCGAGTTGTGGGTTTTGTTTGGCCAACTAGATTGTCGGGACCCCGATCCTAAGCCATAGGAATCTAGCCTGTAACACATCGCATCCCTTTGTGGTCTCACGCACGGTTAACTCCACGGCTGCAGCCTTACCTTAGCCGGGACCGTTTGCGTCTTTTGACTCACGTATGCGATAGTGTCGCTAGCAATCCAATGTCAAAGAACCCGGATCGACATGTCTAGTCATAGACCAAAGTGGCAGTACCACACAAGGACAGGCATACATGACCCAACAAAGCAGGTGTCGGTCATCGACGAATGTAGACGAGTCGTAGCAAGCTACAAGGACTCCATTACATCGCGTGACATTTCCCCAAAGGGGACAGACACAGCAGCTAAGAAGGACACATGCCGGTCAACCAATGTGTCCGGAGCACTAGCGAACTACCAAGGCTCATTGGATCACAAAGGGGCATTTCCTTGTAAGGAGTGCTACTAAAGTTCACGACTAGGTATTCGAACCCCATACATATCAAGTACGACACACGTATGCATGGCATACCGATATGTATAGATACATCGATGGCATCACAACATAACCATAAACATACAAGCTTTATTTAAGAGGCTCGGAAGAGCCACACACATAATATTACACATTAAGGGTCTCATGACCCATAATAGCAGTCATACAATACAAGCCAGCGGAAGAGTTATAAACTGTCTGGGTACAGACAGTGCAGCTAGAAGACACATGGCCTGACTATACTACAGAGCCGACGTAGGGCCAGATCGTAGCTGGGACACCAGCTACTCGTCGTCGTCGATGTCTACGAACAACCCTCCATTAGGGTCATTAGCAACCTCTGCAACATTTATTAAGCAAACATGAGTACGAAGGTACTCAGCAAGACTTTAGGAGAACTAACTACTCATGCAAGGTATCAAAAGGTATTGTGGGGTTTCAGGCGGAAAGCCAGCATTTGACTCGTGGCTAGACAACTTGCACTTTGAAATTAGTTTTGACAACTTGATTTCTCGCACACGAGTCCACTAACACCACAACAATACATTATCGTGAAATCATTCCGTCTCCATACGGAAATGTCGTCCACGACACTCACGCTTATCTTGACAATTTTATGAGTAACCATTGAAGTTATCTATGAACAACATATGTCTCCAAGTAGTCCATATCCGCGGACGCGGCTATTCGAATAGATCATAACCCTGCAGGGGTGTACTTCGTCACACACGCTCTCGCCACTTATCGCCATGTGCACGTCATGCACCTCGGCAACCTTCAAGCGGAAGCCCAGCGAGGGAGTCGTCCACGACCGTTAACCACACTAGTACCTAGTCCAAGTTTATCTCCTATCTGAGAGAAACCCGTACGGAAGTCCGGCCGGGGTTTCCGCCACGGCCTCAAACGATGTGCGCAGGGTTCCCAAGCCCACCATCCGGGTGCCACTTGGTACACCGTGCCACTGCCTACCGCATCACGGTCCACCTCTCAGGTCAACACCATGCACGGCCTCCAGCATTACTATAAACACCAGAAACTACTTGCAACTCCTGGACCGAGTACTACGCGATTAATAGGCCGAGCGGGGTCATATTTCAGGGCCCAGCATGTGGTAGTATCTAGTCTTGGATTACATACACGGAACTCAGTTCCTAAGGACGGTTCCAATGAAACAACCCGCCATGTACTCCTACACAGCCTTTCACCGGTACCTTTACCAAATCAAGTTCAACACACAACCTTTGCTCACCGAACACATTCCTCATTTGTGTTCATCTCCCAGATGACAGACCATACACAACTCTAAGTATAGCATGCATAGCAGGATAAGGCACATCATAGCTCAAGCAACTACCAGGTATGCTAGGTTGCAAGGTTCGGCTATTTACTGTGACAAGGTTAAGTCATGCAAAGGAAGTGGGTCCAACTATCGTGGCAAAAGCAGTTGAAGCATTTGGTCCTAATGCAATAAATAGGTGCAGGAGCAAGAACATAGGAGTTAGCGGGATGATCAAAAGGGTTGCTTGCCTTGTTGCTCAGAGGAGGAACGATATCCGTCAGACGGATATTCGGTGGAATCCGGGGGTGCGGAGCCTACCGAAATGAATGGCAACATTCAATAACAATCATATGCACTCAAAATGATGGATGAGCATGGCATGAGAATGCAAGGTGATAAGTTATTAATTCCAACATGTAATAGGTTTAGAGTTGATTTGAATCACATTCGAATAGCAATTCAAACGGGTATTTTCGGATATCGGTTTAATTGATTCGACCTGATGCTCGGTTCATCTTGATGTTAACATGCAAGAAATGTCATGTTATGATACTGATTTGTATCTAGGGTAGTGTGTGATCATTGCAAATATAATGAAATTTGAATATTTTTGCAAATTCCATTTATAAGGTGATTAAAAGAATTGAATTATTCCTTATTTCACAATTTAGGGTTCTGTAACTTCTTCAAACATAGTTGAAAATAGCATAATCAGAATCCTTGAATTTTTCTGATACTTTTTCATATATAAATTATTTTCATTGGAGTTACAGATTAATTTCTATGATTTTTTTAAATTTTAGCAATTTCCTGAATTAGTTTTAAACTGGAAATTCTATTTATTGCATCAGGCTGACGTCAGCAGGTCAGCCGACCTGTTCAGGTCAAACCAGACAGGGGGGCCCCACTGGTCAGCCTCTCTGGGACTAATCCCGCGCTGACCAGCCCCTAATTGGGGTTTGACCAGGCATGCGGCCCTCTGGCAGCGACTAAGGGGAGGGCGATTACGCCCTAATGGTCGGCCACGTCGACGGCCACCGGAGGGTGGTTGCCGGCGTCCAGACCCGCGGCGGAGGGCTCGCCGGAGGCGACCTAAACGGCGCTGCACAACACCAAAACGCACGCGGTTGGCAGCTACAGCATGCTCGCGAAGTGGCCGATCTGGCAGGACCATCTGGGGAGGCTAGGGTCGCCGGAAGAGGCGACGGCGACGAGCCGGAGCGGCGGCCGAAGCTCGGGCGCCATCGGGGTCTTTGAATTAGGGAAATCTACGCTCGGTTCTTAGCTGCTACGGCATCTACCCGTCGTCCTGGAGCTGCTCGTGCCCTCGGAAGGACGAGCTGATCATCGGAGGGCTACCGGCGACGAGCGGCAGCGGCGTTCCTCGTCGGGCTCCGGTGAAACTAGCGCTAGAGGAGGGGATCGACGGGGGAAACTTAGGGGAAACGACCGCATGCTCACGGGGAGTGCGGAGCAGAGCTTAGACGGCTCGGGGAAGGCCTGGGGGCGACGAATCGACGGGAGAGGTCCGGCGGCCGGAGGTGGAAGACGACGGCGTTGCGGGCGTTGCAGGGCTCGAGGAAGCTTCGGCTTCTGCAGAGACGACCAGGGCGACGAGGCGGAGCTAATGGCGTGCTCTGGGAGGAGATCCTATGGCCAGGGGCACGGGCAGCTCGAGCTCGAGCTCGGCTCTAATGGCGGCAGCAAGGAGGGGGAGGAGATCCGGGCGGAGGAGGAGAACCGAGGCGGGGAATGGATAGGGGAGGCTCTGGGGAGCTTATCCCCGTCGTCGCCAGCGCAAGGCGGCGGCCAGGCAGGCACGCAGGTGCGTCGCCGCGCCGGAGGAGGCGGCGGCCACCTCCTGCTGCCTACTGGCGCGAGGGAAGGGACGAGCGGGGAGATGGGCCGGGCCAGGATTGGGCGACAGGTAAGCTTTTTCCCATTTTCTTTGTTTTTTGTTTTTCTGTTTTGCTAATTATTGTATTGCTAATTAATTCAGCTCCAAAACAAAAAGTAAAACCTATTTTAGACCTCCTGAAATATTTGTTATAATATCCCCACTCATTTCCAAGGTTTTCAATATTTTTGGAAAATTATAGTTTCTGATTTCAATTTTTAAATTTGAAACGAGTGGCTTTTGCATTTATTTAAAATGCTTAAAGTGTCAAGAAAATAGTTTTCTCCAATGCTCATTTACTTTCATGATTTATCAGAAAGTTTGAACATTTCTTGAGGCCATTTTGGGTTCATTGATTTTGAACTAGTTTGAGATTTCCTTTAATTGAAATGGTGGCTAGGGTTTTGAGTTTTTCCTTTGCCACTTTGTTGTTTTTGTTGAAACTTCTTAGATGCAAATGCGAAGAAGACATGAGCACAATGCTATGTTGCTTAAGGGTTAGGGATGTGACATAGATCTATGATTCTTGCAATGGGAGAAGTGCTTGGTTTTGGGTTCATACCGTGCGGTGACCTCACCCAGTGACAGAAGGGGTAGCGAGACATGCATCGTGTTGTTGCCATCAAGGGTAAAATGATGGGGTTTTCATCATTGGTTTGAGATTATCCCTCTACATCATGTCATCTTGCTTAAGGCGTTACTCTGTTCGTCATGAACTCAATACACTAGATGCATGCTGGATAGCGGTCGATGTGTGGAGTAATAGTAGTAGATGCAGAAAGTATCGGTCTATTTGTCTCGGACATGATGCCTATATGTATGATCATTGCCTTAGATATCGTCATGACTTTGCGCGGTTCTATCAATTGCTCGACAGTAATTTGTTCACCCACCGTGATATTTGCTATTTTGAGAGAAGCCTCTAGTGAACACTATGGCCCCCGGGTCTACTCCACACCATATTTTCAGCCTTTCACCTTTTCTTCGTTGCACTTTCCGCCTTCAGATCTCGCTTTGCAATCAATCTTGAAGGGATTGACAACCCCTTTAAAGCTTGGGTGCAAGCTCTTTTGTGTTTGCGCAGGTACTCTGGACTTGACGAGATTCTCCTACGGGATTGATACCTTGGTTCTCAAACTGAGGGAAATACTTACTGCTCCTGTGCTGCATCATCCTTTCCTCTTCAAGGGAAAAACCGACGCAAGCAAGAGAAGTAGTAAGAAGAATTCTTGGCATTGCTGGGGAAGGACTTTTGTTGCCGTAGCAGTTCCCCATAAGAACCACAAGGCTTCTTGTGATAAGTTCCAGTTTTTAAGAGGTTTGTCCCAAAACTTGCCCCAAATTGGACAATTTTTTTGCCACAACAAATATGTACCATGCCATGACAACATGCCATGTTTCATGAATTTTAGGCGAGTATTGTATTTATGGGAATTTGAAAACCAAATTTCTCAATGTTTGCGCCCTAGTCACGCCATCAAGATGTTTGAAATTCATTCCCATTCCTTGCATGGCAGCTAAACATTCAATGATTATGACTTTAATTGTAGAATTACACTACCATTTTTGAGTTTTATTCCTTAAACTAATATTTGATACAAAAAGCAATATCTAAGAAAAACAACAAAAAGTAGTGCGCGAAGGCGGTAAAATCCCATAGTGCTTACGATGTAGGTACAAAAACATACTAACAAAATAATCACATAATTTGGAACTAAACCAGGCTTAAATCTTTTCTCGTCCCCGAGTAGATGCCACTGCTTGTTATAAAGATGCCATCTTAGTTATGAGGTGCGGCTAAATGGAGAATGAATGAGTCTATCATAAATCCAGAATTTGTGTCATATGATAACCTCTATCGTGCACCATCATATCTTAGTTTTATTAGATGAATATGAAGGCTTCCAAACCTTACTATGAGTCATTAAGAAGATTTCCTTAATTCTAAGTGATATCTCTTCTCTTCCTTTAGTTGGACAAGCTCTTATGGTTTACTTATTTTACTTTAGTTGCTTTCCTTCTTCCCTTTTATGTCTAGAATCACCAAGCTTACACCATATCACTAGAATATTCTTTTTCGTGGCATGATATATATGGATGGTATACTTGGTTGTCCAAGTTTGATTACAAGGAATCACAAAAGTTTCTTTAACTCTTACATTTTGCTTTTAGTGTATAGAAAATTGGTCCCCTTTTCATACCTGGCTCATTAGTTTAGAGACTTCACCAAGTAAGAAATAAACTGAAATGAAGATCAATGCATCACATCTATTTGTCAACTTCTCATTCTCGATCGATACTAAAGATGTGGACGATTTATAATCATCATATAATAGGAAAAATATTTAGCACACAAAGACGTGAGATCATACTAAGCAAATTCATCAAGATCATAATAGAATCCTCATGAAGTATCACTAGCCTTACTTATTCAGACTGATAAAAAAACTTCCAAATTAAGAATAGAGAGAGAATAACAATAAGGGATAGAAAAGGGCCTCAAAATTTCCCCAAGATCAACATGATAAGCCGGCTGGATTCATTTAGTTTCCTTTTAGGTGATACCAGTTTTCTCTTGTGTACGCGAAGTGGTGACGCCGATAAGGGCATCGATCATGAGCTTATGTGCAATCTACAAATCCCTAATGCAATAATGGTATAGGTGAAGCATTGTATCTTGGTTGATGATGATCCTTAAGCTCATGTCAAGAGCCTCATGAGTCTTGACACCTAGGGCTACCTCCATCTCCGTGATCTTTATGCGATAACTTTAGTTTCAATTGTAAGAATTATTGAGATATACCTCGGCTTGAGTTGGTGGCACCAGGATGGTGTTACGCATTTTCCTAGGACCCCCACTTGCATGCGGGAGCCAATGGTATGCATGTTGCGTGCCCTTAGATCAATTTCCTCGGATTCCTCCAAAGGATCATGGATGGTGCAATTGCCAAAACCGCACTTCCCCATGACGATGGAAGTATCCTTGATGAAATCGACCGTGTTCTCATTGATCATGACCTTGATGGCGTTGATGGGATAGCTGTCGCTTTCTTTCCCTTCTCTCAGCTTCTTCTTCTTCTTCCAAAGGTGGTTCCTCCAAGTTTTCTTAAGAAGAGGACCAATCATGGCTATGATGGAGCATTTCCCTTATAATCATAGGAGAGTAGCCTTCTTCTCCAAGTCTTCCTCTTCTTGGGAGGAGGTTTGTCTTTCATCCCATGAACGCGTCATTTCTCCCTACACTGCCAAACTGTAATAAATTGGGGCTAGATTGATTTGTTTGCTTTGATAAAGAAGGATGCAATAGTCCAATATATAGGAGGCTGGGGATGCTGGTTTTGGCGAGATAAGGAAGTTAAACCGAATTGGAAAAAAAACCACACATAACTGGGCAAAATTCTATTAAGAATCAGAAATAAATCACGATCGATGACATTCCTTACGACAGAGTCCATTCGTCCGAGGGGTCGCATGTATTCTTCTTCCAGAGCCCTTTGTCGCCAGAATATTTGGCGACCTTCCAAACGATCGTGGCTCCTCGTTTAGGGGCTCATTGGATTTCTTGGTCCCACAAGGAAATGATTTTTTAAATAATAACAAAGATTAGTTCTTTGGTAACACAACAGTCGACATCCTTCCATACGATCGTTGAGCGGTCGTATGAGCGCATGTTTGCTCTTTCGCCTATACACTTAAAAAACCAACATCAACGAAAATCTTCCATATGTCTGCTTCTGGTCGTATGAGCATCCATTTTACTACAAAAACACAAAATTGTGTACAGAAAGATACAATGGAGAAGAATTTAGCGAACACTTAAGGCAACAGGAAGAGCTTCCTTGCATTTTCCACTCTTTTTTGACATACATCTTCGTCCCATGCTTCTTTGCTCTTCGGCGATGAGCAGGTGGTGATATCATCTGCAACATACTGGGATGCAAGGAGTTGCTATGACAAATTAAATTGCATTCTTCGCTTACCCTTAGTTTTGCAAGTGTGTCTTCCAACCTAATGAATGGCGGTCCAATATCTCCAAAGGTACGGGTGGTAGCTCTGTCCAAGGCCACAACTATTCCATATGGGGCATATCCCTAATGCGGTGTACGGACGTTTCTCTCTCACAAGGGAGATGTTTTTCAACAGTTCTTCTATCTTATCGCAGTCTAAACATTCACTATCAAATTCCTGCAAAAGAAGAGACCTTCTCATATAGGGATGTTTGTTTTCTTTTATGTTAATATCCTCTTTTATTTCCTGGCAGTTAGTATAAAATATGAGCTTCGTGTAAGTGATATAAAGTCCAAACTTCTCTTAGGCAAAGATTACTGCGTAGAGCTCTCTGTCATTCTTTGCATAATATCTTAAGCATGAGTGATAGTATGACTTAGATAGTGAATAACATTGAACTTCTTGCACACTTGTTGGCCCAAAAATGCACTTACCACGTTGTCATCTGTTTCACATATAACTTCAAAATGGATGTCCCAGTTTGGAGGTGTAATGACATGAGCATTAAGTAGAGCATGTTTAAGTTCTTCAAAGGCACTTTTGCAGTCATCGTTGAAGGTAAAGGGAACATCTTTCTGCAAAAGGTTAGTGAAGGGACTTGAAATACTAGGAATGTTTTTTATGAAGATTCTATAGAAGCCGACATGGTCGAGAAAACTCCTTATCCCTTTTATATCTCAAGGGTAATAAAGTTTCTCTATATCATCTATCTTTGCTTTGTCGACTTCTATAACTTTACCAAATATTCTTTGTTGTATAACAATACCTTTATTAACCACAAAATGGCATTTCTCCCAGTTCCAAACAATATTAGTGTCTTCACACCTCTGCAAAATTTTATCAAGATTGCGAAGGTAGTAATCAAAAGAAGTTCCATAGACAAAAATGTCATCAATGAAAACCTCCATGATTTCTTAAAGAAAACCACCGAAGATAGCATTCATGCATGTCTGAAATGTAGTTGGTGTATTACATATGACAAAAGGCATATGATGAAAGGAATACATACCAAAAGGACAGGTAAAGGTGGGTTTATCTTGGTCTTCTGGATGCTCGGCTATTTGGGATAATCCTGAGTATTGATCCAGGTAACAAAAGTGAGTGCTCTACTAGCCTTTCGAGTATTTGATTGATAAATGGCAAGGGATAATGATCTTTACGGGTCTCCTTATTTAGCGTTCTGAAATAAATGCACATGCTATACCCTACTATCGTTCTAGTGGGGACTAGTTCATTATGCTTATTAGGTATTACTATAAATCCACCCTTCTTGGGTACACAATGAATTGGACTTGCCCACTTACTTTCAAAAACTAGATATAATACATGCATGAAGTAGATGAACAATTTATTTTCTTAGTACTTATTTCATTTCAGGGTTCAAATTTCTCTCGTGATCACAAACTAGTTCCGCTCCTTCTTCCATGAATATATGTTGAGTGCATATAGAGGGGATAATACCCTTTAAGTCATCCATTGAACCAAATGCTTTTCCATGTTCCTTAAAGGTATCCATCAATATTTTGTTCTCCTCATATGGATGATTAGCGCTGATAACAACTTGATACTTATCAGTTTCATCTAAAATTTTATACCTTAAATATTTAGGCAAAGCTTTCAGTTCAGGTGGTGGCGGTTTTTCATCTCCTTTCTCCTTAGGTGCTTGATATTGCTCATTGTATGTCAGATCTTGAACAGGTCCTTCCATCAAGTGATGATCTATTTCTTCAACACCTCGGTCTTCTCAATTTTTCTCATAATTAGTCAAACTCCGTTCCAAATCATTTTCTAGGTTTCTGAAGTAGATAGACTCGATTTGTGCTATGGTATTCTCTTCACTTTTGCCATGTTCTCGTGGTCGGGGACGATTTTTAAACCTAGAAATGTGAAATTCCCTTACATCATTTTGAGTGAGACTACTTCCCGCTTATAGTCAATACTTGCACCTGTTGTATTAAGAAAAGGTCTTTCGACAATTTTGGAACAAAAATCATCTTCATGGCTTTCCGTAACAAAAATCTACTTGATAAGTGAAAGTTCCCAAGATCACATAGACATCAGGTACAATCCCATAAGGTCTCCTAAGGGTTCCACCTAGAGGTTTTATTTCCATTTCAGTAGGCTACAAGTTACAAGAATATATTTCACTGTGAATCTTAGTGTGAAGAGTGTAAGGTATCACGGTAATAAAGGAGCCTATACCGCAGACCCCAAAATAAGAAGTACTACCAAAAGAACAAGGTACCACAGGCTTACGAGTATCTGCAACCTTAATGCACCCTTTCACAAAATAAGTTACCTTCTTCCATTGTTGCAATTGATTTTTCTTTCATTCCTCCTTTTGGAGGATTTACCTTGATGCTAGATTCACCTTCATTTTCATCTTCCGAATGGTCTTTGGTTAGATACTCAAGTTGCGCCTTCCTAACTGGGCATGGCAACATTGGTATTGGTTCATAATCATCTTCCATGGGAGCTATTGAGGTTTCCACCTCAAAGATATCGACTATGACTTCCCTGGAGCTTCTCATTAGTATAATTCTCCCATCTCCTCTTCGGAAACTCCATGTGTACCGCATAGCTTTGAACAAATCTCAAAACAACACCAGGTATCGGCATACCAAGATACGTGTGCCTTGGTAGCCTGACCTGTGTATAGGAGATAGTGGCAGCCTCCTTGGCGACACGGGCTCACTCGGAAGAAACTACAATACAAGACTTAAGGCCAAGCAACAAGTAGCAGACAAGCTACTTGTCGGCAAGAAAAGACACGACAAGCTATGTACCGGCAGGCCCTCGACTACCTGCCCTCCACTCCACCTCACCGGCACACAAGACACTTGTCGAATAGGTATTGAGTGGGCAGCCGGTTTGGTGAGGCCAGTCGGGGCACGTGTCAGCTCATCATCGGAGGACCATCTTTATTTCCACCCACCCAAGTGGCTTGAAAATAGAATAGGAGGTAGCTGGAGAGATGACACAGAAGGAGAGACACACCTTGCAGAGAGATGTCTCCAACGTGGCACCTCGTGACACATTTAATGAGTTTTTCCTAACTCGTCATAGTTAGGTATTTGGCATTTTAGGCAGTATTTACCCGTTGTAGTGATCATTTCACCACTTTGGTAACCCCATTGTCTATAAGATGAGGTCATTGGCTACCTTTGCAAGGGTCGAAATCACTACCCATTGGCATGATGTAGCTGCACTTTTCTCGCACCTTGCTGGTTAGTCGCGCTCCTTGTAATTTGGGCATCCACTCAAATAATCCACCAAAAGCAGGACGTAGGGTATTGCAGCTCCACGGTGGCCCGAACCTGAATATATCGTGTGTGTTGATTGCTAATTCCGGTATCCATGTGTGTTGATTCCCATACTTGAACTGCAAAGGGACCTTGCTCGTCCCATTGATTGTCGTACCTCGACACTAGGGTCAAGGTATAGTTCATTACTGATTTGATAAACTCTCCCTGAGTTTGGATAAGCTTTTCTCTATTCGAAAGCTATTTCTAATTTACCCTCTTCTTCTTCATCGCCCCCAAGATTTGTGATTAGTAAGTCTACCTTCTAGTAATTCTTGTGCTTGAGGAACTCTTCTAATAACAAAGGAACCTATAGAGGCTAAATCTACTTCTTCTTTTGAATAATATTGCAAACCTCCATAAAAGAGGTTTAGCACTAGTCATTATGGAAGCTTATGATGAGGGCAATCATTTAGTATTTTTTCCCTTTGATATGCGTTTACCAGAATTTCTCCACGCCTTTGTCAGAAGTTTAGAATCCTCCCCGTTGATTCAGATGATTTCATCTCTGGGTAAATATCTAATAATAATGTTGTTTCTAACTTATCCAAATCATCAATGGTACCTGCAGGGAGAGATACAAACAATTGCTTTATTACCCATAGTTTGAGAAAATAATTTCAACTTCAAATCATCATGACTAAAAGCATTTAATTTAAATGTCCCACACATATCTTTGAAGAATTGCAAGTGTTGATAAGGATCCTTAGCTTCCTCACCTTTCAATTGATTACTGTGCAATAATTCGAGGGCACTTGGGTTCACCTCATGAATGATACTAGAAAGATTAGGACCTAATCGTGTGAATGTTTCTCGCATAGGTGGTCCCGTAAGATGCATGGTTGGCAATTCATAGCTGTGTCCAAACTCAGCCCTGGCTGCTACGAATCTACAAACAACTTATCACACAAGATTCAAACCAAATGCAAGACTACGATCAAAGCTCATAGCTTCCTTGCAACATCGCCACAAAAAGCTTGATGTCCTTCAAGTGCACATGGTTTAGTTGTAGCCTTTTCAAATTAAGAGTATTGAACCCACAGGATGCATGCTACTGCAACAAAAGACCTTCCAAAGGCGCCAGAAACATGTGCTGACAGGAGACTATTCTTGTCTTGATTCTCCCCAGCAACGGCACCAGGAATCATTCTGTTATGGCTACGCCTTAAGGGACTTCCTAGGAAAATATGCAAAGGATTTCCCCCGTGGCCTTGGAGCCTTGCATTGGTGTCCCTTCGAAGCGGAAAAGGTGTTGTAGCGCAGCGGTGGTAAGTATTTCCCTCAGTTTTGAGAACCAAGGTATCGATCCAGTGAAGGAGTATCACAAATGCCTGCACAAACACAAAAACTTGCTCCCAACGCTATGAAGGGGTTGTCAATCCCTTATAGATTGTTTTCAAGGGAGAACTGAAAGCAACAAAGTAACAAAGCGAAGTAAAAGCAAAGTGGAAACGATAGGTGTGAATAGACCCGGGGGGCGTAGTGTTTACTAGTGACTTCTCTCATGAAAGCAAATAGACGGTGGGTGAACAAATTACTGTCGATCAATTGATAGAACCGCGTAAAGTCGTGACGCCATTTATGGCAATGATTATATCTATAGGCATCACGTCCAAAACAAGTAGACCGATACTTTCTGCATCTACTACTATTACTCCACACGTCGACCGCTATCCAACATGCACCTAGTGTATTAAGTCCGAAGAACAGAGTAACGCCTTAAGCAAGATGACATGATGTAGATGGACAAAAGCCCACCTTGTTACTCTTGATGGCAACTACACGATGTGTGCCTTGCTGCCCTGCTGTCACTGGGAAAGGTCACCACACGGTAAGAACCCAAAACCAAGCACTTCTCCCATTGCAAGAATCATAGATCTAGTTGGCCAAACAAAACCCAAGACTCAGAGAGACTTACAAGGATATCAAATCATGCATATAAGAAATCAGCAAAGACTCAAATATATATCATAGATAATCTGATCACAAATCCACAATTCATCAGATCTCGACAAACACACCGCCAAAGAGGATTACATCGGATAGATCTCCATGAAGATCATGGAGAACTTTGTATTGAAGATCCAAGAGAGAGAAAATCCATCTAGCTACTAACTACGGACTAGTAGGTCTGAAGTGAACTACTCACTAGTCATTTAAGGGCGATAATGTTGATGTAGAAGCCCTCCAACTCCAAAGTCCCCTTCGGCAGGGCACCGGGAAGGGTGTCCAGATGAGATCTCACGGAAATGGAAGCTTGCGGCGGTGGAAAAGTGTTTTCGTGGATTCCCTGATTTTTTTCTGTATTTTAGGGAATATATAGGCGAAGGAGCTAGGTGAGGGGGACACCAGGGAGGCCACAAATCTGCTAGCCGCTGCCCCCCTGGTGGCGGCTACAGGGCTTGTGGGCTCCCTGTAGCTCTCCTGGCTTGGCCCACAAGCCCCCTGATCTTCTTCCGTTCGGGAAAACTTTATTTCGGGGATTTTATTCTGTTTGGACTCCATTCCAAAATCAGATCTGAAAAGAGCCAAAAACACAGAAAAACCAGGAACTCGCACTTGGCACTCAATTAATAAGTTAGTCCCAAAAAAGATATAAAAGATACATAAAACATCCAAAGATGACAAGATAACAACATGAAACCATCAGAAATTATAGATACGTTTGAGACGTATCAAGCATCCCCAAGCTTAACTCCAGCTCGTCCTCGAGTAGGGAAGTGATAAAGAATGAATTTTTGAAGCTTTCATGCCACCTAGCATAGATGTCCTTTGTAACTCCTCTTATGTGACGTGAATATTCAGATCCATTAGATTCAAAACAATAGTTTGCTATTGACGTGGAAACAATAATAATTCAAGCAAACTTGCAAAGTAATCATGAACTTTCAAAATAACAAGGACTAAAGAAAGTTATCCCTACAAAAGTATATAGTCTGGCTATGCTCTATCATCATTGCACAACGAATTTAAATCATGCACAACCCCGGGATTGGCCAAGTAATTGTTTTCACACATTTACTTTCTCATACCTTTTCAACTCTCACGCAATACATGAGCGTGAGGCATGGTATTAGGACTATAAGTGGTGTGGAGTGTGGTGGAGGTTGCAGGAAAAACAAGGAGAAGACGGTCACATTAACAAGGCATATCACTAAGCTGTGGAGATGCTCATTAATAGATATCAATGTGAATGAGTAGGGATTGCCATACAAATGATGCACTAGAGCTAAGAGTATGTGAAAGCTCTTAAAGAAAACTAGTGGGTGTGCATCCAACTTGCTTGCTCACGAAGACCTAAGGCAATTTTGAGGAAGCCTATCATTGGAATATACAAGCCAAGTTATATAATGAAAATTTCCCACTAGCTATATGGTGTTGACAAAACGAGAGACTCTCAATCATGAAGGTCATGGTGCTTAATATGCACAAGTGTGGAAAGGTGGTAGCATTGTCCCTTCTCTCTTTTTCTCTCATTTTTTTATTTGGGCTCTTTGGCCTTTTTTTTGTGGGAATCTTTGGCCTCTTTTATTTCCTCACATGGGACAATGCTCCATCAATAATGATCATCACACTTTCAACTCAAAACTTAGATCAACGATGACTCTATATGGAATGCCTCCGGTAGTGTACCGTGACAATGATCTAGCATGGCAAAGACATTAACGGAAACATCATGCTAGCTATCTTACGATCATGCAATGGCAATGTAGAAGTGGTGGCACATGTCATGGTGGTAGTTGCATGGCAATATATCTCGAAATGACTTTGAAAAAGCCATAGTAGGTAGGTATGGTGGCTGTTTTGAGGGAGGCTAATGGTGGGTTTTGTGCACCGGCGAAAGTTGCACGGTACTAAGAAGATAGTGATGGTGGAAGGTGAAAGTGCATCTAAACCATGGACTCAACATTAGTCATGAAGAACTCATATACTTGTTGCAAAAGTTTTATTAGTAATCGAAACAAAGCATTTAATTCATACTCCTAGGGGAAGGGTTGGTAGGTATAAACCATCGCGCAATCCCGACCGCGACACAAAGGATGACAATCAAAAGACTAATCATGCTCAGACTTCATCACATAGCGGTTTACCGTACGTGCATGATACGGGAATCACTAACTTCAACACAAGTATTTCAAGATCCACAACACCTTACTAGCATAACTTCAATATTACCAAAACCACAACTCAAAACTAGTTGAGATGAATCAAACTTCTCTAACTATTCAATTCACATGAAGGTGGAAGTTTTCGTTCCCTTTCGATAACTACACCTTTTGAGACTACTTTCAAAGCATAGATCAACTACCAAGCCACGCACCGCTGTGCTCTAAAAGATATAAGTGAAGCACATAGAGCAAAAGTATCTAGCTCAAAAGATATAAGTGAAGCACATGTGAGCTGAATTGTCTACCAAAGGATATAAGTGAAGCTCGACAAAATCACGGTGAGTGCATGTCTCTCTCTATAGGTGTGCAACAAGGATGATTGTGACACAACAAAAATAAAAGACTCCTACGATACAAGACGCTCCAAACAAAACACAAAACATGTGGTGAATAAAAATATAGTCCCAAGTAACGTTACCGATGGATTGAAGACGAGAGAGGGATGCCTTCCCGGGGCATCCCCAAGCTTAGGCTTTTATGGCATCCTTGAATCTCTTGGGGTGCCTAGGGCATCCCCAAGCTTGAGCTCTTGCCACTCTTTATCTTTTTTTCCATAAGAACTTCACCCAAAACGTGAAAACTTCACAACACGAAACTTAAACAGAAACCCGTGATAACATTAGTATAAGAAAGTAAACCACCACTTCCTTAGGTACTGTAGAAAACTTAAATTCTACTTATTTTGATGTTGGGTTACTGTATTTTCAATCTTCCATGGCTAATACCCCCCGATACTATCCATAGTTTCATCAAAATAAGCAACCAACACAACAAAAACAGAATCTGTTAACAGCAGACCAGTCTGTAGTAATATGTATACTTCGTATACTTATGGTACTTACCAAATTCTGAGAAATTACGACAGTCTGAAGAATTTGCGTAGAAATCAGAAGCAAAAGGAATCAACTCAAAATATCTTACAGAAAAAAATGAAAATTCTTCTCGTGAGCAGAAAGTTTCTGTCTTTTCCAGCATGACCAAACGATCATCCCCAAGACTAATCATAACGGTTTTGCTTGGCACAAACGCAAAAAGAAACACAAAAAGCACAATCATAACAGAATTATTAAAGTGTGGAAAGCACAAAACAGAAAGAAAAAGTATAGATTCGTTGGGTTGCCTCCCAACAAGCGCTATTGTTTAACGCCCTTAGCTAAGCATTGATAAATCAATGATGCTCACACAAAAGACAAGAATTGAAGCACAACGAGAGCATCATAAAGCATGTGAAAATCACATATAAGTCTAACATACTTCCTATGCATAGGCATTTTATAGGAAAACAGATTGTCAAGACAACCAATAGTTACCATATGCAAGGAAGAAGAAAGAAACAATAGCAATCTTCACAAAACGAGAGGTAATTTGGTAACATGAATGTTTCTACCACAATATTTTCCTCGCTCATAGCAATTACATGTGGGATCATACTCGAATTCAACAATGTAACTGTCACATAGGATATTATTTTCATGATCCACATGCATGCAAAGTTGATGCTCTTCAAAAATAGTGGGATTATCATCAACTAATGTCATGACGTCTCCAAACCCACTTTCAATAATATTGCAAATATCATATTCATCATGAGGCTTAAACAAATTTTCAAGATCATAAGAAAAATCATCGCCCCACTCATGATCATTGCAACAGGTAGTGGACATAGCAAAACTAGCATCCCCAAGCTTAGGGTTTTGCATATTTTTAGCATGATTGTCACTAATACAATTTGTAGTGCAACCATTGCAATGATGCTTTTCATTCAAGGAGTCCTCGTGAATCACTTCATAAATTTATTCATCACGATTTTCAGATTCACGCATCCCAAGCAAAACTCCATAAAGGAAGTCAAGTGCACTCAACTCACTAGCAATTGGTTCCACATAAGTGGATCTCTTAAAGAGATTAACAAGTGGGTGAGGATCCATATCACTAGATTTTCAGCAAGCGAAGATACAAGCATATTGAGGGCACATGGCACACAAGCGAACAGAAAGCAAGCAAGAGAAAAGGGCGAACGAAAAAAGGCAAATGTGAAGTGGGGGGAGAGGAAAACGAGAGGCAACTGGCAAAAAAGGTAAATGCAAGAGATGAGTTTGTGACACCTACTTGGATAGATCTCTCCTTCCCCGGGAACGGCGCCAGAAACACTTCTGCTATTGCAACAAAAGACCTTCCAACGGTGCCAGAAACACGTGCTGGCGGGAGACTATTCTTGACTTGATTCTCCTCAGCAACGGCACCAGGAATCCTTCTGCTACGACTACGTCTTAAGGGACTTCCTAGGCAAATATGCAAAGGATTTCCCCCGTGGCCTTGGAGCCTTGCGTTAGTGTTCCCTCGAAGCGGAAAGGGTGATGTAGCGCAGCGGTGGTAAGTATTTCCCTTAGTTTTGAGAACCAAGGTATCGATCCAGTGAAGGAGTATCACAAGTGCGTGCACAAACACAAAAACTTGCTCCCAATGCTATCAAGGGGTTGTCAATCCCTTATAGATTGTTTGCCAAGTGAGAAGTAAAAGCAACAAAGTAACAAAGCGAAGTCGAAACGATAGGTGTGAATAGACCCGGGGGCCGTAGTGTTTACTGGTGGCTTCTCTCATGAAAGCAAATAGACGGTGGGTGAACAAATTACTGTCGAGCAGTTGATAGAACCGCGTAAAGTCGTGACGCCATCTATGGCAATGATTATATCTATAGGCATCACGTCCAAAATAAGTAGACCGATACTTTCTGCATCTACTACTATTACTCCACACGTCGACCGCTATCCAGCATGCATCTAGTGTATTAAGTCCAAAGAACAGAGTAATGCCTTAAGCAAGATGAGATGATGTAGATGGACAATCTCATGTCTACGACAAAGCCCACCTTGTTACCCTTGATGGCAACTACACGATGTGTGCCTTGCTTCCCCTACTGTCACTGGGAAAGGTCACCACACGGTAAGAACCCAAAACCAAGCACTTCTCCCATTGCAAGAGTCATAGATCTAGTTGGCCAAACTAAACCCAAGACTCGGAGAGACTTACAAGGATATCAAATCATGCATATAAGAAATCAACAAAGACTCAAATATATATCATAGATAATCTTATCACAAATCCACAATTCATCGGATCTCGACAAACACACCGCCAAAGAGGATTACATCGGATAGATCTCCATGAAGATCATGGAGAACTTTGTATTGAAGATCCAAGAGACAGAAGAAGCTATCTAGCTACTAACTACGAACCCGTAGGTCTGAAGTGAACTACTCACGAGTCATTGGAGGGGCGATGATGTTGATGTAGAAGCCCTCCAACTCCAAATTCCCCTCCGGCGGGGCACAGAGAAGGGTCTCTAGATGACGTCTCGCGGAAACGGAAGCTTGCCGCGGCAGAAAAGTGTTTTCGTGGATTCCCTGATTTTTTCTGTATTTTAGGGAATATATAGGCGAAGGAGCTAGGTCAGGGGGGCGCCAGGGAGGCCACAAGCCTGCTAGCCGCCGCCCCCTGGTGGCGGCTATAGGGCTTGTGGACCCCCTCTTGCTCTCGTGGCTTGGCCCTCAAGCCCCCTGATCTTCTTCCGTTCGGAAAAAAATATTTTGGGGATTTTATTCCGTTTGGACTCCGTTCCAAAATCAGATCTCAAAAGAGCCAAAAACACAGAAAAAACAGGAACTGGCACTGGGCACTGAATTAATAAGTTAGTCCCAAAAAAGATATAAAAGGTACATAAAACATCCAAAGATGACAAGATAACATCATGAAACCATCAAAAATTATAGATACGTTTGAGACGTATCAATGATAACGATGGTGGGGATGATGTTGGAGCCCTCTTAATGAAGATGATGGAGGCGGCATCCTCCTCTTGTCGGTTACTCCTTCTGGATCACTCCGGCGGCTAGGGTACCTGCTTCTGGATGAGTTTCTTGTGTCTCCGAGACTTTGATCCCCGATCTGTCTTCAGAGGGTGAATATAGTTGACGAGGCGGCAGTGATGACACTCCATACGACCACTCATACAAGAAGGTGTGGTCATATGGAATGTCGTCTTTTATTTTGGAGGTCCTGCATCGCATGTTCCTTCACCCAATTTATTTCTTTCTCTTATGGTAGGTGATTATCACTTTAATTATGTGATTCCACTACCATTTTCTTATGTTTCTTCCTTAAACTACTATTTGATCAAAAAATCAATATGTGAGGAAAGCGGCAAAAAGAAGTGCATGAACATGATAAAATCCCACAAAGCCTACGGGGTAGGCACAAAAAATACTAATAAAATAATCACATAATTTGCACTCATCAATTGAGTGGATGCGCAGTTGCTAATCCTCAAGGTTCATTTAGGAGATATGATATTGGGAGTACACGCATGACACTAAATTTTATAGTGATCTATCATGTGGGTTAATCAAATCTTGAGATCCTTGTTTGGAAAAAAAACCATGAACATTTTTTTTTATTATTTGTTGTTTTGAAAAGAAAATCAACACATGGTGCACCTTTTTATTGATTCCAATAAGAGTTGTTGTTTTAAAGTATAACGTGCATGTATTTTTTTCAAAGAGGTTTGATGCATTCTTGAAAAACTTTTGAAATCACACGATAAATTATGTAAGTTTGAATGGAATTAACTCGTATGGTCTATCCCTTTGGCCCACAAATAGAAGGGTTGATTTTTTTTTCATTTCAACATATGGTGTGCCTTTTTATTGATTTCAATAAGAGTTGTTGTTTCAACATATAATGTGCATTTATTTTTTGAGCATATGTGATTGTATTTTACTTCAAAGAGGTTTGTTGCGTTCTTGACAAATTTTGGAGTCACACGTCAAAATTATTTAGGTTTGAATGGAATTAATTGGTATAGTTTGTCCCTTTGACCCACAACGAGAAGCGTTGATAGTGATGGACTCCTCTTGTTTATGTTACAATTGATCATGGTGGTATGCATGCTAGACCAAAGTTTAAGCACATGCATTGGATTTCCTCCCACCGGCTCTAAGTGGGGGAACCGACACCCTATGCCTTAAATCTGTCTTCTTAGGGGTTGTTTGGTTTGTGAGGCGGCTTGCTAGTGATATGTCAAAGTTCTGCATTGGGTATATGAACACATCACGTCACCCATGCTTACATATATTTGGGGGGCATGCAGGTGGTGGTGCTCTTCTCATCAACCCCATATCGCTTGTGCGTTTTTCGATGACACACCTATCATTGGGCCTCTAGGGGTCTATATATGTCCCTTTAACAAACAAAGAGAGATGTTTGAACATGAATGTATTCATTTTCATTCGTGTTACGGTGAGTCATGGTGACATGTCCGAGAAAAGTTCGAGCTCACACTTTCTCATGATTAATTCTCTCCCATATGCCTAAAGTGGTGGGTGGACCGACACCCTATGTGTGTCGTTCTTAATTACCTAGTTTCCATGGGGGTTGTACGATTTGTGAGCGATAGACACCACATAAATTTTTTACATTGGGTATTTAAAACACACATCACGCACTACCTCTTCATGCATACACGCATGCATGTGGTGCTGGTCTTCTGCCCCATCTCGTGCGGTTTTTGATGACGAGCCCACACTCTATCACCTTTTGACTCACAATAAGAGTGGACCAAGATAGATTGTCTTGGTCTGTGTTATGGTATATCATGGTGACATGATGTCCCACCAAAGTATGAGTGCATGCAACTCATCAACACAAAGTGTGTGTCTGAGGGGGTGACACTACGTGCTTTACCTGCTAAGGTATGTCCAGTCTTTGAGTCCGGTGCCACATCAAAGCTGTGCATTATGTATTTAAGCGCTGCACCACCCTTTTCCTACATACATTTGGCCACATACAGGTGGTGGCGGTCTTCTAGTCCCTCTCACCCTATTTTTGACAATGCACCCACCCATGCACCCACGTGGTCTATCCCTCTTGACCGACAACAAGAGGGGCTAGTTTAACCAAAGGTATATATTCTCTTGGTTATCTCACAACAAGTCATGGTAAAATGCCACACAAAGTTTGAGCTAGTCCATGTTTTCATAGGATTACCTCCTCCGACACAAAGTGGAGGGGTCATCGCCCTACGTTTATGTCATATGAACCCTTTTCTCTGAACACTTTTAGGCATGCATGCATCATGTGCCACATCAAAGTTGTGAATTTGAACATGACACCACCCTTATATATATATATGTGTGTGTGTGTGTGTGTGTGTGTGTGTGCGCGCGCGCGTGTATAGGGATATACACACACACACACACACATATATATATATATAGATATAGGGTTGCGCTATTCGTCACCCTGGGTGAGGAATAGTTATTCTTCACCCCCTCTATTTTAACATCAATGCATCGAAATTTTACATTACGTAATTTTTTTTCTTATTCCATACGTAAAAAGAGACCGTAAGATAATATATAATCACCGTAAAAAATATTTTTGTTACGTAAAATTAAAAACGTAAAAACATAGTGTAAAATATACATAAAATGCATATTTTCTTGTCTTAAAGCCTATATTTTTAATTTTTTATGCAAATTTTACATAGTGGGTCAATATGAATGTAACTATTTGTATTTTAAACGTAATTTATTTATATAAAGCTCGTAAGATTACCTCGGGTGAAGAATAACCTATTCTGCACCCTGGATGATATATATATATATACATATATATATATATATATATATATATATATATATATATATTGGGCAACTAGTTGGTGTGGTTGTCACCCGACCCTCTGATACGTCTCCATCGTATCGATAATTTATGAAGTATTCATGCCATATTTACAGAAGTTTTTTATGGTTTTGGTGAAATTTTTATATCATTTGAATGAAAAGAACATGGACTTACATTGTTTTTAGCAAAACTACCATGGTGTTATTTTTTTGCACAATAGTTCTCGGATTGGGCTAAAAATTTATGGTCATTTTTATGGACAAATATAGACCCATGGATTGCCGGAGATGGACCATGGAGTGGCTGAGGGAGTTACGAGCCTAGGGATGGCCCCCTAGGATTGGTCCATGAGCTTATGGACCCCTCGAGCATCGCCCCGACTTGAAATTAATGCCAAAAATTCTTATAAATAGGGAAAACCCTAGCAAGAAATGTATAACTTCCGCTCCACCGCCGTAATCCTTTGTTCCAAAGCGATCTCATCCGAAGCACTTTTCTGGCATCCTAGTGAAGGGGCAAATCATCACTGGAGGCCATCTTTATCATCCCAGTGGTCTGCATGTCGAGGAGGGAGTATTTCACGCTCGGGGATGTGGGTATGTACCAGTAGCTATGTGTTTGATCTCTCTCTCTCTCTTTGTCTTGTGTTCTTGATTTGGCACGATCTTGACGTACCACGAGCTTCGTTAATATAGTTGAATCATATGGTGTTCTTTCCTCTCTTTCTTGTGATTAGTTGAGTTTTCCCTTTGATTTTTTGTTATGCTGGGTTGAATACTTTGGATTTGAGAACACTTATGTATATCTTGCACGTGGATTCTCATGGTGACATTAGGGTATTCTATCGTGTCACTTGATATATGTTCTGGTACTCATCTTGTGGATTCCCACGGTCACATAGGGGTAATCTAGGAAGTTGGGTTGATACACATTTTCGTTGTAAGTTTCTCCTATAGATACTTTGAGGTGATTCTTTGTTACACGTTGATGGATGGTTATATGATTCAACTATATTAGCATGTGGGGACCCCGACTTATGAGTCGAGATCGCCGAATGTACGTGCTGAGTGATCCCAGAGATCAATGCTCACGAACACACAGATACTGAATAATAAGAGTCTTACATCCAAGTACCGAATTATTACATCACGTGATTGAATGGTCAAGTTCACAAGGTAGGGCCTAGCTACTGCGACAACAGACCTTCCGTGGCAACGGCGCCACGAATCCAGCTGCTATGGCTACGCCTTTAGGGACTTCCTTGGCAAATATGCAAAGGATTTCCACACAGCCTTGGAGCCTTGCATTGGTGTTCCCTTGAAGAGGAAAGGGTGATGTAGCACAACGGCGATAAGTATTTCCCTCAGTTTGAGAACCAAGGTATCAATCCAGTAGGAGGAGCGTTCAAGTCACAAGTACCTGCACAAACACAAAGAGCTTGCACCCAATGTTATGAAGGGGTTGTCAATCCCTTATAGATTGTTTGCAAAGTGAGAACTGAAAGAGAAAAGAAAACAAAGCAAAGTAAAAGTGAAAGTGGAAATGATAGTTGTGAATAGACCCGGGGGCCGTAGTGCTCACTAGTGGCTTCTCTCATGAAAGCAAGTAGACGGTGGGTGAACGAATTACCGTCGAGAAATTGATAGAACCACGCAAAGTCGTGACGTTATCTGAGGCAATGATTATATCTATAAACATCATGTCCAAAACAAGTAGACCGATACTTTCTGCATCTACTACTATTACTCCACACGTCGAGCGCTATCCAGCATGCATCTAGTGTATTAAGTTCATGAGAACAGAGTAACGCCTTAAGCAAGATGACATGATGTAGATGGACAATCTCATATCTACGATAAAAGCCCATCTTGTTACCCTTGATGGTAACAACATGATGCCTGCCTTGCTGCCCCTTCTGTCACTGGGAAAGGTCACCACACGGTATGAACCCAAAACCAAGCACTTCTCCCATTGCAAGAATCATAGATCTAGTTGGCCAAACAAAACCCAAGACTCGGAGAGACTTACAAGGATATCAAATCATGCATATAAGAAATCGGCAAAGACTCAAATATAATTCATAGATAATCTGATCACAAATCCACAATTCATCGGATCTCGACAAACACACCGCCAAAGAGGATTACATCGGATAGATCTCCATGAAGATCATGGTGAACTTTGTATTGAAGATCCAAGAGAGAGAAGAAGCCATCTAGCTACTAACTATGGACCCGTAGGTCTGAAGTGGACTACTCATGAGTCATTGGAGAGGTGATGATGTTGATGTAGAAGCCCTCCAACTCCAACGTCCCCTTCGGCAGGGCACCGGGAAGGGTCTCCAGATGAGATCTCTAGGAAACGGAAGCTTGCGGCGGCGGAAAAGTGTTTTCGTGGATGCCCTGATTTTTTCTCTGATTTTAGGGAATTTATAGGCCAAAGAGCTAGGGCAGGGGAGCGGCAGGGAGGCCACAAGCCTGGTTGCCGCCCCCTGGCCGCGGCTACAGGGCTTGTGGGCTCCCTGTGGGCCCCCTGCCTTGGCCCTCAAGCCTCCCGATCTTCTTTTGTTCTGGAATTTTTTTTTCGGGGATTTTATTCCATTTGGACTCCGTTCCAAAATCAGATGTGAAAGGAGGCAAAAACACAAAAAAGCAGGAACTGGCACTTGGCACAGAATAAATAAGTTAGTCCCCAAAATAATATAAAAGGTATATAAAACATCCAAAGTTGACAAGATAACAACGTGAAACCATCAAAAATTATAGATACGTTTGGGACGTAACAAGCATCCCCAAGCTTAACCCCTGCTCGTCCTCGAGTAGGGAAGTGATAAAGAATGAATTTTTGATGCTTTCATGCGACCTAGTATAGATGTCCTTTGTAACTCCTCTTATGTGATGTGAATGTTCAGATCCATTAGATTCAAAATAATAGTTTGCTATTGACGTGGAGACAATAATAATTCAAGCAAACTAGCAAGGTAATCATGGACTTTCAAAATAAGTAGGCCAAAAGAAAGTTATCCCTACAAAATCATATAGTCTGGCTATGCTCTATCATCCTTGCACAACGAATTTAAATCATGCACAACCTCGGTATTGGCCAAGTAATTGTTTTCACACCTTTACTTTCTCAAACTTTTTCAACTCTCACGCAATACATGAGCGTGAGCCATGATTTTAGCACTATAAGTGGTGTGGAGTGTGGTAGAGGTTGCAAGGCAAACAAGGAGAAGATGGTCACATTGACTAGGCATATCAATGAGCTATGGAGATGCTCATCAATAGATATCAACATGAATGAGTAGGGACTGCCATACAATTGATGCACTAGAGTTAAGAGTATGTGAAATCTCTTAAAGAAAACTAGTGGGTGTGCATCCAACTTGCTTGCTCACGAAGACCTAAGGCAATTTTGAGGAAGCCTATCCTTGTAATATACAAGCCAAGTTATATAATTAAAATTTCCCACTAGCTATATGGTGGTGACAAAACGAGACTCTCAATCATGAAGATCATGGTGCTTAAATATGCACAAGTGTGGAAAGATAGTAGCATTGTCCCTTCTCTCTTTTTCTCTCATTTTTTGTGGGCTCTTTGGCCTCTTTATTATTATTATTATTATTTTGGTGGGCATCTTTGGCCTCTTTTTTTCCCTCACATGGGACAATGCTCCATCAATGATGATCATCACATTAACAACTCAAAACTTAGAGCAATGATGAATCTATACGGAATTCCTTCGGTGGTGTACCGTGACAATGATCTAGCATGGCGTAGACATCAATGGAAATATCATGCTAGCTCTCTTATGATCATGAAATGGCAATGTACAAGTGGTGGCACATGTCATGGTGGTAGTTGTATGGTAATATATCTCGGAATAGCTTTGAAAAAACCATAGTAGGTAGGTATGGTGGCTGTTTTGAGGGAGGCTAATGGTGGGTTTTGTGCACCGGCGAAAGTTGCACATCACTAAAGAAGATAGTGATGGTGGAAGGTGAAAGTGCATCTAAACCATGGACTCAACATTAGTCATGAAGAACTCATATACTTGTTGCAAAAGTTTTAGTAGTAATCGAAACAAAGCATTCAACGCACACTCCTAGGGGAAGGGTTGGTAGGTATAAACCCTCGCGCGATCCCGCCCGCCACACAAAGGATGACAATCAATATACTAATCATGCTCAGACTTCATCACATAATGGTTCACCATACGTGCATGCTAAGGGAATCACTAACTTCAACACAAGTATTTATAGATCCACAACACCTCACTAATATAACGTAAATATTACCACAACGACAACTCAAAACTAATTGAGATGAATCAAACTTCTCTAACTATTCAATGCACATGCAGGTGGAAGTTTTCATATCCCTTTGGATAACTACCCCTTTTGAGACTACTAGCAAAGCGTAGATCAATTAACAAGCCATGCACCGCTGTGCTTTAAAAGATACAAGTGAAGCACATAGAGAAAAATCAACTAGCTGAAAAGATATAAGTGAAGCACATGTGAGCTGAATTGTCTAACCAAAGGATATAAGGGAAGCTCGACAAAATCACGGTGAGTGCATGTCTCTCTCTATAGGTGTGCAGCAAGGATGATTGTGACTCACCTAAAATAAAATAATCCTACGATACAAGACGCTCCAAGCAAAACACATAACATGTGGTGAATAAAAATGTAGCCCCAAGTAACGTTACCGATGGATTGAAGACGAAAGAGGGGATGCCTTCCAGGGGCATCCCCAAGCTTAGGCTTTTATGACATCCTTGAATAACTTGGGGTGCCTTGGGCATCCCCAATCTTGAGCTCTTGCCACTTTTTATCTTTTTGTCCATAAGAACTTCACCCAAAACTTGAAAACTTCACAACACGAAACTTAAACAGAAACTCGCGCTATCATTAGTATAAGAAAGCAAACCACCACTTCCTTAGGTACTGTAGCAAAATTAAATTCCACTTATGTTCATGTTGGGTTACTGTATTTTAAATATTCCATGGCAAATACCCCCGGATACTATCCATAGTTTTATCAAAATAAGCAACCAACTCAACAAAAAAAGAATTTGTTAACAGCAGACCAGTTTGTAGAAATCTGTATACTTCGTATACTTCTTGTACTTCAACAATTCTGAAAACTTAGGACGGTCTGACGAATTTGCGTAGCAATCACAAGCAAAAAGAATCAACTCAAAAGCTCTTACAGAAAAAAATGAAAATTCTTTTCGTGAGCAGAAAGTTTCTGTCTTTTCCAGCATGACCAAACGATCATCCCCAAGACTAATCATAACGGTTTTGCTTGGCACAAACGCAAAAAGAAACACAAAAAACACAATCATAACAGAATTATGAAAGTTTGGAAAACACAAAACAGAAAGAAAAAGAATAGATTCGTTGGGTTGCCTCCCAACAAGCGCTATTGTTTAACGCCCTTAGCTAGGTAAAAGGTCATGGAATCACGTATAGTCATCTTTGGTGTACAAACCATAAGTAGCCCTCATCATAGATTCATAAGGCAATCTTATTTTCTTTCTAGGAAAATGCTCCATGCTCTTCTTTAGGGGAAATTGAAATCTAATATTCCCTTCCTTCATATCGATGATAGCACCAATAGTCCTTAGGAAAGGTTTACCAAGAATAATGGGACATGAAGGATTGCAATCTGTGTCAAGTACAATGAAATCCACGGGTACATAGTTCTTATTTGCAACAATAAGAACATCATCGATCCTTCCCATGGGTTTCTTGACAGTAGAATCCGCAAGATGCAAATTAAGAGAACACTCTTTAATCTCATGAAAACCAAGAATATCACATAAAGACTTTGGAATCGCGGAAACACTAGCACCCAAATCACACAAAGCATTGCATTCATAGTTTTTGATCTTGATTTTGATAGTAGGTTCCCACTCATCATGAAGTTTTCTAGGTATAAAGACTTCTAATTCGAGCTTCTCTTCAAGAGATTTCATCATAGCATCTACGATATGTGCGGTAAAGGCTTTGCTTTGGCTATAAGCATGTTGAGAGTTTGCAATGGATTGCATCAAGGAAATGCATTCAAACAAGGAGCAACTATCATAATTGAATTCCTTGAAATCCAAAGTGGGAGTTTCATTACTACCCAAAATTTTGATTTCTTCCACTCCACTCTCCACACCTTTATCATCAAGAAAGGTGGGCTCCGAATCATTGCGGCGTTTTTCAACCAAAGTGGATTCATATCCAACTTCTTCATCAATAGGTTTGACACGCGAAAAAAACAAAGCTTCAGGAGGAGTCACACCAAGCACTTTAAGATCTTCGTGACCTGCATCACAAATTTCAGGTTTAGGTGCCATCTTATTGACTAAGGTACCCTACTTGTCAGAAATTTGGCCCACCAATTTTTCAAGGTGAGCAAGCTGAGAATTTAGTGCAAGGAATTCTTTGGCGATATCATCAACTTCTTTATTCAAACAGGACATAAAACAATTTTGCTCTTTTAATTCCCAACGGAAGTAACTATTTTGGTCAAACTGAGAAGACATGAAACCTTTGACACTAGTTTCAATCTCTTCCAACCTTCTGAAATAGTTTGGTTTGGCCATGAGGAAAGGTCTCTCACGAACAAGCCCAAGAGCAAGCGAGGAAAACGGGCGGAAAAAGAAGGCAAAAGACGAAATAAAATGGAAAAGGAGAAAGGCAAATGAAAACGGCAAATGAGAAAGGCAAATGAAAACGGCAAATCTGAAGTGGGGGAGAGGAAAACGAGAGGCAACTCGCAAAAAAGGTAAATGCAAGAGATGAGTTTGTGACACCTACTTGGATAGATCTTGACTTGATCTCTCCTCCGAGCCAACGGCGCCCGAAATCCTTCTGCTACTGCGACAACAGATGTTCCCTGGCAACGGCGCAAGGAATCCTGCTGCTACGGCTACGCCTTTAGGGACTTCCTTGGAAAATATACAAAGGATTTCCCCGCGGCCTTGGAGCCTTGCGTTGGTGTTCCCTTGAAGAGGAAAGGGTGATGTAGCACAGCGGCGGTAAGTATTTCCCTCAGTTTGAGAACCAAGGTATCAATCCAGTAGGAGGAGCGTTCAAGTCACAAGTACCTGCACAAACACAAAGAGCTTGCACCCAACGTAATGAAGGGGTTGTCAATCCCTTACAGATTATTTGCAAAGTGAGAACTGAAAGCGAAAAGAAAACAAAGCAAAGTAAAAGTGAAAGTGGAAACGATAGTTGTGAATAGTGTTCACTAGTGGCTTCTCTCATGAAAGCAGGTAGACGATGGGTGAACGAATTACTGTCGAGCAATTGATAGAACCGCGCAAAGTCGTGATGTTATCTAAGGCAATGATTATATCTATAGGCATCACGTCCAAAACAAGTAGACCGATACTTTCTCCATCTACTACTATTACTCCACACGTCGACCGCTATCCTGCATGTATCTAGTGTATTAAGTTCATGAGAACAGAGTAACACCTTAAGCAAGATGACATGATGTAGATGGAAAATCTCATATCTACGATAAAACCACATCTTGTTACCCTTGATGGAAACAACACGATGCATGCCTTGCTGCCCCTTCTGTCACTGGGAAAGGTCACCACACGGTATGAACCCAAAACCAAGCACTTCTCCCATTGCAAGAATCATAGATCGAGTTGGCCAAACAAAACCCAAGACTCAGAGAGACTTACAAGGATATCAAATCATGCATATAAGAAATCAGCAAAGACTCAAACATAATTCATAGACAATCTGATTACAAATCCACAATTCATCGGATCTCGACAAACACACCGCCAAAGAGGATTACATCGGATAGATCTCCATGAAGATGATGGAGAACTTTGTATTGAAGATCCAAGAGAGAGAAGAAGCCATCTAGCTACTAACTACGGACCCGTAGGTCTGAAGTGGACTACTCACGAGTCATTGGAGAGGCGATGATGTTGATGTACAGCCCTCCAACTCCAAAGTCCCCTCCGGCAGGGCACCGGGAAGGGTCTCCAGATGAGATCTCGCGGAAACGGAAGCTTGCGGCGACGGAAAAGTGTTTTCATGGATGCTCTGATTTTTTTTGCGATTTTAGGGAATTTGTAGGCCAAAGAGCTAGGGCAGGGGAGCGCCAGGGAGGCCACAAGCCTGGTTGCTGTGGCCCCCCTGGCCGCGACAACAAGGCTTCTGGGCTCCCTGTGGGCCCCCTGCCTTGGCCCTCAAGCCTCCCGATCTTCTTCTATTCTGGAAAAAATTATTTAGGGGATTTTATTCCATTTGGACTCCGTTCCAAAATCAGATCTGAAAAGAGCCAAAAACACATAAAAACAGGAACTGGCATTTGGCACCGAATTAATAAGTTAGTCCCAAAAAAGATATAAAATGTATATAAAACATCCAAAGTTGACAAGATAACAGCGTGAAACCATAAAAAATTATAGATACGTTTGAGACGTATCAGGCCTATAAGGCCAAATCACACTGATACTTCTAGTAGCGGAAATCTTAGGGCTAAGCGGGTGCCCATGCCATCAGGCTACAGCAATCAACATAGCCCCATCCCATAAGGGGCAACGTGGTCGTACATGTAAGGTTGGGACGGTCGACACATCATAAATCTAATCCCATTTCCAAAACCACACTCACACAAATACCCGGTGCACCACTTCACAAAAAGTGGCCACCTAACTCATCATCACCCTCGGGCATTAGTGGCACCCGATGGGGTTTTCATAATCTTCGATTTATACCAACACATGCTCATGCTAATATTACTCTAACTTTACTTGTCAACATGATACTAGCATGATTCTCATAGGTGGGAGGATCAAGCTCAGTGCATGTGCTCCGAAGGAGCCATCGCTAACATCACTTCAAATGATTTACCGGCACTTATGATCATACGCAACGAAAATACTTGCTATACTAACATGCAATATAACATATGCTCAGCCATGGTCAAAGGGCTGCTTGCCTTGGTCAGCTAGGTATCCGGGGTCTTTGAGGTCTTCCGCTCCGATTCCCTCGTCACATGGATTTTTTATCATCGTCAAAAGATAAAATAAGAAATAGCTCACTCCAAAATAGGTCACAAAGTAATTTTGAAAATGTTGGTTATTTCTGATAAATCTAGGTTGTTATTTAAAAAATATTTGCCTGTGATTCCGATGAAGGAATATTTTTAAAATCAACTAAAGAGAAGCAAAACTATTCTAATTTAATCCTTTTTATTATTAGAAAACAGAATAGTTGCTGCAAAAATTCAACCAATGGTTCTATTAAATACTACATATTTTTAGAAGAATAATAGTGGAAAAAATATATTTTTACACTGGTTAAATCTTTTTATAAAAATCTTTGAAAATCCAGTTTTTAAAATAATGAAAAAGGGCTACAGCCCTTGGCTGGCTCGGCCTGGGACTGGGTCGGCCCAAAGGCCAACCAGCTAGCCTGGCCAGGCGCGTGCGCCGTCAGGTTTGAACCTGACGTGCGGGCCTGTGGGGTTAGAGGCTGCGGGCAGCGAGGGAGAGAGAGCTAGGCCACCGACAGGTGGGGCACACCTGTCGGGGTCGTCTCCTACCTCGGTCTAGAGAGGAGGAGGAGCACGCCGGCGTGGCTAACAACGTCCTCGGGCCCCAACGAAGACGGAAATGGGTCCTACTCGTTGTCGCCTACCTGTTGGTGGTCGGAAGAACGACGGAGAGGCTCAGGTTCACCGGCGACGAGGAGGCCGCGGCGAAGGAGTTTCGGGCGAAGGTTGAGGGGTAACTAGGTGCACATATTAGCTTGGGAAAGTTAGGGGAAAGCTCCCTGAGGTCAAGGGGAGTGGTTTGGTGGGCACAGGGATGCAGGAGCCATCGTGTTGCCGGATATCGACCGGAGCTCCGAGGCGGAGGGGCCTCGGTCGATCTCGAGCACTGGGGCTCTGCTAGCTTGCTGAGGTGGCTAGGGAGGTGCTAGAGGTTTCGGCGATGCTGTCTGAGGGGTGCTGGAGTGAGGGGGAGGGCTATTTATAGGCCCACGATGGTGAGCCGACTCGGGAGCGTCGGTGACTCACCGTGGCGCGCATGGGGGTGCAGAGAAGAGCTGGATCGAAACCATGGTCTCAGGACGTGGTTTTGGACTGCCAGAACCTACTAGGAGGAAGGGAGAGAGAGAGGGGAGTAGAGCATCAGTGGCCGCGCAACTCTGGCCGGTACTGGTGCGTACGGGCACGCGTCGAACAAGCTCTAGCATGGGAGAGGAGGGGCCCTGATGGTCGATCGATGTAGAGGGGTTGTCGGGGAAGAAGTTGGACACCTCGGGGGAGGCTGGAACTGGCCGAGGGCGTTGCCCCCACCTTGGAGTTCTCTGTAGCGTGCCCAGAGTGCAGTTTTGGCATGCCAGACATGCTGGTGCGCTCTGAGGTGCTTTGGACGTGTCTAGCATGTCCTGGGCATTGGCTGGGATGAGGCTAGCCGTTGAAGTCTCGTGGGACCTTCGGCTGGTCAAGGGAGACAAGAGAAACATGTGTTGTCAGCTTTGAGTTGAATCTTAGAATGGAGATTTTGGCATTTCTACTTTGAACCAGAGAGGGGCCAGATGACTCGGGCTGGGCATTGATACTGGCCACCTAATCTGAGAGTTTGGGGCAAAGGGGTGGGTTTAGCTATGGTTAGAGGGGATTTTACCCATGTGCCAAAAGGTGCTCGACACTGGTTTGGGGTGGTTGCACCCCACCACTGGTTCTGCAACTTAGCAAGATTGGGTTTGGTGCTAAAACAAGGGGTTTCACCAAGTTTGAGCTCCATTGGACAAGTTTAGCTTTGTAAACTTGAAAACTTCACCATTTGACCAGATCTGTTCCTTCCAAAGAGATTGTGGGCACACCAAGTCCCACAAATCCCATTTTTGGTGTGGAACCCTCAACTGAGGTATAGGTACTCCTGCAAATTTCATCATCATTGGACAAACTTTACTATATAGAGTTGCTCTAACTTCAATCTGGACAGAAGGGGTTTTGCAGTTATTTGGGGTCCTTAATCACCTTGGATCAAAGTGAAACTTTTTGTGGACACCAAATATGGCTTAGGGATACCACTGGAATTTTCTAGGAATTTATTGAGAATATTTCCTATGGAAATATTTCGAAAGGTAAAAACAGACAGAAATGGTTTTCATGGTTTTACTCAAAGAATAATAATATAAATAGGGGTTAAAAATCTTATGTATGGAAAATATATGTCCTTCTCATCATGTCCAAATTTAATCAGATTTTTCTAAGGCAGAAAAGTATTTTTCCATATAGGAATACTATTTCTGGCCTCAGAAATGGACATGCAATTAAATTAGAAAAATAATTAACAAAATAATTATTTTGTGGTTTTGGAGTACCAAAATAGTACTAGAATCAAATCACCAACTTTGGTTGAAAACACACCTTGGCATCAAGGGCATGTAGTGCAACTCAAAGTAGGGTTTTACCCTGATGGGAAATCAAAAATGGTTTTTGGAAACAATTCATTCTTGTGGAATGTGGTTTTGATTATCACATGATCAAGCACACAAGCATACAATGACAATCATGGCACTCACAACATTAGTTTTTGAAAAAGTTTTAAGAAGCTCAGATTTTTGCATTACACAGAAAGTTGGAAGTGAAAACGTGGTGTGACAGACCTATCCCCCTGACAAGAATCTCGTCCCCGAAATTCCTAAGCTAGGTGCTAAAAAAAGGGTCGGAGACTCAGATCGGAGATAGTCTTCACGCTCCCATGTTGCTTCTGCTTCGGTGTGGTTGCTCCACTGAACCTTGAAATACTTGATGGTGCGGCTTCTGGTGCAACGCTATGCCTCATCCAGGATACGGATCGGCTTCTCGCGGTAGGTGAGGTCTCACCGAAGGTCGATGGACTAATGGTGAATGTCCTTGTAAAGATCGAGACGGTTTGGCGCTTGAAGACATTTCCGAAGTTGTGACACGTGGAAGACGTTGTGCACACCCGAAAGTTCCGGAGGTAGCTCCAATTGGTAAGCAACCTCTCCATGCCTTGTCGTGATCTTAAAAGGTCCAATGAACCTTGGAGCAAGTTTCGCTTTAACATGGAAACGCTTGGTTCCCTTAAGAGAGGTGACACGGAGGTACACCTGGTCTCCGGGAAGGAACTGCACATCTCTGCGGTGAGAATCCGCATAGCTCTTTTGTCGCGACTTGGCTGCTTTTAGGTTTTCTCGGACAAGCTGCACCTTCTCTTCTGCCATGTGTAAAACTTCCGGCCCTAAAATCAACCCTTCACCGGTTTTGGACCAGTTGAGCGGGGTGCGGCACTTCCGTTCATACAACACTTCAAATGGGGCCATCTAGAGACTGGACTAGTAGCTGTTGTTGTATGAGAACTCAGCAAACGGCGGACAATCTTCCCATTTGGCACCATGTGCCAAGATGCAAGTGCGGAGCATATCTTCAAGTATCTGGTTTACTCTCTCTGTTTGTCCGCCCGTTTGCGGGTGGAAAGCGGTAATGAAGGAGAGCTTGGTTCCGAGGGCTTCTTGGAACTTCTTCCAAAATCTTGAGGTGAATTGCGTGCCTCGGTCAGATACAATATGTTTGGGAACTCTGTGAAGGCTCACAATACGCTAAATGTAGAGATTAGCCAACTTGTTTCCATCATAAGTGGTGTTGACTGGAATGAAATGGGCCACCTTGGTCAGATGGTCAACAATGACCCATATGGAGTCATGGCGTCTGCTAGACCTTGGTAAGCCGGTAACGAAGTCCATGCCTACCTTGTCCCACTTCCATTCTGGCACTTGGAGAGGTTGTAGCAGTCCAGTAGGTTGCTGATGCTCAGCCTTGACTCGCTGGCGCACATCGCACTTGGCAACGTAAGACGCTATTTCCCTCTTCATGACATGCCACTAGAATCTTTCTCGGAGATCTTGATACATCTTGGTACCACCGGTGTGAATAGAGTAGGGTGTTTCATGTGCTTCCTGCAAGATCAAATCCTTGAGTTCAGCCTTGTTGGGTACACATAATCGTTTCCCAAACCACACCACTCCTTGTTCATCTACGGAGAATCCTGGGGCCTTGCCTTCTTGAATCTTCTTCTTGATACCTTCAATGCTCTTGTGACCCTTCTGGGCCTCCTTGATATCATCAACCAGCGTTGGTTTGACTTCGAGGTTAGCTAGGAATCCTGATTCCACTAGTTCCAATCCGAAGTTCTCAATTTGTCCATACAAGGCGGGTTGCCTTTTCTTGAGCATGACGTTCAAGGTGCTCATCTTCCTGCTTAAGGCATCAGCCACTACATTGGCCTACCGGGGTGATATTGAATGCTGAGGTCGTAATCTTTGATTTACTTCAACCATCTTCGTTGCCTCATATTCAATTCCCTTTGGGTGAAGATATACTTTAGACTTTTGTGGTCGGTATATATTTCACATCACTTCCCCAGAAGGTAATGTCGCCATGTCTTTAGGGCATGCACTACTGCTGCCAACTCGAGATCATGGGTGGCATAATTCTCCTCATGCGGGCGCAGTAGTCATGATACATACGCCATAACTCTGCCGTCCTGCATTAGACCTCCACCGAGCCCGATTCTGGAGGCATCACAATATATCACAAACTCCTTGCTGATATCTGGAGTGGCCAATACCGGGGCGGTAGTTAATCTCTTCTTCAACTCTTGGAAGCTTGCTTCACACTCCGGCGTCCATTCGAACTTCTTGCCCTTCTTCCAGAGCCGAGTCATGGGTCGAGCGATGCGGGAGAATCCTTCTACAAACTTGCGGTAATATCCCGCGAGTCCGAGGATGCTCCTGACTTCCTTAACATCAATTGGTGACTCCCAGTCGGTTACCGTAGTAATCTTGGAGGGATCAACTGCCAATCCACTTGCTGTCATGGTATGACCCAAGAATCCAACTTCGTTTAGCCAGAATTGACACTTGCTGAATTTGGCATAAAGTTGGTGCTCTCGAAGCTTTTCCAATACTAACCTCAAGTGTTCCTCATGCTCTTCTTCGGACTTGGAAAAGATTAATATGTCATCAATAAATACGATGAAAAATTTGTCCAGGTACTCCATGAAGACCTTGTTCATGAGGTACGTGAAGTATGCTCGGGCATTAGTCAACCCGAAAGACGTGACAGTGCATTCGTATAGACCGTACCGGGTCACGAACGCAGTCTTGGGTATGTCCTCACGTCGGATCTTCAATTAGTAATATCCAGATCAGAGGTCGATCTTGGAAAATACCTTAGCTCCATTTAACTGGTCGAACAAGTTTTCAATCTTGGGGAGTGGGTACTTGTTCTTGATCGTGATCTCATCGAGAGAACCGTAATCGACGCAGAGTTTGATTGTCCCATCCTTCTTGGACACGAACAGAACAGGTGATCCCCAAGGTGACGCACTCGGACGAATGAACCCTTTCCTGAGTTGCTCATCCAGCTGCTTCTTCAGCTCCGCTAGCTCTTTAGATCCCATCCTATAAGGCTTCTTATAGATAGGCCTTCACCTGGGCATGAGCTCAATGATGAACTCGATGTCTTGATCGGGAGGCATCCCTGGTAGCTCATTAGGAAAGACATCCGGGTACTCACAGACTATTGGCACTCGATCGAGTTCTACTTGTGACATGCTGTTAACCTGCGGTACTCGAGTGGTTACTCGCTCAGAGAAATACTTAACTTTGACCCCTTGGTCGCTTGTCATGGTAATAGCCCTGTTGTCACAGTCCAAGATGTTGTGATGTTTGGCCAACCAATCCATGCCGAGAATTACTTCTGGGCCTTGCGACTCAATTACAATCAGGTCTGCTGAGAACCTTATCCCATTGATAACAATCCCGACCATCCTACATCCTAGGTTGGTCCTTAACACTACTCCCGGGGTTTGAATTGCCATTTTCCCGTTAAGTAGAGTAGGCTTTAAACCACATTTTTCCGCAAATCTTTGTGTAACAAAGAATGCAAAGCACCACAATCAAACAATACTGTTGTTGGGGTGGAGTCGACGAGGAACGTACTGAGAATGCAGTCCGGGTCTTCCTGTGCCTCTTATGCGGATATATGATTGATCCGCCCCCTGCTGTGATACTAATGATTGCGGGGAGCTTGGTTCGACCCTGGTGCTCCTTGACCGTGGTTTGGCGCATTGGGGCGCGGTGCGTCGGGCTTCTTGTTGGGACACTGCCTAGAATAGTGCCCTATCTGTCCACATCCAAAATAGGTAACTTGTGCTGGAAGGTTGGTCTTGACTCCACTGTTGTTTGGTGGGTTGAATGTTGGCTTGGTGTTGACTTGCTGCTGAGGCTGGTAGTTCTGGCGAAATGTTGGAGACTTGTACTGCTGTTGTTGATAGTTGGGTCTTGCTGGAGCTGACTGCAGTGGGAATGGCTTCGGGTACTAGGTCCTCCACTACCCATTAGCTTGCGCTTACGGGTGTCGTCCATAGCACGACACTTATCCTCCAACATAAGGGCCTTATTAACCAGATCGCTGTAGGTCCGACATTCACAAACAACCAGCTGATACTGGAGTGACTGTTGTAGTCCTTCCATAAAGTGTTCCACTTTGGCGGCCTCAGTGTTGACATCTTCTGGTGCATATCTTGACAGAAGGTTGAACTTCTACAAATACTCCTTGACGGATCCACTACCTTGCCTTAAGGCTCGGATGGTCATCATTCCGGGAGGATCCACTACAAATACTCCCGCTTCTTAATGGTCATCATTCCGGGAGGAGCGTGAGCAGCGCGGAACCCTTCTTTGAACATAGCCCAAGTGATGACTTGCCCTGCTCGCATGATCTGAAATCCATCCCACCAAGCTCTCGCTGTGCCTCCGAGACAGTGAGAAGCATAGAGGACTTTCTCATGATCATCAGTGCATTTGACCAGCGCAAGGAGGTCTTCGATAGTACGGATCCAGTCATCGGCATCCAATGGTTCAATCGTCTCCGTGAATATGGGTGGCGTAGTTCGCATGAACTCAGAGAGAGTATAGAGACCATTGCCATTCCCGTTCTGTGGCGTGTTGTTCACCAAGACTTGATCCAGCTGCTGAATAGCAGCATTATTGGCTTGACGTTCCTCTCGGAGAGATTGAAGGAATTGAGCCATAGTCAAGCTTTCAGGAGGAGGTGGCGGCGGTGGAACATTGTCTTGCTGCTCGTGGTGATCTCCAGCTTGAGCTTCCCCTCCGGTTCCCTGCTGCTGACCTGAAGAGGCAGAGCCGGGGTTGCCGAAGGTGCTGGTGCAAGTTGCAATCACGATCCTGTTAGGGGAGTAGACAGGTCAATTTGCTGAACTGGCCGAAATCATAAGGGATGATGCTCTAGTAAAGAGGGGTCTGGTGCTGTGCTAGTGTGAAATTTATAAGCCAAAGGTTTTTGCAAAAGCTAATACATTAGATTAAAACAAGCGATGTAGTCACTCACAAGCTGCCTAAGGCAGAATCCGACTTGCACCCAACATGCTTACACAACACTCATGGTTTACACGAACCGATACATGAATTCCTACGCTCGGGAAGAAGCTCCTAATTGCCTACGTCATAATTCTAAGGGGCGGACTGCGCGGTCTCATAGGCGGGTTCTGCGGGATCTTCATCTTCATCTTCATCCTCATTAGTACTTCCCTCCTTTGAAGGGGTAGGAGAAGGAAGCGGTCCATCACGACGTCTCTTGGTTGGTGAGGCAGCGAAGAGTTTGGTGTACTCTTGTGCGGTCAGGCAGCGACTCTGAATAGGAGTGGCTTGAAGCGGTGGTACTCCTCCTCGGAAAGCAATGTCTGATTGTCCTTCGGGTGCTCCTTCCTTCTTGACCTTGGGGTTCTTCATCTTCTCCACACGGAGTTGATCCTTGACTTGGTGCAGCTCTTGGCGAATCTTTGTTGACTCCTTGATCAAAAGGTGTGTCAAAGTGTTAGAGGAGATGCTGAAGTAGGTCTGAAACCTTAGTGGCGTCCCGTACTCAGAAGATGGGTTGAGTGTCCAACTCCCGTCTATCCCATCCTTAACAAAAGGTAGGTGGCGAGTAGCTGGCTCGTTAGCCATCTCGGGAAGGATGTCGCGGAGACGCACGAGCGCCTCCCGTGCGGCTGTCTCCACTGCCAACATCAGATCCTCCATCTGTGGTCCTTCGAAGAACCAGCTAGTCGGGGAGTCATTAGCCTTCACTATCACATCCACGTGATACTCCTTAGTGTCGTCGTTGACCCAGTGCTCGTGGTAGAGGAAGATGGGCGTGCGACATACTTGGCACTTCTCGAGGCTATCACCCAAAAATAGGGGAAAGCCCGTCTCTAGAAGCATCTCAGGTACGGCGGCCATCTACAAGATGTAGAGGAGAGGGTTAGAAAGTTTCTAGTGGGTGCAGAATCTCAGGTTAAGGTCTATGTGCACTAGTCGTCTCAGCTATCGTCCATGCTACCTAAGGCTTCCTACAGTCAGGATGGCACTGATTTCAGCTCTGTGGGGACCCCGACTGGCACCATGGTCAGGATACCAGCTCTGATACCTAAGGCTTCCAACAGTCAGGATGTGTAACAACATGGTGGTAGGAGAGTATCCTGAGGATATTACATAGCCCCAGAAGGATGACATCATCACTCGTACCAGGCATGCCACGAGGGGCCATGTCTTCATAGTAATGACTATCCTAGCCTATCTGAGTATACATTCAACCAATAGGAGCCTCAAGCAAGCCCTCTCTAGACACTATAAATAAAGGAGTCTAAGACTTGTCAAGGGGCCGTTCTTTGGACATAGGAAGAGGAGACAGAGGTCGACTTCACCATTGTAACACACATTATAGTTGTGTGCCATTGAAGTACAAGAAAGCAGGAGTAGGGTATTACACCATCAAGATGGCCCAAACCTGGTTAGTTCTTCATGATCATCCACCACATACCATTCATGACTTATGATAGTTGGACATGTTCAGTCCCTGGATGAACTCTCAAAGGGTTGTTGATCTCAACTCATATGTAGGTTCTTATAAATCGACATTTGGCGTGCCAGGTAGGGGACTGATATGTCTCTACTAATTCAGATCACACCTCCCCGATCCTTGTTCGACCAAGGACCCAATAGAGGTGCGAGGCCATGAACACATCCGATCGCATGCCTCTGGACAACAAGATCAAAGGCCTATGCCGCCAACCTTGGGAGACCATCGTGAAAACAACTGTGTTGAACTCCAAAGCTCCCTGTGTCCGGATAAGTGACGAGGGCACTATCTACAAAGCGCAAAACCCACCATCGCCTTCTCCAACAAATGGGCGAACAATAGCTTCGCCGCTTGAAAGGACATATGCTCCCTTGGTGGTTTTGATAATTCATGACAACATACGTTGTCTCTTGGACTAACACTTTTACCTAGTATATTTCAGGTATAGTCCACAGAGAGCATTGGCATATAGGATTTTGAGGAGAATTCCCTTGATGCAAGGAAGGAATAGGATTTGCTGAAGCATCAAGCAAGAAGACTCTTCATTTTACATTTCTGAGAAATCACTTTGATTCCATAGGAAACCCAATACTATTAAAAGGGGGTGATGTATTATGATGAATTGGTTTCTCAAGTGCTTAGAGGTAGCCACCAAAAATACTCAACTATTTTCTCACAATATATCTCTGTCCAAAGCCAAACCAGCAAAATCGGTGCCACCAACTATTTCCATTTGGTCCTACCGATTTTACACTTGACATATCCTATGCCAAACGCTACCATCTCGGTACCACCAACTTTCACATCGGTGCAACCGAGATTCAGTGACCAACTTTGTGTTGAGAAGATTTCTAGAATCGGAATTTCCGAGTTTGAAATCAGTCTCACCGTGATTTGGAAACTGGTTGAGGTCATCGTATCAGTACCACTAAGATTCCTATATCGGTGTCACTGAGAATTCAAAATTAGCCACATTTAGTGCAACTTGGTACCACTGAGATTCATTTCGGTGTCACCGAGTTGGGAAATAATATTGTAACGGTTGGATTTTGGGGGATGCCTATATATACCCCTGCACCTACCTCTCATTCGCAAAGGAAGCACTTAGAACACACTTACACTCGCCAAATCAATTTTTCTGAGAGGGAGCCACCTACAAATTTGTTGAGATCAAGAGATTCCGTTCCAACCATTTGAACCTTGATTTCTAACCTCCCCAAGTTGCTTTCTACAAGATCAATCTGTCCTACCCCTGCCAAATCTGCGAGAGAGTGATTGAGTGTTGAGGATACTATCTTTTGAAGCACAAGATCAATGAGTTCATCGTTCTACCGCATCTATTACCTTTTGGAGGGTGGTGCCTCCTAGATTGGTTAGGTGTCGCTTGGGAGCCTCCTACTTTATGTTGTGGAGTTGAACCAAGATGTTTGTAAGGGCAAGTAGATCGCCTACTTCGTGAAGATCTACCGCGAGTGAGGCTAGTCGTGTGGACGGAAGCCATGGTGAAATATACAAGGCCGCTTCTTCGTGGAACCCTTGTGGGTGAAGCCCTCCGTGGACTCTCGCAGATGTTACCCTCCATGGGTTGAAGTCTGCACTAACATGAACGTATGATAGCGCCACCTATCAGAACCATGCCAAAAATCGCATTGTCAACTTCTTTGCATTTGATCTTTCTAAACTCCACTCCTTACTACATGTGCAAAGTCTTTACTTTCCGCTGCCATATTTGTTGATTAGCATGTGTAGGGTCACTAGACTTGTTAGAATGATAAAATATGCCAACCAGTAAAATTGGGAAAAGGATAGGATTTTAATTTATGCAAGTAGTCTATGCACCCCCCTCTAGACACCTCATCTATCAATCCCACACCGATGTTCTCTGTCAAGTAAAAGAAGCTCCCGCGCTGAGGTTTGGCTAGTTATCCCTACAACCAAGACTTTATGGTTTGAAATATGGATCCACCCTCGAAGGAGTATGACGGCTCTCGCCAAACAACAAAGGAGTTGCATAAACTCATGGTCCATCCTACGTCGAAGAGAGACAAGCGCTCATCTCCAAATTACACACCCTGTGGTGGACAGAGTACCGTGGGACCAAAATCTCGGTATGGCGTGGCAACCCTGTATGCCCTGTAATCGAAACAAACTTTGGCAAAAGAAGGCGCTTGTGTATAGGCCTTCCCCAAGGTGACATATGCAAGGAAGGGTGAACTTCTTTCATTCTGGTGATGGCAGTGTATCCTTCTTAATACTGGCCGTTAAGTTTGACCAACACGAGAAACACCAAAGGCTGGTTGTAATGGGAGTACCATAGCTAGTATCATGCATGCCAACTAAGCAGTTTTGATGAGGTGTCATAAAATTAAATGAAGAAAGAGAGGGTTGAGTATCATATCATGATACTGTATCATATTAAATGTTGTGCTACTATGTGTCATGCATGACAATAAATGACATATCCTATGATATTGACATATGATATTATGCACTACGGGTGAAGTATCATACACTGGTATCATATGCATGATACTAGTATATGATACTACCCATTACAACCAACCTAACAAAGGATAGAGCTCTCCGTCTCAAGCCCCAAGAGAAGCTCCCTCCGAGAAAACCAATTTTTAAGCTCAACAGGCTGTATCGGGAGGAAAATCACTCTACCCGTGATGGAAGCACTCAGCTTCTCAAGTGTCCCTCCATGAGCCACGAAGACCAACTTAACCTCCCAGACATGGGGTCTATACTACGAACATCACTTGTGTGGGCACCTACCCGGTGGACGAAAACATGGTCCCCGGATTTGCAAGAAAAACATGGACGTGGTATCCAACACCAAAATAAAGCTCGACGATACCTTTGTTCAGTACCTACTGAATAACCATGATCAAAACTGGGTGAATCGGAATGGTCGTGCGAGTGGTGATGAGAAAAGTTCCTGGGACCGCTCCAGCATGGACCGCTTTCCTCTGGTTGATGGACCCGTGCCTCTTTTCCTAGCAAAAGAGTTGCATCGACACATCCCGCCTGCACATTGGAACATTTTTGGGTCATGTACCTCTTCCTTTTGAATGCCACCCCAATGCTACTCACCTGCGCGGTCGACCACAACAGAGCGTCGTGTCCCCTTTGACTGACAGGCACCGTGCATTCACCCTGTAGGAGTCCCTTTGCAGGCGCTCTCGCCTTTGTGTCAACCCCCTATGGTGAATTTAGAGATGCGTGCCCCACCTCATGCGAGAGGAAAGCTCCTGGGTCGTGTCCCGATTCGAGCAGTATTTTTGCCAGACCACCAAAGCCTCTACTCCCTCCCTGTCGTGGCGAAGTTGCTCCAGTGTGATGTGCTTACTGCTAAGGAAAAGTACCCGGGACATCTCCCGTGTGGACCACTTTCTCGGGTTGCTGAGTTTCATTGTCTTTTCCCTGACCAATTTAGTCATGGTGGCGAGCCTTTGCCTACAACGTTCACATGGTATGAAAAGAAAAATCGAGAGGGAAAAACAAATAAATGCGGAAGACATGAAGCTTAACTTGAAGGATAGAGCAGGCTCGCGCACCCGTCAGTGGGGCTGCCGCGCCGACCCGACAAGTACCATGGCCAGCCCCACGTATAACAACAGAACAAGAATGTCGGTACTACCATTCTAGTGGATAACAGGGTACCATGTACCATAAACTACCAGCCGAGTTAGTGACACTTGGAGGGCCTAACTCCCGAAGTGGCCCACGTGATGGTTCCGCTGTTTCAAGGCACCTCGCGGGGGTTCGGCCACGAGAGGCTCGCCCCACCCCTAGAGGGGAGCCTCAAGGCCATCAACTTCGAGTTGCGGGCAGCCTTGCGACGACCTCCTCGCGAGGGAGCCTCCCACGAGCCCTCATCCTAGAGGGGTCGTGTGGTGCAGGTCGCGCAGTCACATACCCACCATGTGGGTGACATCTAGCGCAAGACAAAACAACATGGACCACGCCAACTGCCGCAAAGAGATATGCTTCCCTCTTTGGTAATTAAAGGGTAGAAGGCGACTGTCCCCCCGAAAGCAAGCCCCAAGGCTTGCCATTTCCCTGCAAGAAGTCCATGGTGACGCTGCGCGTTAGGACGTGCGTCATGAATTAGTGCACAAAATGCGTGATGGACGACGACTTTGTAGACGAACACCACCTTCTTTTAGGATAGGATGTTTTGTCTCCCTTTGATTTGCCGCCTTGTGGCTACACTTACCCACTAATATTTTCAGGGAGGAGGACCAAGGCAAGGATAAGAGGGGAAGTCCTACCACACTAGAGGGGGATCGACCCATCGAGCTTTGTCACTCTTCCTTGGAAGCCTTTCTTCCACCTCAAACATTGTAACGTTTGTGCAACCCTGATAGAAAATACCATCAAGCAAGAGTATGATTTTACACCACATGGAGGCCCGAACCTAGGTAGAGCTGTGTGTTGCTATCGTGCCTTGCACTGGTAGCTACGTGAGGGTCATGGTTAGGTTGTAGATTGCGGGGAGCTACCCAGTGTTTGAACCAGGGTTCTTGGAGGGTTTCCCTTAGGGTCAAAATCAACCTTCAACATTTGGTGCATTAGATAGGGGAGCTACTTCTGTGTGATCGTCCTCGGCCTCGACATCGACATCGACATAGCCGAGGTATTCCGTGAGCGGTATGCATGCACGGAGCCCGTGTGAACACCAACCGCCGCAGGCGCGCTTGCGTTGCCACTCACCCTACGACGGAGAGGAGAAGGCTTCCTTCCTCCACCCATCCGTGCATCCTCCACTCACCCTAGCTTGCACGCATCACCAATCTCATGATTACCACTGGATATACCCCATCACTCACCCACTCTCTGCCTCCTACAACATCACTATCATATCTGCTTTCTCCTCCAGTGTCATGGACGTTAGGATGCATGAAAAGCTCCCATCAAAAATGAGCTGGACAACATGGTCACGCTGTTCAAAATTACTCACTGATGCGCCAAGGCTGAGGAGGGCCGCGTCTTCATCCACAACGATCCGGAAGTGGTCCTTGACGCTGCCAATGTTAAGGACAAGGACACCAAGAGCAAGGAGCATGATGTGCTTGAAGTGGAAGCCGAGCATAAGTGCGGGCGCGACCGCTACGAGGCCCCCAAGAAGGATGACCATCCCTACTGTGTCTACCACAACATGCACTCCCACAAAACTGAAGACTCCACGAGCTCAAGCTGCTTCATGAGTAGGAGGAGAACCCCCGCTCCAGCCGCAACGATCACAGCACATGCCTTAGCGGTGAACGCAATGGTGGCCACTAGGTAAACTGCAACAACAACAACAACAACAACAACAAAAACGACGACGACGGCAACGACAACAACAATCGTTAGGGCTGGTGGGACTAGTTGTAGCACGCCAACCCTCAAGCCAATGGCACCCCTCTCCAACCCAATGCCAACAATGGCGATATCTGTGTCACACCCTGTGTTTCTACTACTTGGCTACGACTATGGGTTTAAAAGTTTGGACCAATTAAAACTTTTTGTGTCCTTGTGTTGCTTGAATTGGTAGCTATTTGCTTGAGTGCTTGTTTGTGTTTTAATTTACAAAAACATTCCTACTCTCAGAACTCATCTCCTTGATCCAAATCCTTGCCCAATGACCATACCTGTGTTTTGAACCTAAAACTGTTTTTTACAAAACTTTGACCAAAAACATTTATTTAATTTAAGCTTTCAAAACCCCATGAATTGAGGTTTGTATTATAAGTCCTTTTATTAGTGAGGATGTTTTACCCCAAACGTTTTATTTGGATCCTATTATCATAAAGACTTTCCAAAACCACAAACTTATTATTTTAAAAGTTATGTTTGTATTTTATTTAAATACCTTTTTGTGAGGCGAGAAATGGTCTTGAATGGGGGAAAATACTTTTCTGCTTCCAAAATATTTGAGAAAATTTTGGGTAAATCATTGGACATATATTTGCCATATATAAGAGTTTCAACATATGGTCATGTTCAAAATATTGGACAAGACCCTCCAAAACCTTTTCTGCCTATTTCAAGTATTTGACACCTTTCTATAAGAAATAATCTCAAATTAACCCGGGAAAATTATAGAATGTCACATATTCCATATGTGATGATCTTCCGAGGTTACATATCAATCCCAATAATTTTGGTTCACCAAGATATCCCAAAACCCTCTTTGTATTATCAAGTTTCTTCTTTTGATCCCTAACTTTGTGGGCATGCTCTAATACCCAACAAATGCCACCATGCCAAGTGGTGCATTAAGGAGAATAGTTTTAGATGACTAGATCTAATGAAATCCATTTCTATCGATTTCTAGGGTTTACAAAGTTTGCATTTTCAACTTTCTTCAAATGGACTCATACTTAGTGACAAACCTCAATGCTATCTACTATTTGACCCTCTTAATTCTCATGCCAAATATAGTCTTTTATCTTGCCCGAACAATCATCGTACATCTTCTAGTTGATTGGTAAAACCATTGGTTTGTTCTCTTCCACTATTCTCCTTGATCTCAAACTTTTACCATAGTTCATCCTAGTTACCTTGCACCCCGAGTAAGCTTCTCTTGGCTACTGCTCAATGATTGACATGGTAACCCCCCCCCATTCACTTCTCTGGACAGAGAAAACCAGCACCATTTTACCTCCCCTCCTTCTTACCTCTACTCTTCCATAGCCCCTAGCTACTAAGAGCATCTCCAGACCCCCCAAGCACTAAGGCACAAGGTGAGGCATGGCTAGAGCGTGTAAGGCATGCCATGGCATGCCAAACGCATGATCCAGAGCGTGCTAAACTGCCGACCCGCACTGTAGCAGCTCCCATTCTAATGCACCGACAACATTGGGTGGCGGGGGCGTGTCGTGTGAGGATGCCTCGGCGTCCGCGACACGCAAGGCGGTTGGCTGCCTCCTCATTCTCTCTTTGGTGACCCCCTGTCGTGCATGCCCGAGCACTGCACGCAAGCACCAGTAGCTGATGGCGCCTCTAGCCCGCCTCGCACTTGCTATCCCCTCCCTATCTCTTCTCCTGATCATTGTCTACCCCCATGAATGCCCCCGAGCCTTGCCCCTTCCTTAGCAACTACAACCATCACCGCGGACACCCGTGAGCTCCGCTCACGGTGCACCATCGGTCGACTATAAAAGCCACTTCCCGAGCCCTCTCTCCTCCTCTGACCTCACTCCCTTGCACCTAATCAAGAACGCACACCCCTCGAAACCCCTCCAAGGCCCCTTGGGATCGGGATCGATCTCGATGCCACCACCAATGGTCATCGGCGATCTCGAGGTAGGGAGCTCATCCGACCCCATTTTATTTCCCTCGGTCCTCTCTCATCTCACTAACCCATTTCCCTCCATTTCCTACTCCAATTGCAGCAATAAACGACTGTGGCGACTGATACGTCTCCAACGTATCTATATTTTTCGATGGTTTCATGCTATTATCTTGTCAAACTTTGGATGTTTTGTATGCCTTTTTTACCTCTTTTGGGACTAACTTATTAACTCAGTGCCAAGTGCCAGTTCCTATTTTTTCCGTGTTTTTGACCCTTTTCAGAGGAGGATTTTGAACAGAGTCCAAACAGAATAAAACTTCCGAAAAGATTTTTTCCAAAATAGAAGACGATCGGGAGACTTGACAACCAAAGCAGAGGGTCACCAGGGATCCCACAAGGCCTCATGGCGCGACCATGGGGGGCGCCTCCCAGGCTTGTGGGCTCCCTGGGCCTCCTCTGCCCTAGGTCTTTCGCCTATATATTTCCTAAAATCCCAGAAAAAATGAGGAGATCAACGAAAATACTTTTCCGCCGCCGCAAGCTTCTGTCTCCGCAAGATCCCATCTGGGGCATGTTCTGGTGCCCTGCCGAAGGGGGGATTCGGACACGGAGGGCTTCTTCATCAACACCATGACCTCTCCGATGATGCATGCGTAGTTCACCATAGACCTACGGGACCATAGCTAGTAGCTAGATGGCTTCTTCTCTCTCTTGGATCTTCAATACAAAGTTCTCCATGATCTTCATGGAGATCTATGCGATGTAATCTTATTTTGCGGTGTGTTTGTCGAGATCCGACGAATTGTGGATTTATGATCAAATTATCTATGAATCTTATTTGAGTTTCTTCTGATCTCTTATATGCATGGTTTCATATCCTTGTAATTCTCTTCGAGTTGTGGGTTTTGTTTGGCCAACTTGATCTATGATTCTTGCAATGGGAGAAGTGCTTGGTTTTGGGTTCATACCGTGCGGTGACATCACCCAGTGACAGAAGGGGTAGCGAGGCATGCATCATGTTGTTGCCATCAAGGGTAAAAATATGGGGTTTTGATCATTGGTTTGAGATTATCCCTCTACATCATGTCATCTTGCTTAAGGCGTTACTCTGTTTGTCATGAACTCAATACACTAGATGCATGTTGGATAGCGGTCGATGTGTGGAGTAATAGTAGTAGATGAAGAAAGTATCGGTCTACTTGTCTCGGACGTGATGCCTATATGTTTGATCATTGCCTTAGATAACGTCATGACTTTGCGCGGTTCTATCAATTGCTCGACAGTAATTTGTTCACCCACCGTAATATTTGCTATTTTGAGAAAAGCCTCTAGTGAACACTATGGCCCCCGGGTCTACTTCACACCATATTTTCAGCCTTACTCTTTTGCTTCCTTGCACTTTCCGCCTTCAGATCTCACTTTGCAATCAATGTTGAAGGGATTGACAACCCCTTTATAGTGTTGGGTGCAAGCTCGTTTGTGTTTGCGCAGGTACTCTGGACTTGACGAGATTCTCCTACTGGATTGATACCTTGGTTCTCAAACTGAGGGAAATACTTACTGCTCCTGTGCTGCACCACCCTTTCCTCTTCAAGGGAAAAACCAATGCAAGCCCAGTCTCCATCAACATGCCAATTTTTGGTGTTGTTGTCTGTTGCCGTAGCAGAAGAATTTCTGGCGCCGTTGCCGGGGAGGATCAAGTCAAGAACTCATCCAAGTAAGTGTCGCAAACTCATGTCTTGCATTTACTTTTTTGCCTCTCATTTTCCTCTCCCCCACTTTTGAAAAAACAAAAAAATACAAAAATATTTGCCTTTTTTGTTTCCTTTTTCGTTCGTCCTTTTCTCTCGCTTACTTTGTGTCCGCTTGTCTGCTTGCTAAGACCTGTATGGCCCAACCAAGGGATTTTGATGCTCACTATGCATGGTTGGAAGAGATTGAAACTAGTGTTAAAAGCTTCATGTCTACACAGTTTGAATACAATAGTTACTTTCGTACAAAACTGAAGGAGCAAAATTCTTTTTTGGCTTTTATGAATAAAAAAGTTGATGATATGGCCAAAGAATTCCTTGCGCTAAATTCTCAGTTTGCTCGTCTTGAAAAATTGGTAGGCCAAATTTCTGATAAACGGGTTACTTTAGTCAATAAAATGGCTGCTAAACCTGAAATTTGTGATCAGAATCACGAAGATCTTAAAGTGCTTGATGTGACTCCCATTGAATCTTTGTTTTCTTGTGTCAAACCTAATGATGATGGGGTTGGATATGAAGCCATTTTGGTTGAAAAACGCCCCAATGATTCGGAGTCCATCTATCTTGATGCTAAAAGCATTGAAAGTGGAGTAGAAGATATTAAAACCTTGAGTAGTAATGAAATTACTACTTTGGCTTTCAAGGAATTCAATTATGATAGTTGCTCCTTGATTGAATGCATTTCCTTGATGCAATCCATGCTAAACTCTCCACACGCTTATAGCCAAAACAAGGCCTTTACCGATCGTATCGTCGAAGCTATGATAAAATCTCTTGAAGAGAAACTTGAATTGGAAGACTCTATCCCTAGAAAGCTTCATGATGAGTGGGAACCTACTATCAAAATCAAAATAAAAAACTATGAATGCAATGCTTTGTGTGATTTGGGTGCTAGTGTTTCCGCGATTCCAAAGTCTTTATGTGATGTTCTGGGTTTTAATGAGATTGAGGAGTGTTCTCTTAATTTGCATCTTGCAGATTCTACTATCAAGAAACCCATGGGAAGGATCAATGATGTCCTTATTATTGCAAATAGGAACTATGTACTCATGGATTTCATTGTGCTTAACATTCATTGCAATCCTACATGCCCTATTATTCTTGGTAGACCTTTCCTAAGGACTATCGGTGCTATCATCGATATGAAGGAAGGGAATATTAGATTTCAATTTCCTTTAAAAAAGGGCATGGAACATTTTCCTAGAAAGAAAATAAGATTGCCTTATGAATCCATGATGAGGGCTACTTATGGTTTGAGCACCAAAGGCGACGATAGGTGATTCCATCACCTTATGCCTAGCTAAGGGCGTTAAACAATAGCGCTTGTTGGGAGGCAAAACAATGAATTTATCTTTTTATTTCTGTTTTGCTGCGTCCACACCATCATAATTATGTTATGATTGTGTTTCTTTTTGTGTTTGTGTCAAGCAAAACCTTTATGACTTGTCTTGGTGATGGTTGTTTGATCCTGCTGGAAAAAGACAGAAATTTTTCGCTCACTAGATTATTTTTCATTTTTATTCAGAAAGAGATTTTGAGTTGATTCTTTTTGCTTCTGGTTGCTATGCCTTTTTCCCAGGAAGTGGTAATTTTTCAGAATTTTTGAGGTAACAGAAGTTTACGAAGTATACAGATTGCTACAGACTGGTCTGTTTTTGACAGATTCTGTTTTTGTTGAGTTGGTTGCTTGTTTTGATGAAACTATGGATAGTATCGGGGGTACTAGCCATGGAAAAGTGCGAATACAGTAATCTAACACCAATATAAATATAAATCAAGATTGCTATAGTACCTAAAGAGGTGGTAGTTTGTTTTCTTGTGCTAATGATATCACGAGTTTCTGTTTAAGTTTTGTGTTGTGAAGTTTTCAAGTTTTGGGTGATGATCTCATGGACAAAGGGATAAAGAGTGAAAATAGCTCAAGCTTGGGGATGCCCAAGGAATCCCAAGCCAAATTCAAGGACACCAAAAAGCCTAAGCATGGGGATGCCCCGGGAAGGCATCCCCTCTTTCGTCTTCATTCCATCGGTAATATTACTTGGAGCTATATTTTTATTCACCACATGATATGTGTTTTGCTTGGAGCGTCTTGTATCGTAGGAGTCTTTTATTTCTGTTGTGTCACAATCATCCTTGCTGCACACCTTTTGAGAGAGACAAGCACTCATCGTGATTTTGCTAGAATGCCATCGTGCTTCAGTTATATCTTTTGAGCTAGATAATTTTGCTCTATGTGCTTCACTTAGTTCTTTTAGAGCACGAAGGTGCGTGACTTGGTAGTTGGCTTGTGCTATGTGTAACGACTAAGATGCGGTCCTTTCCGATTAAGGGAACGAGGCCCCGAATTGGATAAAAGCGCATCTAAGCGTTTCGCAAGCACGGTAACATAGCACATACATAATAATAGAAGAATGACAATCAGGGATTCAACTGCCATCTCATAAATATATCAGAGTTACATCACGCATTCAAACAAGGTAGTTCCGCTACGGACTACAAAACGTGAGAAATGGCTATGCTACTCTGCATGCTTGCCCACGATCACGACCACGCCTCAGTCTTCTGGATAGTTCACGTACAGGCTGTCGTTCTCCTCATCGAACTGCCACGCGAGCTGCGTGCCGTCGGGATCACCTGTCTCGGGGGTACCTAAACCTGTTGGTGTTGTGAAGGAATCTGTGAGCCACGGGAGCTCAGCAATCTATGACCTCGGTGCCAGAACTAGTCAAGTTATTAGGTAAGGAAGGTGGAGTATTTAGGTTGGAGCATCCTAAGCATATATGGTGGCTAACTTACGTAGAACATGAATAGAAGGTGGTCTATACTATCGATCGATGATTAGCTAATCACTAAGTAATCCTGAACAACTACTTACGTCAATCATAACGCCACCGTGTTCCCGATCGAAGAGAGGTCTTCGAAGGGGATAGTCACGGTTACACACACAGTTGGCAATTTTATTAGAGTTATGTTTAAGTTATCTATAACCGGATGTTAACAAATATTCCAAGTTGCCACATAACTGCGGGCACGGCTTTCCGAAAGATTAAACCCTGCACGGGTGCTCGAACTAGTCCATCACAATCAGTCACGGGCCGCAAAGTAATCCTCTATCACGAATCTCGTGATCTCGTCGGATTCCTTAGAGGAAAACCTAAACTCTGGGAGAACCAAAGCTTCACCGGGATTCATATACTCAAGATATATCACTAAGGTAATACAAGACTAGCAGGACCTCCTGTCGTGTCGACGACCCCGATAAGAGTCGCGTATCTCAGTCTCAGGGCACGACGGATGAGCGATGGTTACAACGCCAAAACACCGAGTTGCCCCGGGGAGCGTAATAAGCTACTTTGGGTTGGACCAACACTTATGAGGAGCACTGGCCCGGGTTGTTGATTAAATTCCTCGGGGTAGCTATTCTCTATACAAATTATTATTAAGTGATTAGCAAATTAACACCAATATTGGGTCCTGCCGGATGATACGTCCATTTTGCATCATGTTTTCATGTTGATATTTACCGCTTCTTGGGCTGTTATTTCACTTCACGGTACAATTCTTATGCCTTTTCTCTCTTATTTTGCAAGGTTTACATGAAGAGGGAGAATGCCGGCAGCTAGAATCCTGGCCTGAAAGTGGAGCAAAGTTGAGATACCTATTCTGCGCAACTCCAAACGCCGTAAAAATAAACGAGGATTTTTTCCCAATTTATCAAAAAAACTGGGCCGAAGAAGTGCTAGAGGGGGGCGTGCCGGTGGCCACAAGCCTGCACGGTGCGGCCACACCCCAGGCCGTGCCATGAGGGCTTGTGGGCACCCTGCAGGCCCACTTCCCCCCCTATTTTTCTATATGAAGGGTTTCGTCCAGGAAAAAAAATCAAGGAGCAGCTTTTTCGTGGTTTCTCCGCCGCCGAGAGGCGGAACTTGAGCAGAACCAATCTAGATCTCCGGTAGGACGATCCTGCCGGGGAAATTTCCCTCCTGGAGGGGGAAATCTTCGCCATCGTCATCACCAACACTCCTCTCATCGGAGGGGACTCGTCACCATCAACATCTTCATCAACATCATATCATCTCCAAACCCTAGTTCATCACTTGTAACCAATCTCCATCTCGCGACTCCGATTGGTACTTGTAAGGTTGCTAGTAGTGTTGATTACTCTTTGTAGTTGATGCTAGATGCATTACTTGGTGGAAGAGTTTATGTTGAGATCCTTGATGCTACTCATTACCTCTCTGGTCATGAATATGATTATGCTTTGTGAGTAGTTACTTTGGTTCCTGAGGACGTCGGGTAAGTAATGCTAATAATAGTCATGTGAATTTGGTATTCGTTCGGTAATTTGATATGTTGTATGCTGGTTTTCCTCTAGTGGTGTTATGTGAACGTCAACTACATAACACTTTACCATTATTTGGGCCTAGAGGAAGGCATTGGGAAGTAGTAAGTAGATGATGGGTTGCTAGAGTGACAGAAGCTTAAACCCTAGTTTATGCGTTGCTTCGTAAGGGGCTGATTTGGATCCACTAGTTTAATGCTATGGTTAGACTTTGTCTTAATTCTTCTTTCATAGTTGCGGATGCTTGCGAGAGGGGTTAATCATAAGTGGGATGCTTGTCCAAGTAAGGGCAGTACCCAATCGCCGGTCCACCCACATATCAAACTATCAAAGTAACGAACGTGAATCATGTGAACATGATGAAACTAGCATGACAGAAATTCCCGTGTGTCCTCAGGAGCGCTTTTCCTCCTATAAGACTTTGTCCAGGCTTGTCCTTTGCTACGAAAGGGATTGGTCCACTTTGCTGCACCGTTGCTACTTTTGTTACTTGTTGCTTGCTACGAATCATCTCACCACACAATCACTTGTTACCGACAATTTCAGTGCCTGCAGATTTTACCTTGCTGAAAACCACTTGTCAGATCCTTCTGCTCCTTGTTGGGTTCAACACTCTTATTGAAAGGACTACGATTGATCCCCTATACTTGTGGGTCATCAAGACTCTTTTCTGGCGCCATTGCCGGGGGGTGAAGCGCCTTTGGTAAGTGGAACTTGGTTAGGAAACATTCATATAGTGTGCTGAAATTTGTTGTCACTTGTCACTATGGATACTAATCCTTTGAGGGGCTTTATCAGGGTATCTTCACCTCGAACGGAAGCCCAAAAAGTTGCTCCTCAACCTGCTGCACCTACTGAAAATATTTGCTTTGAATTTCCTTCGAGTATGCATGAGAAACTGATGGCTAATCCTTTTACAGGAGATGGAACATCACATCCAAACTTGCATCTAATCTATGTAGATAAAGTTTGTGGTTTATTTAAGCTTGCAGGTGTGCCCGAGGATGAGGTCAAGAAGAAGGTCTTTCCTTTATCTTTGAAGGATAAGACTTTGACATGGTATAGGCTATGTGATGATACTGGATCATGGGACTACAATCGGTTGAAATTGGAATTTCATCAAAAGTTTTATCCTATGCATTTAGTACATCGTGATCGGAATTATATTTATAATTTTGGCCTCGTGATAGAGAAAGCATCGCTCAAGCTTGGGGGAGGCTTAAATCAATGCTATATTCATGCCCCAATCATGAGCTCTCGAGAGAAATTATCATTCAGAACTTATATGCTCGGCTTTCTCATGATGATCGCACCATGCTTGACACTTCTTGTACCGGTTCTTTTATGAAGAGAGATATTAACTTCAAATGGAATTTATTGGAGAGAATTAAATGCAACTCTGAAGATTGGGAGCTTGAAGAAGGTAAGGAGTCAGGTATGAACTTCACTTTTGATTGCGTTAAATCCTTTGTTGAGACAAATACTTTTTGTGATTTTAGCGCTAAGTATGGACTTGACTCTGAGATAGTAGCTTCATTATGTGAATCCTTTGCTGCCCATATTGATCTCCCCAAAGAGAAGTGGTTCAAATATCATCCTCCTTTAGAAGTCAATGTAGTTAAACCCACTCCAGTTGAAGAGAAAGTCATTGCCTATAATGATTCTGTGGTTCCCAGTGCTTACATTGAGAAACCACCTTTCCCTGTTAGGATAAAGGATCATTCTAAAGCTTTAAATGTGATACGTAGAGGCTATATTAGAACTCCTACACCCCCTGAGAAAATTAGAGTTGAACGTAGCATTGCTATTATCGAAGATCTTCTGTCTGAAGAAGTTGAGGGACATAATATTCACTTCTGTGAAGATGCTGCTAGAATTGCTAAACCTCACGTTAGAGACAAACATAGGCCTGTTGTTGGCATGCCTGTGGTTTCTATTAAGATAGGAGAGCATTGTTATCACGGTTTATGTGACGTGGGTGCTAGTGTTAGTGCAATACCTCAATCCTTATACGATGAAATCAAAGATGAGATTGCACCTGTTGAGATAGAGCTTATTGATGTCACTATTCAGCTTGCCAACAGAGATATTATCTGCCCTGTGGGAATTTTTAGGGATGTTGAAGTTTTGTGTGGTAAAATGAAGTATCCTGCGGATTTCCTCGTTCTTGCTACCGCACAAGATAGCTTCTGTCCCATCATATTTGGTAGACCTTTTCTCAATACCGTCAATGCTCATATTGATTGTGAGAAGCAAACTGTCACTGTTGGCTTTGAAGGTGTGTCACATGAGTTCAATTTCTTCAAGTTTGATAGACAACCTCATGAAAAGGAGTTGCCTAGTAGGGATGAAACTATTGCCTTAGCTTCTATTGTCGTGCCTCCTACTGATCCCTTAGAGCAATACTTGCTTGAGCATGAAAATGATATGCATATGGATGAAAGGGATGAGATAGATAGAGTTGTCTTAGAACAATATCCTATTCTTAAGAATAACTTGCCTGTTGAACTGCTTAGGGATCCACCTCCACCAAAGGGTGATCGTGTGTTCGAGCTTAAACAGTTGCCTGATACTCTTAAGTATGCCTATCTTGATGAAAAAGAGATATATCCTGTTATAATTAGTGCTAGCCTCTCAGAGCATGAAGAAAATAAGTTACTAAAAACTCTGAGGAAGCACCGTGCTGCTATTGGATATACTCTTGATGATCTTAAGGGCATTAGTCCCACTCTATGCCAGCACAAGATCAAAACTGATCCTGATTTCAAACCAGTTGTTGATCATCAAAGGAGACTGAATCCTAAGATGAAAGAAGTTGTGAGAAAAGAAATACTAAAGCTCATGGAAGCGGGTATTATCTATCCTGTTGCTCATAGCGATTGGGTGAGTCTGGTGCATTGCGTTCCTAAGAAGGGAGGCATCATCGTTGTCCCTAATGATAAGGATGAATTGATCCCACAGAGGATTATTATTGGCTATAGGATGGTGATCGATTTTAGGAAACTGAATAAAGCCACTAGGAATGATCATTACCCTCTGCCTTTTATCGACCAAATGCTAGAAAGGTTGTCTAAACATACACACTTCTGCTTTCTAGACGGTTATTCTGGTTTCTCCCAAATACCAGTTGCACAATCGGATCAGGAGAAAACCACTTTCACCTGCCCTTTCGGTACCTTTGCTTATAGACGTATGCCTTTTGGATTATGTAATGCACCTGCCACCTTTCAAAGATGTATGATGGCTATATTCTCTAACTTTTGTGAAAAGATTGTCGAGGTTTTCATGGATGACTTTTCCGTTTACGGGTCTTCCTTTGATGATTGCCTCAGCAACCTTGATCAAGTCTTACAGAGATGTAAAGACACCAACATTGTCTTGAACTGGGAGAAGTGCCACTTTATGGTTAATGAAGGCATCGTCTTAGGACATAAAATTTCTGAAAGAGGTATTGAAGTCGATAAGGATAATGTTGATGCAATCGAGAAAATGCCATACCCCACAAATATCAAAGGTATAAGAAGTTTCCTTGGTCATGCTGGTTTCTATAGAAGGTTCATTAAATACTTCTCTAAGATTTCTAGGCCTCTTACCAATCTCTTGCAAAAGGATATTCCTTTTGTCTTTGACGATGATTGTGAGGAAGCCTTCGAAATACTTAAGAGGGTTTTGATAACTGCACCTATTGTTCAACCACCTCATTGGAAGTTACCTTTTGAGATCATGTGTGATGCTAGTGATTATGTTGTTGGTGCTGTTCTAGGGCAAATAGTCGATAAGAAGTTGAATGTTATTCACTACGCTAGTAAAACTCTAGACAGTGCCTAGAGAAACTATGCTACTACGGAGAAGGAATTTTTAGCAGTCGTGTTTGCATGTGAAAAGTTCAGGTCTTACATAGTTGATTCCAAAGTCACTATTCACACTGATCATGCTGCTATTAAGTACCTCATGGAGAAGAAGGACGCTAAACCTAGGCTTATCAGATGGGTTCTCTTGCTACAAGAATTTGATTTGCATGTTGTCGATAGAAAGGGTGCTGATATCCCAGTAGCAGATAACTTGTCTAGGTTGGAGAACGTTCTTGATGACCCACAACCTATTGATGATAGTTTTCCAGATGAGCAATTGAATATCATCAGTGCTTCACGTAGTGCACCGTGATATGCTAATTATGCAAACTATATCGTTGCCAAATACATACCACCTAGTTTCACGTACCAGCAAAAGAAGAAGTTCTTCTTTGACTTGAGACACTACTTTTGGGATGATCCTCACCTTTATAAGGAAGGAGTAGATGGTGTTATTAGACGTTGTGTACCTGAACATGAACATGGACAGATCCTATAGAAGTGTCACTCCGAGGCCGACGGAGGACACCATGCGGGAGATAGAACTGCACACAAGGTATTGCAATCAGGTTTCTATTGGCCCACTCTCTTCAAGGATGCCCGTAAGTTTGTCTTGTCTTGTGACAAATGTCAAAGAATTGGTAATATTAGCAAACGTCAGGAAATACCTATGAACTATTCACTTGTCATTGAACCATTTGATGTCCGGGGCTTTGATTATATGGGACCTTTTCCAAAATCCAATGGGTATACTCACATCTTAGTTGCTGTTGATTACGTCACTAAGTGTGTAAAAGCTATCCCCACTAGTAGTGCTGATCACAACACCTCTATCAAGATGCTGAAAGAAGTTATCTTCCCTAGATTTGGAGTCCCTAGATATTTTAATGACCGACGGTGGTTCACACTTCATTGATGGTGCTTTCCGTAAAACACTTGCTAAGTACGATGTCAACCATAGAATTGCGTCTCCCTACCACCCTCAGTCCAGTGGTCAAGTAGAGCTAAGCAATAGAGAGATTAAACTAATTCTACAAAAGACTGTAAACAGGTCTAGAAAGAATTGGTCTAAGAAGCTCGATGATGCACTGTGGGCTTATAGAACTGCCTATAAGAATCCCATGGGCATGTCACCGTAAAAAATGGTGTACGGTAAAGGATGTCATTTACCTCTTGAGCTAGAGCATAACGCTTATTGGGCAATCAAAGAGATCAACTTTGATTTCAAACTTGCCGGTGAGAAGAGGTTATTTGATATTCGCTCGCTTGATGAGTGGAGAACTCAGGCATATGAGAATGCCAAGCTGTTCAAAGAGAAGGTTAAGAGGTGTTATGATAAGAGGATACAAAAGCGTGAGTTCAATGTAGGTGATTATGTCTTGCTATATAACTCTCGTTTAAGATTCTTTGCAGGCAAGCATCTCTCTAAATGGGAAGGTACCTATGTTGTTGAGGAAGTATATCGTTCCGGTGCTATCAAGATCAACAACATGGAAGGTAATTATGCAAGAGTTGTAAATGGGCAGAGAATCAAGCATTATATCTCACGTACTCACATAAATGTTGAAAGCAATATTATCAACACCATAACTCCGGAAGAATACCTAAGGGATATTTATCAGCCGGTTTCAGACTCCGAAAACGCAGAGGTATGTGATTCAGTAAGAAAACAGAGTCCAAAACTTTTCCAGTAGGAATTTTTCTCCGTTTTGGAATATTTGAAAAAATACAAAAATTGGAAGTAGTCCGGAAAGTATGCGAGGCGGCGTCAAGCCTGCACAGCGCGGGCCCACCCCCTGGCCGCGCCGTGAGGGCTTGTGGCCACCTCGTGCGCCTCCCGGACTCCGTTTTCGTGCAGCGTACTCCTTCTGGTCTGGAAAAAATCATTATATATACTTCCGTTTGGTCTGACCCCGGCATCACGCAGATTTCCTTTGTTTTTCGTTTCGAGCCTGTTTCTGTTGCAGATCTAGATCGCCATGACTTCCCCAAAAGCTCCAAAGGACAAGATCTTCGAGAAGGTCATCAATCCCTACCTCACGGGAGTGCTGCAACACCCTCAATCTATCGAGAGACGTGAGGGTAAGTTGCACATCCGTGATGTTGAGGGGCCTAAGAAGATCGGAAGCGTAGAGACGAGGCTCGAAGCAATGGAGCAACAAGTCTTCAAGTGCCAAGGGATGGTGGAGTGTGGACTCAACGCCAACCACATGATGATCACGAAGTTCACCAACAAGCATAGGATTGAGGCCAATGACATTGGGAAGCATCTCTCCAGGCTCTATGACAGGATTGATCAACTCCAGGGCCAGATCTATGACCTGCAGAACCAAAACTGTGAGTATGAGTATAGATTTAAATCAATACGGTTGGCTGCAGATGACTCGTTCATCTTTCCATAATGGAGCACCTATGCCTTGGAAGACGAAGGATCAAACTCATGTTGCAACAACACCACCATCACCACCAAAGGAAGGCAACTCAGCATTGGTATGGGCAATCCCCTTGGCTTTTGCCAAGCTTGGGGCAGTTGCCCCGGTAACGTATCACCATCACATCTTTTGCCTTTACCTTTGTTTTAGTTTTCCTTTTAAGTTTTCTCTTTCTCTAGTAGATTAAAAGTCTTAGTGTTTTAGTCTTGAGTTTTCTTTGTGTCACCCCAATGTATTTGAGCTTGTGAGCCATATAATAAAGCGTGTCTTAGTTGAAGGGCTTTGCCTCTTGCCATGATCAAAAGAGTGAGAATAGAACAAAAGCATGAAAGATGATGTAATGATCTTATGGGAAGTCATGGCTTCACATATAAAAAGAATGAGGATTGAAATTTGTTGAGGGTAGGCAAACGTAGACCTTGGTCATGGTTGCAATTAATAGGAAGTGATAAAGAAGGAGAGGTTCACATTTAAATATATCATCTGTGACACCATCTATGATTGTGAACACTCACTAAACTATTACATGCCTAGAAGTAGATGTTGGACAACATAATGAATTGTGTTTTCTTGGCTCTGAACAATGTTATATGATTAGAGATCCCTTAGAATGTGACGATTGCTTCCACCTCACATTAGCCAAACCTCCCGCACCAAGTAGAGATACTACTTGTGCATCCATAAACCATCAACCCAGTTTTGCCATGTGAGTCCACCATACCTACCTATGGATTGAATAAGATCCCTCAAGTAAGTTGTCATCGGTGCAAGCAATAAAAATTTCTCTCTAATATGTATGATCTATTAGTGTGTGGAAAATAAGCTTTGTACGAACCTGTGATGAGGAAGACATAAAAGCGACAGACTGCATAATAAAGTTCTTTATCATAGGAGGCAATATAAAGTGACGTTCCTCCGCACTAAAAGGACACACATCCAAACCTCAAAAGTGCATGACAACCTCTGCTTCCCTCTGCAAAGGGCCTATCTTGTACCTTTACTTTTTGCCCTTGAAAGAGTCATGGTGATCTTCACCAATTCCTTATTTCGCATTTATCTTGGCTACCATCACATTCTTGGGAAAGATCTATATTCATATGTCAACTAGGAGGTAAGTATTCATGAATTATTATTGTTGACATTACCCTTGAGGTAAGCAGTTGGGAGGGAAGACTATAAGCCCCTATCTTTCTCTGTGTCGAGCTGAAACATTGATCTCATGAGTACCACGTGAGTTGTAGCAATTGTAGAGAATGAAAGAATGATTGAGTATGTGGATTTGCTTTGCAAGCTCTTATTTGACTCTTTCTGATGTTGTGATAAATTGCAATTGCTTCAATGACTAAAGGCTATCGGTTGTTACCTCTCAGTAAGGTTCTTGATCCATGATTTACTTTGTGAAGGAATTATCACTTTAGCATGAGGGATTATATGTTGGTATTGCTGTTATGATCATGATGCATGCATGTTCGTATCTTCTTTTGTCGACACCTATCTCCCTAAACATGTAGACATATTTATTGAGCTGGGCTTTCGCTTGAGGATAAGCGAGCTCTAAGCTTGGGGGAGCTGATACGTCCATTTTGCATCATGTTTTCATGTTGATATTTATCGCTTCTTGGGTTGTTATTTCACTACACGGTACAATTCTTATGCCTTTTCTCTCTTATTTTGCAAGGTTTACATGAAGAGGGAGAATGCCGACAGCTGGAATTCTGGCCTGATAGTGGAGCAAAATTGAGATACCTATTCTGCGCAACTCCAAACGCCGTAAAAATCAACGAGGATTTTTTCCCAATTTATCAAAAATACTGGGCCGAAAAAGTGCCAGAGGGGGGCGTGTAGGTGGCCACAAGCCTGCACGGTGTGGCCACCCCCCAGGCCGCGCCATCAGGGCTTGTCGGCACCCTGCAGGCCCACTTGCCCCCCTCTTTTGCTATATGAAGGGTTTCATGCAGGAAAAAATCAAGGAGGAGCTTTTTCGTGGTTTCGCTGCCGCCACGAGGCGGAACTTGAGCAGAACCAATCTAGAGCTCCGGCAGGACGATCCTGCCGGGGAAACTTCCCTCCCGGAGGGGGAAATCATCGCCATCGTCATCACCAACACTCCTCTCATTGGAGGGGACTCGTCACCATCAACATCTTCATCAGCACCATCTCATCTCCAAACCCTAGTTCATCACTTGTAACCAATCTCCGTCTAGCGACTCCGATTGGTACTTGTAAGGTTGCTAGTAGTGTTGATTACTCTTTGTAGTTGATGCTAGTTGGATTACTTGGTGGAAGAGTTTATGGTCAGATCCTTGACGCTACTCATTACCTCTCTGGTCATGAATATGATTATGCTTTGTGAGTAGTTACTTTGGTTCCTGAGGACGTGGGATAAGTCATGCTAATAATAGTCATTTTAATTTGGTATTCGTTTGCTAATTTGATATGTTGTACGTTGTTTTTCCTCTAGTAGTGTTATGTGAATGCCGACTACATAACACTTCACCATTATTTGGGCCTAGAGGAAGGCATTGGGAAGTAGTAAGTAGATTATGGGTGGCTAGAGTGACAGAAGCTTAAACCCTAGTTTATGCGTTGCTTCATAAGGGGCTGATTTGGATCCACTAGTTTAATGCTATGGTTAGACTTTGTCTTAATTCTTCTTTCATAGTTGCGGATGCTTGTGAGAGGAGTTAATCATAAGTGGGATGCTTGTCCAAGTAAGGGCAGTACCCAAGCGCCGGTCCACCCACATATCAAACTATCAAAGTAACGAACGCGAATCATATTAACATGATGAAAGTAGCACGACAGAAATTCTCGTGTGTCCTCGGGAGCGCTTTTCCTCCTATAAGACTTTGTCCAGGCTTGTCCTTTGCTACAAAATGGATTGGGCCACTTTGCTGCACCGTTGCTACTTTTGTTACTTGTTGCTTGCTACGAATCATCTCACCACACAATCACTTGTTACCGACAATTTCAGTGCCTGCAGATTTTACCTTGCTGAAAACCACTTGTCAGATCCTTCTGCTCCTCGTTGGGTTCGACACTCTTACTTATCGAAAGGACTACGATTGATTCCCTATACTTGTGGGTCATCACCGGACAAGTCTTAACACTAGACGATTTATCAAGGGGGTCCCCATAACAACCCCGAACGTGTTAGGAGCGTTCATTATGGAATCAAACGCCGGTAGCCGGTATCTATGGCGGCAATAACGGAACAAAACACCCGGCAAAAGGCTAGGCCTTACGTTATGTACCAAGTATATAGGTGCTTTAATTAAATAACAGATTTAACATAATGAGATCAAACTCATGTTATCACATGAGACAATTGCACCTGCAACTAGCAACGCTAACATTAGAAGGTTAACAAAGCCTACTTAGCCATTCAAGATTTGCTAGGAAGGGATAAGTGTTTGGGTTTCATGGCAATATCAGGAGACAATTATTTCAGTGGTAGGCAACGAGCATATGACGGAAGAAACGTAATCAAGCATAACAAGTCTAGAGATGGAATCAAGGTCATATCATCTTGCGTGTGATGTCCTCAACTTGGAACTGCTCTTGTTCGTCCTGCTCGTACTCTCCCAGATCCACGTACTCGTTCTCTGATCCCGGTGCTACCCAACATAAAAATAGCATCCAATGAACAACAACACCTCAAGATGCAACAAGCACAGGATGCATGAGATGAATATGAGCATGAGAAGAAAATACAAGTTCCTGGACAGAACTGCACTCTAAGCTATCTTGACAAGCATGAGGATGACATGAACAGATGCGTCACGTGAAAACCACGCGAAAGCATATAAAGAACATTACAAACGGAGCTACGGATCAACGGGAAACAACAAAACAAGAAATGAAGTGCTACGTGCCAAATACATCACCACACACTCCAATAGCATAACTCTCGTGTTTCCAGGTTGCCAAGACATAAAACAAACCAACATGGATGGGGTGGTGCAAAGAATATCACCACACCATCATATAAGCACTCACAAGCATCAAAACATCAAAACTATACAATCTGCCATAAACAACATCATAGCCTTTTGAGACCTACATGCAAAGCACCTACACCCACCCAAACATGCCAAATAAGATATGTGGTAGAAGCTATCGAAGAGTACTACAAGCACAAGCAAAAATATAATGCAAAGGAGTTTCACGCAGAAAGTTACATAGCTGCTAAGTTGGACAAAAACATCAGTTTTCACGGACTTTGTGAAAATTCCAGATTCTCACTAGCTGTTTATGCTCTGAAGCATTTTGACAGCACACAAAACAATATCTACAGGACTCCAAATGGAATGGAAATTTACAAGGAGCTATATAAAAACAAAAGCTACAACTTTCTAGTTGATAGCAAAGGCTGAATCACAACACATGGACTTCTACAAGCACAACAACGGGAGAAGAAAATATAAGCAGATTCTCAGATTTTTCACTAAACTGGAATTTCAGCCACATGCCTACTTTGACTAAGCACTACTTGCACATATGAACTACTAAGCATGAAACAAAACCAACATGCCATAGAGGGGGTCACCCTCTAATGCCACAACAAGGAATCAATCTCTTGGGCTCACCACATCTCATGGAACCAAGCTCCAAACGTAGAACAAATCTGAAATATGAGATTCCCAGAAACTGTTCCAAAGGCAAAACTGACTTCACCAATGGATTCCTGGGATGTTTCTGCCCCAAAACCATATATAATATCTATGCACTTGCATGGAACAAATGGGCACAAACTAGAAAAGGAAATCTACATGGAATCACATATAGTGAATAGTGCATCATCACATGTGCTATTCACTAGAACAACACCTACACTAGCATATGCACACTCTCACAAGTCCAATGGTGACATGAGGGTTTAGACCTCATGCATGTGTGCCATAGCACATCTCCATTCCCACACAATACAACAAGCACAAGCATCACAACACCTACATATGCTAATGAGGACACACACACTAGATGACACCACATCAACTATACCCCTACACATATGAACATGCTCAAGTGCTCATCACATGTGTGGGTCACCACACACTGATGACAAGAGCACCTACACACACACAAGATATGTGTGGGGGGGAACCCACACACACACATACACCACACTTGGTGCATGAGTTCATCACCAAGCACATGGACACACCCCACACACATATATATCATGATGTACATCTACACATGCACAAAGACCACAGGCATGCCACAAGGCCTACACCATCATCACTACCACATCCATGAACTAACACATACATATGTTCAAACATCAAGTACACATGCCATACCACTACCAAGCTAATAAAACTAGCAACACATGCTGTTGGAGGCAAGCAACAAAAAAAAGCTAATCTACCGTGAAACAGCAAGTATGCTGCAAGCAATGCTAAAAAAAGGTAATAAATGCAACAAAATAATAAAGGACAGGGGAGGAGTAGAACCCCAGACCCCCTGTATCACAACTCAGCTACACACCACCCTGTTGGGGAACGTCGCATGGGAAACAAAAAATTTCCTACGCGCACGAAGACCTATCATGGTGATGTCCATCTACGAGAGGGGATGTGTGATCTACGTACCCTTGTAGACTGTACAGCTGAAGCGTTAGTGAACGCGGTTGATGTAGTGGAACATCCTCACGTCCCTCGATCCGCCCCGCGAACCGTCCCGCGATCAGTCCCACGATCTAGTGCCGAACGGACGGCACCTCCGCGTTCAGCACACGTACAGCTCGACGATGATCTCGGCCTTCTTGATCCAGCAAGAGAGACGGAGAGGTAGAAGAGTTCTCCGGCAGCGTGATGGCGCTACGGAGGTTGGTGGTGATCTTATCTCAGCAGGGCTCCGCCCGAGCTCCGCAGAAAAACCGTGGAGGTATGTGGTCGGGCTGCCGTGGAAAAGTCATCTCAAATCAGCCCTAAAACCTTTGTATATATAGGGGGAAGAGGGGGAGCCTTGCCTTGGGGTCCAAGGACCCTCAAGGGCTTCGGCCCAGCCAAGGGGGGCAACCCTCCCCTTCCAAACCGAGTCCAACTAGGTTTGGAAGGAGGAGTCCTTCCCCCTTTTCCCACCTCCTTTTTTTTCTTTTCTCTTTGATTTTCTTCCTATGGCGCATAGGGCCTTTTTGGGTTGTCCCACCAGCCCACTAAGGGCTGGTGTGCCACCCCCAAGGCCTATGGGCTTCCCCGGGGTGGGTTGCCCCCCCGGTGAACTCCCGGAACCCATTCGTCATTCCCGGTACATTCCCGGTAACTCCGAAAACCTTCCGGTAATCAAATGAGGTCATCCTATATATCAATCTTCGTTTCCGTACCATTACGGAAACCCTCGTGACGTCCGTGATCTCATCCGGGACTCTGAACAACATTCGGTAACCAACCATATAACTCAAATACGCATAAAACAACGTCGAACCTTAAGTGTGCAGACCCTGAGGGTTCGAGAACTATGTAGACATCACCCGAGAGACTCCTCGGTCAATATCCAATAGCGGGACCTGGATTCCCATATTGGATCCTACAAATTCTACGAAGATCTTATCGTTTGAACCTCATTGCCAAGGATTCATATAATCCCGTATGTCATTCCCTTTGTCCTTCGGTATGTTACTTGCCCGAGATTCGATCGTCAGTATCCGCATACCTATTTCAATCTGGTTTACCGGCAAGTCTCTTTACTCGTTCCGTAATACAAGATCCCGCAACTTACACTAAGTCACATTGCTTGCAAGGCTTGTGTGTGATGTTGTATTACCGAGTGGGCCCCCGAGATACCTCTCCGTCACACGGAGTGACAAATCCCAGTCTCGATCCATACTAACTCAACGAACACCTTCAGAGATACCTGTAGAGAATCATTATAGTCACCCAGTTACGTTGCGACGTTTGATACACACAAAGTATTCCTCCGGTGTCAGTGAGTTATATGATCTCATGGTCATAGGAACAAATACTTCACACGCAGAAAACAGTAGCAACAAAATGACACGATCAACATGCTACGTCTATTAGTTTGGGTCTAGTACATCACGTGATTGTCCTAATGACGTGATCTAGTTATCAAGCAACAACACCTTGTTTATAATCAGAAGACACTGACTATCTTTGATCAACTGGCTAGCCAACTAGAGGCTTGCTAGGGACAGTGTTTTGTCTATGTATCCACACATGTATATAAGTCTTCATTCAATACAATTATAGCATGGATAATAAACGATTATCTTGATACAGGAATTATAATAATAACTATATTTATTATTGCCTCTAGGGCATAATTCCAACAGTCTCCCACTTGCACTAGAGTCAATAATCTAGCCCTCACATCATCATGCGAATTACACTGTAATAAATCTAACACCCATACAGTTCTGGTGTTGATCATGCTTTGCCCTTGGAAGAGGTTTAGTAAGCGGGTCTGCTACATTCAGATCCATGTGCACTCTGCATATATTTACGTCCTCCCCTTCGACGTAGTCGTGGATGAGGTTGAAGCGTCGTTTGATGTGTCTGGACTTCTTGTGAAACCGTGGTTCCTTTGCTAAGGCAATGGCACCCGTGTTGTCACAGAACAAGGTTATTGGATTCAGTGCACTTGGCACCACTCCAAGATCCGTCATGAACTGCTTCATCCAGACACCCTCCTTAGCCGCCTCCGAGGCAGCCATGTACTCCGCTTCACATGTAGAATCTGCTACGACGCTTTGCTTGGAACTGCACCAGCTTACCGCACCCCCATTAAGAATAAATACGTATCCGGTCTGCGACTTAGAGTCGTCCGGATCTGTGTCAAAGCTTGCATCGACGTGACCCTTTACGGTGAGCTCTTCGTCACCTCCATACACGAGAAACATCTCATTAGTCCTTTTCAGGTACTTCAGGATATTCTTGACCGCCGTCTAGTGATCCACTCCTGGATTACTCTGGAACCTGCCTGCCATACTTATGGCCAAGCTAACGTCCGGTCTAGTGCACAACATTGCATACATGATAGAACCTATGGCTGAAGCATAGGGGACGGTGCTCATATGCTCTGTATCCTCATCAGTTGCTGGGCACTGAGTCTTACTCAATCTCGTACCTTGTAAAACTGGCAAGAACCCTTTCTTGGACTGTTCCATTTTGAACCTCTTCAAAACTTTATCAAGGTATGTGCTTTGTGAAAGTCCTATTAGGCGTTTTGATCTATCCCTGTAGATCTTAATGCCTAGAATGTAAGCAGCTTCTCCTAGGTCCTTCATAGAGAAACTTTTATTCAAGTAATCCTTTATGCTCTCCAAAAACTCTATGTTGTTTCCAATCAGCAATATGTCATCCACATATAATATTAGAAATCCCACAGAGCTCCCACTCACATTCTTGAAAATACAAGATTCTCCAACCACTTGTATAAACCCAAATGCTTTGATCACCTCATCAAAGTGTTTGTTCCAACTCCGAGATGCTTGCACTAGTCCATAAATGGATCGCTGGAGCTTGCACACCTTGTTAGCATTCTTAGGATCGACAAAACCTTCGGGTTGCATCATATACAACTCTTCCTTAAGGAAACCGTTAAGGAACGCCGTTTTGACATCCATCTGCCAGATTTCTTAATCGAAAAATGCAGCTATTGCTAACATGATTCTGACGGACTTAAGCATCACTACGGGTGAGAATGTCTCATCATAGTCAACTCCTTGAACTTCTGAAAAACCCTTTGCCACAAGTCGAGCTTTATAAACGGTCACATTGTCGTCAACGTCCGTCTTCCTCTTAAAGATCCATTTGTTCTGAATAGCCTTGCGGCCCTCAGGTAGTACTTCCAAAGTCCACACTTTGTTCTCATACATGGATCCTATCTCGGACTTCATGGCTTCTAGCCATTTGTTGGAATTTGGGCCCACCATTGCTTCTTCATAATTTGCAGGTTCATTGTTGTCTAACAACATGATTGACAAGACGGGATTACCGTACCACTCTGGAGCAGCATGTGGTCTCGTCGACCTGCGTGGTTCGACAGAAACTTGAACTGGAGTTTCATGATCATCATCATTAACTTCCTCCTCAACCGGCGTCGCAACGACAGAGGTTTCCCCTTGCCCTGCGCCACCATCCAGAGGGATGAGAGGTTCGACAACCTCATCAAGTTCTATCTTCCTCCCACACAATTCTCTCGAGAGAAACTCCTTCTCGAGAAAAGCTCCGTTTTTAGCAACAAACACTTTGTCCTCGGATTTGAGATAGAAGGTGTACCCAACTGTCTCTTTTGGATAACCTATGAAGATGCACTTTTCCTCTTTGGGTTCCAGCTTTTCAGGCTAAAGCTTTTTGACATAAGCATCACATCCCCAAACTTTAAGAAACGACAACTTTGGCCTTTTGCCATACCACAGTTCGTATGGTGTCGTCTCAACGGATTTTGATGGTGCTCTATTTAAAGTGAATGCAGCTGTTTCTAATGCATAACCCCAAAACGATAATGGAAATCGGTAAGAGACATCATAGATCGCACCATCTCTAATAAAGTACGATTACGACGTTCACACACACCATTACGCTGTGGTGTTCCAGGCGGTGTCAACTGTGAAACAATTCCACATTGTCTTAAGTGAGCACCAAACTCAAAACTCAGATATTCACCCCCACGATCAGACCGTAGGAACTTGATCTTCTTGTTATGATGATTTTCAACTTCACTCTGAAATTGCTTGAACTTTTCAAATGTTTCAGACTTGTGCTTCATTAAGTAGACATAACCATATCTACTCAAATCATCAGTGAAGGTGAGAAAATAACGATATCCGCCGCGTGCCTCTACGCTCATTGAACCACACACATCGGTATGTATGATTTCCAACAAGTCACTTGCACGCTCCATTGTTCCGGAGAACGGAGTTTAAGTCATCTTGCGCATGAGGCATGGTTCGCACGTGTCAAGTGAATCAAAGTCAAGTGACTCCAAAAGTCCATCAGCATGGAGTTTCTTCATGCGCTTTACACCAATATGACCTAAGCGGCAGTGCCACAAAAATATGGCGCTATCATTGTTAACTCTAACTCTTTTGGTCTCAATGTTATGTATGTGTGTATCACTATCAAGATTCAATATGAACAATCCTCTCACATTGGGTGCATGACCATAAAAGATGTTACTCATAGAAATAGAACAACCATTATTCTCTGACATAAAAGAGTAACCGTCTCGCAATAAGATCCAGATATAACGTTCATGCTCAACGCAGGCACTAAATAACAATGATTCAAGTTCATAACTAATCATGATGGTAACTGAAGTGAAACTGTGCCGACGGCGATTGCATCAACCTTGGAACCATTTCCTACGCGCATCGTCACTTCATCTTTCGCCAGCCTTCGTCTATTCCGCAGTTCCTGTTTCGAGTTGCAAATATGAGCAACAGAACCGGTATCGAATACCCAGGCACTACTACGAGAGCCGGTTAAGTACACATCAATAACATGTATATCAAATATACCTGATTTTTCTTTGGCCGCCTTCTTGTCAGCCAGATACTTGGGGCAATTGCGCTTCCAGTGACCCATATCCTTGCAATAGTAACATCTGTTTCAGGCTTAGGTCCAGCTTTGGGTTTCTTTGTCGGATTGGCAACAGGCTTGCCGCTCTTCTTTGAATTACCCTTCTTGCCTTTGCCGTTTCTCTTGAAACTAGTGGTCTTATTCACCATCAACACTTGATGCTCTTTACGGAGTTCAGACTCTGCGACTTTCAACATCACAAACAACTCGTCGGGAGACTTGTTCATCCCTTGCATGTTGTAGTTCAACACAAAGCCTTTATAGCTTGGCGGCAGTGATTGAAGGATCCTGTCAGTGATAGCCTCTTGCGGGAGTTTAATCCCCAGCTCAGCTAGACGGTTTGAGTACCCAGACATTTTGAGCACATGTTCACTGACAGACGAGTTCTCCTCCATCTTGCAAGCATAGAATTTATCAGAGGTCTCATACCTCTCGATCCGGGCGTTCTTCTGAAAGATAAACTTCAACTCCTGGAACATCTCAAATGCGCCATGACGCTCAAAGCGACGTTGAAGTCCTGGTTCTAAGCCATACAAGACTGCACATTGAACTACTGAGTAGTCCTCCTTACGTGCTAACCAAGCGTTCTTAACATCCTGATCAGCCGTAGCGGGTGGTTCATCTCCTAGCGCAGCATTAAGGACATAATCCTTCTTCCCAGCTTGTAAGATTAGCTTAAGATTACGAGCCCAGTCTACAAAGTTGCTTCCATCATCTTTCAACTTAGCTTTCTCTAGGAACGTATTAAAATTCAGGGTGACTGTCGCGTGAGCCATGATCTACAACACAAATATATTCAAAGTGGACTTAGACTATGTTCAAGATAATTAGAGTTTAACTTAATCAAATTACTCGCTAAACTCCCACTCAAAAAGTACATCTCTCTAGTCATTTGAGTGGTTCATGATCCACTTACACTAGCTCAAGTCCGATCATCACGTGAGTTGAGCATAGTTTCAGTGGTAAGCATCCCTATGCTAATCATATCATCTATATGATTCACGATCGACCTTTCGGTCTCATGTGTTCCGAGGCCATGTCTGCACATGCTAGGCTCGTCAAGCTTAACCCGAGTGTTCCGCGTGCGCCACTGTTTTGCACCCGTTGTATGTGAACGTTGAGTCTATCACACCCGATCATCACGTGGTGTCTCGAAACGACGAACTGTAGCAACGGTGCACAGTCGGGGAGAACACAATTTCGTCTTGAAATTTTAGTGAGAGATCACCTCATAATGCTACCGTCGTTCTAAGCAAAATAAGGTGCATAAAAGGATTAACATCACATGCAATTCATAAGTGACATGATATGGCCATCATCACGTGCTCCTTGATCTCCATCACCAAAGCACCGGCACGATCTTCTTGTCACCGGCGCCACACCATGATCTCCATCAACCTGTCGCCATCGGTGTTGTCGTGCTACTCATGCTATTACTACTAAAGCTACATCCTAGCAAAATAGTAAACGCATCTGCAAGCACAAACGTTAGTATGAAGACAACCCTATGGCTCCTGCCGGTTGCCGTACCATCGATGTGCAAGTCGATATTATCTATTACAACATGATCATCTCATACATCCAATATATCACATCACATCGTTGGCCATATCATATCACAAGCATACCCTGCAAAAACAAGTTAGACGTCCTCTAATTTTGTCGTTGCATGTTTTACGTGGTGACCATGGGTATCTAGTAGGATCGCATCTTACTTACGCAAACACCACAACGGAGATATATGAGTTGCTATTTAACCTCATCCAAGGACCTCCTCGGTCAAATCCGATTCAACTAAAGTTGGAGAAACTGACACTTGCCAGTCATCTTTGAGCAACGGGGTTACTCGTAGCGATGAAACCAGTCTCTCGTAAGCGTACGAGTAATGTCGGTCCAAGCCGCTTCAATCCAACAATACCGCGGAATCAAGAAAAGACTAAGGAGGGCAGAAAAACGCACATCACCGCCCACAAAAACTTTTTTGTTCTACTCGAGAAGACATCTACGCATGAACCTAGCTCATGATGCCACTGTTGGGGAACGTCGCATGGGAAACAAAAATTTTCCTACGCGCACGAAGACCTATCATGGTGATGTCCATCTACGAGAGGGGATGTGTGATCTACGTACCCTTGTAGACCGTACAGCAGAAGCGTTAGTGAACGCGGTTTATGTTGTGGAACGTCCTCACATCCCTCGATCCGCCCCGCGAACTGTCCCGCGATCAGTCCCATGATCTAGTGCGGAACGGACGGCACCTCCGCGTTCAACACACGTACAGCTCGACGATGATCTCGGCCTTCTTGATCCAGCAAGAGAGTCGGAGAGGTAGAAGAGTTCTCCGGCAGCGTGACGGCGCTCCGGAGGTTGGTGGTGATCTTATCTCAGCAGGGCTCCGCCCGAGCTCCGCAGAAACGCGATCTAGAGGAAAAACCTTGGAGGTATGTGGTCGGCCTGCCGTGGAAAAGTCGTATCAAATCGGCCCTAAAACCTCCGTATATATAGGGGGAAGAGGGGGAGCCTTTCCTTGGGGTCCAAGGACCCTCAAGGGCTTCGGCCGAGCCAAGGGGGGCAACCCTCCCCTTCCAAACCGAGTCCAACTAGGTTTGGAAGGAGGAGTCCTTCCCCCTTTTCCCACCTCCTCTTTTTTTTCTGTTCTCTTTGATTTTCTTCCTATGGCGCATAGGGCCTTCTTGGGCTGTCCCACCAGCCCACTAAGGGCTGGGGTGCCACCCCCAAGGCCTATGGGCTTCCCCGGGGTGGGTTGCCCCCCGGTGAACTCCCGGAACCCATTCGTCATTCCCGGTACATTCCCTGTAACTCCGAAAACCTTCCGGTAATCAAATGAGGTCATCCTATATATCAATCTTCATTTCCAGACCATTCCGGAAACCCTCGTGACGTCCGTGATCTCATCCGGGACTCCGAACAACATTCGGTAACCAACCATATAACTCAAATACGCATAAAACAACGTGGAACCTTAAGTGTGCAGACCCTGCGGGTTCGAGAACTATGTAGACATGACCCGAGAGACTCCTCGGTCAATATCCAATAGAGGTACCTGGATGCCCATCTTGGATCCTACATATTCTACGAAGATCTTATCGTTTGAACCTCAGTGCCAAGGATTCATATAATCCCGTATGTCATTCCCTTTGTCCTTCGGTATGTTATTTGCCCGAGATTCGATCGTCAGTATCCGCATACCTATTTCAATCTCGTTTACCGGCAAGTCTCTTTACTCGTTCCGTAATACAAGATCCCGCAACTTACACTAAGTCACATTGCTTGCAAGGCTTGTGTGTGATGTTGTATTACCAAGTGGGCCCCCGAGATACCTCTCCGTCACACGGAGTGACAAATCCCAGTCTCGATCCATACTAACTCAACGAACACCTTCGGAGATACCTGTAGAGCATCTTTATAGTCACCCAGTTACGTTGCGACGTTTGATACACAGAAAGTATTCGTCCGGTGTCAGTGAGTTATATGATCTCATGGTCATAGGAACAAATACTTCACACGCAGAAAACAGTAGCAACAAAATGACACGATCAACATGCTACGTCTATTAGTTTGGGTCTAGTCCATCACGTGATTCTCCTAATGACGTGATCTAGTTATCAAGCAACAACACCTTGTTTATAATCAGAAGACACTGACTATCTTTGATCAACTGGCTAGCCAACTAGAGGCTTGCTAGGGACAGTGTTTTGTCTATGTATCCACACATGTATATAAGTCTTCATTCAATACAATTATAGCATGGATAATAAACGATTATCTTGACACAAGAATTATAATAATAACTATATTTATTATTGCCTCTAGGGCATAATTCCAACACACCCTCCTAGATGCCCTTGCTCGACAGAATAGGGGGTGCAACCAAGCTAACATGTCTCTGAACTTCTATACTACTGCCGAAAACAAAATCAAAAAGGGGGGTGTTAACCGTGGGACTCGAACCCATGCCCTCAGGCCAACAGACACAAAACCATGCACTGCAACCACTGGGATACGCTACGGGTACTCGACAGAATACGAGACAAAAACAAAGGTGAACTACAGAGTAGCCCTGCTCTGCTCTGGACACCGAGATGCCGGCGACAGAGAACATCACCGGAGCTAGCTCTCTCTACTGACGCTTCTTCCATGCCCGCAGGGAAGGGGGGAGTACACCTACCCTGCAAGGGAAGCCTCTACTCTGCACATACATCTACCGAGCACACCACATACAACACACAACAACACATGCATGAACTCCTCTCGGGACAAAGGTGTGCCGATGAGCCTTAGGCCGATCTAATCGAGGGGGGGAGGAGGATCCATGCTCACCTAGTGGATGGAAGAAGGGGATGATCTGATCGGGAAGAAGCCGGAACGGTGATGATCTAAAGGGGAAGTAGAGGCGCTGTGCCGAACCGAAGTAGAGGACGAAGACCACCGGGTGCACGCCGTAGACGAGGAGCTGGCCGTCGGTGGGGTCGCTCCCCGACCTCAGCGACGGCGGAAATGGAGCGCGGGGTCCTGCCCCGAGCCCGTGGACATGGCGGCCGACGCTGGAGACGACGGGAGCAGGGGATCGACAACGGAGCTCTTCCTCTCTCTCTCTGCTACCTGCGATATAGAGGCTTACCAGGGGAGGAAGAAGATGGAGGGAGATGGTGGCGGCGCTAGATGGGGAAAGGGAGGAACCCTAGGGAAGGGAGGCACGCATGCCGAGGCTTTAAGATGCCCTCGACGTCGGTGAACCCCTCATGGCATGCTCTCTCTCTTTGAGGCTCAAACGGAAAGCATGCACTCAGGGCGACGACGTCAGGAAGAAGGAGTAGCGCGCAAGGTGGGCTCTAGGTGGGGAGGCAGCGAGGACTTGCGCCACGGGAGGGGAAAGTGGCCCAAGGCTGGCGAGAGATAAATGAAAAGAATTCCTGGGAGTGTTTTCTATTTAAAACCAACACCAGTAAACAAATAACTCCCAGGAAAACCTATGGAACCTAAAATAAAAGTAAAAATACCCCTGGTCATAAGAAAGTATGACCTATTTAATAAAAATAGAAACATGATTTTAGGAGGAAGTAAATATTTACAAAACAGTATTTATTCCACTGTTTTGTGATTATTTGCACCCTCACAACATAGTTTCAAAACAGCAAAAACACATTTGCATATCCACCACATAATATCCTAAACCATGGGCATTTATAAAACAGAGAAGGAGCAAAAGAATATTTGGGCTTGAGGTAAAAGAGAGGGAGATGGTTTTGAAACTCTAGTGCAAAGCAACTTAGTTACTCCCTACTACAAGCACACCCACTACATACCTAGCATCAACACATCACACCACATGTCATCACACCATCACATAAGATCACTAGGCATCAAACACTATACATGGAATGATATGGAATGCATGCATGCAAAGGAAGAATAAAAAAGGTGACACCACATGAAATCATATGCATTGAGCTCTCATATCAATGACAAGGTGGACCCACATGGAGAAGGTTCCAAAAAGGGAAAGATACACTCTTGGGGCATTACAAACTCTCCCACACTACAAAAAGATCTCGCCCCGAGATCTACACCTGAAAGAACTCTGGAAATTCAGAACGGAGGTGATCCTCGCGTTCCCAAGTAGCCTCTTTATCGGAATGGTGTGACCACTGCACTTTGAGAAATTTGACAGTCTTGTTGCGGGTCTTGTGCTCTGTCACCTCGAGAACCGTAACTAGATGCTCACGATAAGATAGGTCAGGCTGAAGGTCGATGTCTTAATGATGAAGAGTGCGCTCGGGGGTCTTGATGCACCTCCGGAGCTGAGAGACATGGAACATATCATGCACATTTGCAAAGTTTGACGGGAGCTCAAGTTGGTACGCAAGGTCGCCTCTCTTGCCAACAACTCTGAACGGACCAACGAAAGGAGGCGCAAGCTTGCCTTTGACGCCAAAGCGCTGCATACCCTTCATAGGCGACACCTTGAGATAGACGAAGTCATCGAGCTCATAAGACATGTCATGATGCTTGCTATCATAATAGCTCTTCTGACGGGACTAAGATGCTCTGAGATTGTTCCGAATGACCCGACACATCTCCTCAGCTTCTTCTATCAAGTCATTCCCAAGAATCTGACGCTCGCCGATCTCGGACCAGTTGAGCGGGGTACGGCACTTCCTGCCATAGAGAATTCCAAACGGAGCCTTGCCAGAACTACCTTGATAACTGTTGTTATACGAGAACTCAGCAAAAGGCAGACAATCCTCCCACTTCATGCCAAAAGAGATAACACAGGCTCTCAGCATATCCTCATGAACTTGATTGACTCGCTCCACTTGACCACTAGTCTGAGGATGAAAAGTTGTGCTGAAGCAGATCTTCGTGCCCATCGCAGACTGAAAAGAGTCCCTGAACATGGAAGTGAAGATACTTCCGTGATCCGAAGAGATCATCATAGGCACGTCGTGCAAAGACACAATCCTAGAAGTGTACAACTCTGCAAGCTGAGCTGCCTAAATGGATTCCTTGACTGGAAGAAAATGAGCCACATTACTCAACTTGTCGATGACGATGAAGATGATATCATTACCCTTCTTGGACTTCGGAAACCCGGTGAAGAAATCCATCTCAATGTGATCGAACTTCCACTTGGGAATGGGCAAAGGATGCAAAAGACCTGTTGGACGTTGATGCTCGGCTTTCACCCTTCGACATACATCAGATTCATCTACGAACTGAGCAATCTCATGCTTCATACGAGTCCACCAGAAGGTCTGTTTCAAGTCCTGATACATCTTGGAGCTTCCAGGATGAATAGAGAGCACAGAGTTATGAGCTTCTCCCATGATTACCTTTCTGAGATCACCTTTCGAAATGACAATACGATCCTCAAAGAACAATGTGTCTGTGGCAGCAACACTAAAGAACTTATATTTGGGAAGACTCTTTGCCATGACAATCTTGACTTTCTTCACCATTACATCAAGAAGTTGTGCTGCTCGGACCTGATCTTCCAAGGTAGGAGAGATCTGAAGGTTTGCAAGAAATCCCTGAGGTACTTACTGAAGATTGAGCTTCCTGAAAGACTCACAAAGGTCAGGCTGGAGAGGTTTCAGAATGAGACTGTGGTAGTACGCCTTCCTGCTCAATTCATCTTCCACGACATTAGCTTTGCCTGGCGTGTATTCAACACTCGGATTAAAATCTTGGAGCATTTCCACCCAACGAGTTTGTCGAAGATTCAGGTTAGGCTGAGTGAAGATGTACTTGAGACTCTTGTGATCGGTGAACACTTCAACCATTCGTTCCAACAAGAGGTGTCTCCAAGTCATCAAAGCGTGTACCACAGCTGCTAGCTCAAGATCATGCACATGATAATTCTTCTCCGCTGGCTTCAACTGCCTGGAGGTATAAGCAACCACTTTCTTCTCTTGCATCAGAACTGCACCAAGACCCTGGAGAGAAGCGTCGCAGAACACCTGGTAAGGCTTGGAATCATCCGGAGGAACCAAGACTGGAGTAGAGGTGAGCTTCTCTTTGAGTGTGTCGAAGGCCAACTGACACTCTGGAGACCAAGCATACTTCACACCTTTCTGAAGAAGACTTGAGAGCGGCTTAGCAATCTTGGAGAAGTTCTCAACGAACCTTCTGCTATAGCTTGCGAGCCCGAGAAAGATTCGAAGCTTCTTCACATTCTGCGGAGGCTCCCATTCAACAATGGCCTGCACCTTCGACGAATCAACTTTGATGCCCTCGGCAGAGATAATGTGCCCAAGATAGACCACTTCTTTCAACTAGAACTCACACTTGGAAAACTTGGCATACAATTTGTACTCCCTCAGCTTATCAAGCACCAATCTGAGATGTTCTTCATGTTCTTCCTTAGTTTTAGAAAAGACCAGGATGTCGTCGAGATCGAGCAAGACGAAGTCATTCTTGAACGGGGAGAATATGTCGTGCATCAACCGAAAAAATGTCGGAGGAGCATTTGCCAGACCAAAGGACATGACCATATACATATACGAGCCAAAAACTAGTCCTGAAAGCAGTCTTCGGAATATCCTCTTCGCGAATGCGAATTTGATGAGAGCGCATTCTGAGATCGAGCTTGGAGAAGACCTTAGCCCCTTTTAACTGTTCGAACAACTCAGTTATGTTAGGAAGTGGATCCTTGTTCCTGATTGTCTTCTTGTTCAATGGACGGTAATCAACACACAACCGGTCCGTGCCATCCTTCTTCTTGACAAACGGAACTCCACAGTCCCACGGGGACGAGCTCGGTCTGATCAGACCCAAACGCTCCTGCTCATCGAGTTGTCTCTTAAGTTCCTTCAATTCTTCTGGACCCAATTTGTACGGCCGTTTGCACACATGCTCAGTACCTGGTTCAAGCTCAATGACAAATTCAACTTCTTGGTGCGGAGGCATGCCTGGCAGCTCCTCTGGAAACACATCTTCATATTCGCAAACCACTGGGACTTGCGAACTAGGATTAATCTCACCCTTTTCACTCAAAGAGAACAGACGGATTGTATCATCCCGCGCCGCGAATATAATCACGTCCTCCGAAGAGTGAGTAAGCTTCACTTCTTTAGCTTCACAATCAATTGATGCCTTGTTAATAGCCAACCAGTCCATACCAAGGACCAAGTCAATGTCGGAATTGCCCAAGACAATAGGAGACACCAGAAAAGAATAACTGCCTATCTTGACAGAAGCATCCGGAACCGACATGTGAGAACTCATGCGCATACCTGGAGAAACCACACGGAAAGGACTATCCAAATGAATTGCAGGAATATCATGCTTAGCAATGAAAGGCTTGGAGATGAAGCAATGCGATGCACCAGAATTAAATAACACTTTAGCAGGAATATCATTAACGAGGAGGTTACCCATGATCACATCTGACGAGTTTTCTGCCTCAGCCGCATTCACCATGTTGACTCGAGCTGACCTGGGGTTCAACTTCACGAGAGCATTGCTTGGAGGTTTGCCTGGAGGAGGAGGCGACAGACGGAGCTGAGAAGTGCACTTGTTGGCATAGTGACCTTTCTGCCCACACTTGCGACAAGTAACATCTGCTGGTTGACGGTACTGTGTCCGAGGAGGCCCTTGCTTCTGATGCTGGAATCTCTGCTGAAAGACTTGGTTGGGTGGGTGGGAAGAACCATGGCCACCAGAATGCTTGAGCTGCTGCGAGTGTCGAGGAGGAGGAGGAGACACCCAATACTTCTGTTGCTTCTGAACCACCTAAGTAGAGGAAGAGCTGGAATCTCTAAAGCGCTTCTTAGAATTGTCCACCCCGAGCAAGGCTGCCTCTGCCGTGAGAGATAACTTGTAGAACTTGTCGAACTCCTCAGGATCGTGCAAAGCAAGAGCTAACTGCAAATCTTCTTTCAAGCCACCTCTGAACTGATAAATCTTGCTTTTTTGATCAGGGATATCCTGCAAGGCGTATCGAGCTAGCTCGTGGAACTCGACGTTGTACTTGTACATGGAGTTACTACCTTGCTTCAAGCGCCTGAACTTCTCACACATCTCCTCCACGAAGCTGGACGGTATGTAGTGGGATCTGAAGTCACGGCAGAACTCATCCCAAGTGATCACTCTAGCGCCTCTGGAATCCTTCAACTGTTGCCACCAGATAGATGCTTGCCCCTTCAGCTGGAATATAGCAAATTTGACGAAATCCTCAGGACAAACATTGCTGCACTCAAAATGCTTGTTCATGTCACGGATCCAATCCTCAGCATCAAACGGCTGGTCACAGGAAGTGAAAGTCTTTGGCTGATTCGACAGGAACTGACTCAGATTAGCAAACTGATTGCCACCATGCTGGAAATTGCCTTGCTGCTGATTACCCCTCTCTTGCAACAACTGTAGCATCATCTGAGTATTTGCATTTGTAGCAGCCATCACTGCTTCCCAAGCCTCAGCAGGAGGAGGCGGCGGCGGAGGAGGATTCTCCGGAGGAGGTGGTGGTGGCAGCACATCCTCACACCCTGGGTTCTGACGAGTTGGTGGAGCCATCCTGAAGACGGACAACACATTAGCCCACAGAATAAATTGACTGAATAGCTAAATCAAAATGGCAGGAATATCTGAACAGGAATATTAACAATTGTACTCGAACAAAATAGTAAAAATGCTTCCTCAAAGTGACGGTCGACAAAATTCTCATTAAGACCACTTCAAACAAGTATGAGCTAGGACTGCTCGGAACAAACACATGATCGAGATTTCATCCGATATCTTCGTGGATAAGATTGCACGGGCTCGAATTTACAGTAGCCATCCCGTGCAAGGTAGTGCACACGACTTATGAAGTATCCCCGAGTCGTAGCGAGCTACAAGGACTCTTTAAGACACAACGAGAACCGCTGTAAGACGACCTTGAACAAACATACCCACTGAACATTGAACCCCAACCTCACATCATGCATCTGTGGGAAGATTGTCCTATAAGTTACTACTTGATATCCCACCTATGAATTCCCAAAATATCTGGTCATGCAATCTGGTACACGGATACAAGGAGTAATATCACACAACTCCTATACTAACCCGTCACCTGTATCACATTCGTCAACACATAACCAAAATCTCAGACCTTCATCTACAACAAACCCTCGTGATCACAACGATACAAAGTATGGCAGTATTCCCGAACAATCTGCACCAGTACTGGGGACATCGGGGTTATCTCGCCACTACTAGTATTGAAGCAATTACGAACATCCTTCGTTCTTAGATACTCAAAAATCTGAATGATGGCGATGTGCGCAAGTATCCCCTGGAGCTCAACTCCCCGGAAAAAATCAAGGCTGGCAGGAGGCACCAAGACAGAACTCTGTCACATCGAAATCATATAGATTTCAAAAATACCCGTGTGATCCTAATAAAATTTGAGCGGGAAGAGGAGTAGAATTAAGATTTCCTAAGTCGGGAACCTCACCAGAGCATGGAAGAGGGGAAAAAAGAATCCTACTCTCCGATATAACTAAGACTCAAAACATTTTACTAGACTCGACTCGTCCAAATACGATCACACAAAGGCTCCTATGGTCGTAAGGCTCTGATTACCAACTTGTAATGACTAAGATGCGGTCCTTTCCAATTAAGGGAACGAGGCCCCGAATTGGAAAGAAGCGCATCTAAGCGTTTCGCAAGCACGGTAACATAGCACATACATAATAATAGAAGAATGACAATAAAGGATTCAACTGGCATCTCATAAATATATCAGTTACATCACACATTCAAACAAGGTAGTTCCGCTACGGACTACAAAACATGAGAAATGGCTATGCTATTCTGCATGCTCGCCCACGACCACGACCACGCCTCAGTCTTCTGGATAGTTCACGTACAGGTGGTCGTTCTCCTCATCGAACTGACACACAAGCTGCGTGCCGTCGGGATCACCTGTCTCGGGGGTACCTGAACCTATTGGTATTGTGAAGGAATCTGGGAGCCACGGGGACTCAGCAATCTATGACCTCGGTGCCAGAACTAGTCAAGTTCTTAGGTAAGGAAGGTGGAGTATTTTGGTTGCAGCATCCTAAGCATATATGGTGGCTAACTTACGTAGAACATGAATAGAAGGTGGTCTATACTATCGATCGATGATTAGCTGATCACTAAGTGATCTTGAACAACTACTTACGTCAATCATAACCCCACCGTGTTCCCGATCGAAGAGAGGTATTCGAAGGGGACAGTCACGTTTATGCACACAGTTGGCAATTTTATTAGAGTTATGTTTAAGTTATCTAAAACCGGATGTTAACAAATATTCCAAGTTGCCACATAACCGCGGACACGGCTTTCCGAAAGATTAAACCCTGCAGGGGTGCTCCAACTAGTCCATCACAAACGGTCACGGGACGCAAAGTAATCCTCTATCACGAATCTCGTGATCTCGTCGGATTCCTTAGAGGAAAACCTCAACTCTGGGGAGAACCAAAGATTCACCGGGATTCCTATACGCAAGATATATCGCTAAGGTAACACAAGACTAGTAGGACCTCCTGTCCTGTCGACGACCCCGATAAGAGCCGCCTATCTCAGTCTCAGGACACGACACATGAGCGATGGTTATCACGCCAAAACACCGAGTTGCCCCGGGGAGCGTAATAAGCTGCTCTGGGTTGGACCAACACTCATGAGGAGCACTGGCCTAGGTGGTTGATTAAATTCCTCGGGGTAGCTATTCCCTATGCAGATTATTATTAAGTGATTAGCAAATTAACACCAATGTTGGGTCCTGCCGGACAAGTCTTAACACTACACGATTTATCAAGGGGGTCCCCATAACAACCCCGAACGTGTTAGGAGCGATCATTATGGAATCAAACACCGGTAGCTGGTATCTATGCGGCAATAACAGAACAAAACACCCGACAAAAGGCTAGGCCTTCCGTTATTTACCAAGTATATAGGTGCATTAATTAAATAACAGATTTAACATAATGATATCAAACTCATGTTATCACATGAGACAATTGCACCTACAACTAGCAACGCTAACATTAGAAGCTTAGCAAAGCCTACTTAGCCATTCAAGATTTCCTAGGAAGGAATAAGTGTTTGGGTTTCATGGCAATATCAGGAGGCAATTATTTCAGTGGTAGGCAGCGAGCATATGACGGAAGAAACGTAATCTAGCATAACAAGTCAAGAGATTGAATGAAGGTCATATCATCTTGCCTGTGATGTCCTCAGCTTGGAACTGCTCTTGTTCGTCCTGCCCGTACTCTCTCGGATCCACGTACTCGTTCTCCGATCCTGGTGCTAACCAACATAAAAATAGCATCCAATGAACAACAACACCTCAAGATGCAACAAGCACATGATGCATGGGATGAATATGAGCATGCATGTCTATTCTACTCACTAGCACAAGCATGAGAAGAAAATACAAGTTCCTTGATAGAACTGCACTATAAGCTATCTTGACATGCATGAGGATGACATGAACAGATGCTTCACGCGAAAACGATGCAAAAGCATATAAAGAACATTAAAAATGGAGCTACGGATCAACGGGAAACATCGAAACAAGAAATGAAGTGCTACGTGCCAAATACATCGCCACACACTCCAATGGCATAACTATGGTATTTCCAGGTTGCCAAGACATAAAAAAAACCAACATGGATGGTGGTGCAAGGAATATAACCACACCATCATATAAGCACTCACAAGCATGAAAATATCAAAACTATACAATCTGCCATAAACAGCATCATAGCCTTTTCAGAGCTACATGCAAAGCACCTACAGCCACCCAAACATGCCAAATAAGATATGTGGCAGAAGCAATCCAAGAGTACTACAAGCACAATCAAAAATATAATGCAAAGGAGTTTCACACAAAAAGTTACACACCTTCTAAGTTGGACAAAAACATCAGTTTTCAGGGACTTAGTGAAAATTCCAGATTCTCACTGGCTGTATATGCTCAGAAGCATTTTGACAGCACCCAAAACAATATTTACAGGACTCCAAATGGAATGAAATAAAAGCTACAACTTTCCAGTTGATAGCAAAGGCTGAATCACAACACATGGACTTCTACAAGCACAACAACAGGAGAAGAAAATATAAGCAGATTCTCAGACTTAAACTGGAATTTCAGCCACATGCCTACTTTGACTAAGCACCACTTGCACATATGAACTACTAAGCATGAAACAAAACCAACATTCCATAGAGGGTGTCACCCTCTAATGCCACAACAAGGAATCAATCTCTGGGGCTCACCACGTCTCATGGAACCAAGCTCCAAACGTAGAACAAATCTGAAATATGACATTCCCAGAAAGTGTTCCAAAGGCAAAACTGACTTCACCAATGGATTCCTGGGATGTTTCTACCCCAAAACCATCTATAATACCTATGCACTTGCATGGAACAAATGTGCAAAAAATAGAAAAGGAAATCTACATGGAATCACATATAGCGAATAGTGCATCATCACATGTGCTATTCACTAGAACAACACCTACACTAGCATATGCACACTCTCACAAGTCCAATGGTGACTTGAGGGTTTAGACCTCATGCATTTGTTCCATAGCACATCACCATTCCCACACAATACAACAAGCACAAGCATCACAACACCTACATATGCTAATGAGGAGACACACACTAGATGACACCACATCATCTATACGCCTACACATATGAACATGCTCAAGTGCTCATCACATGTGTTGGTCACCACACACTCATGACAAGAGCACCTACACACACACAAGATATGTGGGGGGGGGGAACCCACACACACACATACACCACAGTTGGTGCATGAGTTCATCACCAAGCACATGGATACACCCCACACACATATTTATCATAATGTACATCTACACATGCACAGACACTACACTAGGCATGCCACAAGGCCTACACCATCATCACTACCACATCCATGAACTAACACATACATATGTTCAAACATCAACTACACATGCCATACCACTACCAAGCTAGCAAGACTAGCAACACATGCTGTTGGAGGCAAGCATCAAAACCAAATAAGCTAATCTAGCCTGAAACAGCAAGTATGCAGCTCGCAATGCTAAAAAAGTAAATAAATGCAACAAAAAAATAAAGACAGGGGAGGAGTCGAACCGCAGACCCCGTGTATCACAACTCAGCTACACAACACCCTGCTAGATGCCCTTGCTCGACATAACAGGGGGTGCAACCAAGCTAACCTGTCTCTGAACTACTATACTACTGCCGAAAACAAAATAAAAAAGGGGGGTGTTAACCCTGGGACTCGAACCCACGCCCTCAGGCCAACACACACAACACCATGCACTGCAACCACCCGGATACGCTACGGGGACTCGACAGAATACGAGACAAAAACAAGGTGAACTATAGAGTAGCCCTGCTCTGCTTTCGACACCGAGATGTCGACGATAGAGAACATCACCGGAGCTAGCTCTCTCTACTAACGCTTCTGCCACGCCCGCAGGGAAGGGGGAGTACACCTACGCTGCAAGGGAAGCCTCTGCTCTGCACATACATCTACCGAGCACACCACACACAACACACAGCAACACATGCATGAACTCCTCTCGGGACAGAGGTGTGCCGATGAGCCCTAGGCCGATATAATCGAGGGGGGGAGGAGGATCCATGCTCACCTAGAGGAAGGAAGAAGTTGATGATCCGATCGGGAAGAAGCCGGAACGGTGACGATCTGAAGGGGAAGTAGAGGCGCTGTGCAGAACCGAAGTAGAGGACGAAGACCACCGGGTGCACGCCGTAGACGAGGAGCCGACCGTCTGTGGGGTCGCTCCCTAACCTCAGCGACGGCGGGAATGGAGCGCGGGGGCCTGCCCCGAGCCCCTGGACATGGCGGCCGGCGCCGGAGATGACGGGAGCAGGGGATCTGTCACGCCCAAGATGCGACCCTATCCTTAATTTGGCCCGAAGGCCTCGTCAGGGATAGAAGCGCATCTCGTCGTGTCGCAAGAATGGATATCGTTACAAGTACATGTACTGAAAAGAAGAGTTATATACAGTGTTGGCTTACACTCGCCACAAGCTACATCAGAGTCACATCAGTACCTTACATAATCATCAAGAGTAAGAGCAGGGTCCGACTACGGACGAAAACAAACGACAAAAGAAGAACGGCGCCCATCCTTGCTATCCCAGGCTGCCAGCCTGGAACCCATCCTAGATCGATGAAGAAGAAGAAGAAGCAACTCCAAATGAACAATCAACGCGCTCGCGTCAAGTAACATTTACCTGAACCTGCAACTGGTGTTGTAGTAATCTGTGAGCCACAGGGGACTCAGCAATCTCATTTCCAAAGGTATCAAGACTAGCAAAGCTTAATGGGTGAGGTATGGTTAAGTGGTGAGGTTGCAGCAGCGACTAAGCATATATTTGGTGGCTAAACTTACGAGTACAAGAAATAAGAGGGGGAAGATCTACGCATAGCGGACGTGAACTACAGATGATCAAATGAATGATCATGTACACCTACCTACGTCAGACATGACCCCACCGTGTCCTCGATCGGAGAAGGAACTCACGAAAGAGACAGTCACGGTTACGCACACAGTTGGCATATTTTAATTAAGTTAACTTCAAGTTATCTAGAACCAGTTTTAAACAAAGCTTCCACGTTGCCACATAACCACGGGCACGGCTTTCCGAAAGATTTAACCCTGTAGGGGTGCTCCAACTTGTCCATCACAAATTACCACAAGCCGCATAGAAATCCTCAATCACGAAGCTCGCGATCTCGTCGGATTCCCTAGTGGAAAACCTCAACTCTGAGATTACCCAAAGCATCACCGGAATCTAGATGCACAAGATATCTCGTCAAACGTAAAACTAATCCAGCAAGGCCGGCCGACGTGTCGATGATCCCGATAGGAGCCGCGTATCTCGTTCTCAGGACACGACGGATAAGCACAGCGTACGGTGGCCTAATTGAAATCTCCCGAGTTGCCCCGGGTTGGCCCCGCAAATGGCTCTAGTTTTGGACCAACACTCATGAGGAGCACTGGCCCGGGGGTTGACTAAATTACTCCCCGGGTGCCGGCGGGTCCCTATGCATTATTATTAGGTTGTTAGGAAAATGTAGTACCAAAGTTGGGCCTTGCCAGACGAGCTTTAATCTAAAACGAATTATCAAGGGGGTCCCCATAACAACCCCGATTGTGTTCGGAGCGCTCAATTATGGAACATAACACGGGTAGTCGAAACTAAGGGGGCAAAGGTGGAACAAAACACCAGGCTAGAAAGGCCAAGCCTTCCACCTTTTACCAAGTATATAGATGCATTAAATTAAATAGCATTTAATATGGTGATATAACAAGGAACCCATGTTTCACCTGGAAGCATCTGCACCTACAACTAGCAACGCTATCAACAGGGTTAAGCAAGCAGTAACATAGCCAATCAATGGTTTGCTAGGTTGAATAGGTTGCAGGTTTCATGGCATTGTTGAGAGGCTGATATTTAACAGGTGGTAGGCAACGAGACATAATCGATAGAAGCGATAAAACTAGCATGGCAATGATAGTAATGGTAATTGGGAAATGATCATCTTGCCTGAGATCCCGCTTGGAAGAAGAATGCCTCCGTGAAGCCGACGAGCCGACGTAGTCGAACGGTCCTCACATCCGACACGCTTGCGGAACTCTATCGAGACGAAGCAAACCGGAAACACAAATCAACACACGGAATTCACCACACGATGCACAACACAAATGATGCATGAACAGCTGAATACATGCAAGTCACGGCATGACAATTCACACAATCAACCACTACACATTAAGTGAAGTTCAATATGCAACGAGTTGCATATTGACGAAACTCCATGTTAATTATTTAGTTATATCCCGATTAGATACACGGCAATATTAAATGTGGTTAAACATGGAAAGAGGTGAAGCGCAATTAATCTACCTATCTAAGCATTTTAAATGAGGTCGGAAATGTCATATAGCACTTCGGAAACGACCTCGCATGTAAATTTACAATTCTGTCCAGATCTGAATTAACACATTTAATTGGTTGTTAAACAGAAAAACAAATAGGTTCACGTGATTCTACGTGTCATTTCAATCAATCTACACATAGAGAACATCTCCAACGGAGCTACGGAACAAAAGATACAAGCACCGCAAGATATGATGGAATGAATGCAATATGTGTTGAACGGTGGCTACGAGCACTTCAAAACACACAACCAGCAAGATAAAATGAAACTACACAAGATTCAAAGCAAGTTTGATGTAGGACATGATCAAATCGGAGCTACAGTTCAAAAACTACGAGCAAAACAAGAAATGACTACAATCTGCCAAAATCAGCCACATAGCATATTCTACACCTCACAACTACGGGCTACACAACTCCGATAAACTCAAGCAAGGCATGACACGAAAGAGGGAAAGAAGCACTACTACTAGCAACTAACAACAACTAGCATGGCATCAAGGATCACTAGGGAAAGAAGTCACAAAATGGCATCCCACACACTATTTCAGACTTGGTGAAAATTACACCTCATGAAAGTGCAGTTTTTGATCTGAAGCTATATTAAAAACAGCAAAACCTATAGCTACAGGCCTCCAAATGGCATGAAAATTTACAGCATGCTAGAGAAACACAAGGGGTACAACTAACTCCATTGGACCAACCTCAAAAGAGATACAGATCACATGATGCAAGCAAGACAAGACATCAACAAAATATAACAGATTCCAGACTTAGAAATATTTCAGCTCCTCCAAATCAGCACTATTTCGAGCAACTTGAGAGCAAGAAAAACACACCTAAACATGCATTTCTATTGCAACCAAAAATACCAGGAGCTAGACAAAACACCCAAGAACAACTCTCTAGTTGACAACTTAATCAAACGATGCACGGAATAAATCCTACGAATTAAACAAAAGGGCAACATGGCAAAATATCTTGCGACCTAACTTACTCAAAAGCTAAAACTAATTGCACAGAAAAATCCCATGGATTTTTCTACCCCGGAATCATATAAAATATGTGGGGTTGCACAACAAAATAATACCACACGTAAATGCGGGAAAATAACCTATACACGGGAAAATCAAGTAGCGGCAATCCCTACACGCAAAAGTACCAATGACCGCTCTAAAATACATGGAATAATGGTTCCTAAAACATAGGCATTTTACCTAAGGCACTCAAGCAATCCGGACCGCAAGAAAAATAAATACGGGAGGTTCCCCAATTGGGACAGCACGCTAGACTAGGCGTTTGGCACGTAAAACTACGTCAAATAATTATGCAAGTGGTAAAAACGGATTCTACACGAGAAACTACGCGAAAACCATATACTACACGTTCCGATCCGACTAACGGAAAATAAACTACGGGCATTTGAATATACGTCTATTTTCCTGAAATAAATTAACTACGGAGAAAATAATTAAATTTCTACTAGGCCGAGCAGGGGGCGCAACTTAGCTTCATGTCGCCTGGGCGTAGAAGAAAAGCAAAGGGTCGGCGCTGGAGCTGCTCACCTTGGGCCGGATTTGGTCTGGGCGTTGGAGCTGGGCCGAGGCCTGGTCGCTGGGCCGCGTGGGGAGCTATTGCTGGGAGGCCCACATGGGCGTCTCGAGCGCTGGAAGCGACCTCCTCGTCGTGCCCGAGGGCACGGCCTGGCGGCGGTCGGCGGATCGAGCATGGGAACCCGGCGGCGGGGCAAGGGAGCCAGATCCCGACGGCTTCGCAGAACGGGGCGCGGTTGGCGGAGCAAGACGGCGGTGCATGGCGGCGGCGGAATCCGGCAAGGCTAGCCGGCGGCTTGAGGAGCGACGCGGCGGCCAGAGGGCGGCGCAGAACGGGACAGCAAGGCGGCGAGGAGCTGCGGGCTCGGCTCTCCGCGAGCTACAGCCGACGGCGGGTAGAGGGAAGCCCCGGAGTGGTGCGGGCAGGCCGGCAACGGCTCGCCACCACGGGCTCGTGAGCACGGGGAGGAGCTTGCTCGGCTGGGGAGATCCGGGCAGGATGGGGCGGCGGCGCCTGGATGGGCTTGGCGGGCGTCGCGTGGGCTCGCGGGCCCGGCGGCGCGAGGAGGAGGAGAGAGAGGAGGGTTGGCTGTGCTAGGGTTAGGTTTTACATGGATTTCGAGGTGGAGGAGGGGGCTGTCTAAAAATATGATGGAGGGGGTATATATAGACAAACGGGGGGCTAGGGTTAGCCGGAATCGCTTTCCGGATCAAACCGCGGGATCGGATTTGGATGATTCCGAACGCGGGTATGGGTACGCGGCCGTGTAGAGGGGATATCCGGAGACGAGAGGGAGAACGGGCGGCGCGGCACAAATTTTAAAACACCGAGAGACGTCCGACGGTAGACCGAATACGGTGCCGCTACGGTAGACCGTTTGGTTACCAGACGGACTCCGATCGCGACGAAATTTGACAGGCGGCCTACCTATATATAAATAAAACCGCACGACAAATTCCAGCTCAATCGGAGAAAGTTTTACGCACACTTTAAAAACAGGGTTTCGATGGTGCCGCGGGCGCGTGCGTGTGCGGTCGGGCTCAGAACAGACAACGACTCAAACCGGCAACTAACAACAGATGCAAGTTTGAAAACTGGCGGCACGGAGACGCCGGTGCAATGCAGATGATGTGAATGATGCGATGATGATGCGACAAAATAAAATAGGCACACGACGAAAATGGAATAAAGGCGGAATCTTCTGGAACGTCAGCATCGGGCTGTCACGACTCTCCTACACTACAAGAGGATCTCGCCCCGAGATCCAAGAATGAAAGGGGGAGAGGAAGAGAAAGAACAAGAGGTAAAACTTAATCGCTTCTTTGACAAACGAGTGAAACCAACGATGCTTGAAGGTTGCAAAGAGATGAGGGATGATATGGGAAACAAGCAAGAATTCACAGAAAATTTCGGCAGCACTTCGGTAGGAAAATGGGACAAAAAATTCGATAAGATGGAAGAAATAGACAATATTCATAACAAACAAGTAAATAGAGCAAGGGAACACCATGATCTTGATAGAACAACAAGATCGACCCAAAAGAGCAACATCACAATGCCTCCGGAACAATAGAATAGGAACTAGCTCAAGCGGAAGGAGAGAATGAAGAAAGGAATGACAACTATCATCACGATAGAATTGAAGAGCCTCCGGATAGAAGAATAGACGGAGTAGTTGGAAAACCAACAACGAAAAGAACAAGATAGTAGTGGGCTTATGAAAATCAACTCAACAAATATGAGGTGACAAACAACCACTAAAAGAAACAAGGATAGATTGGGAGCAACAAGAATCAAAACTTCTTACACCAAGAGGATACATTGAGAACTCGGATTAATGACAAGCACCACAATAGCAACAATCCCTAGGAAAAGCTTTAGGTGAAATCCAAACCAAAATAACTCAATGAAGAAATCATGGGTTGCAAATATCTCATGATCATAGAATCAGTGGGTTTAATTATCTCATTCTTGAAAGGAAAACTCTACGAGGCTCCTACACTAACAAGAATGCTATAATACCACCTCAAAGATAAAGGAAGAACAATTGCACATATAAATGCAAGAGAAAGGATTCTTGAGGTTCTCCAACAAGAATCTTGAAGAACACTTGAGAATGGATTGAAACCTTGATGAAACCACCAAGAAGGACCTCCGTATACAAATGAACGATGCAAAGATATGAAGGTAGAAAAGAATATGATTATGACCTGCCAAGATTTAGATGAAGCCTCACAAAGAGATACTTGACAAAACTTGGAACTCCGGAAAAGAAAAGATAAGAACACTTGAGAAAAGAATCGATATCATGAGCCACTCCGGAAGAACAATTGAAATATCTTGGAAGAAGGAAGAACAAGAATAAGAATTATGTTATGCTTATCCTTCATCAAGTTAAATTGACGACAATCAACGGATTTAGCATACAACTTATTCCTCTTGAAAGAATCTTGAAGAGACAGAGAGATAAATAAAGCGAAAAATAGAAGAAATGTTGCAAGAAACACCGGTAAGAATTCACAATTGAATGGGAACACCACGAATTAAAGGAGAAACATGAGAATGAAGAGATCATGAGCCACCTGAGAGAAAACTTGAACAAGGCACCGGATAATCGAGAGACGAACGAAGAGACAACAATGGAGAAGAATTGAGGATGAAAGCTGAAAGCTGAGAACGAAGAATCTTCTGAAATGATGGCCTTCGGAGGAACGAGAAATAAAAACAACTCAGAGAAGCACCGGATAGCAGAAAAAGGATTACTCACGATTGGAAACAAATTCAAGATGATAACACGAAGCTGAAATGACAATCTTCCCAAGAATGGAGCCAGACTGAGAGAAACACTCCTTCGGATTGCAAGTTGAGAATGATGACGAGAACAACACCACCAAAAATTAATGAGACACTCCGGGATAAAGAAGAATGAAAGGTTGAAGCAATATGAGAATTAATTCAAATAGATCTTGGAGAAGGAATATGACTGATGAAAATCATGCTTACGTCATAGTTGAAAGATTTAATGATCTCCGGAAAAATATTAGAAGAGACATATAAGATCCTGGGAAAAACTTGTGGGTTATGGGCCCACTCAAAGAAACCACGTTACAAAAGATTGCTTAGAAGAGAGATATTGCACCGGAATAAGAAAACTAGATGAGGTTAGCACCCCGAAAACACGAAACTTCTGAGATATCTTCAACACTCCGGATGGATCATAGATGAAAGAATAACAAGATAGGTTGATAATAATCTCCAACATAGGAAAGAATTTACAAGGATGAACAGGATATGATGAACACGGACAACTGAATTAAATTCACCGGAAAAGATGACAAGAATGAACAAATATGACACGAATCTCCTGAGAATTTTCACGATGAGTCACCGGTTACGAAAGGAAGACGAGATAGCAGAAGCATCATTGGAATGAAATGCACTTGGATGAAATCCAATCACTGAAGAAAAAGGGCGGGAGGGCGGGGAAAAGCAAAGACAACTTGAGACAGATGAGACGAACTCCGGAAAAAATTGAGAAAATGATCTACAAAAAACTAGAGAAGATTGAATTCAGTTGCAGAGAAGCACACCGGTTGAATGGAATTGATGCGATGACTCCGGTTGAAAAGGAGATGACATGATAATTGATAGAGCAAAAGAATTAAGACTATCATAAAAATATGAGAACACCTGTTAGAAAAGATCTGAAATCACCACTTGACATCGAAGCAACACGAATTACCACATTCAACAATACAAAGGGTGCAACTTGCAATTAGCCAAAACAAACTCATGAGAAAGATTTCGTCCGATATTTTCGTGGACAGGAATCCACTAGATGTCGAACCCCAACCTAACATCATGTATTTGTTGGAAGATTGTCCTATAAGCAACTACTTGAATTCCCACCTATGAATTCCCGACATATCTGGTCATGCAATCTGGTACACGGATACAAGGAGTAATATCACACAACTCCTATACTAACCCGTCACCTGTATCACATCCGTCAACACACGACCAGAATATCGGACCTTCATCTACAACAGACCCTCGTGATCACAACGATACAAAGTATGGCAGTACTCCCGAACAATCTGCACCAGTACTGGGGACATCGGGGCTATCTCGCCACTACTAGTATTGAAGCAATTACGAACATCCTTCGTTCTGAGATACTAAGAAATCTGAATGATAACGATGTGCTCAATAATCCCCTGGAGCTCAACTCCCCTGAGACTTAGAGCAGATAGGAGGCACCAAGACAGAACGCCGTCACATCGGCATCATATAGATTCCAAAAATATCCGCGTGATCCTAAAAAAGAATTTGAGTGAGAAGAGAAGTAGAATTAAAATATTACGTCAAGAATCCTCACCAGAGCATAGAAGAGGAGAAAAAATAATCCTACTCTCCGATATATAACTAGACTCAAAGCATTTTTTTCACTAGACTCGACTCGGCCAAGTTCGATCAATCAAGGGGGCTCCTAGGTCGGTACGGCTCTGATACCAACTTGTCACGCCCAAGATGCGACCCTATCCTCAATTTGGCACGAAGGCCTCGTCAGGGATAGAAGCGCATCTCGTCATGTCGCAAGAATGGATATCGTTACAAGTACATGTACTGAAAAGAAGAGTTATATACAGTGTTGGCTTACACTCGCCACAAGCTACATCAGAGTCACATCAGTACCTTACATAATCATCAAGAGTAAGAGCAGGGTCCGACTACGGACGAAAACAAACGACAAAAGAAGAACGGCGCCCATCCTTGCTATCCCAGGCTGCCAGCCTGGAACCCATCCTAGATCGATGAAGAAGAAGAAGAAGCAACTCCAAATGAACAATCAACGCGCTCGCGTCAAGTAACATTTACCTGAACCTGCAACTGGTGTTGTAGTAATCTGTGAGCCACAGGGGACTCAGCAATCTCATTTCCAAAGGTATCAAGACTAGCAAAGCTTAATGGGTGAGGTATGGTTAAGTGGTGAGATTGCAGCAGCGACTAAGCATATATTTGGTGGCTAAACTTACGAGTACAAGAAATAAGAGGGGGAAGATCTACGCATAGCGGACGTGAACTACAGATGATCAAATGAATGATCATGTACACCTACCTACGTCAGACATAACCCCACCGTGTCCTCGATCGGAGAAGGAACTCACGAAAGAGACAGTCACGGTTACGCACACAGTTGGCATATTTTAATTAAGTTAACTTCAAGTTATCTAGAACCAGTGTTAAACAAAGCTTCCACGTTTCCACATAACCGCGGGCACGGCTTTCCGAAAGATTTAACCCTGCAGGTGTGCTCCAACTAGTCCATCACAAATTACCACAAGCCGCATAGAAATCCTCAATCACGAAGTTCGCGATCTAATGGATTCCCTAGTGGAAAACCTCAACTCTGAGATTACCCAAAGCATCACCGGAATCCCGATGCACAAGATATCTCGTCAAAGGTAAAACTAATCCAGCAAGGCCGACCGACGTGTCGACGATCCTGATAGGAGCCGCGTATCTCGTTCTCAGGACACGACGGATAAGCACAGCGTACGGTGGCCTGATAGAAATCTCCTGAGTTGCCCCGGGTTGGCCCCGCAAACGGCTCTAGTTTTGGACCAACACTCATGAGGAGCACTGGCCCGGGGGTTGATTAAATTACTCCGCGGGTGCCGGCGGGTCCCTATGCATTATTATTAGGTTGTTAGTCAAATGTGGTACCAGAGTTGGGCCTTGCCAGACCAGCTTTAATCTAAAACGAATTATCAAGGGGGTCCCATAACAACCCCGATTGTGTTAGGAGCGCTCAATTATGGAACATAACACCGGTAGTCGAAACTAAGGGGGCAAAGGTGGAACAAAACACTAGGCTAGAAATGCCGACCGTTCCACCTTTTACCAAGTATATAGGTGCAATAAATCAAATAGCATTTAATATGGTGATATAACAAGGAACCCATGTTTCACCTGGAAGCATCTGCACCTACAACTAGCAACGCTATCAACAGGGTTAAGCAAGCAGTAACATAGCCAATCAATGGTTTGCTAGGTTGAATAGGTTGCAGGTTTCATGGCATTGTTGAGAGGCTGATATTTAACAGGTGGTAGGCAACGAGACATAATCGATAGAAGCGATAAAACTAGCATGGCAATGATAGTAATGGTAATTGGGAAATGATCATCTTGCCTGAGATCCCGCTTGGAAGAAGAATGCCTCTGTGAAGCCGACGAGCCGACGTAGTCGAACGGTCCTCACATCCGACACGCTTGCGGAACTCTATCGAGACGAAGCAAACCAGAAACACAAATCAACACACGGAATTCACCACACGATGCACAACACAAATGATGCATGAACAGCTGAATACATGCAAGTCACGGCATGACAATTCACACAATCAACCACTACACATTAAGTGAAGTTCAATATGCAACGAGTTGCATATTGACGAAACTCCATGTTAATTATTTAGTTATATCCCGATTAGATACACGGCAATATTAAATGTGGTTAAACATGGCAAGAGGTGAAGCGCAATTAATCTACCTATCTAAGCATTTTAAATGAGGTCGGAAATGTCATATAGCACTTCGGAAACGACCTCGCATGTAAATTTACAATTCTGTCCAGATCTGAATTAACACATTTAATTGGTTGTTAAACAGCAAAACAAATAGGTTCACGTGATTCTACGCATCATTTCAAGCAATCTACACATAGAGAACATCTCCAACGGAGCAACGGAACAAAAGATACAAGCACCGCAAGATATGATGGCATCAATGCAATATGTGTGCAACGGCGGCTACGAGCACTTCAAAACACACAACCAGCAAGATAAAATGAAACTACACAAGATTCTAAGCAAGTTTCATGTAGGACATGATCAAATCGGAGCTACGGTTCAAAAACTACGAGCAAAACAAGAAATGACTACAATCATCCAAAATCAGCCACATAGCATATTCTACACCCCACAACTACGGGCTACACAACTCCGATAAACTCAAGCAAGGCATGACACGAAAGAGGGCAAGAAGCACTACTACAAGCAACTAACAACAACTAGCATGGCATCAAGGATCACTAGGGAAAGAAGTCACAAAATGGCATCCCACACACTATTTCAGACTTTGTGAAAATTACACCTCATGAAAGTGCAGTTTTCGATCTGAAGCTATATTGACAACAGCAAAACCTATAGCTACAGGACTCCAGATGGCATGAAAATTTACAGCATGCTAGAGTAACACAAGGGGTAGAACTAACTCCATTGGACCAACCTCAAAAGAGATACAGATCACAAGATGCAGGCAAGATAAGACAGCAACAAAATATAACAGATTCCACACTTAGAAATATTTCAGCTCCTCAAAATCAGCACTATTTCTAGCAACTTGAGAGAAAGCAAAACACACCTAAACATGCATTTCTATTGCAACCAAAAATACCAGGAGCTAGACAAAACACCCAAGAACAACTCTCTAGTTGACAACTTAATCAAACGACGCACGAAATAAATCCTACGAATTAAACAAAAGGGCAACATGGCAAAATATCTCGCGAACTAACTTACTCAAAAGCTAAAACGAATTGCACAGAAAAATCCCATGGATTTTTCTACCCCAGAATCATATAAAATATGTGGGGTTGCACAACAAAATAATACCACACGTAAAATGCGGGAAAATAACCTATACACGGGAAAATCAACTAGCGCCAATCCCTACACGCAAAAATACCCATGACCGCTCTAAAATACATGGAATAATGGTTCCTAAAACATAGGCATTTTACCTAAGGCACTCGAGCAATCCGGACCGCAAGAAAAATAAATACGGGACATTCCCCTATAGGGACAACACGCTAGACTAGTCGTTTGGCACGTAAAACTACGTCAAACAATTATGCAAGTGGTAAAAACGGATTCTACATGAGAAACTATGCGAAAACCATATACTACACGTTCCGATCCGACTAACGGAAAATAAACTACGGGCATTTGAATATACGTCTATTTTAATGAAATAAATTAACTACGGAGAAAATAATTAAATTTCTACTGGGCCGAGCAGGCGGCGCAACTTAGCTTCACGTCGCCTAGGCGTAGAAGAAAAGCAGAGGGCCGGCGCTGGAGCTGCTCACCTTGGGCCGGATCTGGTCTGGGCGTTGGAGCTGGGCCGAGGCCTGGTCGCTGGGCCGTGTGGGGAGCTGTTGCTGGGAGGCCCACATGGGCGTCTCGAGCGCTGGGAGCGACCTCCTCGTCGTGCCCGAGGGCACGGCCTGGCGACGGCCAGCGGATCGAGCATGGGAATCCGGCGGCGGGGCAAGGGAGCCAGATCCCGGCGGCTGCGCAGAACGGGGCGCGGTTGGCGGCGCAAGACGGCGGTGCATGGCGGTGGCGGAATCCGGCAAGGCTGGCCGGTGGCTCGAGGAGCGATGCGGCGGCCAGAGGGCGGAGCAGAACGGGACAGCGAGGCGGCGAGGAGCTGCGGGCTCGGCTCTCCGCGAGCTATAGCCGGCGGCGGGCAGAGGGAAGCCCCGGAGCGGCCCACCACCACGGGCTCGTGAGCACGGGGAGGAGCTTGCTCGACTGGGGAGATCCGTGCAGGATGGGGCGGCGGCGCCTGGATGGGCTTGGCGGGCCTCGCGTGGGCTCGCAGGCCCGGCGGCGCGAGGAGGACGAGAGAGAGGAGGGTTGGCTGCGCTAGGGTTAGGTTTTGCACGGATTTCGAGGTGGAGGAGGGGGTTGTCTAAAAATATGATGGAGGGGGTATATATAGACAAACGGGGGGCTAGGGTTAGCCGGAATCGCGTTCCGGATCCAACCGCGGGGTCGGATTGGGATGATTCCGAATGCGGGTATGGGTACGCGGCCATGTAGAGGGGATATCCGGAGAGGAGAGGGAGAATGGGCGGCGCGGCACAAATATTAAAACACCGACAGACGTCCGACGGTAGACCGAATACGGTGCCGCTACGGTAGACTCTTCGGGTACCAGACGTACTCTGATCGCGACGAAATTTGACAGGCGGCCTACCTATATATAAATAAAACCGCACGACAAATTCTAGCTCAATCGGAGAAAGTTTTACGCACACTTTAAAAACAGGGTTTTGACGGTGCCGCGGGCGCGTGCGTGTGCGGTCGGGCTCAGAACGGACAACGACGCGAACCGGCAACTAAAAACGGATGGAAGTTTGAAAACTGGCGGCATGGAGACGCCGATGCAATGCAGATGATGTGAATGATGCGATGATGATGCGACAAAAGAAAATAGGCACACGACAAAAACGGAATAAAGGGGGAATCTTCTGGAACATCGGCATCGGGCTGTCACAGGATCCACGGTGGCGCTTCTCCTCTCTCTCTCTGCTACGTGCGCTACAGAGGCTTACCAGGGGAGGAAGAAGATGGAGGGAGATGGTGGCGGTGCTAAATGGGGAAAGGGAGGAACCCTAGGGAAGGGAGGCATGCACGCCGAGGCTTTAAGATGCTCTCGACGTCCGTGAACCCCTCACGGCGTGCTCTCTCTCTCTCTGTGAAGCTCAAACGGAAAGCGTGCACTCAGGGCGGCGGCGTCAGGAAGAAGGAGTTGCACGCAAGGTGGGCTCTAGGTGGGGAGGTAGTGACGTGTTGGGCCACAGGAGGGGAAAGTGGGCCAAGGCTGCCGACAGATAAATGAAAAAGAATTCATGGGAGGGTTTTCTATTTAAAACCAACACCAGTAAACAAATAACTCCCAAGAAAACCTATGGCACCTAAAATAAAAGTAAAAATACCCCTGGTTATGAGAAAGTATGACCTATTTAATAAAAATAGAAAAAGGATTTTAGGAGCCAGTAAATATTTACAAAACAGTATATATTCCACTGTTTTGTGATTATGTGCACCCTCACAACATAGTTTCAAAACAACAGAAACACATCTGCATATCCACCACATAATATCCTAAACCATGGGCATTTATAAAACAGAGAAGGAGCAAAAGAATATTTGGGCTTGATGTAAAAGAGAGGGAGATGGTTTTGAAACTCTAGTGAAAAGCAACTTAGTTACTCCCTACTACAAGCACACCCACTACATACCTAGCATCAACACATCACACCACATGTCATCACACCATCACATAAGAACACTAGGCATCAAACACAATACATGGAATGATATGGAATGCATGCATGCAAATGAAGAATAAACAAGGTGACATCCCATGAAACCATATGCATTGAGCTCTCATATCAATGACAAGGTGGACCCACATGGAGAAGGTTCCAAAAAGGGAAAGATACACTGTTGGGGCATTACACTATGAAAGTAGTCCCAAAGGTGATAGGTACCCAAAGAGGATACAAAAACTTCCATCTTCATGTGCGTTGAGTAGAAAGAGAAGTTTGGTTCCTCTCAATTAGTTTTGAGACGTGGATTTGGTAAAATTAAGAGTTATGTTAGTAGGGTGTTGTGAATCTAGAAATACTTGTGTTGAGGTTAGTGATTCCCGTAACATGCACGTATGATGAACCACTATGTTAGGAAGTCGGAGCATAATTGGTCTATTGATTGTCATCCTTTGTGTTGATGTCGGGGTCGCGCGATGGTTAACACCTACCAACCCTTCCCCTAGGAGTATGCATTTAGCACTTTGTTTCGAATACTAATAAAAACTTTCGCAACAACTATGTGAGTTCTTCATGACTAATGTGAGTCCATGGTATAGATGCACTTTCACCTTCCACCATTGCTAGCCTCTCTAGTGCCGCGCAATTTTCACCGCTGCACAAACCCACCATATGCCTTCCTCAAAATAGCCACCATACCTACCTACTATGGCATTTTCATAGCCATTCCGAAATATATTGCCATGCAACTCCCACCGTTTCGTCTCATGACTTGTGTCGTCACTCTCATATTGCCATTGCATGATCGTAAGATATCTAGCGAGATGTTTCAATGTCATACGCCAAGCTAGATCGTTGCACATCCCGGTACACTGCCGGAGGCATTTTCTATAGAGTCATCATCGTTCTGAGCTTTGAGCTGTGAGTAAATAAAAGTGTGATGATCACCATTATTAGAGCATTGTCCCGAGTGTGGAAATAAAAAAAAGAGAGGCGAAAGAGCCCAATTAAAAAACATAAATAAGATAAAAAAAGAGGCCAAAGAGCCCAACCAAATAAAAAAACAGAGAGAAAAAGAGAGACGGGACAATGCTACTATCTTTTTCCACACTTGCGCTTCATAATAGCACCATGTTCTTCACGATTGAGAGCCTCTCGTTTCGTCACCACCATATGCTAGTGGGAATCTTTATTATATAACTTGGCTTGTATATTCCAATGATGGGCTTCCTCAAATTTCCCTAGGTCTTCGTGAGCAAGCAAGTTGGATGCACACTCACTAGTTCTCCTTTTGAGCTTTCACATACTTATAGCTCTAGTGCATCCTTTGTATGGCAATCCCTACTCATTCACATTGATATCTATTAATGGGCATATCCTTTGTATGGGCATAGTCCTTTGATACGCCGAGTTAATGTGACCATCTCCTCCTTTTTTTGTCTCACAACCACCACCACACTCTATTCCACCTATAGTGCTATATCCAGGGCTCACGCTCATGTATTGCATGATAGTTATAAAAGGTTTGAGAAAGTAAGAGTGCAAAAACAATTACTTGGCCAATATCGGGGTTGTGCATGATTTAAATTAGTTGTGTGGGGATGATGGAGCATAGCCAGACTATATGATTTTGTAGGGATAACTTTCTTTGGCCTTGTTATTTCGAAAGTTCATGATTACCTTGCTAGTTTGCTTGAAGTATTATTGTTTTCATGTCAATAGCAAACTATTGTTTTGAATCTTACGGATCTGAACATTCATGTCACATGAAAGAAGTTACAAAGGACAACTATGCTAGGAAGCATTCCACATCAAAAATTCAGTCTTTATCACTTCCCTACTCGAGGACGAGCAGGAGTTAAGCTTGGGGATGCTTGATACGTCTCCAACGTATTTATAATTTTTGATGGTTTCATGCTATTATCTTGTCAAACTTTGGATGTTTTGTATGCCTTTTTTATCTTTTTTGGAACGAACTTATTAACTCAGTGCCAAGTTCCAGTTCCTGTTTTTTCCGTGTTTTTGACCCTTTTCAGAGGAGGGTTTTGAACGGAGTCCAAACGGAATAAAACTTCGAAAAGATTTTTTCCAAAATAGAAGACGATCGGAAGACTTGAGAACCAAGGCAGAGGGTCACCAGGGACCCCACAAGCCCTCATGGCGTGGCCTGGGAGGGGCGGCAATGCCTCCCAGGCTTGTGGGCTCCCTGGCCTCCTTTGCCCTAGGTCTTTTGCCTCTATATTCCCTAAAATCCCAGAAAAAATGAGGAGATCAACGAAAATACTTTTCCGCCACCGCAAGCTTCTGTCTCCGCAAGATCCCATCTGGGGCACGTTCTGGTGCTCTACCGGAGGGGGGATTCGGATACGGAGGGCTTCTTCATCAACACCATGACCTCTCCGATGATGCGTGAGTAGTTCACCATAGACCTACGGGTCCATATCTAGTAGCTAGATGGCTTCTTCTCTCTCTTGGATCTTCAATACAAAGTTCTCCATGATCTTCATGGAGATCTATCCTATGTAATCTTCTTTTGCGGTGTGTTTGTCGAGATCCGATGAATTGTGGATTTCTGATCAGATTATCTATGAATCTTATTTGAGTTTCTTCTGATCTCTTATATGCATGATTTCATATCCTTGGAATTCTCTTCGAGTTGTGGGTTTTGTTTGGCCAACTTGATCTATGATTCTTGCAATGGGAGAAGTGCTTGGTTTTGGGTTCATACTGTGCGGTGACCTCACCCAGTGATACAAAGGGTAGCGAAGCACGCATCGTGGTGTTGCCATCAAGGGTAAAAAGATGCGGTTTTCATCATTGGTTTGAGATTATCCCTCTACATCATGTCATCTTGCTTAAGGAGTTACTCTGTTCGTCATGAACTCAATACACTAGATGCATGCTGGATAGCGGACGATGTGTGGAGTAATAGTAGTAGATGCCGAAAGTAACGGTCTACTTGTCTCGGACGTGATGCCTATATGTATGATCATTGCCTTAGATATCGTCATGACTTTGCGCAGTTCTATCAATTGCTCGACAGTAATTTGTTCACCCACCGTAATATTTTCTATTTTGAGAGAAGCCTCTAGTGAACACTATGGCCCTGGGGTCTACTTCACACCATATTTTCAGCCTTACTCTTTTACTTTGTTGCACTTTCCGCCTTCAGATCTCACTTTGCAACCAATCTTGAAGGGATTGACAACCCCTTTATAGCGTTGGGTGCAAGCTCGTTTGTGTTTGCGTAGGTACTCTGGACTTGACGAGATTCTCCTACTCGATTGATACCTTGGTTCTCAAACTGAGGGAAATACTTACTGCTCCTATGCTGCACCACCCTTTCCTATTCAAGGGAAAAACCAACGCAAGCCGAGTCTCCGTCAACGTGCCAATTTTTGGCGCTGTTGTCTGTTGCCGTAGCAGCGACCTCACCCGAAGCTCCTCCACCGCTACTGCTCGTCACCGGCGACACGGACCTCCCCGACGACTCCTACCACCTCCTCCCGATCGCTGACAGCCTCCTGAGTCCATCACCAACCTTAGCCGCCCTCGCTGCTGCCGGAATCCTAGCTGGTAAGCTCCTCCGGCCTTCCTAGTCGCGTGGTTAGAGATGATAGGCGGGGCCCGCCTATCATACTCACCCCTCCCCTTTCTCACTCACATAGGGCCCCGCCTGTCGGGTTCAAACACTAGCGCACGCGCTTGGCCCGCGACAGGCTGGCTCACCTGTGGGCTGGTCGAGCCACGGTCGTTCCAAGCCGAGCTGCTAGATGGCTTTCCCTTTTTCTATTTAAGTCTGTTTTTCCAAAATTCCATAGGGTTTAATATTTAACCAAATCCAATTATTCCAGTTCCAAATATCTTGTAATATTCCAAGCTATTTAATGATGCCACTCGTGCATCATTTGAAAATTTATTTATGTATTGTTTATATTTAAAACCCTGTTTTTAATATTTTCAATCTCAATTAAAAGCTTTTCCCTACTTTTAACACTTCAAGTTTTTTAGCAATGTCAGTATTCACCCTAGTATTTTACAAAAATGGTTGGACATTTTTAGGAGTGATTTATTTTCTCTCTTTTTGTCGTGGCCTTATTTTTGCCCAATATATTGTGACGGTAGATTACATTGTTGAAGAGGAAGTTGTACCCAAAGGATTTGAAGACCCCGAAAACATTGCTGAGCCAGGCAATCAACCCTTTGACCATGTCTATGAAACCCTTTTTGCATGGCATATAACACTTACTTTATTGCATCAAATCATGATGAAGTGGTGACAACCATGGTGGGTTGCCTCCGCTACTTTCCTCATTGATGCTAGCATTGATATGACTCTACTTTCTGCTTAGATTCGTGTAGGTGGGAAGTAGATAGGTGCTAGTAGATGCTACGAAAGTGGGACGACAATATGCATGGTGTTGGAAATAGAGGTGTTTTCAAATAATTTTCCAAAAACCCATCGGGTGCCACTAATGCCCGAGGGACATGATGATGAGCTAGGTAACCACTTGACAAAGAAGTGGTGTACCGAATCAAGTGAGTGTGTTGTTTTCGAAATGGATTGGTTTAAGTTGTGACCATTACTCTAATCTTACATGTAAAACCATGGTACCCCTTATGGGATGGGGCTTTGTTAATTAATTTGGTCGGTACTAGCGGAGAGCCCGCATTACTAGTGGCAGGAGTGACAAGGTCACTTACGATACGGGGTCGTTCTTGAAAGGACGACCATGTGCTATTTTCACACACACCGGGCACACCATTGTCTTCCTTCATGGATGATACTTGTGATGTAAATCATTAGGTATGGCACCAACGAGTGGACTCTTTGTTAGTATCATCATGGGAAAGGCATTGTTCGGGTTCTTGACTCGGGTATGAACAATACCGCTAGTTATGGCTTGACACGAAAGTTTCCAGAGTCTTGTGAGTAAAGTGTGCAACCTCTTGAGAGTGTAAAACTATTCGAATAGTTGTGTCCATGGTCAAGGATAGTTGGATGACCGCTCTTGGGCTACGTCCATTGTTTACAAAACTTGGTGTGTGTGTGTGAGATAGAGCAGATACTTGAGCTAAGTTAGATGACTTGACCTTATGATTGAGCATGAGAAGTTCTACCCCTGCTTATATTGATATTTGTAACTTATTCATATGGATATCTGCAACCTCATGATGCATGCTTTTACAAGTTGATTGAACATGTCATTGCACTCAAAATTAGCCTTCTCCAACTTACCTACTTAGTGCTCTATCATCCATTGCTATACATTGTTCCAAACAAGGGTTGGTTGCAAGTACAATCAAAGTACTCGTTGTCTTTCCATCGGTTATTTAATTGCCAAGGCATGGAAGAGCAGGAACATGGTGAAGAATACGTTGCTGACAAACATCCGAACTAGGACGCTTCCTAGTTAGAATGCCTATACACTAGTGGAGAAATGGCTAGCCACAACTCTTGTTGGTGGCACGTCGTTTCCAACCAATGCCACCACTAATATTTTCGAGTAGTGCTGGCATCGGCTAAATTTGTACGTTATTGCTACACACATAGTGGTGGCGTTGAAATTTTGCAAAACGTCACTTGTATGTGGACCCAAACGCTCTCATCTTTCACATATTATTGTTGGCATGACCGAAGTTCCAACACGAGCATTAGACACCGTAATTTTGTCGTTCCACCTGTATGGGATGTCATAGGTATATTTTGTGGGGGCCATGGATATTCTGATGGCGTTCCTATATGTAGAACGCCATAAGTATTTGCATCACTATATATATTTGTGTGTGTGTGTGTGTGTGTGTGTGTGTGTGTGTGTGTGTGTGTGTGTGTGTGTGTGTGTGTGTGTGTGTAGCGAACCCGGCCTGGTTAATCATAGGAAATCTCTTGACACTTGTACTCTCTTTTATGTGTGTATACAAATAGACGAACAACGGCCTTTTGCTTAGATCAATTGAGAGCTCTATATAGGCGACTACTTTTGTATGTATCCTTTAGGTTGTAATGTAACTCCCAAGATGTGATCCTATCCGTATTTTTGGCACGAGGCCTCGACAGGGATAGAAGCACATCTCGTTATTTCGCAAGAATGGATATAATTACAAGTACATGTAAATAGGACATGAGTATATGGAATTGGCTTACACTCGCCACAAGTTAATCATGATCATCTCAATACGAACATACATTCAATCACCACTCACAAGAGTAAGGTCCGACTTCGGATGAAATCAAATGGTAAAAACGACGTCCATCCTTGCTATATCAGGTTGTTGGCTGGAACCCATCCTATGATCGATGAGGAAGAAGAAGAATAATCTCCAGACAGAACAATCATCGCACTCACGTCAAAGTATCGCTTTACCTACACCTACAACTGTTGTTGTAGTAATCTCTAAGCCATAGGGACTCAACATCGTTTCCACAGGTATCAAGACTATGAAAGATTAATGGGTGAGGTATGGTTAAGCGATGAGGCTGCAGCAAGCATTTATTTGAGTGGCTAACTTACGACTACAAGAATAAGAGGGGAGTGATCTACGCTTAAACGGATGTGAACTAATAATGATCAAGAGATGATCCTGAACACCTACTTATGAGTCAGACATAACCTCACCATGTCCTCTCTCGGATCAGAAACTCATAAGTAGAGACAGTCATGGTAACGCATATAGTTGCCATATTTTAATCAAGTTTACTTCATGTTTGCTATGATCGGGTCTTCAACAATGGTGCCAAGTTGCCACATAACTACATGCACATCTCTCAGAAAGATTTAACCCTACAGGGGTGCTCCAACTAGTCCATCAAAAACTTCCACAAGATGCCCAGGAGAGAAAATCTCAACCTCGAGATAGCCTGAGGTATCCTCGATATCCTAGTGCGCAAGACCTTATATAAGAGTAAAACAAATCTAGCAGATCCCAATAGGACCCATGTGTATCTCTTTCTCACGGCACTATCGGATGAGCAGTATGTACGGTGGCCTAATAGAAACCCTTGTGTTGCCCCGGGGTGAGACCGCAAGTGGATATATTTAGGAACAACACCATCAACACTGACCCTCCCTGTATTATGTTGAATTAATCCACAGGTAGCGCTAACTCCCTATGCCTTACTAACGGTGTTCGATATTATTATGTTGAGAATATATAATACCAATGTTGGGCCTTTCCTAAAGAGTTTTATCTCAAAATTAAAATCAAGGGTGTCCCGATAATAAACCCCAAGCATGTTAGGAGTTCTCAGTATGGAACATAACACCGGTACACAAGTAAATAAGGCGGCAAAGATGGAACAAAACACCAAGCTAGAAGGCAAAGTCTTCCACCTTTTACCAAGTATATATGTGCATTAAATTAAATAGCAATAGTGATAGAGGCGAAGTTGTCCCTGTCTTTCGATGAGATCATGGGTATCGTTTAGGTGGAGTAGACTTTGACGATCCGAGTACGATCATGTGAGGACGTCACGCCTTAGCAATCGCTAAACCAACTCTGAGAGTTTATTGACCACGACGGAGCACGAACAACCTGACCACAAAGGTCTGTTTTCTGCACGCAAACGAAGAACAAGCAAGAAACTAAGATGCCATCAAGATATTGCGAATATAAGAGGATAGCTTTATCGATGAAGGTGGGGTTCTATGACGACTTTGTCTGGTCTTAGAACACAAACGAAGAACGTGAAGTTGCAGCTATGGCGAACTTGTAATCTAAACAAAACCCAAGTCTAAACGGTGCCCTAAGAGCGGTATATATGAGGGAATAGAGATGCAATTTCGTGACCCTTGGAGGAGGGGTCCGAAAACAACCCTAAACTCGGTTTCCCCACACATACAGACTCTAAAAATAGCCTATATTATGGTATTTCGAAATTACATGGGCCTGGCCCAAAAATAAGGTGGCGCAGCACCTATAGTAGCCTATGACGAAATTTATAAAGTGGCGTCTTGAATATTTCAACAAAATCCTTTATGCTCTCCTTATGGTGGCTTTAATGTGCGAAAATCACCAGAAGCTCCATTGTTCTCTCGAGCGTGTGCACCTTCTTCTGCATGCTTGATCCCGCTTCAACGGATATCCTTATTGTCCATGATAGGTCCTTCATTCATGAGCACACCAAAAGTATCTAACTTAGGCAATATCATATGTTCATGAACATTAGAAGTATTCCCAAGAAACAAAAATACCTGGTAATTCAATTGGCGTGCACAAGCTCTAGTAACTGGTCCAGTATGTATAGTAGCTGGGGTTGTGGGTGTAACAATGGTGTTGATGTCCTCGTCATCCTCCCCTTCTTGAACCGAAGTCGTCCTCGATGGAAGCTCATCTTCCTCACCCAAATATGGCTTCAAATCTGCAATGTTAAAAGTGGGACTAACCCCAAAATCTGCAGGCAGCTCAAGTCTATATGCATTATCATTTATTTTCTCTAACACTTTGAAAGGACCATCAGCATGTGGCATTAGATTTGATTTGCGCAAATCAGGAAACCTATCCTTAAGCAAATGCAACCAAACAAGATCTCCAAGTGCAAAGACAACATGTTTTCTACCCTTATCTCCAACAAGTTTATATTTAGCATTCATGTGCTCAATGTTTTCCTTAGTTAACTCATGCATCTTTAATATGAAATCAGCACGTTCTTTAGCTTCAAAATTAACCTTCTCCGAAGATGGAAGAGGTAACAAATCAATAGGTGCACGAGGTAGGAAACCATACACAACTTCAAAAGGACACATCTTTGTAGTAGAATCCGGTGAACGATTATAAGCAAATTCAATATGAGGCAAGCATTCTTCCCACAGTTTTAGATTGTTCTTCAAAACAGCCCTAAGCATAGTAGACAAAGATCTATTGACTACTTCAGTTTGTCCATCAGTTTGTGGGTGACATGTAGTACTAAAAAGCAATTTTGTCCCCAACTTAGCCCATAAACATCGCCAAAAGTGGCCAAGAAATTTAGCATCACGATCTGAAACAATCGTATTTGGCACACCATCCAAGCGAATAATTTCATGAAAGAACAAATCAGCGACATTAGCGGCATCATCACTTTTATGACATGGTATAAAGTGTGCCATTTTAGAAAATCTGTCCATGACAACAAATATGCTATCCCTCCCCTTCTTTGTTCGAGGTAAACCAAAACAAAGTCCATAGATATATCCTCCCAAGGAACACTAGGTACATGCAAAGGCATATATAAACCATGAGGATTGAGTCGTGACTTAGCTTTTTGACATGTCGTGCAGCGAGCAACAAAACACTCAACATCCTGTCACATCCTTGGCAAAAAGAAATGTGTAGAAAGTACGTCCTCCGTCTTCTTTACACCAAAGTGTCCCATCAATCCTCCTCCATGCGCCTCCTGTAACAACAAAAGACGAACGGAGCTAGTTGGAATGCATAGCTTGTTAGCACCAAACACAAATCCATTATTAATGATGAACTTGTTCCATGTTCTCCCTTCTTTACAATTCTACAACACATCTTTGAAATCAGCATCATGCACATATTGATCTTTGATGGTCTCTCCTACTGCAACAAAAGACCTTCCAACGGCGCCAGAAACAAGCGTGTTGATGGGAGACTGTTCTTGTCTTGATACTCCTCAGCAACGGCACCAAGAATCCTTCTGCTACGGTTACGCCTTTAGGGACTTCCTTGGAAATTATGCAAAGGATTCCCCCGTGACCTTGGATCCTTGCGTTGGTGTTCCCTCGAAGCGGAAAGGGTGATGTAGCACAGCGGCGGCAAGTATTTCCCTCAGTTTTGAGAACCAAGGTATCGATCCAGAAAAAGGATTGCGTCAAGCCACAAGTACCTGCACAAACACAAGGAGCTTGCACCCAACGCTATGAAGGGGTTGTCAATCCCTTATAGATTGTTTGCAAAGTGAGAACTGAAAGCAACAAAGGAAACAAAGCAAAGTAAAAGTGAAAGTGGAAACGATAGTTGTGAATAGACCAGGGGGTCGTAGTGTTCACTAGTGGCGTCTCTCATGAAAGCAAGTAGACGGTGGGTGAACGAATTACTATCGAGCAATTGATAGAACCGCGCAAAGTTAGGATGTTATCTAAGGCAATGATTATATCTATAGGCATCATGTCCAAAACAAGTAGACTGATACTTTCTGTCAGCATGCATCTAGTGTATTAAGTCCAAAAGAACAGAGTAACGCCTTAAGCAAGATGACATGATGCAGATGGACAATATCATATCTACGATAAAAACCCATCTTGTTACCCTTGATGGCAACAACACGATGTGTGCCTTGCTGCCCCTTCTGTCACTGGGAAAGGTCACCACATGGTATGAACCCAAAACCAAGCACTTCTCCCATTAAAAGAATCATAGATCTAGTTGGCCCAACAAAACCCAAGACTCGGATAGACTTACAAGGATATCAAATCATGCATATAAGAAATCAGCAAAGACTCAAATATAATTCATAGATAATCTGATCACAGATCCACAATTCATCGGATCTCGACAAACACACCACCAAAGAGGATTACATCGGATAGATCTCCATGAAGATCATGGAGAACTTTGTATTGAAGATCCAAGAGAGATAAGAAGTCATCTAGCTACTAACTACGGACCCAAGGTCTGAAGTGGACTACTCACGAGTCATTGGAGAGGCGATGATGTTGATGCAGAAGCCCTTCAACTCCAAAGCCCCCTCCGGCAGGGCACTAGGAAGGGTCTCCAGATGAGATCTCGCCGAAACGGAAGCTTGCGGCGGCGGAAAAGTGTTTTCGTGGATGCCCTGATTTTTTTTGGATTTTTAGGGAATTTATAGGCCACAGAGCTAGTGCAGGGGAGCGCCAGGGAGGCCACCAGCCTGGTTGTCGCGGTCCCCCTAGCCGCGGCAACAGGGCTTGTGGGCTTCCAGGGAGCCCCCTGCCTTGGCCCTCAAGCCTCCCGATCTTCTTCCGTTCTGGAAAAATTATTTCGAGGATTTTATTCCTTTTGGACTCCGTTTCAAAATCAGATGTGAAAAGAGTCAAAAACACAGAAAAAACAGGAACTGGCACTTGGCACTGAATTAATAAGTTAGTCCCAAAAAAGATATAAAAGGTAAACAAAACAACCAAAGTTGAGAAGATAACAGCGTGAAACCATCAAAAATTATAGATATGTTTGAGACGTATCAAGCATCCCCAAGCTTAACTCCTACTCGTCCTCGAGTAGGGAAGTGATAAAGAATGAATTTTTGATGCTTTCATGCTACCTAACATAGATGTCCTTTGTAACTGCTCTTATGTCACGTGAATGTTCAAATTCATTAGATTCAAAACAATAGTTTGCTATTGACATGGAGACAATAATAATTCAAGCAAACTAGCAAGGTAATCATGAACTTTCAAAATAACAAGGCCAAAAGAAAGTTAACCCTACAAAATCATATAGTCTGGCTATGTTGTATCATCCTTGCACAACGAATTTAAATCATGCACAACCCCGGTATTGGCCAAGTAATTGTTTTCACACCTTTACTTTCTCAAAAAAATTCAACTCTCACGCAATACATGAGCACGAGCCATGGTTTTAGCACTATAAATGGTGTGGAGTGTGGTGGAGGTTGCAAGTCAAACAAGGAGAAGATAGTCACATTGACTAGGCATATCAATGAGCTATGGAGATGCTCATCAATAGATTTCAACGTGAATGAGTAGGGATTGCCATACAAATGATGCACTAGAGCTAAGAGTATGTGAAAGCTCTTAAAGAAAACTAGTGGGTGTGCATCCAACTTGCTTGCTCACGAAGACCTAAGGCAATTTTGAGGAAGCCTATCATTGGAATATACAAGCCAAGTTATATAATGAAAATTTCCCACTACCTATATGGTGGTGACAAAACGAGAGACTCTCAATCATGAAGATCATGGTGCTTAATATGCACAAGTGTGGCAGGATAGTAGCATTGTCCCTTCTCTCTTTTTCTGTCATTTTTTGGTGGGCTCTTTGGCCTCTTCTTTTTCTTTTTTTGGTGGGCATCTTTGGCCTCTTTTATTTCCTCTCATGGGACAATGCTCCATCAATGATGATCATCACACTTACAACTCAAAACTTAGAGCAATAATGACTCTATATGGAATGCCTTCGGTAGTGTACCGTGACAATGATCTAACATGGCATAGACATCAATGGAAACATCATGCTAGCTATCTTACGACCATGCAATGGAAATGTAGGAGTGGTGGTACATGTCATGGTGGTAGCTGCATGCCAATATATCTCGGAATAGCTTTGAAAAAGCCATAGTATGTAGGTATGGTGGCTCTTTTGAGGGAGGCTATTGGTCGGTTTTGTGCACCGGCGAAAGTTGCGCGGTACTAAAGAAGATAGTGATGGTGGAAGCTGAAACTGCACCTAACCATGGACTCAACATTAGTCATGAAGAACTCATATACTTGTTGCAAAACTTTTAGTAGTAATCGAAACAAAGCATTCAACGCATCCTCCTAGGGGAAGGGTTGGTAGGTATAAAGCATCGCGCGATCCCGACCGCCACATAAAGGATGACAATCAATAGGCTAATCATGCTCAGACTTCATCGCAAAGCGGTTCACCATACGTGCATGCTACGGGAATCACTAACTTTAACACAAGTATTTCTAGATCCACAACACCTTACTAGTATAACTTCAATATTACCACAACCACAACTCAAAACTAATTGAGATGAATCAAACTTCTCTAACTACTGAATGCACACGAAGGTGGAAGTTTTCATATCCCTTTGGATAACTACCCTTTTTGAGACTACTATCATAGCATAAGACAACTACCACGTCACGCGCCTCCATGCTCTAAAAGATATAAGTGAAGCACAAAGAGAAAAATCAACTAGCTCAAAAGATATAAGTGAAGCACATGTGAGCTAAATTGTCTAACCAAAGGATATAAGTGAAGCTCGACAAAATCACAGTGAGTGCATGTCTCTCTCTCTAGGTGTGCAGCAAGGAGGATTGTGACACAACAAAAATAAAAGACTCCTATGATACAAGACGCTCCAAGAAAAACACATAACATGTGGTGAATAAAAATATAGCCCCAAGTAACGTTACAGATGGATTGAAGACGAAAGAGGGGATGCCTTCCCGGGGCATCCCCAAGCTTAGGCTTTTACGGCATCCTTGAATCAACTTGGGGTGCCTTGGGCATCCCCAAGCTTGAGCTCTTGCCACTCTTTATCTTTTTGTCCATAAGAAGTTCACCAAAAACTTGAAAACTTCACAACACGAAACTTAAACAGAAACTCGTGATAACATTAGTATAAGAAAGCAAACCACCAATTCATTAGGTACTGTAGCAACCTTAAATTCTGCTCATGTTGATGTTGGGTTACTGTATTTTCAATCTTCCATGGATAATACCCCCCGATACTATCCATAGTTTCATCAAAATAAGCAACCAACTCAACAAAAACAGAATCTGTTAACACCAGACCAGTCTGTAGAAATCTGTATACTTCATATACTTCTGGTACTTCAAACATTCTGAAAAATTATGACAGTCTGAAGAATTTGTGTAGCAATCAGCAGCAAAAATAATCAACTGAAAAGCTCTTACGTAAAAAAATGAAAATTCTTTTCGTGAGCAGAAATTTTCTGTCTTTTCCAGTATGACCAAACAATCATCCCCAAGACTAATCATAACGGTTTTGCTTGGCACAAACACAAAAAGAAACACAAAAAACACAATCATAACAGAATTATGAAAGTGTGGAAAACACAAAACAGAAATAAAAAGGATAGATTCGTTGGGTTGCCTCCCAACAAGCGCTATTGTTTAACGCCCTTAGCTAGGCAAAAGGTGATGGAATCACGTATGGTCATCTTTGGTGCCCAAACCATAAGTAGCCCTCATCATAAATTCATAAGGAAATCTTATTTTCTTTCTAGGAAAATGCTCCATGCCCTTCTTTAGGGGAAATTGAAATCTAATATTCCCTTCCTTCATATCGATGATAGCACCAATAGTCCTTAGGAAAGGTCTATCAAGAATAATGTGACATGAAGGATTGCAATCTATGTCAAGTACAATGAAATCCACGGGTACATAGTTCTTATTTGCAACAATAAGAACATCATCGATCCTTCCCATGGGTTTCTTGACAGGAGAATCCGCAAGATGCAAATTAAGAGAACACTCTTCAATCTCATGAAAACCAAGAATATCACATAAAGACTTTGGAATTGCGGAAACACTAGCACCCAAATCACACAAAGCATTGCATTCATAGTTTTTGATCTTGATTTTGATAGTAGGTTCCCACTCATCATGAAGTTTTCTAGGTATAGAGACTTCTAATTTGAGCTTCTCTTCAAGAGATTTCATCATAGCATCTACGATATGTGCAGTAAAGGCTTTGCTTTGGCTATAAGCATGTGGAGAGTTTGCAATGGATTGCATCAAGAAATGCATTCAAACAAGGAGCAATTATCATAATTGAATTCCTTGAAACCCAAAGTGGGAGTTTCATTACTACCCAAAATTTTGATTTCTTCTACTCCACTCTCCACACCTTTATCATCTAGATATGTGGGCTCCGAATCATTGGGGCGGTTTTCAACCAAAGTGGATTCATATCCAGCCCCTTCATCAATAGGTTTGACACGAGAAAACAAAGATTCAAGAGGAGTCACACCAAGCACTTTAAGATCTTCGTGATTTGCATCACTAGAACGCGCCCTTTTAAACCATTCATGCCTAGCGCGAATTTGGGCGGTTCTTTATTTGCTCTCATTCATGGAGACACGCATAGCTTTTAAAGTTTCATCCAAGTTGACCTTGGGAGGAGCACATCTAACTTTCAAAGCATCAATATCAGAAGACATCTTATCAACGCTCTTAGCCAAATCGTCTATTTTGAGTAGTTTTTCCTCTATGGACGCATTGAAAATCTTTTGAGAGTTGATGAACTCTTTGATATTACTCTCTAAATCAGAGGGTAATTTGTTGTGATTTCCATAAGTGTTGTTGTAGGAATTGCCATAATTGTTAGAGGAGTTACTAGGAAAAGGCCTAGGAACATAGTTTCCTCTAAAATCATTGTTGTTGCCAAAATTGTTCCTACCAACAAAATTAACGTCCAAACTAGAGTTGCTACTCTCAATCAAGGAAGATAGTGGCATGTCATTAGGATCTAAAGGAGCATTTCTACTAGCAACCAAATTCATCAACTCGTCTATCTTAGCACTAAGCGAGTTAATCTCTTCTATAACGTGTACCTTTTTGCTAGCAGGTGACCTTTGAGTGTGCCACTAAGAGTAGTTGGTCATGATATTGTCTAGGAGTTTTGTAGCATCTCCTAACGTGATTTCCATGAACGTTCCACCTGAGGCGGAGTCCAAGATATTGCGAGAAGCAAATTTCAAACCAGCATAAAATATTTGTATAATCATCCACAAACTCAAGCCATGAGCGGGACAATTTCTAATCATTAACTTCATCCTCTCCCAAGATTGTGCAACGTGTTCATGATCAAGTTGCCTGAAATTCATGATATCGTTACGTATGGAGATAATCTTAGCCGGCGGAAAATACTTGGATATGTAAGCATCTTTGCACTTATCCCAAGAATCGATATTATTTTTAGGCAAAGAAGAAAACCAAGTTTTTGCGCAATCTCGCAACGAGAAACGAAAAAAGCTTCAACTTAATCACATCATTATCCACATCTCTTTTCTTTTGCATATCGCAAAGCTCAATGAAGGTATTGAGATGGGATGCGACATCTTCACTAGGAAGGCCAGAGAATTTCTCTTTCATAACAAGATTCAGCAAGGCTGCGCTGATTTCATACAATTCCATACTAGTGGCGGGAGCAATCGGAATACTAATAAAATCATTATTATTAGTGCTCGAGAAGTCGCAAAGTTTTGTGTTTTCAGCCATGATGACTTCAACAAACAAACTAGCACACAAGCAAGCAAGAAAACCGACAAAAAGGCAAAAGAAAACGACAAAGGAAAAAGGCAAATGAAAACGACAAATGTGAAGTGGGGAGAGGAAAACGAGAGGCAACTGGCAAAAAAGGTAAATGCAAGAGATGAGTTTGTGACACCTACTTGGATAGGTCTTGATCTCTCCTTTCCCGGCAATGGCGCCAGAAATACTTCTGCTACTGCAACAAAAGACCTTCCAACGGCGCGAGAAACAAGCGTGTTGATGGGAGACTGTTCTTGTCGTGATACTCCTTTGCAACGGCGCGAGGAATCCTTCTGCTACGGCTACGCCTTTAGGGACTTCCTTGGCAAATATGCAAAGGATTCCCCCGTGGCCTTGGAGCCTTGTGTTGGTGTTCCCTCGAAGAGGAATGGGTGATGTAGCACAGCGGCAGCAAGTATTTCCCTCAGTTTTGAGAACCAAGGTATCGATCCAGAGAAAGGATTGCGTCAAGCCACAAGTACCTGCACAAACACAAGGAGCTTGCACCCAACTTTATGAAGGGGTTGTCAATCCCTTATAGATTGTTTGCAAAGTGAGAACTGAAAGCAACAAAGGAAACAAAGCAAAGTAAAAGTGAAAGTGGAAACGATAGTTGTGAATAGACCCGGGGGGCGTAGTGTTCACTAGTGGCTTCTCTCATGAAAGCAAGTAGACGGTGGGTGAATGAATTACTGTCGAGCAATTGATAGCACCACACAAAGTCGTGACGTTATCTAAGGCAATGATTATATCTATAGGCATCACGTCCAAAACAAGTAGACCGATACTTTCTGCATCTACTACTATTACTCCACATGTCGACCGCTATCCAGCATGCATCTAGTGTATTAAGTCCAAAAGAACAGAGTAACGCCTTAAGCAAGATGACATGATGTAGATGGACAATCTCATATCTATGAGAAAAACCCATCTTGTTACCCTTGATGGCAACAACACGATGTGTGCCTTGCTGCCCCTTCTGTCACTCGGAAAGGTCACCACACGGTATGAACCTAAAACCAAGCACTTCTCCCATTGCAAGAATCATAGATCTAGTTGGCCAAACAAAACCCAAGACTCGGAGAGACTTACAAGGATATCAAATCATGCATATAAGAAATCAGCAAAGACTCAAATATAATTCATAGATAATCTGATCACAAATCCACAATTCATCAGATCTCGACAAAGACACCGCCAAAGAGGATTACATCGGATAGATCTCCATGAAGATCATGGAGAACTTTGTATTGAAGATCCAAGAGAGAGAAGCAGCCATCTAGCTACTAACTACGGACTCGTAGGTCTGACGTGGACTACTCACGAGTCATTGGAGAGGCAATGATGTTGATGTAGAAGCCCTCCAACTCCAACGCCCCCTACGGTAGGGCACCGGGAAGGGTCTCCAGATGAGATCTCGCTGAAACGGGAGCTTGGGGCGGGGGAAAAGTGTTTTCGTGGATCCCCTGATTTTTTCAGGATCTTTAGGGAATTTATAGGCCAAAAAGCTAGGGTAGGGGAGCGCCAGGGAGGCCACAAGCCTGGTTGTCGCGGGCCCCCCTGGCCGCCATAACAGGGCTTGTGGGCTCCCACGGAGCCCCCTGCCTTGGCCCTCAAGCCTCCCAATCTTCTTCCATTCTGGAAAAATTTATTTCGGGGATTTTATTCCGTTTGGACTCCGTTCCAAAATCAGATATGAAAAGAGTCAAAAACACAGAAAAAACAAGAACTCGCACTTGGCACTGAATTAATAAGTTAGTCCCCAAAAAGATATAAAAGGTAAACAAAACATCTAATGTTGACAAGATAACAGCGTGAAACCATAAAAAAATTAGATACATTTGAGACGTATCAGTCTCCAAACCAAATATTTTAAAGTCAAGTTGTGAAAGCATAGTATAACGACGGTACAAAGCATCAGTAATAACATTTTCTTTACCCTTCTTGTGTTTAATGACGTCTGTGAAAGTCTCAATGAATTCAACCTATTTAGCATGTCTACGGTTCAGTTTTGCTTGACTTTTAGTATGTTTCAAAGATTCATGATCAGAATGTATGACAAATCCTTTGGGCCATAAATAATGTTGCCATGTTTCCAAAGTCCGAACAAGAGCATATAATTCCTTATCACAAGTAGAATCATTCAGACTAGGCCCACTAAAGTTTTCAGAAAAGTATGCAATAGGTTTACCATCTTGTAATAACACACCTCCTAATCCAATTCCACTAGCATCACATTCAAGCTCGAAAGTCTTATTAAAATCAGGAAGTTGGAGTAAAGGAGCATGCGTTAACTTATCTTTCAAAACCATGAAGGCTTCTTCCTGTGCGGTACACCAAGAATAAGACACATCCTTCTTTGTAAGCTCATTGAGAGGTGCATCAATGGTGCTGAAATCTCTCACAAAACACCTATAAAACCCAGCGAGTCCAAGGAAACTCCTCACTTGTGTGACCGTTTTGGGCTGCGGCCAACTCTCAATAGCTTCAATCTTGGCTTTATGAACTTCAATTCCCTGTCGATTAACAACATAGCCAAGAAAAGATACTCGGTCTGTGCAAAAGGTGCACTTCCCAAGGTTACCAAACAGACGTGCATCACGTAGAGTAGTAAAAACAGCACACAAATGATCCAAGTGTATAAATCTGATACCACTTGATAGAGGCGAAGTATATCATCTAAGTAGACTACCGCAAATCGTCCAATGAAATCACGTAAAACCTCATTCATTAATCTCATGAAAGTGCTAGGTGCATTAGTCAATTCAAAAGGCATAACTAACAACTCATATAAGCCAAACTTAGTTTTAAATGCCGTTTTCCATTCATCTCCCAATTTCATGCGAATTTGATGGTATCCACTACGCAAATCAACTTTCGAGAAAATCATAGAGCCACTTAATTCATCAAGCATATCATCTAGCCTAGGAATAGGATGACGATAACGAATATTATTATTATTAATGCCTCTACAATCAACACACATACGTGATGTACCATCCTTTTTCGGCACTAGAATAATAGGAACAACACAAGGACTAAGATATTCACGTATATAACCTTTGTCGAGCAGCTCTTGTACTTGACGCATAATATCCTTCGTCTCCTCTGGATTGGTACGGTATGGTGCACGGTTGGGTAGTGATGCACCGGGGATTAAGTCAATCTGATGCTCAATCCCTCTAATAGGTGGTAATCCCGGTGGCATATCTTGTGGAAAGACGTCAACGAACTCCTGCAAAATGTTAATGACAGCATGAGGCAAAGAGGGTGGCATGTCCTCAAATGAAAATAATACCTCTTTGCATACGAAAGCATAGTAAACAGATGTAGTAATATCCAAATCAGTAATATCATATTTAGTGGCAAGTAAACAACCACTCGTTAGTTTTATTTCATAGGCAACACTAGATGATGATTTAGTAGGCTTATTGTGTTAATCAAATTTCTTCGCTACAATCTGATTTTCACTCTTATGTAGGTCCTGTTTTGCTTTACTAGCTCTAGCAATGTCATCTTTCATAATATGTTCAGGAGACATAGGAAGCAAAGCTATATTTTGATCCTTATGAACAAGAGTATACCGATTTGTTCTACCATGGTGTACATTTTTTTAATCAAATTTCCATGGTCTACCAGTAAAACGGAGCATGCTTGCATGGGTACCACATTACAATCAACAAAATCTTAATATGTAGCAATGCCAAAATGCACACGGACAATACGTGTTACCTTAACCTTGCGGCTGTTGTTGAACCACTAGATATAATAAGGATGAGGATGTGGTCTGGTGGTGAGGGACAACTTTACCACCATCTCCATGCTAGCTAAGTTGTTGCAACTCCCTCCATCGATGATTACGTGAAGAGAACATTCCTTTACCACTCCCTTAGTATGGAACAAGTTGTGCCTCTGATTTTGCTCAGCCTGTGTTACCTGCACACTTGAAACACGTTGAGCAACTAAGCTTTCATACTTCTCTGCGTATTCAGCAGCCATGTATTGTGTCTCTTGTTCAGTATCATCTACACCCCGTTCTTCACTTGCAATAAGAGCTAGAGTCTCCTCGTCATAATCACTATCGGAGTCATATCCACCATCCTTAGTAATAATCATCACACGCTTGGAGGGGCACTCTCTCGCATAATGACCTCCACCCTTGCAACGATGACAAATAACCTCATGTGTTTGTCCTGTGGATGCCATGGATGAAGAAGATCTATGTGTCTGCCCGGAAGGTGTGCTCTTGGCGAAGGGTGGTGCAGGTGCCTCTTTCCTGGTATCTCTGGTGGAATTGGCGGCTGAAGCAGGCGGTGCGGATGCAGGAGGATGTGTGGAAGTAGCCGTGGTCCATGACGTCCATGAGGAAGTGCGACATGCAGAAAAGTTAGTTCTTGCCAATGCCTCTCGATCCTGCACTTCACGTTCAGCTTTGCAAGCAAGATGGAATAAACGAGTGATAGTGTTATAATCCTTATATTCTAGAATAGTCGGAATATCTCTATTTAATCCACCCATAAAACGTGCAAGCATAGCTTCATTGTCCTCAACAATACCACATCTAATCATGCCAGTTTGTAATTCCGGTTAATATTCTTCTACAAACTTTTTGCCTTGTCTTAAGCGCTGCAAGTTTTGAAGTAATTCATGTTGATAATATGGTTGAACCCAACGATTACGCATAGAAGTTTTCAAAACAGGCCAAGTAGTTGGAATATTAGCATGATGTATTCTACAATATTCAAACCACCAAACACAAGCAAAACTAGTGAAAGAACAAATAGCAGCAGCAACACGTCTATCTTCAGGAAATTGCAAGCATGTAAAACGTTGCTCTGTTTCTAACTCCCAAGTAAGATATATATCAGGAACATATCGACCATCAAAAGTAGGAATATTCAATTTAAGTTTAGGGAGATGGTCATGATCCCGTACCTGAGGGTGTGGTCCATCCCTACCATTGCAATTGTATCCATGTGGACGACCGACAGCTTGTCGTGGTGGTTGTTGTTCCCGGGGCTGAACTGGAGCAACCTCTCCCTCATCATCGTAATCACCATCATAATCATCATCATAATCCTCATTTTTCTCATCCATAGAAACCTCAGTAATAGCAGCAGGAGGAGCAGCAGCAGTAGTAGCAACAACACCAAAATCTTGCACTTGTCTGACAGGCAGATGTCGTGCTCCTAGCCGTTGTGGTTGTGGTTGAAGAGGGACAGAAGTTGCAGCTGGTGGTGGTAAACGGGCAAGCACCTCATTGAACTTGTCATTCATCTTGGTGTCGTATTTCTTCTCCATACATTCGAGCTTTTCCATGGCCTCTCCAAAGGTGCTCACGAAATCCTGTACCTGGTCAGACATCATTTGCTGAAATTTATCATGGAGCTCCCGATTGATCAGGTTCACTCAGTCGATCTCCTCGTCGTGTGATCCTGGCATGGTTAGCAGCAATAGGAACACAGAAGAATATGAACCTACAGACTACTAGGAAGTGGTGGTGGTGGTGGTGTGTCACAAATCCGTCAATGAAATCTCAATTTATTACCAATTCTTACCGAGCAGCAGGTGGCGATCGGCAACCGGTGTAGTCAAAACTCTCAAAGCTTGGATAGAGCGATTGTCACGTGGTGTCAAACACACAATGTAGATGTATGTGGAGCTGGGAAGGCTTATAATATGGTAGCAAGAAGGGTCAGCAATAATAAGTTCAAAGATGCAAAATTGAAAAGATGCTCAACGACGGTACCGTGTTGCTCCTAGGCTAGACCCAACTAGAGACACGAGCCTAGAACACGAACGAAGTCACGAGGACACGTACAAATCAAGGGAAGAGGCACTATGATTTTTTTCTCTTTTTTGTGTGCTCTGTTTTTTTTTGCGCTTTTTTTCCAGAAAATCACTAGAATGGCGAGTGTCTCAAAACTCTTCCCAAGCACCAAAAACAGGATAGGCACGCAATTTTTTTTGACAATTTTTTTATTTCTGGAGCAATTCGGGGCTGCGACGACCAAAAATTGCAACAGAAATCACTATGATGGCGAGTGTTTCAAAACTCTCTAAAAATCCTAACAAAATGATAGGGAAAAAATTCACCCCTCGAAATTTTGGCCTAAAAAGTGCTCTAGAAAGCGTGCCGGACTTTTTTTCCCCGAAACCTACTCAGGTAAGGAAACGCAAAACAGAAAGCAAAAGGATCACGAAATTAACCTAAAGCGGAAAGGATTGTAGTGGATATATGGTGGTGGTATATGGCAGCAAGGATAATGGTAGTGTGGTGGTGGTATATGGCAGCAACGATGATGGTAGCATGGATGTGGTATATGGCAGCGATGAAAGATGGTGCGGTGGCGGCATGATAACCTGTGAACAAAACTCGAAACTCTAAAGAACTAGACAATAAGACCAGCAACTCGGCACTCAACAAAGCAAACTACTGAAAATACTATGCAAAGGCTTAGATTGGTTCGGATATCATGATCTAACCCTAAGTTTTTCTGGCTTTTTCATGTACTATACGTATGAAGAACAGATGTGATCTAACTATGAAAAACTGGTAAAATCTCACCGAGCAACCTCGAGCTCCGATACCACTTGATAGAGGCGAAGTTGTCCCTGTCTTTCGATGAGATCGTGGGTATCGTTTTGGTGGAGTAGACTTTGACAATCTCACTACGAACGTGTGAGGATGTCACGCCTTAGCAATCACTAAACCAACTCTGAGAGGTTATTAACCACGCCGAAGCACGATCAACCTGACCACAAAGGTATGTTTCCTGCACGCAAACGAAGAACAAGCAAGAAACTAAGATGCAATCAAGATATTGCGAATATAAAAGGAAAGCTTTATTGATGAAGGTGGGGTTCTGTGACGCCTTTGTCTGGTCGTAGAACCCAAACGAAGAACACGAAGTTGCAGCGATGTTGAACTTGTAATCTAAACAAAACCCAAGTCTAAACAGTGCCCTAAGGGAGGTATATATGAGGGAATAGAGAGGCAATTTCGTGACCCTTGGAGGAGGCGGTCCAAAAACAGCCCTAAACTCGGTTTCCCAACACATATGGACTCGATCGAAATTACATAGCCCTGGCCCAAAAATAAGGTGGCGCAACACCTATAATAGCCTATGGACGAAATTTGTAAAGTAGCGTCTTGAATATTTTGTCCAAATCCTTCATGTTCTCCTTATGGTGGCTTTAAAGTGCGAAAATCACGAGTGGAAGCTCCGTTGTTATCTCCCGCGCGTGCACCTTCTTCTCCATGCTTGATCCCGCTCCAACGGATATCCTTCTTGTCCATGCTAGGTCTTTCATTCATGAGCACAACAAAAGTATCTAACTTAGGCAGCATCATATGTTCATGAACATTAGAAGTATTCCCAAGAAACGAAAATACCTGGTAATTCAATTGGCTTGCACGAGCTCTAGTAACTGGTCCAGTATGTATAGCAGCTGGGACTGTGGGTGTAACAATGGTGTTGATGTCCTCATCAAATAGTATTGTGATATATCAAGGAATTCATGTTGTCACATTGGAAGCAACTTGCACGTGCAACTAGCAATGCTATAAGAAGGCCAAGCAAGCGGAAACATAGCCAAACAAAGGTTTGCTGGGATGTGGACGGGTTTAGAGGTTTTTCATGGCAATGTTGGGAGGCTTGACATAATAGGTGGTAGGTTACAAGACATAACGATATAAGATAGACAACTAGCTTAACAATGATAGTAGTGGTATAAAAGGAAATGATTATATTGTCTGAGATCCAGCTTGGAAGAAGAACAAATCTACGAAGTAGACGAACCAATGTAGTCAAACGAATCCTCACACTCTCAGGAAGTTTCGGAACTCTATCGAGAAGAAACAATCCAGAAAAAAATCAACACACGATAACACCACAACATATACATGGCATGATGCATAAAGAAATGTGATGCATGTCCGATTGAAATACGCAAGGCACGACAATCACAACAATCAAATACTACACATTCAGTGAAGCTCAATATGCAACAAATTGTATATTGATGAAAATCCATTGAATTACTTAGTTCACTCCCGTTTAGGTACACAATAATATTTAAATTTTATTAAACCTAGGTGGTCATGTTACAAGGTGAAGATGGAATTAATCAATTTTAAATGGAGAAGGAGAACATACATATAGAAAAATAAGAACTCTCCATATTTAAGAGAAATGTGGTTCACATTGTTTTAACTAAACAATCATTTTAAATGTTTTTAATCATGTCAAGAGGTGAAGCATGAACAACTACGCCATCTAGGCATTTTAAATGTGGCCGGAAACAACAAATAACAATTCCGGAAAGTCCCCATATCTATTTTTCGAATTTGCTATTGTTCTGCCTATAATACAATTTTATAGTTTTAAACACAAAAATAAATGCCACCATGTTATTATACACATTTATCTAAGCATGTTACATATATGAATAATGTTAATCGGATTTACGGTTAATTAGTTATGATACAAACCGTTTTAACATGGCATTTGTGCAAATTAAATGAAAACAACAAGTTAAACATTTTAAATGCGTGTGAGAGTTGGATATTGTGAATATGCATGAAATTCTAGTCATTTTACATATTTAAATCATTTTAATCTGACACACGGTTATTAAGTTTTTAGCAAGTTAAAAACAAAGGTATTTTTTGAAATATGCATGGATTAAAAAAAACTAAATGACACAAAATGAATGGTGCACGCCCAAGCGGCCATGTGTGAGTGTGTGTCCAACAATAGACAGAAATAGGCAAACAACACGGGCGTCTCGGACTCGAACACAAGACCTCAAGTTTAGTAGACTTGCTTCATTAGCTAGCTCGGCTAGAGTTGTGCTCGCGTACGGAGCTAGTGCCAACTTTATACTCCCTCCGTTCCTAAATATAAGTCTTTTTAGACATTGTACTAGAGGACTATATACGGATGTATATAGTCATATTTGAAAGTGTAGATTCATTCATTTTGCTACGTATGTAGTCATCTAGTGAAATCTCTTAAAAGACTTATATTTAGTAATGGAGGGAGTATTACATTTGCAGGACATAACGGATCCAGGGTAAATATACCATGTTCTAGATACGAAACTCACAACAGGAAAACAGAGGACGATGGCTATGGCGATGCTGGGAAAGGGCGAGGTGGCGCTCGGCGAGGGGGTCGCGGGTCGACGGGCTCCGAAGGGAAGCAGTCGGATCCATCCATCTTTGACGTTGAACATCAATGGCAGCGACCAACGACATCTTGAGGCAACGGCGACAGGATGCAAGCTCGTGTCCATGGCGAAACGAGAGTGCACAGACCATGAGAGGGAGAAGGAAGAGAGAAGGAGGAGGAAGAGGCCTACGGGAGCACGCCTATGGTGGTGCTCCGGGGAAGGCTGCAGCCGGTGAGGTCCAGCATGAGGATAGGCGGCGCGGTGAGGTGCTCCTTCGGTGAGGTCTTGGACAGTCGGTGATGATCAAAATAGTGGCAGGTGGAGCTCGGGGACGGCCAAGGTTGTCTCTTGCAGCTCATTCATACAGAGAGAGAAGGGAGCTGAGAGAGATAGGGGGAATTACGAGAGAGATGAACAAAACATGGCTCCATCCTTGAGGTCATCGGGGAGGCCGGTTTGTGCCGGCGAGCACTTGGCGTGGCGGTCCGCTAGGAGAGGAGGAAGAAAACTTGGTTGTGGCCTGCTGGGCACTCGTGAGCTCGACCATCGGGCGAATCTGGCGACTCGCGGGCGCAGCGCAAGGGCAGGGAGGAGTCTTGGTGCAACGGAGCGGAGGGGCGACGGGCATAGGATGTAGCACCTCGATCCATTCAGGATCGAGTGCTCGAGCTGGCTATGGGCGCTAGGGATGCTGGATCAAGGAGGGATGCGGTTGGGTAGCAGCACACAACGAGGAAGGTGGGGAGAATCCCAAGGATTGAGATATGGTTGGCGACGGCGGGATGTGACAATGGGACATCTTCCTAGATTTTAGGGTTGGACGTCTATATATAGCTATGGGATTAGGCTCGGGTCTATTAGGACCCTCCGATATAGATCGGACGGTCAAGAATATTAGGTTAGGGTGTCCAATTGTAAAACCGATGATGGTTTGGGGTATTACGGTGTTGATCCGGACCCAATGGTCGCGACCTTCTAGTTCAGGTCTGGGGAGTTCCCGGACTAGGTTGTCCGCAGGTCGGTGCACTCTGCATTGAGGCTAGGTAGAGATCATAGGGAAGACGGGGAGCCCGGCAACAGGTTTTTATAAAACAAAAATGATTGACGATTTGGCCGTCTATGGTGTTGTTATAGGTTTAACAGTTCGGGTATCAAATGGACTCCGATTGTGATGAAATTTGGCACGATGTCGGGACCCCGATCCTAAGCCATAGGAACCTAGCCTGTAACACATTGCATCCCTTTGTGGTCTCACGCACGGTTATCCCCACGGCTGCCACCTTACCTTAGCCGGGACGTTTGCGCCTTTTGACTCACGTATGCATTAGTGTCACTAGCATTCCAATGTCAAAGAACCCGGGTCGACATATCTAGTCATAAACTCAAGTGGCTCAACTGTACAGATATAGGCATACATAACCCAGCAAGGCAGGTGTCGGTCAACAGTGAGTGTAGACGAGTCGTAGCAAGCTACAAGGACTCCATTACACCGTGTGACATTTCCCCGAAGGGACAGACACAACAGCTAAGAAGGCTACATGCCGGTCAACCAATGTGTCCGGAGCAGTAGCGAACTACCAAGGCTCGGTGGAATCACAAAGGGGCATTTCTCTGTATAGAGAGCTACTAAGGCATACGACTAGGTGTCCCATCCCATACATATCATAGTGCATCACACATACGCATGACATACTAGATATGTATAGATACAACAATGGCATCACAACATAACCATACAACATCATGACATTTATTTAGAAGACTCGGAAGAGTATTGCATGATATGTTCATACAAGCAGGGGTCACACGACCCGACACTCAAAGTCATACAATCAAAGTCATACAAACCAACGGAAGCATAAAAGTTGTCTAAGTACAGTCAGATGAAAGGATAAGGCATAAAGCCTGACTATTTACAGATCCCTTCTGAAAGGGGCCAGATCGTAGTTGGGATACCACCTACTCGTCATCATCGATGTCTAGAAAGAACGCACCTGTTGGCGCGTGGGTTTCCTCTGTATCAATTATTAAGCAAACATGAGTACAAAAGTACTCAGCAATACTTTCGAACAGATCTATCTACTCATGCTCAGATATCAATAAAGGGGGTTGTGGTGTTTCATACAGCAAGCCAGCTTTGACTCTTGGCTAGACAAAGCTACATATTTAAATAGTTTTGACAACTTTGTTTTCTCGCAGACGAGTTCACTAACTCCACAACAATACACCATCATGGAATCATTCCCGTCTTCCTACGGAGATGCCATCCATGACACGCACACTTATCTTGATACTTTTATGAGTAGCCATTAAAGTTATCTATGATCAACATATGTCTCCAAGTAGTCCATATCCGCGGACACGACTATTCGAATAGATCATAACCCTGCACGGGTGTACTTCTTCACACACACTCTCGCCACTTATCGCCATGTGCACGTCATGCACCTCGGCAACCTTCAAGCGGAAGCCCAGCAAGGGAGTCGGCCACGACCGTTAACCACGCTAATACCAAGTCCAGGTTTATCGCCTATTTGAGAGTAACCCGCACGGAAGTTCGGCCGAGGTTTCCGCCACGGCCCCAAACGATGTGTCCAGGGTTCCCAAGCCCACCATCCGGGTGCCACTTGGTACACCGTGCCACTGCCTACGACATCATAGCCCACCAATAAGGTCAGCACTATGCACGACCTCCAGCATGACTACAAACACCAGAAACTACTTGCAACTCCTGGACCGGTTACTAGGTGATTAATAAGTCAAGAGGGTCAATTAAGTATCCCAACGTGTGGTAGTATCTAGTCTTGGATTACATACACGGAACTCAGTTCCTAAGGACGGTTCCAATGAAACAACCCGCCATGTACTCCTACATAGCCTTTCATCGATACCTTTACCAAATCAGGTTCCGCACTTAAACTTTCTCACTAGAACACATTCATGCATTCCTGTTCATCAACCAGATGAAACAAACCTGACACAACTTCTAGGCATAACAAGCATAGAAGGTACAAACACATCATAGCTCAAACATCTACCAGGTATGCTAGGTTGCATGGTTTGGCTATTTACTGTGACAATGACATGTCATGCAAAGGAATAGGATCAGCTACCGAAGTAAAGCATTTGAAATAGTTTGTCCTAATGCAATAAGTGGGAGCAGGAGCAAGAACATGGGATGATATCGGTGTAACGACCAAGATGCGGTCCTTTCCGATCTAGGGGTCGTGGCCCCCGAATAGGAAAGAAGCGCATCTAAGCGTTTCGCAAGCAAGTAACATAGCACAAATAATAATGAAAGTAGACAATTCAGGATTCAAGTGTCTTCTTATTAATAACTCAGAGTACATCACAGATACAATCAAGGTAGTTCCGCTACGGACTACAAAACATGGAAATGCTATGCTTCCCTGCCTGCAGGCCCACAATCTCGACCACGCCTCAGTCCTCTGGATACTTCACGTAGAGGCGGTCTGTCTCCTCGTCGTACTGCCACGCCAGGTGGGTGCCGTCGGGATCATCTGTCTTTGGGGTACCTGTACCTGTTGGGAGTTTCAGAGGAATCCGTGAGCCATGGGGACTCAGCAATCTAAGACCTTGGTGCTAGAACTAGTCATGTTATTAGGTAGAGAAAAGGTGAAGTGTATGAGGCTGCAGCATCCTAAGCTTGAATAAGTGGCTAACTTACGTAGAGTAATTGTGAAGGTGGTCTACACTAGCGGTTGGGATTACTTGATCACTAAGTGATCCTGAACACCTACCTATGGCATTCATAACCCCACCGTGTTCCCGATCGAAGAGAGTTCTTCGAGGGGACAGTCACGGTTACGCACACAGTTGGCAATTTTATTAGCTTTTGTTTGAGTTATCTAATACCGGATGTTAACAAAATATTCCAAGTTGCCACATAACCGCGGGCACGACTTTCCGAAAGATTAAACCCTGCAGGGGTGCTCCAACTAGTCCATCACAAATGTACACAGGCCGCAAAGGCATCCTCTATCACGAATCTCGTGATCTCGTCGGATTCCTTAGAGGAAAACCTCAACTCTGGGGGAAACCAAAGCTTCACTAGGATTCCTATACGCAAGATATACCGCTAAGGTAAGGGAAGGCTAGGAGGACCTCCCGACGTGTCGACGACCCCGATAAGAGCCGCGTATCTCAGTCTCAGGACACGCCGGATGAGCACAGCGTACAGTGGCCTGATAGATATCTCCCGAGTTGCCCCGGGTTGGCCCCGCACACGACTCTAGTTTGAACCAACACTCATGAGGAGCACTGGCCCGGGTTGTTGATTAGAATCCTCGGGGTAGCTATTCCCTATGCAGTTTATTATTAAGTGATTAGCAAATTAACACCAATGTTGGGTCCTGCCGGACAAGCCTTAGCACTACGCAATTTATCGAGGGGGTCCCCATAACAACCCCGAACGTGTTAGGAGCGGTCATTATGGAATCAAACACCGGTAACCGGTAACTAAGGCGGCAATATCGTAACAAAGCACCCGGCAAAAGGCTAGGCCTCCCGTCATTTACCAAGTATATAGGTGCATTAAATAAATAACAGCATTTAAGATAATGATATCAAGCTCATGTTATCACATGAGTCAAAGCACCTGCATCTAGCAATGCTATCATTAGTAGCTGAGCAAAGCCTACTTAGCTATACAAGTTTTGCTTGGAAGGGGAACAGTGTTTGGGCCCATGGCATATCAAGAGGCAATTTAATTCAGTGGTAGGCAGCGAGCAATATGACATGGAAATGAAAAAACTAGCATAACAAGTCTAGAGATGGAATCAAGGTCATATCATCTTGCCTGTGATATCCTCAGCTTGGGATGGTTCTGGCTCGTCCTGCACGTACTCTCCTGAGTCCACGTATTCGTTCTCCGATCCCGGTGCTACCCAACATAAGAATAACAACTAATGAACAGCAGAAGCACAAGATGCAACAATCACACGATGCATGAGATGAAAATTGAGCATGCACCACTATTTCTATCACTAGAACAAGCAAAAGCAACTACTACAAGTTACTGGACAGAACTGTACACTAAGCTATTTTGACATCCATGAGGATGGCATGAACAGATGCGTCTCGTGAAAACGATGCAAAACCATATAAAGTACATTGCAAACGGAGCTACGGATCAACGGGAATCAACGAAACAAGATATGAAGCTCTACGTAGAAGAATCAACACCACACCCACAATTGGCACAAATCTGGTATTCCCAGGTTGCCAAGACATGTAACAACCCAACATGAATGGATTGGAACAAGGGAGAACACCACAACATCAACTAAGCACACACAATGATCTAAAAGACTATACTACTCAATCTGCCATAATCTGCATCTTAGCTCTTTGTGAGCTACATGCAACATAGCTACAGCCCTCCAAATATGACAAATGATATATGTGGCTGTAGCCAACCAAGAACACTACAATCACCAGCAAGAATCACAGCAAAAGGAATTAAACTCTAGAAGATACAAGGCCACAAACTTTCCCAAAACCAACAGATCTCAGGGACTTAGTGAAAATTCCTGCACCTAACTTTCTGTCTCTGTTCTGAAGCTTTTTGACAGCAATCTAAACACAACCTACTGGACTCCAAATGATATGAAATTTTACAGGGAGCTTAAAAAACATATCAGGTCCAAAATCCTAGCACTGAACTAAGGCTAGTTCTCAACACAGTGACCAGCACATCCTCATCTATAGGAGAAGAAAATGTTTCCAGAATTCCCAGACTTGGTGAAATTTCAGATTTCACTAAGCTGGACTTTTTCAGCCACATGCCCACTTTGTCTAGGCATAGTTTGCATGCAAATAACACCAAGTGATAAATGACACCAGTATGGTGTAGAGCAAAACCCCTACTTCTATCACACAAAAACACATGCCCTTGGGATCCACCTATTCCATGGAAACCAAGATCAAACTTGCAACAAATCTGAATATGTCCACTCCATAAAGTATCCCAATGGCAAAACTAACTTCACCACAGGATTCCTTGGGAGTTTCTACCCTAAAAACATATATAAAATGTGGGCATCTACTTGGATCAAATGACCACAATTTAAGGGAGAGGGAACTACTCCAAATCATGCCTAGGGAATGGGCATCATTTCATGTAGTTCCTACTAAAACAACAACTACAAAGGTTGAGCTCATGTACACAATGACAAAGTGACATGGGGGTTTGAACCCCATGTTTGTGTCATGCACATCAACTTCACAAATCTTACTACTAAGCTTCTCACATAAATATCATGTCATGCCCTCTCACATATGGACATGTGGAGGTGCAAGGCTTGCTTGCCAAGGTGGGATGCTACTCACACACACACCTAGTCCACATCACCCACAAGCACAACATGCTCAATATCATCACCAAACACCTACACAAGTTATGATAGCCACAAACACTAGAATAAGCTCACACACACAAGGGGTATGTGTGAGGGGGGAGTCCCTCCACACACACATACACACTCCTCTAAAACTAAAAGAACACTACACAAGAAATATGGGCAGCACACATGATCAAGCTAGGCTTGCATTCCTACTAACATAAAACTACCCACACCACTCTAATCAAAACAATTACATACACACACAAGCATCTACACCACATACTCAAAAACACACACATACACCTCAACCTACCACTTTTATCTAGCAGGCAAAAAGAGTTAACATGCCACCTTTATACCTATTGGATTAGGCACAAGTGTAGGATCAACAAAGCAAAGAGAAAAAAAATAACAGCAAGAAGAAAAGGAAAAGGGGGAACCCTGGGATTCGAACCCAGTACCCTCTCTGGTAAACCAGAGCACCACTACCACTCTACTAGACACCATGCACTCGACAGAGGAGGGGAACATAGTAGGTTAACCTCTCTGATGCTGCTACTACTACCAACCGAAAATGAAATAAAAAGGGGGAGATGCACCACCGGGGAATCGATCCCTACACCTCCAGAGAACAAACAGAGACCACAACCACTGCGCTACAAATCGACTACTATTGGAACGGGTGAAACGAACCAGCTAAGCTATATGCAACAGCCGAACCAGGCTCTGCACTGAGACGCACCAGCGTCAGGGAGGTTGAAGGGTTTTCCCTCGCCGGCGTTGCTGCTGCTGCGCTGTGCTACGGAGGTGGAACGCACGAGAGCTACCCACAACTACCGCGGACTCTCACCAACCTACTACCTAACAAGAACTGCACTGCACATGCAACGTCACGATCATCTAACTGCTGCCGATCTTCAACGACAGGGAGGCGCGGCGGCAGAGAGTTCGCCGGCTCCTCGTCGTGGTGCTGCTGCTGTCGGAGGCCGGAGCAAAACGAGGTGAAGGGAACCCCTAGAAACCCACTGCTACTGCACCTAGCACTACCTAGATGGCATGACGACCACCTGCAACTACTATTGCTGCTGCTCGAGACAGAGAGGATACGCACGCGCACAGGCTGGATCCGGGCTGATCCACGAAGGAGGAAGGAAGGAGAGGTTGATCCTCACCTTGGGGAGGAAGTAGAGGTTCGGATCGGAGGAGGAGGGCGCCGGAGATGAGGCAGATCGACGACGACGATGCCCGAACCGCAGACCGAAGAAGAGGAGTCAGACCACCGGGTTCGCACCGTTGACGAGGTCGAGCTCGTTGGTGTAGTCATCCTCCGGTGCTCCTAGCACCGGAAATGGAGCGCGGGCACCCTGCCCGAGCCCCCGGACATGGTCGCCGGCGAAGTTCGACGGAGAGGTGGGGGTAGACGCGGCGGAGCTCTCTACCTCTCTCTGCTACTGGATCTCTACAGAGACTTACCAGGACAGGAGGAAGAAGAGATGGAGGGGGAGAGGAGAGGTGGCGGCGGCAGGAGAGAAAAGGGAGGAACCCTAGGACTAGGGGGGCACGGACGCCCAGGTAATAAGGGGGGTTCTCGACGTGCACGCTCACGGCGTCAGCGTGCTCTCTCTCTGGAGCCTGACGGAAAGGTGCAGGGGGGAGAGAACGGCGTCAGGGGAAAGGAGGGAGCGAGCTGGGCTTGGGCTGCCAGCGCACCCGGGAGGGAGGAGGGAAGAGATAGGCCGCTAAGTGGGAGGGAGCCCACTTAGTGCGCCAGATAGGAAATAGAACCCCTTGACTATTTCCATTTACACATTAAACAGAGAAAGAAATAAAAAAGGCACAGGGCAAAATAAAAGGGATAAAATCAAAAGGAAAATTACCATAGACCTGAAAATGAACCAGCTAATTAAATAAAATACTACCAACATTTATGGGGCTACTTTCATAATTCCAAAACAGCATTTATTTATACTGTTTTGTGAATTATATTCACCCTTAGGACCAAGTACAAAACTTCAAATCAACACATCATCATCTCCACAATAAACTCTAATCACAAGACATTTTAAAACAGCTTTTGGGAAGATGTAATTTTGAACATGAGATAAAAGGAAAGAAAAGGGTTTTACATTCCAAAGTGGATTGAAGGTGGAAACACCACATCTACTACACACTCCAACACCTCATGAGGATCACCACATAACCACAAGATCACAAACACCACAACTCATCACATGATAACACAAGCAAACACAAGGACAAGACATGGCATGAAACATATGGTATGCATGCATGCAAGGAAGAACAAAAGTGACACATGAAATGATAGACACAAAGTGACAACATCATATTCATCACAAGGTGGACCCACATGAGAATAGGTTCCAAATAAGGCAAGTTTACATCTGGGGCACTACAATCAGGATGATCAAAAGGGTGCTTGCCTTGTTGCTCAACAGAGGGGTAATATCCGCCAGTCGGATATTCAGTCGTATCCGGAGGGGCGGGGCCTACCGCATAACAACCACAATTAATAGCAATCATATGCAACAATCATGATGCATGAACATGGCATGAAATGAGGAGTGATATGATTCAATGTGGTTGGTAAAACTTTAGTTTGCATCTGGTTTGAAACTCAAATTCAAATATTATTTGAAATGACATATTTATCTTAATCATTTAGTTGATTTGACCTGATGCTGTTTCATAACTTTGTTTTTCATGCATGAAAGTAGCACCATTGTGTTTATTGAATTTTTTTGATCAATTTGCATATATTATTTGTCTAATTTGGAGTTATAATCAAATTTCTATGAATTTCCAAAGTTTCTAATTATTCTAGAATTATTTTAAAACCAGAATTGGATCTATTGCATCAGCATGACATCAGTAGGTCAGTTGCCCGTTTGGAAGTCAAACCTGACCAGTGGGACCCACTGGTCAGTGACTCTGGCCAGAAATTAGTTAAGTTTAACCTTAAATAGGTATTTAAGAGAGCTGGACCCACATGTCAGTGTGTGATTAACTTTTAATATAAATTTTATTTTTATTTTTACTAATCTCACTTAGTCAGGGTGTTGGCCCCACTTGCTAGTGACTCAGGGGAGTCAACCCCACCGGCGATGGGGTCAAACCCACCGGCAGCGAGGCTCCGGCGACCACCAGAACGGCGGAGGGCGTCGGCATTCTGATTCTGGAGGCCAAACGAGCGGCGGAGGGGCTTAAACGATCGGCCACTCGACCGTCAGCAAGATGGAGCAAGCCTCGAGGACTGAGATGACCGGAATCGACGCCGGCGACGAGATCGGCGGCTGCCGGAGCTCGGCCATCATCGAGTTCATCAAAATCGAGGGCAAAACGCGCGAGGTTGGGCTCCTAGAGCATCTACGCGACGAGCTGGAACTGTTGCAGGCCTCGGGTGGACCAACCGGGCACCGTAGGGTCACCGGCGACGAGCTACAGCGGTGGTCCTCGTCGAGCTCCGATGAAACTGGTCCTAGAGCTCGGGAAAGAGAGGGGAAGATGGGGGGAAACACTCCGGAGCTCACTGAAGTGTCGAGGGTAGGCTCAGGCTGCTTGGGGAGGCACTGGATCCGACGAATCTACGGTGGCTTACCGGCGGCCGAAGTTGGAAGACGACGGTGACGAGGGTGATGCAGGATTCGGGGGCTCTTCTCCTTTGGCAGGGACGGCCAGCTTGATGAGGTGGAGCGAACGGCGCACTCAGAGGCAAGGGAGGACGAATGGAGTGATGGCTAGCTCGAGCTCGAGCTCGCAGCAATGGCGGCCGAGAGAGAGGGAGACGCAGTGGGCGAGTGAGTTGGGGGAGAGGATGGGAATGAGTCCGGGGAGGCTTATCCTCCCTCTCCAGCTCATCGGGCGAGCCAGGCACGCACATAGGTGCGTGGGCGCGCCGGGAGAAGCAGCGGCCAGCTCCTGCTCCGACTAGCGAAGGAGGAAGACGACAAGGGGAGTGGGCTTGGGCCAGGTAAGCGAGGTATAGATCTTTTCATTTTTTCTTTCTTTCCCAGGTTTCTGATTTATTTTATTTTATTTTTGGCTCCAAACTATTTTAGAAGTTTGATAAATGCTGGGGTGTTATTTGGAATATTTCCAAACACATATAGAAGTTTTAACATTTTATGAGAATTTGAATTAGTTGAAATCAATATATAATTGATTTCAGTGACTTTTAAGTTTAAAATAAAATGCCAAAAGAATTTTGAAAATATATTTTACCCTTGATATTTCGTTTTCAAGAATTATCAGAAAATATGAACTTTTATGATGGCCATTTTGGGTTCATTGATTTGCCACCAAATTTGAATTGTTTTTGAAAATAGAGTTGCTAGGGTTTGCTTTTGTTTTCATTTATTTTCTTTTGATTTGATTTCATTTTCTTGGTTGCAATGAAAAAGACATGAGCACAATCTTTCTAAACTCTATTAGGGATTCAGGGATGTGACACACGAGGCCTACGTACACTGTAATAAGACGCACGCCAAGTTCATCCCAATCCTAGAAAGTTTTATACACACTTTTAAGAACAATATTTTATCAATGTCATGGGTGCGTGCATGTGTGGTTGGTCCCGAAACATTCAATGACAAAAGCAGAGATAATCGACAATTAATAGCAGATGCAAGTTTGGAAAAAATGACGGCAACGGAGTACCCGTGCAATGTGGATGCTGCGCATGATGCGATGATGAATGTGTCAACCAAATAAATCACACAACGATAATGGAATATAAGGGCAATCTTCTAGAGTGTCGGTTCCGGGCTGTTACAACTCTCCTCCACTATCTAAGAATGAAAATGGGAAGAGGAGGAGGAAAGGAAGAGGTAAAACTTAGTTTCTTCTTTGATAATCCAGTGAAACCAACGAACCTTCAAGGGTTCCAAATAGATGAAGAATCACTACTAGGGAAAACCCTAGTAGTAGTGCTGGAAATATGCATAGCAGTAGCGCTGGGACAAGGGCTACTGCTATCGCGCTACAACTAAACACTAGTAGTAGCGCTGGTATGGGCAGCACTACTGGTAAGTAGTGTTACCAGTAGCGCTTCCCTGTCCAGCGCTACTGATAACTATAGTAGTAGCGCTTGTTCATATGGTGCGCTGCTGCTAAGTCGCGCTACTGGTAAGTCTTTACCAGTGCTACTGCTAACTTTTACTGCTTTCACAGATTTGGCCCCTCTACGTATTTGTGATGTATTTATACACATTCTATACAATAGTTTCATCACATTATATTAATCATACACTATTCTCACATATCATAGACATACAGTAGTCTCGTCATACCATCATCATCATCATCATTTAACACAAATATCATCGCATCATCTCGAAAATAGCGATACATAAGTGTGATCATGTCATGTCTCAAATAAGTGCAATTGCATGGTCATGGCACACCCACAAGTTTCATCATCTCTATCTACGACATGACGTAGAAGACAAGAGCGATCAGCATGAGGAAGAGCGCGACTATGTAGTATCGGCGGTCCCTCCCCTGCTCATGCTAGAGTGTCCACCTCAAGTAACTACTTTCCGCTTCTGCTCTGGTGTTGAACCCTCTGTGGCTAGCACCCGGGTACCTGTGCACCTGGGCCTGAGCGGCTGGCCAGTGGTCATAGACTCCTGGAACCCTCCAAACGTACACGGCGTAGTAGTCCTTTGCCATCTCTGATCAAGGTACCTGCATCGTGAGTTGTTGATTTGAACGATAATATGCAACATAATGTACTTAAGAAACAAAGAGGCATGATTAGCAAAATAAAAGCAACCAATAGTAAACATAAATGACGAAGTTCCTCATACCCAAACTAATTAACTAGAGCGATCTACGCTAGTTCAGGACCACGGTTTAGTAACATCACATAGTTTCGCCGTGCATAATTTCAAAGTTTTGCCATAGAAAGACAATAGTGATAAGGCATGCTTGTTCTGGACCACAGTTTAGTTACATCACATTATCATTGACAATCATTCCTCCAGGTCGGCATTCTAATCTTCATAGTCAGGGAGGATGCACCCGAGCTTCGTGAAAGGCTTCAGGTCCAGAAGTTGAGCGACTAGCAGTACTCGGACATCAACCCGCATGATTTGCCCATGGTAGAACATCCCCATTGGTTCGAGGACTTGCTTCATGATCACTTGGGCTAGTTCACACTGTACGCGATAAAACTCAGCTCGGATTCGATGATCCGGTGTCTTTCCTATGCTTGTGGCCGAGCTGACAATCTCGGCATCTTCGGTAGTAGCTGACATGCGAAGGCGTTGATTATCCCTTCTGTACTCCATTAGGTGATGCATGAGGTAGAATCCATCAGCAGTACTGTTGTGCGGTTGCTAGATGCAGCAGAAGTCGCTCTTATGGCCGAAAGCCGGTGCTTTATTTGCGTACTTTTTCACCTTGATATATCCACCACTCAGGTTGAAGGTTAACAGGGCACAGTCGAGAACACTCTTTTTCTTGAGGTTCTTCGATGAGTCCAAGTACATAGCATGGGAGTATTCCGGGTAGAGAACGATGAGGACGGCGTTGCGCCCGCTGCGCAAATTAAGTACACCTCAAATTAGCCTCCATGCTTGCAAAGGAATGATTAACATGTACGAAAGGATATGCACGGATGACTTATGAGGGATGATAAGGCAAGAGAATCGCTTCCTTGTCCTTATTAGCGATCATGGATTCGCCGAGGTACTTGCTCGCATAGTCATGGTGCTCTTTGAAAACTACCAAGAATCTCTCGTGCATATAGTATGGGTCCGCGACGCAGATATATTTGATGCTCTCCACTGATGAAGTAGTTGAGATACAACACATACATGCGGATGAACTCAAAATCCAGCTTGGTCATGTGGAACATGTTGTATATGTAGTCAAATCGTAGGAGGAACTGATTTGCGGGCCAGGTATCGACGTACAACTTCCCACCCGGCACCTGAGCCACATAAAGCGGGTATCCTGGATCTTTCGCGACCAGAAGGATTTTCTCTCTAGCGAGTACATCTTCATAGAGTCTCTTTAAATCATTTTTCAGTATGTGATCTAGCACTTTGGCAAGTAGGATGGGCTCGCCGGCTACATGGAAACGCGGCTTACCTTCGATAGGTATTCTGTCTACCACCAGGGGTTTCAGAGGCGGCTGGTTGCTTGAAGCACCTATGGAGCCTTTGTTGGAAATATGCCCTAGAGGCAATAATAAATTAGTTATTATTATATTTCTTAGTTCATGATAATCGTTTATTATCCATGCTATAGTTGTATTGATTGGAAACACAGTGCATCTGTGGATACATAGACAAAACACTGTCCCTAGTAAGCCTCTAGTTGACTAGCTCGTTGATCAAAGATGGTCAAGGTTTCCTGACCATAGGCAAGTGTTGTCACTTGATAACGGGATCACATCATTTGGAGAATCATGTGATGGACTAGACCCAAACTAATAGACGTAGCATGTTGATCGTGTCATTTTGTTGCTACTGTTTTCTGCGTGTCAAGTATTTGTTCCTATGACCATGAGATCATATAACTCACTGACACCGGAGGAATGCTTTGTGTGTATCAAATGTCGCAACGTAACTGGGTGACTATAAAGATGCTCTACAGGTATCTCCGAAGGTGTTCGTTGAGTTAGTATGGATCGAGACTGGGATTTGTCACTCCGTGTGACGGAGACGTATCTCGGGGCCCACTCGGTAATACAACATCACACACAAGCCTTGCAAGCAATGTAACTTAGTGTAAGTTGCGGGATTTTGTATTACGGAACGAGTAAAGAGACTTGCCGGTAAACGAGATTGAAATAGGTATGCGGATACTGACGATCGAATCTCGGGCAAGTAACATACCGAAGGACAAAGGGAATGACATACGGGATTATATGAATCCCTGGCACTGAGGTTCAAACGATAAGATCTTCGTAGAATATGTGGGATCCAATATGGGCATCCAGGTCCCGCTATTGGATATTGATAGAGGAGTCACTCGGGTCATGTCTACATAGTTCTCGAACCCGCAGGGTCTGCACACTTAAGGTTCGACGTTGTTTTATGCATATTTGAGTTATATGGTTGGTTACCGAATGTTGTTCGGAGTCCCGGATGAGATCACGGACGTCACGAGGGTTTCCGGAATGGTCCGGAAACGAAGATTGATATATAGGATGACCTCATTTGATTACCGGAAGGTTTTCGGAGTTACCGGGAATGTACCGGGAATGACGAATGGGTTCCGGGTGTTCACCGGGGGGGGGGGCAGCCCACCCCGGGGAAGCCCATAGGCCTTTGGGGGTGGTGCACCAGCCCTTGATGGGCTGGTGGGATAGCCCAAGAAGTCCCTATGCGCCATAGATAGAAAATCAAAGAGAAAAGAAAAAAAAGGAGGTGGGAAAGAAGAGAAGGACTCCACCTTCCAATCCTAGTTGGACTAGGATTGGAGGAAGACTCCTCCTTCCTTGGTGGCACAGCCCTTGGGGCTCCTTCAGACTCAAGGCAAGCCTCCCCTCCCCTCCTCCTATATATATGGAGCTATTAGGCCTGATTTGAGACGCCTTTTGACACGGCAGCCCGACCTCATACCTCAACGGTTTTACCTCTAGATCGCGTTTCTGCGGAGCTCGGGCGGAGCCCTGCTGAGATTAGATCACCACCAACCTCTGGAGCACCGTCACGCTGCCGGAGAACTCATCTACCTCTCCATCTCTCTTGCTGGATCAAGAAGGCCGAGATCATCGTCGAGCTGTACGTGTGCTGAACGCGGTGGTGCCGTCCGTTCGGCACTAGATCGTGGGATGGATCGCGGGACGGTTCGTGGGATGGTTCGCGGGGCGGATCGAGGGACGTGAGGACGTTCCACTACATCAACCACGTTTCTTAACGCTTCTGCTGTGCGATCTACAAGGGTACGTAGATCAGAAATCCCCTCTCGTAGATGGACATCACCATGATAGGTCTTCGTGCACGTAGGTAAATTTTTGTTTCCCATGCGACGTTCCCCAACAGCCTTTAGGGCCTTTCCTGGACGGTCTCTTCCTTTGCTTCTTGGCGGGTGGCGGTAGTGAGCCCACCATACCTTCCCTAACCACCACCCCCAGTTTCCTCGGGCTAAACAGTGGACGGGCCTCAGGGGGTGGCTGGGTAGAGGCGGCATCTGGAGGCGTCTCCTGCGAGGATGGCTTGAAGAGAGACTTTTTGCATTCCGCCTTAGGATGTTCTGGCTCCGGCAAATCAGGCAGCATCAAGTCATCATCTCCACGATCATAGCATGAGTCTTTGGCGTCCTGAGGCATCAATCCATCATAGGCGGTATTGAAATACTAGTTCGGGTCCTCATCATCATCCTCCATGTCATCATCAACATTTGCTTCTTCGACACCGGGGGCGCATGATCTGACACTAATGAAGGCTCTCCCTCGTGTCGTACGCTACCATCATCCGCCACCGTAGGTGCAGGTAATTTGGTAGGTGGGGTGGTGTTCATACCTTGTTGAGAAGGTGGCGTTGGCGTGATACAGGGCGACAAAGAAGAGACTTCGGCCAAGGCAAGAACCAGTTCTTGCATGCGCCAATCGTCTTAGAGGTCTCATCGACACCGACTAGTATCAGAGGAGGCAAATCCTTGAAGCCCGCTAAGACACTGACCACGTTAACCTTGAAGACGCCATCACGCATCTCTTAGTTGTGTAACATGCGGTCCTTCGGCTTCAGGATGGTTGCCTTCCCACATCCACCTTCTAGCCCTTGATGTCATAGAGTAGGGTGCACGGTGTGTCGTCGGCCTACGAAGGAGACATGTCTGCGACATCAAACATCTGAAAGGCAACTGAAATGGAAGACTTTAGACATGCTGGTGAAAAGGGTATGACGCATAATTACCGTGAGGGTGTCAAGCTCAGCCAGTGACGAAGGCCCGCCGAGCATGCCAGAGACGGAGGTCGGGCTGCTATGAACAGGAACGTGACCTTTTGCGGTAGCTTGGGCACGTGTTGGTGCTGTGGTGTTCGCCGAGTTTCTCCCGACAAAGGTGGGAAGGGGAAAGTACTCCGGCAGTGCATTTGGATTGCTCTTCGACCAACTAAAATTTGTCGGAATCAAGCTGGCCACCGCGTCAATGACAACCCACTGACTACCCCGACCAACTCTTCTTTGGTCTCAGCTTTGGTCTTATTGACCGCAATCGCGGCCTCCTCGTCCATGCTCTCCTGAGTGACGACCAACCGTCTCTTCCTTCTTTCCTGTGGCTCCTCGGGGTAGCACGTCTAACATGAGGCGCCATCTCCAACGCCGTGCAACGTCCATAGGACGGCAGCTTGTCCACCGGGACCTTTTTCAGTATGTTAAGGGCCCGGTTGAATTGGGTGTCCCACTTGGGCCTCGTCGACGACTGCGACGACTCGTCGCTTTCGGCTACCTTTTGGTGCTGCTCTTTCTACAAAAGGAACGTGGATGGTTTACTAATGTGACAAAACTTGCAGTCAAATTGATTGGAAGCTAATATGATAATGTGGTAATATAACAATTACCAGAAGTCACATGAACTCCCTCGTGTTTGGGTCCGTGTAAAATATCTTTCTGACTTTGTCCCACTTGTACCAGGCCCTGATCCAGTCATGCTCCAGCGGGTCGGTGAACTCCGCCAAGGGGTCTGGGATCCTAAGAATTTCACATTCGGCGTCCTCCTTGTCCCATATGTGCGTCTTCCCCTCGTAACCACGGCTTTCGAGGCAGTGGGGAGGCGTGTTCCTGGCCTGGAGCGCCTTCAGTTTCTCCGTCTTTGCCTTGACTTCTTCTTTATCGCAATTCTCCTGGAATTTGGCAAAGTCCTCTGCCGTTATTCTCGGATTATCAACATGAATCTTGGACCATGGTTCATTCTTCACAATCGCTTTTTTCACCCGAACTTTCCAGGAGGACAAGTCGTTGGTGAACATCACCATCGCCTTCTCGTTTATCTTTGTCATTGCGGGGTCGTCCCACGGATCTTTTTATTCCTTTTCATTCCGGTCGGGGAACATGAACCTATTGTGCAACTTCTTTAGGAGCATCTGCTCCATATGTGGTATCTGCTTCAATTTCTCGTCATTGATGTTGGCGGTTTCCTTGAGGATGCATCCAAGTTGATTGCCCCAGCACTTGCGCGCTTCGACTGGCGTCGTTGGCTCTAACTTCTTGGGGTGAATCTCCGTGACCACAATTTGACCGATGCCAAGCTTGTTTGCTCTTCGTGTCCTCTTCTTCTTCGGTGCTTTACCGGCTACGACATCATCTTTGCTGATCTCGGGGGCGATGTCGGTGCCCGTGCGAGTGCTGGTGTCAGCGCCGTGATCGGGGTTGGGACCACTGCCGCCACCATGCAACCCTATCTGGTGTTCGTCCAGGTAATCAAAATAGTGATTCGCTACCTCCATGGGGTCTGCGGGGCGAGCAGAACCACCCACGACTTCGGCGTCAGTAGACATGTTTCCAATGCAACAATTTTAAATAAAAGATATAATGAAGAGAAAAAGGGGCCTATATTTGGTCGGAATGTTGATTCATTCCCCTTCCGGCAATTCCCGGGTACTCCACATGTCCTAGTTTCTAGCACAAGGCATGTAGAAAATTTCGGCATGACCTTTGCTAAAAAGTGGACATATGGAGCGCCTGAAATTTGCAGAAATGGATCAACATTCCGGCAAAACATAGGCCACTCTTTATTAATAGATTTAGGCTCTTCCAAAAAAACTACAGGGGGCTATTACAGCAGAGCCAAATGACATGTATCTGTACAAAAACTTGAAAAGAAAATACTGAACAATGGTAATATTTCTAAGATATTAAAATTGTCCTTTGCACTATGAAAACTATCCAATTGGTTTTTACCAACAATTAGTATAAAACCTGCATCTTTTGGATCAGAAGAGACCCTAACATGCTAAGTAATGTCTAAACTGTAAGAGGAGGCCAAGAGAGTCTCGAGTATCAAGCAAGACAAACTGTAAGAAGAGACCCTAATATTGTAACCTTATTACAGTTGACAGTCAACAACTCATTAGGATAGTAATTGCCAAATTCACTAGACAAAACATGTAACTCAAATCTGAGTCTAGAGAACTTTAGTACTAGCTGGTTCGTTAAAAAGACAAGTTCCAAACTTTCTATTTTTCTTATTCAGCAACATTCAGATTGTCTGGAAGAGAAACACTAAATTAATAATTGCTCAATTCAGTAGACAAAACATATAAATAGCTTCAATATGAGTCCAAAGAGCCTATCATAATTCATTCTCAACGCAGAAGCTCACGTACTGGGTGATGAATGGATGATCAAGTATGATATGGTTTTTGTGTTGCTTGTGATTAATCATGCACTGTATTGTGATGGGTTGTTTTCTCTCTACAGCAAGGGAACAAAGTGTAGAAAAATGGTATTCGTTGGACCACAAATGATTGCTTTCATAGGATGCTCTCCGTTTTTTCAATATATTATGTATAGAAAACTTGTATCATTCTGATCACAAGCCACAACTAAGTACTATCACGGGATTAAGAAAATTCATGGTACTACGTAAGTAACCAACCAAATTTCCTGGCACAGTAGGTTGTAACAAATCTTGTAGAAGTACTAATTTAGGTGACGGAAATTGAAGGAAATTTGGTGCGAGGATAGGAGAAATGATGAAAAGAGAGGACAAAATAGGCTCGGGCGCTGACAGTGGGGCCCGGTCCACGGACACGAGCACGCGACACGCGACCCCTCCTTGGCCTTGGCCTCCCTCTCCGACGGCCGCCGGTGGCACACGGCCTCGGACCCCCGACCTCATAGTACAACAAAGGCGATCGTGTTTGTGGGCCAAAACGAATTAAGCTCAATTATAAATCTTACTAATACTGCGCCCACTGTTATGGGTGGAAGCATCCGTGCGAGTATATGTATGGAACAATAGGAAATATCCCAAGAACACAGCTGAACTGATGAGAAAATTGAGAGAGCTTCTGTTATGCCTCTCCCTTCCTTGATATCGACAGATTATAGTACACCTTACGCGACACACGAACAAAAAACCAATGATAATTCACCCACAAAACAAACTCTTCTTCTCCATCTTCGGAGATCAAAAGGATTGAGAACCCATCGCTGCGGTTCAGAGACGGCATAAGATCTGGACCTAGACCGTCCAACTCATCGTCGAGCTTTTGTTCATGAACAGCTTGCTAAAAAGATGAAAATCCTACGCTCTGTTTGGTCGCCGGAAAACCGCCCAGGCTACCATGCCCACACCGGGATCCTCGGGGTGCTCTGCTCCTGCTGCTGCCTCTGTCGCGGCTCCTCCGCCCTCCCGGTCTGATTCGGCCGCTTCTCCCTCGCCTTGTCGATCTTGATCCGCTCCCGCCTCCCCCGCGCCTCCCTCGCCGCGCCCTCCTCCCTCTCCTTGCCATCTTGACCATTTCCATCTTATCCCTCCCACTCCCATTCACACGCCCACGCCCACGCCCAGCCCCAGGACCACTCACCGTCACCGATCGACACACGCGCGCACACCACAGGGGATCGACAAGGAAAGAGCAGAGCAGAGCGGAGGAGGGGACAGGAGGATGCTGCTGGCTGCCGGACAGAGAGGGATCGGAGCGTGGCGGCGGCGGTAGCACGAGGAGGATGAGGAGAGCACGCGGGCGCATGGAGGATGAGGAGAGCATGCCGGTGGGGGTTGCGTGCGAGATCTACCCTGTTGAGATTTGGTGAAAAAAAATAGCGCGCGGCGGTTAACTCAAAATAGCGGTAGCGCTGGAACCAGCGCTATAGCTAACTTAGCTATAGCTCTTGTTTATAAACCAGCGCTATTGCTATCATTTTATTTTTTTAATGTAAAATACAAGTACTAGTAGTGCTGGTTTAGGAGCCAGCGCTATAGCTAAGTTAGCTATAGCGTTGGTTCCCTAGACCAGCGCTACTGCTATCTTTTCTTTTTATTATTTTCCTTTTCTAGTTTTTTGCTTTCTTTTTTTCATTATTTTCCTTTTCTTTTCTGTTTACTTTTCTTTTTCATTTGTATTGCTTTCTCCCTTTTTTTCTCCCGGCGACGGTGTCTCCGTCTCCCCCAATGCACGAATATCACCGGAACCATGCATGTGGTGGTAACATATTAGTTGACTGATAACGGTTACTTAAGTGCGTACACAAAATAGATACATATATATAAATGTAGGTTTCTGATCAGCTGCGTCGACGATGTTTCACATTGAGCTTCTTCCCTTTCTTGTTCGTTGTCGAGTAATTGAGCCCCTCCTTGTGACTTTTCCGGAGCCATGGAGTACGATCTTTCGACCGCCATGTAGTCTTGATTCTTCTTTTCACGTATGCTTCATCGTCATCGTCATCTTTCCTCATCGGGTTGTCGTATTGGTCGTCGTCTTCCTTGCTGGCGACTCCATCCATTCCGATGATGCTCCTTTTGGATCTCCTCACAACAACACGGTTGGGATTGGTTGGGTCGGTTATGAAGAAGCATTCTGTCACGTGATTTGCATGTACCCATGGCTCATTTTGGCAATGATGTTAATGTTCACGCGAGTGCTCTTTGCGTCGGGTATAGACATGGTGGTGAAATACTTGTTTTCTCTTACAACGTCCTTGGCCCATCTGACACGGAACATCATTGCATCGTGCATTCCAGCATAGTCAAGCTCCGAGATCTCTTCGACCCTTCTGTAGAATCTTTCAGTTGTGCCGTTGCCTTCGGTCACACATTGAATTATCACCCCGGAGTTATGGTAATCACTATCCATGTATTTGGCCTCCGTGTAGAACGTGTACCCATTGATACCGTATGACTGATAGGTCGCTAGCTTGGGCGTAGGGTCATGTGCTAAGGCATGTATGAGAAATCCGTCCGAATTGCCCTCTTCCGGGGGATTTTCAAGAACTTGCTATTTGAACAAACGCAAGAAATTAGCGTTGTGCTCTACAGTAATTTCGTCGTCCGTCTTGAGCATCCCCTTATCACGGTACTTCTTTGAGATGCTTTCTTTTTGTCGTGCCACATAATCATCTACCACATCTAGGTGTTGTAGCACTACTAAGAAAGTAGCATTGTGCTCTACAGTCCGGGCTATTGTTATGACCATCTCCTTCGAGCTTCCCATCGTGCTTCTTGACGGGCAAACCAACAACAGGGTCTCTGACGCTTATATAATTCTCGCAAAAGGAGACACACTCATGCGTTAGATACCCGTGGACAATTCTCCCTTCGGGGCGGGACTTGTTACGAACCAATCCTTTGATGACCCCATTCATCCTCTTGAACGGCATCATGCTGTGAAGGAATGTCGGCCCGAGGTCACTGATGTCATCCACGATGTGGACATACAGATGCACCATGACGTCAAAGAACGCGGGTGGGAAGTACATCTCAAGCTCACATAGTATGACAAGGATCTCTTCCTGTAGCCTTCGGAGCTGCTTCACACTTACGGACTTTCGAGAGAAAACGTCGAAGAAGTTGCAGAGACCAGTAAGCGCGTCATGGACGTGCTTGTCCATTATCCCTCTAGTGACAACCGGGAGTATCTACATCATCATCATGTGACAGTAATGAGACTTCATCCCGCTGAACCTTTTCTTCTTGGGGTCTAGAAATCTTCTTATCTTCCCACAGTAACCGGAACTGACTTTGATTCCCATAAGGCACTTGATGAATTGATCGATCTCCTTCAGACTTAAGGTGAAGCAAGAAGGGGGGAAATAATTCTCCTCCTTCTTGTTGACTTTTCTGCCCCTTTCCCCCTCCTCTGTCTCCGTCTCTGTCTCCTCCATCAACTTTTTACTGTGGATGTCTTTCCTGATCTTCAAATCTTCCAAGTCTCTCCTTGCCTTCGGCCCATCCTTGGTCTTCTCCGACATGTTCATCAGTGTGACAAGCAAGCTCTTGAGGACATTCTTCGTGATATGCATTTGATCAAGGCAATGAGGCGTGTCGTCATTGGGCCAGTACTCCAAGTCCCAGAAAACAGACCTCGTTTTCCATACCTTCAGTAGCGGCTATGTCGCCTTTTTGATCTTTCCAGGCGCGGGGCATTGTTCCCAGTTTCTCAACAGCTCGTCGATTTCGGTGCAGCTCCTCTTACGTGGAGGTCATCGAAGCTCAGCCACCCATTGAATAGATCCCCACGATTTCTCCACGGGTCATTCTTCTCGAGCCTTCTACGATGCCCCATGTACACGATTTTCCCAGACCCACCATCTTTCGTTGACGTAAGCCGCTGAGACGTTGTATCATCCATGCACCTCGTGCATCCGCAGTATCCGTGGCACACCTGGCTTGAGGTGTACCCATAACCGAGATAGTCGTGCACCGTCGTCATCAGCACGGCTCTCATATGGAAATACTCTCATTTGCTGGCGTCCCATGTCCATGCCGGTGATTTCCATAACGTGTCTAGCTCCTCTTGGAGAAGCCCCATATACAGGTTAATACCATTTCCCGGTTGTTTCGGCCCTTGAATCAGCATGCACATGTGTATGTACTTTGTCTTCATGCACTTCCATGGGGTGAGGTTGTCCATCCATACAAATACGGGCCATGTGATGTGGTTGGTGTTCTGGTTTCCAAACGGATTCATCCCATCGGTACTCGCACCAAGCACGATGTTCCTTGGATCTTCTTTAGCAAATCCATATACAGTGTTGACTGCTCTCCACTGGCTACCATCTACGAGGTGTCTCAGCCTCGGATCATCTCCATCGTCGGGCTTCTTCCTCTACGCGTGCTACCGCATGAGCTTTGCTTCCTTAGGATCTACGAAATACCGCTATAGACGGGGAGTGATAGAAAAGTACCATACAACTTTCTGAGGAGCTTTCATTCGTGCCTTCTGGTATCGAGAAGCATTGCACACTGGACAGTTGGTTTTTCCGCGTGCTCCCCCCAATAAATGATGCAATCATTGATGCATGCGTGGTACCTAATGTGCGGCAAATCAAAAGGGCAAACGATTTTCTTGGCCTCCTCGACACTACTAGGACACAGGTTCCCTACGGGAAGAACTTTGTTATGTAGATACTTCAAATGCTCATCGAGGCTTTTGTCTGTCCATTTGTTATTGGCCTTCGTCTTTAGAAGTTCGATCGTGAAACTCAAGCGGGTCACGTCGGGATCGCAATCATCATACAATGGAGTCCTCGAGTCCACTTCAAGTTGAGCCAGCTTGGCCTCCACTCTAGAAGCAGCTGTATCGCTAGTCGTACTCTTGCGAAGGAGATCTTGAACATGAGGGTCTTGCACGACTGTACTTACTAGCGTCAAAGACTGTGGCATAACCACTGCCTCTTATCCGCCATGTCCGGAATCTTCTCCGCCGCCGTCATTTCTGGATACTTCCCCGCCGCCATGTCCGGCACCATCGTATTCGTGTCGATTGGTCATCTCTTCGTCTAGCCCCATGTCATTATTCCCTGCCATTTGGACGTCTTCATCATCATCATCTTCTTCACTTATCCAGTGAGTATAGCCATCCATGAAACCATTCATCAACAGGTTCGCCTTTAAATTGCCACGATCAAAAGGGTCCAAAAGAACTCCTCCCTTGCATCTTGCACACGAACATCTAATCCTAGTCCAATTATTTGTATACATGTACATCAACGCGGATTGCATGTACCGCTCCACCTTCCATCCACTCACCTTCATGACCAACTGCACAGTATAACAAGCAAAAGGGATATAAAATAAATAATGCATGCATGCTTCAAAGTCATATAAAATTTTGGCATGACCTTGCCTAAAAATAGGACACATTGAGTTTTCTCAAAATTCACCGAAACGGAAATAAATCGACATTTCGGCAAAACATAAGCAACTCGATCGAGGGCATGTCACACTCGCACAAATCTCTCCATATATATATCCCAAACACACATATTATCATTCACACACATATTCACATTCTTTAAATGAACAACTTTTTTGCTCACCTATATATCTCCCGAGAGAGACCGATCAAGAGAGATGATGAGAGAGACCGATCGAAAGAGCATGCGTGGATGGCTATATAGCTAGCTAGATCTAGTTGTTGGCGAGGAGAGGTGAATTTAGCTATCTAAATAATGGAGAGGGAGTTATGGTGGAAGGGGGCATTAATATAATGGGGAGAGGAAGAGAGGTAGGATAAAGAGAGATGTGAGAGAGGCCATTTATGAAGGAGAGTTATGGTGGAGGGGGACATTAATGAGGAGAGAAGAGAGGTAGGAGGAAGAGAGAAGAAGAGCAACAATGGTGTGGAGAGTGTGGAGGGAGGAAAGGAGGGGGAGAGAGGTCAAAGTGGGGGAGAGGAGGGGGGGTAAAAAGGTGGCACCGGCCGCAACTAGTAGTAGCGCTGCATACCAGAGAGCGCTGTTGCTATGCTATTAGTAGTAGCGCTTGTAACGTGCGAGCTCTACTATTAAGTGGGGCCAACTAGCAGCAGCGGTGCTACAAAACAAAGCGCTACCATAAACACTTAGCAATAGCGTTGGATTTTGGGCAACGCTACTACTACAGCTACCGTCGGTGGCATCGTCTGGTCCCACATAGTAGTAGCGCGTTTTTAATAAGCAGCGCTACTGCTAAGGTGTTGGTAGTAGCGCTTAACTGGATCAGCGGTACTGCTAATTAGCAGCAGCGTTTTCTTTTTTCCAGCGCTACTACTAAGGTCCTGCCTATAAGGTTTTTCCTAGTAGTGAATGGCATGAGAAACAAGCAAGAATTGAAAATAAATTTAGACAGCACTGCGGTAGAAATAGAGGCAAAACTTGATGAGATGGAAAGAACTTGAAAATATTTGACAACACTTCGGTTAATTGATAAGCAAGGAAAAAACATGATCTTGATAAAACAAGATAATGGGTGATAGAGAGAAACATCACAAAGCTTCCGGCACAAACAATAAAACTAGATCACTGGGGAGAAAAGAACATAGAAAAGATGACAATTTCTTCACAATTAGGTTTGAAAAGAATCTTACAAGAAGAATTTAACGGAGTTGATGTAAGACCAACAATGAAAGAATGAACTTGTTTGGGCTTATGGAAATCATTTCACCAAGAGGATATATTGAGAACTTGGGTCAACAATAATCACCATAATAGCAACAATCCTTAGAAAAAGCTTTAGGTGAAATCTAAACCAAGATAGCTCAATTGAAGAAAAGATGGGTTTAATTATATCATTCTTCAAACAAATTATCTTCGAGACTCCTCATGAGTCAAGAATGTTATAACACCACTTCAAAGGAAAATGGAGGAAGAATTGCACTTTGAAACGCAAGAGAAAGAACACTTGATGTTCTCCAACAAGAATCTTGAAGAACTCCTTGAGAATGAATTAAATCCTCGAAGAACCACCCTGAAGAACCTCCTCATACAAAAGAATGATGAAAAGAAATGAAGGTTGAAAATAATATGATTATGACCTTGCAAAGATTTAGATGGGACTTCACGAAGAGATACTTGAGACGGATTGGATATCCACAAAAGAAAAGATAAACAATTTAGAAGCAAGAATTTGATATCATGAACAACTCTAGAAGAAGGATTGAAAACATGTGGATGAACCAGAATAAGAATTATGTTATGCTTACCCTTTGTCAAGTTAAATTGATGACAAGCAATGGATATTGCGTAGGACTTATTTTTATTGAAAAGAATATAAGAGAGAGATAGGGCACAAACTTGAAGAACTCTTGAAAGAACCACCGATAAGAATTTGGGAATGAATGAGGATAACATGAATGAATGAATGGAGATACATGAGAATGAAGAGATCGTGATCCGTCTAACAGGGAACTTGAATGAGGCACGAAACTGAATGAGATACGAACGAAGGAACAACAAATGTGAAAATTTTGAGAACGAAAGCTGAAAGCTGAGAACGAAGAAATCTTATGAAATTATGGCCTTCAGAGGATTCACAAATGAAAAAATACTATGAAATGCACGAAAGAGATATGAAAGGAATTTCTCATGATTGGAAACAATTTGAAATTATAGCGCGAAGCTAAAACCATGAATCTTCGGAGAATGTAACAAATTTTAAGTGAAAACACTTGTTTTGTCTTCCAAGATGAGAATGATGGCAAGAAAAACCACCATGAATTGCCGAGATCTCCGAAATAATGAATAAGGAATAGTTGAGTCAATGATGGAAATTAATTCAAATAGATCTTGGAGAAGGAATATGACCGATAAAAATCATTCTTACGTTATGAAAAGAGCTTGAGATCTCTAGAAAATATTAGAAGAGACAGGTAACATCCTTCAAAAGCCTATGGATTAAGGGCCCATTGAAAGAAAACACCGTTGAAATGATTTCTTAGAAGGAGACATTGCATCAGTACAAACGAAAACTTGATGAGGTGAGAACCTCGAAATAATTGAAAGATTTGAACTGAAAACCTGAATCTTCTGAAATATTTTTTGCACATCAGATAGAATAGAGAGAGACAAATAAAAAATAGAGTCTTGGATAAGAATTTCCCAGCACAAGAAACCATTGAATGAATGAAAATGATATGGTGAACACCGAAAGCTTGAATCAAATCTACCGGAGAAGAAAACAATAATGAAGAATGTTAACTCAACACTGAGCATCTTCACAATGAATCACTAGTTAAAACACGGAAGAGAAGATAGCGGAAGCATAAATGAAAAGAAAGGAACTGTGATGAAAATTTAATAGTTGAAGAAAAAGGGAGGGAGGGTTGCAAAAAAACAAAGACAACTTGGGATAGATGGGAAGAACTTCGGAAAGAAATATGAGGATTGATGTCGCAAATATTGGAGAGGATTGAATTAACTTGAAGAGAAGCACACCAGGTGAAAAAGAATTGACATGACAATTTGATTCAGAAAATAGATTAGCACTCCCATAGAAATATGAGAATGCCACTTAGGAAATATATGAAATCACCACTTGAAGTCGAAGCAACTCGAATTACCATACTCCAACAAATGAAGGATGAGGCTTGCAATTAAGCCAGAAACAAATATATGACAGATATTTCGCTCGATATTTTTGTGGTAAGGCTCGCGCGGGCTTGATCGTACATTGGACTGTCATATTAAAATTATGCTCGAATATGTTCCCTAGGTGTAGCAAACTACAAGGCTCGACGAAGCATATCTGATGATACATATCGAGATTGTCCTCTATAAGAAATACCTTGAACAAACAACCCACTAGATGTCGAACCCCAACCTCACATCATGCATCTATTGGAAGATAATTCTCGGTAACTACTTGAATTCCCACCTGAGATCTTCCGAAATCTTTATTGGTTATGCTATCAGGTTGCGGGTCCAGGAACCTACTCAATGTAATCAGCTGCATGACCTTTCCCGCAACTATCAACACATATTTGAGAAGTTCCACAAACTCATCTACGTGAGACCTTCGAAAAAACAACGATACTAGACCTGGTAGATCATCTAAGCTATCACCACCAGTACTGGGGAAAGGTCACGGCACTATTTTCCACCAAGCGAAATATTGAAGCGTTTTGACGTCCGCATCCTGAGATATTTAGGAAAATGAATGATAGCGATGTGTCAAAAACTCCTTGGAGCTCTACTCCTTTGAAACGAGAGGCACCAAGTACAGAATTTCATCACATCAACATCATAGAGGCTCCAAAACACGTGTGTGATCCTAAAAAAATTGAGTGATAAGAGGGGTAGAATTAAAATTCCTACGTCAAGATTCTCACCAAAGCATAGAAGAGGAGTAAAAGAACCCTACTCTCTGATATATAACTAGACTCAACTGGGCCTAGTTCGATCAATCAAGGGGGCTCCAAGGTCGGTACAACTCTGATACCAACTTGTAATGCCCAAGATGCGATCCTAGCCTTATTTTTGGCAAGAGGGGCTCGACGAGGATAGAAGCGCATCTTGTCATTTCAAAAGAATGCGTATCGTTACAAGTACATGTAAAGAAAAGATGAGTATATGGAATTGGCTTACACTAGCCACAACCTAATCATGATCATCTCAATACAAACATACATTCTATCACCATTCAGAAGAGAAGGGTCCGACTAGAGACGAAATCAAACTATAAAAATGATGTCCATCGGTGTTATCACACGCTGCCGGTCTGGAACCCTTCATATGATCGATGATGATGAAGAAGAAGAAACTCCAAATAGAACAATCATCGCGCTCACGTGAAAGTATCGTTTTACTTGTACCTGCAACCGTTGTTGTAGTAATCTGTGAGCCATAGGGACTGAGCATCATTTCCAAAGTTATCAAGACTTAGAAAGATGAATGGGTGAGGTACGGTTAAGTGGTGAGGCTGCATCAAGCACTAAGCATTTATTTGAGTACTAACTGACGAGTACAAGAATAAGAGGGGGTGATGATCTACGCATAATTGGACGTGAACTAATAATGATCAAGACATGATCCTGAACACCTACTTATGAGTCAGACATAACCCTACCGTTTCCTCTCTTGAATCAGAAACTCACGAGTAGAGATAGTCACGGTTACACACATAGTTGGCACATTTTAAAAGTTTACTTCAAGTTTGCTATGACCGGGTGTTAAAAAACTTTCCAAGTTTCCATATAACAACGGGCACGACTCTTAGAAAGATTTCACCCTACAGGGGTGCTCCAACTAGTCTATCACAAACAATCAAAAGATGCCCTGGAGAGAAAACCTCAATGTCGAGATACCCCGAGGTATCCTCGATATCCTAGTGCACAAGACCTTCGATAAGAGTAAAACAAATCCAGCAAGACTATCTGGCAAGCTAGATCCCTATAGGAGCCACGCTTATCTCTTTCTCAGGGCACTACCGGATGAGCAGTACATACGATGGCGTGATAGAAATCCCCCGAGTTGCGCCGAAGTGGCCCGGAATTGGCTCTATTTAGGACCAACACCATCAGAAGTTGACCTCCTTGTATTCCGCTGAATTAATCCGTTGGTAGAGCTAACTCCCGATGTGTTACTAATGGTGCTCTGTATTATTATTATGTTGAGCAAATATAGTACCAATGTTGGTCCTTGCCAGAAGAGTTTTATGTCAAGACGAAAATCAAGGGGGTCCCTATAACAACCGCAAGCATGTTAGGAGCGCCCAATATGGAACATAGCACTGGTACACAAGTAACCAGGTAAACAAAGATGGAACAAAACACCGAGCTAGAAGGCCAAGACTTCCAACTTTTGACAAGTATATATGTGCATTAAATTAAATAGAGATAATATTGTGATATACCAAGGAATCTAGGTTGTCACATGGGAAGCAACTTGCACCTACAACTAGCAATTCTATAACAAGGACGAGCAAGCGGTAACATAACCAAACAAAGGTTTGCTGGGATGTGGAGGGGTTTAGAGATTTTTCATGGCAATGTTGGGAGGCTTGACATAACAGGTGATAGGTAATGAGACATAACGATAGAAGCGAGACAACTAGCACCACAATGATAGTAGAGGTATCAAGGGAAATGATCATCTTGCCTGAAATCCCACTTGGAAGAAGAATGAATCCATGAAGTAGACGAACCAAAATCGTCAAAAAAATCCTCACACTATGAAGAAGTTTCAGAACTCTATTGAGAAGAAACAATCCAGAAAGAAACAAAAAACACATGATAACACCACAACATATACATGGCATAATGTGCAAACAAATATGATGCATGTCCGTTTTAAATATGCAAGGCATGGCAATCACAATAACCAGATACTACACATTAAGTGAAGCTCAATATGCAACGAGTTGCATATGGACGTAAGTCCATATTTTAATTACTTAGTTCACTCCCATTTAAGTACATGACAATATTAAATGTTATTAAACATGGGTGGTCATGACACAAGGTGAATATGGAATTAAGCAATTTTAAATGGAGAAGGAGAACATACATATAAAAAAATAACGCTCCATATTTAAGAGAAATGCGGTTAACATTGTTTTAAATAAACAATCACTTTAAATGTTGTTAATCATGGCAAGAGGTGAAGCATGAACAACTATGTCATCTCGTCATTTTAAATGAGGTCGGAAACAAAAAATATCAATTTCGGAAAGTGCCCATATGTAATTTTTGAATTTGTTATTGTTCTGCCTATAACACAATTTTAGAGTTGTTGAAGAGAAAAATAAATGCCCCATGTTATTCTACACGTTGTTTTAGGCAAGTTACATATATGGATCATTTTAATCGAAGTTAAGGTTAACTAGTTATGATACAAACCGTTTTAACATGACATCTGTGCAAATTACGTGAAAACATAAAGTTAAGCATTTTAAACACGTGTGAGAGTTGGATATTATAAATCTACACGAAATTATAGTCGTTTTACATATTTAAATCATTTTATTCCGACACACGGTTATTAAGTTATTAGCAAGTTAAAAACAAAGGCCTTTTGTAAAATATGCATCTATGAAAAAAAACTAAATCACATAGAAGGAAAAAAATACGTGGGCCCGATTCTAGTACACTAGAGTGGCCCAGAAATGGGGTAGGCCCAAGCGGCAATGTGTGAGTGTGTGTCCAATAATAGAGAGAAACATCCAAAAAAGGGGGCGTGTGGGACTCGAACCAAGGTCCTCCAGTTTGGTAGCCTTGCTGCGTTAGCCAGCTCGGCTAGTGTTATGCTCCCGTACGAAACTAGTGCCAACTTTATATTACATTTGCACGACAGAATGGATCTAGGATGAACATAGGAAGTTGGAGATACAAAACTCACAATGGTGAAATAGAGGACAACACCTATGGCAATGCTGGGAAAGGGAGAGGGGGCGTTCAGCGAGGGGGTCGTGGATCGACGAGATCCGAAGGGGAGCAGCCGGATCCATGCATCTCCAGCGCTGGACGTCAACGACGGTGACTACCGACATCTTGGGGTGACATAGACAGGATGCAAGCTCTTGTCCATGACAAAACAAGAGAGCATAGACCATGAGAGGGAGAAGGAAGAGATACGGAGGATTAAGAGGCTCATGGGGAGCTCACCTATGGTGGTGCTCCAGTGGAGGCGGCGGCCGACGAGGTCCGACATGAGGAGAGGCGGCGTGGTGAGGAGCTCCTACAGCAAGGTCTTGGTCAGCCGACGACGAGGAAAACGGTGGCGAGCGGAGCTCGGGGGAGGCCACGGTTGTCTCCTGCAGTTTGTTTAAACAAAGAGAGAAGGGAGATTAGAGATATAAAGGGAATTATGGGAGAGAGATGAGGAGGAGAGTGCTCTGGCCTTGAGGTCCTTAGGATGGTCGGGGTTGTGTCGGCGAGCACTCGGCGGGTTGGTCCGCCAGGAGAGGAGGAAGGTGGCTCGGGCGTGACCTGTTGGGCGCTCGTGAGCTTGGCCGTCGGGCGACTCCGGCGACCCGCGGGCACAACGCGAGGGCATGGAGGAGGCTCGATGCAGCAGAGCAGAGGAGCTATGGGAACAAGAGGTAGCGCCTCGATCCATTCGGGATCGAGTGCTCGGGCGGGCTGCGGGCGCTAGGGACGCTGGATCATGGAGGGATGTGGTTGGATCACTTCACACGACGAGGAAGGTGGGGAGAATCCCGAGGATGGAGATATGGCTGGCGGCGGTGGGATGGGAAAATTGGGACAAGTTCCTAGATTTTAGGGTTGGATGTCTATATATATCTATGGGATTAGGCTAGGGTCTATTAGGACTCTCCTATATAGATAGAATTGTCGAGAATAATAGGTTAGGGGTCCAGTTGCACAACCGATGATGGTTTGGGGTATTACATGGTTGATCCGGACCCAACGGTCGCTACCGTCTAGTTTGGGTCCAGGGTAGTTTCCGGACTAGGTTGTGCGCACGTCGACGCACTATGCGCAGAGGCTACATAGAGATGAGAGGGAAGATGGGCAGCCCAACAACAGGTTTTTATAAAATGAAAATGTTTGATGATTTGACTGGCTATAGTGTCATTGTAGGTGTAACGGTCCAGGTACCAAACGGACTGCGATTGCGATGAAATTTGGCAGGCGGCCCACCTACACTATAATAAGACCGCACGCAAAGTTTCATCACAATCCCAGAAAGTTTTCTAAACACTTTTAAAAACAATATTTTATCAATGATGCGGGTGTGTGCGTGTGTGGTTGGTCCCGAAACGTTCAACGACAAAAACAGAGAGAAAGGACAACTAATAACGGATGCAAGTTTGAAAAAATGAAGGCAACAGAGTGTCGGTGCAATGCGGATGATGCGCATGATGCAATGATGAGTGCGACAACTATCATGGAAATGAACCTGACAGTAGAGGTGTAGGGTACGAAAGGAGAGGGCAGAGTCCTAGCTACGGCAAGCTTGTACGCAAGCTGTATGAGTTCAGGCCCCTCTCGTGGAGGTAACAGCCCTACGTCTTAGTGCTCGAGAGCTCTTGCAGTGTGGAATGCATTTTACAGGGGGTGCGAACCCTTGCGCCAGACGGGAGGGGTGGGTTATATAGAGCGCGCTACCCCTCATCAAGGCCCAGGCATCTAAGGGTTTGATTAGTGGAGCTTAAAGGCGTACGTTACTGATAAAGTACGTAATTAATTTTACTTATGAAGACAACCAGAATGGTCGCCTGTCACCCTTCTTGGAGTGGCTTCTGGTCTTCTGCGTTGACTGGCTTCTGGTTCTTTCGAGTGGATGTTGATTGTGGAGTGAAAGGGGGAACACTCTGAGTGATTTGTTACCGAGTGATTCAGACGCTATGGCTATCCAGTCGGAACCCTCCTTGTAGTCTTCAAGTCTTTAATGAAGTGCCCTTAGGTAGGACATGTAGGTCAGGCCTACGAACCTACCCTAGGTACATATCCCCACAATTAGCCCCCGTATGGATCGGGGTTCGAGTGAGGAAGGGGTCAATGCAAATTTTGCCGAGCCATACAGATCTTGAACGTACTTCGGGGCTTAGTAGAACTGTGCGTCGATTGAGGTCTTCGTCATTCACCCTGATCGATTCTGTTGTGAAGTGAGCCCATTTGAATTTGATCATTGAGGCTAATCCGAGTGACTAACGAGATCTTGACATGTGACGGATCACTTCGTCACGCCCGGATTTCACGGGATTCTGAACTTTGGTTAGCATGCACTGCGCGGTGATGATGCAACCACGAGGGCAAGTGGGATAGCGATGCCTCGATTATCGCACCGCCCTTATCGCCACATATCGCACCTCCTCTATTATCAGGATAGACAAAGATCCAGCGGGCCCACCAGTCAGCGACTCACTCGGGCGGTTATAAATTGGGCCGACGCTATGGTTTGGAGCAGTGCATTTTCTTGATTCTCCTCTGTTTCCTCTCCATCTCCGCCCCGCAGGTGCTGGTTTGATTTGCCTTAGCCGCCACTGAGATGATGAAAGGAAAGACGAGCTAGCTTGAGTGCGCCAAAAAGGGTGGAAAGTCGAAGAAGCCAGGCGACCGATCCGCACTGCCGCCAAGGTGAATCCGGGGAGATTTTCTCCCGTCAACCGTCCGGAAGGAGGATGTTTTGGAGCTCGTCGAACACGGGATGATAGCTCAGAATTCGTGGAGGCTGCCTGAAGGGGATGTCGTGCCAGAACCATGCGAAGGAGAAGGGGTCCTCCTCCTTACTCACATTGAGCGAGGTATTTCTTTGCCCCCTCATCCTTTCATCCGCGGTTTTCTGAATTACTTTGGTGCGCAACTTCATCATCTTCCTCCTAATTCCATCGCATACCTTTTTGCATTCCTTACGTTGTGTGAATGCCTTTTGGGTTGTCCCCCTCACTCGGGACTGTTTAAAGACATCTTCACTGTGCTCTCCCAATCAGTGAAGAAAGCTAATCCGAGTGATAGTAGGACTCATGTCATTCAGTTGTGTGGTGGTCTGGGGATTCAAAAGAGGAGTAGGAGTATGTATCCTCAGATGACCCTTCCCGAGTCAGTTCGGAACTGGTAGTCGACTTGGTTTTACTGTAATGATATTGCATGTCCAAATATGTCGACTGACCTTCCCACATTCATTTTGGAGCGACCGACTGCTCCTTGAACGATAAATGTGTCAGATGAGGAGAAGACTCAGGTAGGGATCCAGGTAAATGAGGTGGTTAACTTGGTTCGTAGTGGAGCGACTGGGATGGACTTGCTTGAAACATTCCTTGGCCGACGTATTCAGCCTCTTCAGGCGAGGGATCATGCTATTGGCACTATTCGGGCCCTAAAGATTCCACTCGGTCGCACCTAGAGGAGGTTTCTGAAGAAACTGTGGCTCAGTGGCTCAAAGGCATCACTGGAGCCTACGACAATCACTTAGGAGCCAAGCGGGTCTTGCCTTTCTCTACAGAAAACAAGCCACGAAACCTGGTGAGTTATTTCCTTGACGATTGCTTTCATGTCCTTGTCGAGTGACTAAATATTCAGCCGAGTGACTTTGATATTTTTATGTCTTATAGGAGTGGACAAACATGCATTCGCCCATACCAAACTGGGATCAGCTTGACACTGGTGGGGAAAGCGAAGGCGACAGCGTTGACATCGACTATGCCGAGGACAGCAAGGGGAGCAAAGATGACTCGGAGGAGAGTGAGGAAGAGAACCAGTCTCCTTCGCGCCTAGAGTCTCGATCCAAGCATCGCAATGATTTGGCAGCTACCCCAAGCAAGACCTTAGTATCCAGCACTAAGAATGTGAAGCGTGACCGAGCTGCCACAACTGAGTCGGCAGAAAAGGCCTCCAAACAACCCAAGCCTGATGCTCCCAAGCCTCGAAAGGCTCTGCCCGAATGAGGATTGTCGTGCTAGTCGCTTAAACGTGAGTCTTTACCTCTTTCTTTCTTTTGTCGTTGTGAAATTTCATGCCATTGATGTCCGAGTGGAATTTGTTTGCCAGAGCTGCTACCTCAGTGACGTCGCCACCTGGAGATGAAGAGGATCCCATGGACTTGGATGTTGTGGACATGGCCACCTCCCAACGGGGTATGACAAGTCTGAATTATGTTCTGTTTTCTAGACGTGATTCGTCGGTTGGATTATGTGACATTTGTCGATTGATAGCTATAGACGTCATCATTTTGGAGGATGATGAAGAACTGCAGCGGTCGACTGCAGAATTAGCTGAAACCATGCCAGAAACGCCGATGTCGAGTGCTCCTCCATCCGGTTCGATTGTTATGACTACAGCTCCTCCAGCCAGTTTGATTGTGGTGACTATAGTGCCGACCGTGCCTCCTATGGTATCTCCTATTACCTCGGCTGCAACGCCGACTCCTTCAATGCTAGCATATCCTATGCACTGTGTCCTGGAAGACCATACTGGAGCTTCTAAAGAGGCCATGATTCTGGCCAAACATATGATGTTGCGGACCAAGGAGGAGTATGAGGCTAGCAAGTTGGCGTACGATACCAGCTCGACGCTTCAAGCTAACGTCCGAGTAAGTGAAATTGTAAGTTAATTTCTCATTGAATCCTGTCCATCTTGACTTTGCACCCACTAGGTGTTTTCTTGTGTCGTATGGTTGCTTGTTTCTGATCCAGTGGGGGCACGCTGAGTGAACCCACTAGGTGTAGTCCCTGAGACCGTTGCCGAGTGCTTGCATCGGCACGGGTCTGATTGGAAGACACACTCTTCTTCTCTTATTTTTTGACTCGGCCAGGCCGGGCCTGGTAAAGTGGTTTTTTATCCAGTGGGGGCACGCTGAGTGCACCCACTGGGTGTAGTCCCCGAGACCACTGTCGAGTGCTTGCATTGGTAGGGGTCTGATTGGAAGACACACTGTTCTTTTCTTTTTTTGACTCGGCCAGGCCGGACCTGGTCGAGTGGTTTTGTATCCAGTGGGGGCACGTTGAGTGCATCCACTAGGTGTAGTCTATGAGACTATTGTCCATCTTTTACGAAGGGCAATAGTCTTTAAGAACTTGGACACACGGTCCTTTTTCGTACTTAGAGTACTTGCACCACTCTGTTTGTCGAGTGAATATGTTTCTTTTGTTCGGTCGACTAAACTGCAGTTCTGCACTCAGGAGTGGAAAAATATTAGTGTGGACTGAAATATTTCCTTCATGTTTTTAGAAAACCTGTGAGATTGGAGCCAAGTATGCCAACTTGGAATCAGAGAAGAACCAGCTTTAGATGGATCTGGAAGTGACAACCAATGACCTGAATGTCTTGAAGAAGACACTCATGGATAAGGATAGGGTCCTCGCAGAGGCTAAGGACAAATCCGCGGCCATTGAGGAGAAGCTCTTGGCAGTCAGCAAGATAGAAGAAAAGAACGCAAAACTGAAAAAAGAGCGATCCGAGTGGTCCAAAAAACTTGAGCACATAGCCGAAAGGGGAAACGCCATGGAGAAGTATCCGGGGGACTTCGTGAACAAGATGCTCGACACGCTCACTGGTACGCTTCTTTCACTGAGTGAATCTCTTCAAACTTTACCAAATGAATTGTCACTGACCTTTCATTTTCCCTTCACACAGAATTCTGCCAAGATCTTGATAAGGAGACTCAAGAAATGGAGCCGCATCTGGACCCTATCAAGTCACCTATTTCAGATGATGTGTCCATGAATATGTTTTGCCTCAATGCTCGTCTTCAGAAGGTCCAAGGGTACGTCCCCTGACTCTGAACCACGTTGCGGAAGATTGACAAGAAGTTGTGGCCTGAAGACACCCACCAGACCAATTTGGAGTCAATTATTTGCCTCTTAGACCACATTCCCAACAGGGTGCAGGCGTGGAAGAAGTCTGCTGCATGTTGCGCGGCCGACGTGACTCTTTCCCTCGCCCGAGTCCATTGCAAGGAGGCTAGGGAATATAAGCTGAAGGCACTCTAGGTGACTAATACGAAGAAGCTCCCAATTGAGGACTTCATGGAGACCTTCATCGACGTGGCCACTCGCATTGCTGATGGGATCGATCTTGACACTTTTGTTGAGCCCGCGAGTCCTAGTGAGCCTTGTAAAGAAACTTCGATTATGTTCCAAACTTGTATTCGCCTCGGTATGTGTAACACCATGTTTTTAACACGCATGACTGATTTGACTTTTCTCAAAAATTAGGGCCAATTAAAATTTTTATGAGTGCTTGTGATGCTTGAAGTGACTATTGTTTGTTTGCTTGCTTGTATGCATGTGTTTGATTCTCAATAACTCATGTTACTCTCCAGACTCAGCTCCTTGACCCAAACCCTTGCCTAATGATCATGCCATCTGTGTAGTACCAGAAACTGTTTTTACCAAATATTATTTTGACCAAAAAGCATTTCCTTGATTTAAGCTTTTAAAACCCCTCAATTGGGATTTGTACTACAAGTCCTCAAATTAGGGAAGTTATTTTTCACCAAATGTTTTATTTAAAACCTACTATCAAAATTACTTCCTAAAACCACAATATTATTATTTTAAAAGTTATTTTACTATTTTATTTAAATACCTTCCTATGAGGCCAGAAATAGTCTCTTATGAAGGAAAATTATTTTTATTGCTTTCAAAATATTTGAGAAAATTTAGGGAAACTCAGTGGACATATATATTCCATATATATGAGTTTCAACACATGGTCATGTTCAAAATATTGGGCAAACCCATTCAAAACCCTTCCTGCCTATTTCAAGCTTTTGGAATATTTCTATAAGCAATATTCTCATTAAATTCCTGTAAAATTCTAGCATGTCACATATGATATATGTGATGATCTTGCCAAGTGTCATCTCGATCCAAGTTGATTTTATTCCCCTAATTATTCTAAAACCCTATCTGTCCAGTTCCAAATTTGTGCAACTCTACATTGCCAAGTGTCTCCAATTGTGCTCAAATTTGGTGGACATGTCCTTATACTCCAATAATGCATCCACACCAAGTGGTGCATCAAGGAGAATAGAAAAACTTGTCCCAAACCCTTCAAAACCCTCTTTGTTGGTTTTTAACTTTGGGAAACTTTACATTATAAAGTTTCTCCAAATGACCCCAAACTTTTTGGGCATGATTTAATGCTCAAATAATGCCCCATACCAAATATTGGATTTGTGGGAATTGATTTGAATAGTTTTGTAAGCAGAAGGCCATTTCTGCCCATTTCATGGGTTTGCCAAGTTTACATTGGAAACCTTCTCCACCAAATCCAAAATTTGGTGTCCAAGCTTATTTTCATCTATTATTTTGTCCTCTTAAGTTTCACATCAATTGAAGTCCATCTGGTAGGCCTCACACTCATCAAACACCTTGTGTGCACTCACCTAAGTGGCTACTTTGGCCCCTTCTACTATTACCCTCGAGCTTAAATTTTTACCACTGCCTCCCATACTTAACTTTTACCTCCAGTAGCTTTGCCATGGCCTCTGGTAAATTATTGGAGGGAGACTCCTTGTAGCTACCCTTCATTTTCACCATGGCACCACCATTTTTACCCCTCTTCTTAAACTTCTGCTTAATCCAAAGCACCCACCTTCTTCCAGGGCATCTATAATATGTTAATGCATCATTTCAAACCAAGAGATGGCATGCTGATGTAGGAAACGTGAGCAACACATCTACAAGTTGAATTGTGGCAGAAATGTAGCTTTCTACAGCAAGTACTAGCTACCGTCCTCTACTTGAGCTCAAACTTGGCACTATTGTAGTCCTTGCATATCTGACACTGCTAGACATTGATTTTCCCCAAGACTCCCCATTTGAGACCCACTTTTCTTAGCTCTAAGTTTGTTGTTGCAAACTTAACCTCAGTCAAAACCCCATCTCACCAGCCCAGATACAACCAAACTCCCGAGTCTCCTTCCTGCATATGTGCCCTACGTGTAGGACATGTTTGACTGGTCATGAGGGCCCTGTAGACATGAGTGGCCATGGTGACCATGCTGGCAACATGCAATATCAGTGCTCTACCACTTGTTCTCTTGCCACAGCTCGTTTTTGGCCGTTGCTGTGTGTCTCAGAGCACCAGGGCATCCCCCTTGATTGGTCCAAGCCCTTCTCGATGCTGGCTAGCCTCCAAAGTGCCCAAGGGGCGCGTGTCTTCCCCCATGCCACAGAGCTCCGAGAGCTACCAAGCTTCTCTTCGGTTGCCTCTCTCCATTTGAAGCCTCCCCCGAGCCACTTCTGCCCCTACAACTCTCCCCCTCTCCCTGGAAGTCTCCTGGACCTCCTCCCCTTCTCTCCCAAGCTCTCCTCCTCCTCTTACCCCTCCAATGGCCGAAGCTCTCCCTCCGGGAGCAACTCCAACTACGGGCACGCGGGCTCCTCCTCCCCCCTCTCTGGTCCATGGTGGATCCCTGCACCACCACAGCTCCTTCCCCCTCCTTCTTCTCCCCTCCAGGTGGCCGGGGCACCGCTCCCCACGGCCACCGTCGCCACCCCCCACCACGGCTGAGGCCCCTCTCCCTACGCGCTCCCCGGTGAAGATGATGCGCTAGGAGGACGCAACGCGTCGCCCCGAGGGCGCCGGTGGCCGAGGCACTGTTGGAGCCACCAGAGCAAGCACCGGTTCGGTCGGCCTCCTCCTCCCCTGCGTGCGAGCAGGAGGTTGGGGAAGGACCTGACCAGCGAGGCCCCTGGCCAGCCTCCCACCGGCCGTGCCCAACCCCATAAGTGGAAACAACTCTAGCCAGACCCGTCTCTCTGACGTGAAAGTGCATAAGGTACAATACGCCTTCGACGTTGCCCCTTCGCTGGCAGCCCGAGCAGATGGGCCGGCCCAATGGCCATGTTGTGCCGCGGGCGCATCTTAGCCCTACGTGAATTCCCTCTCCTTTTCCTTTTCTGATAAATTCTAAAATCCATATTTAATTCATTCTAGCTCCAAAATTGATGATTTAAATTTCTGCAGGTCCTTAAAATCAACCCCTATCCATACATGTGCATTGCACATTTTTCAGAAGACTTTTTATGGGATTAATATTTGAATGCACATTTGAATATTTTAAACCCCACTTTGTAAATTCCTATAGTATACAAATCAACTCCAAATGGAGTGGTTCCAATTTCCACAGACTTATTATATCATGCCCTATTTTTGGAACCATAGTCAACATTTTTATATCGCATGTTTCTGTTGCCTAAAATAAATAGCTTCCTTTTGCTATTTATCCAATATTAGAAAATCTCTAGAATATTCATGCCAACTCCAAATCCAGTGAAACAACTTCCTAGATGTTTCTAAAATTATGATCTATTAAATGAGTGCCTACACTCATTTTTATCATAATATTTTCTATACGCTTCTTAAAGGACCACCTATTCCTCCTTTCATCCATTCAAAATTCCCTGATGGTCCAAACCTCCTATAGCAAGCTTCAGGTATTTTCCTTATGACCGGAGAGGTCCAAGAAAAATAAAAATCCTATTTATATAGCACTTTTGTTTCTGCTTGCTGTTGGCTTACTATGTTGTTTCCGACATTAGTTGACGGAGTAGTCGGAGTTGGACCGGAAGACGTCGAAGACTCCGAGAACTTATGAGAGCAAAGGCAAGCAACCCTTTGACCATGTTTGAGCAAATATTATATTGCATGCTAGTAGAGCAATTACTCCCGTTGCATATGATCATGAATATTCGGTAAATCATCGATACGATCTTTCTGATGGCTCCTCCGAAGCACTTGCATTTGAGCATAATCCTACCACCTATGAGGGTCACGCTAATATCATGTTGACAAGTACAGCTAAGCATAGTAGAAGCATGAGCATGATGATGGTAAATATCAAAGGTTTATGAAAACCCCGTCGGGTGCCACTAATGCCCGAGGGTGATGATGAGTTAGGTGGCCACTTGTGAAGAAGTGGTGCACCGGGTATTCTGGTGTGAGTGGTTTCGGTAACAGGATTAGATTTATGACGTGTCGACAGTCCCAACCTTACATGTGCGACCACGTTACCCACTTTATGGGACGAGGCTTTGTTGATTACTTTGGTCGCTGCTAGCAAAGAGCCACATTACTAGTGGCGGGAGTGATAGGTGGTCACTCTAGTGACGGGGTCGTACCAGGTAGGTCAACTATGCCGTTTTTACGTGTTCCAGGCACACCGTTGGTCCCCGCATGGATGATACTGTCTAGAGATGGTGCTCGTAAGACGTACATCATGTGGGCTGGGTACGAATCGAGTGGATCTCTTTGTCTAGTATCGTCAGGGGAAAGGCATTGATTGGGTACTTACCTCGGGTATGTTATATACCGCGAGTCGTGGATGACATGGAAGTTTCCCGGATCTCATGGGTACATCGTACAACCTCTACAGAGTGTAAAACTATTCGAATAGTCGTGTCCATGGTCAAGGACAGTTGGGTGGTGCTGCTTATACAACGTCCAGTCGTTTCCGCATAAACCAAGCGTGTGTGTGTTCAAGGAGTTATCTGAGCAAGAGTTGATATGGCCAAGTTTGGTGACCTCGCATATCGGGTGAACCCGAAGTGTTCGGCCCTCAGCAGATATGTTGATGTCTATAACATGTCCTTTTGAATACCATTTAGCTTATGATGCATATCCATACTCGCCTATGATCATGTTTATTTACCTTCAAAGCTTGCTTTCCGCAAATGTTGCATATCACTTATTATCGTATCAACTGCATCATCCACATCATGGGTTGTTTGCGAGTACATTCAAAGTACTCATTGGCTTGCCACTGGTTATTTCATTAACCAGGTATGAGATATGAGGATATGCTGAAGAGCTCCTTGGTGACGTTCCTCGACCTAGGTCGCTTCCCAGTCAGAATGCGTGTAGGTTAAGGTTGATGGCATGGGTTCACGCTTTCGACCAATATTTCCGATATTGGTCAAGTTTGGTGTGTTGGCCCTCAAGGCCCTATATATGTAAGACTTGACCGCAATGGTCATTTATTGTAACAAACGGTATGTATGGATGTAAGACTCTTGTTAATCAGTTTCTGTGTGTTCGGTGAGCATTCATCTCTGGGATCACTAAGCACGCTCATTCGGCGATCTCAACTCCTAAGTCGGGGTCCCCACAGTATGCCGAGTGTTAGTGTATCTGTTAAAACTTTGTTTAGGTGTTGAACCCGAGTACTTTCATCCGCATAGACAATTTTAATCCGTGCTGGATATCTTTGAGTTTATCTACATTTAGCTGAGTTTGTTTGGTTTTTGAATGTTCTTGACGTTCGAGAAAGTCCCTTACTTGAGCGAAGTCTAATTCACAGTTAAGTATCCAAGTGGAAAGATTGCTTTTCACCTGGCCGGAGTCTAACTTAGGCGAAGACTGATTCACTGCTAAGTCTCTGAGTGAATAGGTTGCTATTCACTCGGCGGGGTTTTCTAACTTAGGCAGAGACGTGTTCGTAGCTAATCCCCCAAGTGAGAGGATTGCTCGTCACTCGGGGTGAGTTCTAAACTTAGGCGAAGGCTGGTTCGCGGCTAAGCATCTGAGTGAATAAGTTTCTATTCACTCAGAGGGATTTTTAACTTAGACGAAGACATGTTCGCAACTCAGCCCTCGAGTGAGAGGTTTGCTCATTACCCGGAGTAAGTTTTATACTTAGGCGAAGACATGTTCGCAGCTAAGTCCCTGAGTGAGAGGATTGCTCGTCACTCGAAGTAATTTTTATACTTAGGCAAAGACTGGTTCACAACTAAGCCCCCGAGTGAGAGGATTGCTCGTCACTGAGAGTAATTTTTATACTTAGGAGAATACTAGTTTGCAGCTAAGCCCCCGAGTGAGAGGATTACTCGGCAATCAGAGTAATTTTTAAACTTAGGCGAAGACTAGTATGCGGCTAAGCATCCTAGTGAACAAGTTGCTATTCACTCGGAGGGTTTTTGAACTTAGGCGAAAGCATGTTCGCAACTAAGCCCCCGAGTGAGAGGATTGCTCATCACTCGGATTAATTTTTAGACTTAGGCAAAGACTGGTTTGCTGCTAAGCCCCCGAGTGAGAGGATCGCTCGTCACTCAGAGTGAATTCCAAACTTAGGTGAAGGCTGGTTCGCGGGTAAGCATCCGAGTGAATAAGTTGTTATTCACCCGGAGGGCTTTTTAACTTAGCGGAAGACTAGTTCGCAATTAAGCCCTCGAGTGAGATTATCGCACGTCACTCAGAGTATATTTTGAGTTTGAAATTGCTCGATCGGAATTGATAAAAACTGTAGGAATCATGACTTTGACAAGAATCGTTGTTCAGAAAACTGTCTTATTACATCAAACCAATCGGTTGTCAAGCACAAAAACGTCGGAGTAGGTCTGCATTCCAAGCACGGGGTTCGTCGACTCTCTTCTTGAAGTTGTAAAGGTGATAGGATCCATTATTTAGTACTTTGGTGATGACGAAAGGTCCTTCCCACGTGGGGGCAAGATTGTGAGGTCGTTGTCGATTCACTCGGAGCATCAGATCGCCTTCGTGGAACGCCCGAATCTGCACATGCCTTGCATAGAAGCGAAGTAGATCCTGTCGGTATATTGTCGACCGAATCAAGGCCAGTTAACGCTCTTCCTCCAGGAGATCTACTCCGTCATGTCGCTCCAGTTCAGCCTCAGCCTCAGAATATAGATCCACACGGGGAGAATTGTGAAGAAGATCACTCGGTAAGATGGCTTTAGCTCCATGTACCAAGAAGAAGGGTGTGCGTCCAGTCGATCGGTTGGGAGTTGTCCTCAAGCCCCATAGAACAGACGGTAATTCAGATATCCAAGCTCCAGCTGCATGTTCCAAGTCTTGCATGAGTCGAGGCTTCAACCCTTGAAGGACAAGGCCATTGGCCCGCTCAGATTGTCCATTGGTTTGGGGGTGTGCGACGGACGCATAATCCACCCAGGTGCCTTGAGCACAGAAAAAGCATTTGAACTCTTCCGAGTCGAAGTTAGAACCATTGTTTGTTATGATGTTGTGAGGAACTCCATACCAGAATGTTATTTCCTTCATGAACTTGATGGCCGTGCGCGAGTCTAGCTTCTTTATAGGTTTGGTTTTGATCCATTTAGTGAACTTGTCGACTGCAACAATCAGGTGTGTGAATCCACTCTGGCCTGTTCGGAAAGGACCGACCAAATCCAAACCCCAAAGAGCAAATGACCAGACCAGTGGGATAGTTTTCAAGGCAGATGCAGGCTTGTGAGACAAGTTAGAATAGAACTGGTAGCCTTCGAAGAGATCAACGATATCTTTAGCCATCTCATTCGCGCGCGGCCAGAAGAACCCAGCTCGGTATGCTTTGGCAACAATAGTCCGAGACGATGCATGATGACCACAGGTCCCTGAGTGGATTTCCTCCATGATCAGTCGACCCTCCTCGGGGGAGATGCACTGTTGAGGTACGCTAGTAACACTTTCTCTGTAAAGTTGATCGCCCATCACAGTAAAAGCCTTTGATTTGCGGACAATCATCTTAGCTTCATCTTCGTCTATCGCGAGTTCTTGCCTCAAAATGTATGCAATGTATGGTACTGTCCGCTCGGGCATGATCACCAGAATTTCCATAACTAAATCAACGACTGTTGGAACATCAATCTTAGTCGGAATGGAGGTGCTTATCGGTTGTGGGGGATCTTCAGTGAAAGGTTCCTCTTGCATGGAAGGAGTATGTAAGTGTTCCAGGAACACATTGCTAGGGACAGGTTTCCGAGTGGAGCCAATCTTGGCCAGTTCGTCAGCTGCTTGATTTTTCAATCGGGGAACATGATGGAGTTCCAGACCTTCGAACTTGTTATCAAGCTTCCTTACTGCATGGCAATACCCACTCATGGAGGGGTTTCTAACATACCATTCCTTCATCACTTGATTGACCACCAGATCCGAGTCGCCGAACACCATCGAGCGTCGGATGCCGAGTGAGATGGCCAAATGCAACCCGTAGACGAGTGCTTCATATTCAGACTGGTTGTTGGAGGAATCAAAATGAATCTGGAGAACATAGTTGAGCTTGTCACCTTTTGGGGACACCAATACCACACCAGCACCGGACCCATTCAACATTTTAGAGCCATCAAAGAACATGGTCCAGTGTGCCGAGTGAATTTGAGCTCGCTGCTGTTGTTCCACCCACTCGGCCATTAAATCAGCAAGCGCTTGAGACTTGATAGGTTTCATTGCTTCAAACTTGGTCTCAAAATATAACATCTCGATGGCCCATTTAGCCACGGGACCAGATGTGTCCCGATTGTTACTGAATGATCTTGAAAGTAGTGCACCACCTTCTTCGATGATAAATATATTCCATAGAGGAGCTTCTGGTAATGAGGGTACCTTTGCTTCAAAGGGCGCAATACTTCAGAAATGTAGTAGACTGGGCGCTGGACTTTGTAAGCTTTCCTTCCTATTCTCGCACGACAGTCAGAATTGTGCTGATGACTTGAGTAGTAGCTGCGATGTATAAGAGCAGGGGTTCTTTGCTGCGCGGAGAAGCAAGCATCGGCTCGGTGGAAAGCAGAGCTTTTAGCTCGACAAACGCTACTTGTACCTCGTCATTCCACTCGAACACATCAGGCTTTTTCATGAGTCGGTAAAGAGGCAATGCCTTATCATCGAGACCAGAGATTAACTGACTCTGCACCGCGAGGCAGCCTGTGAGCCTCTGGACATTGTGCACACGCACAGAGCTTTTCATTCGAACGACGGCGCCGATCTTCTCGGGGTTGACATCGATCCCTCGTTTAAAAACAAGGAAACCGAGTAACTTGCCGCCAGGAACTCCGAAAGTACACTTAGCTGGATTCAACTTGATATCATACTTTCTTAGGTCGGCGAATGTCTCTGCCAAGTCAGTCAGCAGGTCGGAACCTTTGCGAGACTTGACCACAGTATCATCCATATATGCTTCGACATTCCGAGTGATTTGATCAAGCAAGCACTTCTGAATCATATGCATGGAAGTGGCGCAGGCATTCTTCAAACCAAAAGGCATGGTGATATAGCAGAAACACCCGAAAGGGATGATGAAGGCCGTTTTTATTTCATCTGGACCAAACAAACGGATCTGATGGTAGCCAGAATAGGCATCAAGAAAGGATAAACGCTCACACCCCGCACTCGAGTCGACAACTTGATCGATGCGGGTGACCGGTAAGTGATCTTTCAGGCATACCTTATTGACGTTCTTGCAATCGATACACATACGAAGGGACTTGTCCTTCTTGGGGACCATGACGACGTTTGTGAGCCACTGGGAGTGGTAGACCTCGCGTATGAACTTCGCCTCCAAGACTCGAGCCACCTCCTCGCAGGTTGCTCTCCTTTTCTCCGCTGCAGACCGACGTGTTGCCTTCCGATCCAAAAATGCTATTTAATAGGCTTTGCCTTCGGATCCACTCTCACTCGGTGCTCAGCCAGTTCCCTAGGCACACACGGCATGTCAGTAGGCTTCCATGCAAAGATGTCCCAGTTCTCACAGAGGAACTAGATGAGCTCAACTTCCTATTTGTTGTCAAGTGTTGTTGAGATGTTGGTCGGGGCAGCATTAGGATCTGTCGGGTGGATGTTCACTTTTTTGACTTCACCCGCCGACTAAAAAGCATACTCATAAGTGGGCTTCTTGGAGCGCATTAGGTCGGCAGGGTCAGTGTTCTTCTGGTATTCCTCTAGTTCATCCATAGCCATCTGTTGATGAGCGATCTTAGAGCCTTGTTGCAAGCACTCCTCGGCTCTGTGTCGATTACCTGTGACTGTGATGACTACCTTGGGCCCTAGCATCTTCATCTTCAGGTATACGTAACATGGGCGTGCCATGAAACGCGCATAAGCGGGGCAACCAAGGATGGCATGATAAGCACTCTAAAAATCCACAACTTCAAACGTTAATTTCTCCTTGCGAAAGTTCTTGTTCGTGCCGAATACCACATCCAGCGCAATTTGGCCGAGTGACTTGGCCTTTTTCCCATGGATGACCCCGTGGAACTATGTATTGCTTTCACTTAGTCGGGACATCAGAATGCCCATTCCTTTGAGGGTTTCTATATACAGAATTTTCAACCCATTCCCACCATACATCAAAACCTTGCGAAGACGAACTCCTCCCACAACTTGGTCTAGCACCAAAGCTTGTCGACCAGGGATAGCAACGTGAGCACGGTGATCCGACTGATCGAACGTCATGGGGGTCTAAGAGCATTTGAGGTATGAGGGGGTGGTCGGAACTGCGATGTTGACCTCTATGTTTATAACCTTCAATCGACTTTTGTTCTCTATGTCAGCAAAAATCATCAGGGTGGCATCGATATTTGGAAAATCTTCCTTATCTTCCTCATCCTTCTTCTCACGAGTCTTCTCACTCCACGGAGTATCTTTGAACTGTTGGATCAACAATCTACACTGACAAGTAGTATGCTGGGGCAATATCAGATTGCCATCTTCATCTTTCTTCGTGTGGATTGCACACGGTAAATCCAGAACATATGACTGATTTTTTGACTTCTTGGGTAGAAATTGCCCTTTGGGCTTTCCCTTGTACTTTCCTTGTGCCAACAGGGTGTCCGCCTCTGCCGGAGTGGAACAATCAGCCTTGCGCTTCTGTTTCCGATTGGAATTGCTGCCAGCATCATTGTCGACTGCTTTTCCCTTACCACTGCACATGCAATCTTCTTCTTCACCATTGACGTATCGGGCAGCAATCTCCATCATTTTTCTCATGGACATGTCACTTGTACGACCGAACTTCAGATATAACTCTCTGTACCTAATACTAGCCTTGATAGCGCAGACTGCCTGGTGCTCAAAAACGTTTTGCACCGTGTGATGAAGGATTGTCCAACGTTGGATGTAATCTCTCAAAGACTCATTCGGCTTCTGCACACAATGCTGCAACTTGGACAAACCAGCACGACGCTTGCACGTGCCCTCGAATGTTTTGACGAACACTCGAGCGTGATCCTCCCAATAGTAGATGCTAGATGGAGCTAATTGATTCAGCCACGCCGTGGCCGAACCATCCAGCATCAGAGGCAAATGCTTCATGGCAACATTGTCGTTACCTCCACCAATCTGCACTGCCACTCGGTAGTCATCGAGCCATGTTTCAGGCTTAGATTCTCCTATGAATTTACTTATTCCAGCCGCCAACCTGAAGTTGGGAGGAATATCAGCAGAACGGATTGCTCTACTGAAGCACTCGGGGCCAGAAACTACAATGCCGCTTCCACTCGGACGATCTCTGTCGAAACCATCTTTGCGAGCTTTGCCCCTGTCAATTCTCCTTTGCGTGAGTACATTTTTCACGTCAAATCGAGGACTCCGCTCATCACCGAACGGGCGCCTATCATCGTAGTGTCGGTACACATACGTACCACTCCTCAGAGGAGAAAGCACCCGATGGCGGTCATCACGCTGGTAACGGGGAGCAAATTGGTTTCGCCCCTCATCTCTAAGCTGATCCTCTCGGTAACCCCCGCCTCTACGACGCTGAGGTGACCATGGACTCTAAACTGAACGAACTGTATTTGCTCTGGGTGAATTACTGTGCAATCTATTGAGTGACTGTGATACAACTGAGTTTTGCTGTTGTGCTGCTTGAAGCAAAGTACGAATCTGCCCTAAGCCTCTACCAGCCTATGAGTTTGACGGCTGAATAGAATCTGCTATCTTAGCGGCGGCTGCAACATTTAGTTCCGGAGTACAAAATACCTCGACGTTGTTTTGTGGTCCACTCGAAAATAGGTGTCGCTTACACTGACTAGAAATTGGAGGACGATGATAGGCATGTCCACTCGATGGCTCTCCAACTTCGTGTTCGCCGCGACCGAACCCAGGCGGGCTCTCCATAGAACCCGCCATGAAGACCTCCGCTGCAGGATTGCAGCTCTCGCACTCAGAAGGAACATCAGACTCATCTAACGCATAGTCGATCGCGCCTCGAAGAGGTTCAGCAGGCTCGATTGCCGCAATCTGCGAAGATGACGAAGATGCCCCTGGCGAGCCACCGTGTGTTTCACCCATCGCTGGAGTCGTGAGCAACCAGATCGCTTGTGACGACGAGCAGCAGGGTGAACAGTCGACATCGGAGTCGCTGGCTGCCGAAGGAGAACACCGCAGGAGCTTGCACAGAAGTGCGTTGCTCCGTAGACCGGGAGGGCCTCGACATTGAGAGGTGCCTCCTGAAGCCATGCCGAATCATCGGCAACAAAGACGAGCGGCCGAAACGGATCTCACCGCTCAAGAACGAATCACAGCCAGAAGACATGATGAAGAATGAAAATCACAAACTTGCCGGAATTCGCTTAGACGCCTTCCCCAAGGTGGGCTCCATTTGTCGTGGGACTGAACCTGACAGTAGAGGTGTGGGGTACGAAAGGAGAGGGCAGAGTCCAAGCTATGGAAAACTTGTACGCAAGATGTATGAGTTCAGGCCCCTCTCGTGGAGGTAACAACCCTACGTCTCACTGCTCGGGAGCTCTTGCAGTGGGGAATGCGTGTTACAGGGGGTGCAAACCCTTGTGCCAGAGTGGAGGAGTGGCTTATATGGGGTGTGCTACCCCTCATCAAGGCCCAGACATCTAAGGGTTCGATTAGTGGAGCTTAAAGGCGCACATTACTCATAACATACGTAATTAATGTTACTTATTACGACCAGCCGAACGCTCGCCTGTCAGCCTTTCTGGAGTGGCTTCTGGTCTTCTCCATCGACTAGCTTCTAGTTCTTCCGAGTGGAAGTTGATTGTCAAGTGAAAGGGGGAAACAGTCCGAGTGATTTCTTACAGGGTGATTCAAACGCTATGGCTATCTAGTTGGAACCCTCCTTGTAGTCTTCAATTCTTTAATGAGGTGCCCTTATGTAGGACATGTAGGTCAGGCCTATGACCCTACCCTAGGTACATATCCCCGTCAACAACCAAATAAATCACACAACGACAATGGAATAAAACGGGAATCTTCTTGAGCGTCGGTTCTGGGCTGTTACATGGAATTAATGCCCATATTTTTTTGTTTTCCATATTTTAACAAATGCATTCATGTGTATGTAGTAATATGCTGAAATGTTTTTTGATCTTTTGTTGTAGGCACTGTGGAAGTACATGATTCATGATGATATATATATATATATATATATATATATCAAACTATAAATGGGTTCTTTAAAGTTGCGTTGGAAGATATGAATCGGAAAGGAGAAACACAAATATTATGTCCATGTAAGAAGTGCGTTAACATAGTTTTGGTTGACCCTTCTACTGGTCGTGTGAGGATGCACTTGTTGAAATATGTTTTCATGCCTCATTACACATGATGGACAAGTCATGGTGAGGAAGAGGAGGATGCCAAAGTTGAAGGGGCGGTACATGATGGTGAGCGATAAGGTGTGAAGCATGTTTCAGAAAATGGAAACCACCTTGATGGGCAGGTAGAACACAATGGTAAAGAAGTGTCAAAGAAGGAAGATCTAGATGACAATTGACCAATCTGATATCTATCGAGAAGAATATGACGTTATTTGGAAAGAGAAGTGTAAGAAAAGACGCAGAAGCACGTCAGATGTAGAAACTTCCATTCACAGCCCCCACACAAATAAGAGAAATCGAGAAACAACATCGTAGTTGATTTTTAAATATATTTTTATCTATCTATGATTAATTCAGTAGAATTCGACTATATTTTATAATATGAATGTAATAATTATGTATTTTAACAGTTTTTTGTTGACCATATTTTATTATTCTACATTTTAATTGACCTTTTAAAGTTGAATTTGATGTAATTTTGGAAGGAAAATAGCTATGGTGTTGGTGACGTCGCCATCGCCATAGAAAAGATACATATGGCGGTGGTGGCGTCACCTACTCCATAGCTATTTTCCACTTTGTCTTTGTCAATTTGGAGGGAAATGTTCAAAACAGAACTTCCGTTTCCTGGATACACACCCTCCACTCCTCGCGCCGCCGCCACCTTCATCCTTGCCCCCCCCAGCCGCCATCCTGCCGGTGGCCCCATCCACCTCAACATCGTCGTGTCATTTACCCCCTCCCATGTTGTTGCCCACCTCCCCCTCCGATTGCCACGCTCATCAAGGTGTCATCACCCCCAATTTGCATCGACCTCGCTGCCGCCTTTACTCCCTCCCCCACCGGCCCCAAATACATCGACCTCCCCGTGGCTTCTTTACCCCCTCGCCCGCTGTCGTCCACCTGCCCTGTTGGTGTTAACACATCGATTCCGACTATAAGTCATCGAAATTTTGAGGAAATGTATATGGTTGAAATTTAGGTAGGTGGTTGATATTTTGTTTTGATGGAAATGTGGTTGCTTGTGTATTGTTTGCAGGGAATGGATAGGGTTTCCAATATTTTGGCGAAACGATGATTAATTTCCATTTCATCAAATTTCTCACAACCAATATGTCCTATTTTTAGCAAATGTCATGCCAAATTTTTGTATTTTGTATATGAATTAATAAGTATATTTCATTTTTGGTTTTGCAGATGTCCTATCGAATGGACGACATGGACGGCTCTTCTTCGACACATTTGGAAAATGGTGAAGATGTATTTACTAACGCCTGGGGCCAAGAAGATTGTGATAATGGGGAGGTTAATCCAGATGACTTCTACGTGAGAGGCAGTGGCTATGCAAGTGTTCCTGGTGTGGAGAGTAATCCTGATAAGGACACTCATGAAGAGGATACTGACGAGTATTCTCCTGAGGAAGTGGTGGAGGTGAATGAGCATGTTTCAAAATCTAAGAAGCAGCAAACCGAGGAGCTGGATTGCTATCGGCAACGATAGGCTTGTCGTCACACGAGTTAACAGGACTGGTGAACCTGTTAGTCCGCGGAAAGTCGCTTCTCACTACGGGAACATCCTAGGTGTCATCCTTCAAGAAGTTTGCTCCATTAATGAGACAAACTTAAGGGATATTGACAAAGCTAATCTGCGAGAACTGCTCATAAGAAAGGTGCACACAAGATTCAAGTTTCCTAATGAGTATGCCAACCTATCATACCCAAAGAATTAGGTAAACAACCATGCAATCCATAAGTTCTTGAAAATTTTAAGTTCTTGGAAATCTGCGCCAAGAAAACAGTTTGCAGCGAAAGCCAACATAGATATCTCTGAGATCTAGCAGAAGTGGCCTACCATTGGTGTAGATGATTGGAACATTTTCAACATGCAAAATTAGGAGAATTCAGTGATAACCTAGTCATCATGGGGGAAGGAAATGCGATCAAGGACATTAAGTAACCACACCCTCGACATCAAGTTTTTGTTGGGAAGAAGACCGTATGGGACAAGCAAGACATTGAGCGGCAATTCAAGGAACCCCTCGAAAATAACTATGTCAGGAGGCGGTCCCATTATGATCATATGACACGGTAATTTACCACAGATCACCAAACAATGAAACTAGAAGAAGAATTGGCAAGGCAGCATGCAGCACCTCAGAGCTCACACGGGTCGTCAACCAGGTTGAACACTCATTTTAACCAGTTGATCAATATTACCATTGGCAAGGATCCGTTAGCACGGCTGGCGGGTGGCCGTGTGAACGGCGCTGGATGCGGTGCGTGATACATATCGAACGTATCTAAAAATTTGATTGTTCCATGCTGGTTTATTATCATTTGTGAATACTATTGTGGTATTTAATTATCAATTTATATTGTTTTTGAGCACTAACCTATTCACCCAGCGCCCAGTGCGAGTTGTTGTTTTCTGCGTGTTTCCACTTTTCAAGTTTTCAATACCAAACGAACTCCAATTGACCTAAAGTTTTTTGGTGATTTTTTCAGGAACAGAAGAAGACCGAGGAGTATCAGAAGAAGGCTGGAGGCCTCACGAAGGGCCCACAAGACATTACGGTGTGCCCTGGGGGCACCCTGATGGCTTGTGCCTCTCTCGTGGCCGTCCCGACTCCATTCTCGGGCCTATGAATTGTCATCTATTCCAAAAAACCCCAAAGGAGGCCACAAAACACTTTTACGCCGCCGCAAATGTCTGTTTTGACAGGAGGCCATCTGGAGCTCCGCTCTAGCACCATGCCGAAGGGTGGATCAATCACAGAGGGCCTCTTCATGAACCTTGCTCCCCTCACGATGATAGACCTATAGGTCCATGCCTACTACCTAGATGGTAATATCTCTATTGATATGCAATACAATGATCCTCGAATCTTCGCTTTGATCCATATGATGTAATTCCTTTTGTGTGGTGCGTTTGTTGGGATCCTATAAATTCTGGGTTCATTTTCATATTATTCATGATAAATATTTGAGTCCTCTCTGAAATCTATATGATTCTTACGTGGATGATTATTATAATTTCTTAATTCTTTCTGGTCTATTGAAATAGTTTGGACAACTAGGGTGATATTTCTTGGCGAGAGAGGTGCATTGTAATAGGTTCAACCTGGAAAATTTCGATGTGCCTTTGTGTTGCTGCTACTAAGGATAAAGCACTGGGGTTTATTCATATTTCTTGAGTTTACTTTTTCTACACCATGCCATCATTGTCCATCCATTACTTCGTTCGTCATGAACTTAATACGTAGAGAGGCAAGCATAGAAGCACGCTTGAAGTGAAGTAATAGTAATAGATGTAGGCAGGAGTCGGCCTATTTGTTTATGGACGTGATACCTATATACAAGTGATCATTGTCGTGAATATCGGATGACTATCCGCTTTTCTATCAATTACCGAATAGTAATTTGTTTACCCATCGTATGTTATTTTTCATGAGACATGCCATTAGGGAAAACTATGGCCCCCGTCTCTATTCACAACATATTTACAAAACCTTCAACACCTTGCTTCCATTTACTTATTTTTATTTTATTTTCCAATTCACAATTATCTATAGTTATCTACACACCGTTCTTGCTTGCAAATAACGAGACCAAGGGGATTGACAACCCTCTTGCCTACGTTAGGTGCAAGTTGTTTGTTCTATTGTATGCAACCGCTGAAGAAGGTTGTGGTTGATATTCTTATTGGTTCGATAAACCTTGGGTTCATAACAGAGGGAAATACTTACCCACATTGTGATGCAATAACCCATTCCTCTTTGCAGAAAACCCAATGCAAATCACAAGTATCAGGAATGATTTCTGGCATCATTGCTTGGAAATTCTTCTGCGCCATCACCAACTACCAAGTAACTCCACACAAATTTTCATTCACTTGTTCCTATTTTTATTTTCTGGTATACTTAGTTTGTCTCTTAAAAAATAAAAATACAAAAATATTTTCTTTTGTTTTCTTAGCTTGTCACTAGATTGCATCTTCGCTCTCTAGTTTGCTTGTCACACTTGTTACTTTGCTTGCTCAGTCACCATGTCTCAAGATAGTACAAAGTTGTGTTACTTCTGAAATACTAATAACAATGATTTTATTAGTACTCCTATACCACCCACCACTATTGTGGATGCTTTTGATATTAATGTTGCATTGCTGAATCTTGTCATGAAAGATCAATTTGTGGGAAGTCCTAATGAGGACCCTGCTTCACATCTCAATACCTTTGTTGAAATTTGTGATACGCAAAATAAAAATGATTTGGATAATTATATTGTGAAATTAAAATTGTTTCCTTTTCACTAAGAGAGAAAGTGCAAGCTTTGTTTTCATCCTTACCACGTAATAGTATCAGGACATGGGATAAGTGTAAAGTTGATTTTATTCGCAAGCACTTTGCTCCTGCTAAAATCATCTACCTTAGAAATCAAATAACGAATTTTGAACAGCAAGATGATGAACATGTTGCACAAGCTTGGGAGAGGATGAAATTTATGATAAGAAATTTCCCAACACATGGTTTAAACTTGTGGATGATTATCCAAAAATTCTATGTTGCACTAAACTTTGTATATAGAAATATTCTAGATTGTGTTGTAGGTGTTATCTTCATGTAGATGACCTTAGGAGAATCCACCAAACTTCTGGACAACGTCATGTGCAACTATTTTCAATGGCATAGCGAACGAGCTCCAACTGGTAAGAAGGTAAATTCTATTGAGGAAATCGATACATTGAGTGAAAAGTGGATGCTCTTATGAATTTGGTAGATAAACAAATCCTCATGTTGATCCCAATGATATTCCATTATCATCTTTGATTGAGAAAAATAATGATTCTGTTGATGTGAACTTTGTCTCGCGAAATAATTTCAACAACAATGCTTATAGGGGTAATTTCAATGCTAGGCCATATCCCGATAATGTTCCTAGTGGTTATGGAAATTCTTATGGTAATTATTATTGAAACTCTTCTACAAATTCTAATAGCATACCCTCTGATCTTGAGAACACAATTAAGGAATTCGTTAATTCTCAAAGAGTTTTCAATAGTATGGTTGAAGAGAAATTGCATGTTGTTGATACTTTGGCTAAAACCATGGATAAACTTGCTCTTGATGTCGAAACTCTTAAAAAAGCTTTGCCCCCTAATCATGATTTTAATGAGACTATTAAATCTATCCAAGTTTCTTTTAATGGGAGTAAGGAGAGGGCCACTAAGTTGTTAACTAAGCGTGAATTCCTAGAAAAGCTCTTCCACCCGGTTTTTACTAGAATCATGATGAAGATCTTAAAATGATTGGAACTTATCATATTGAAACTTTGTTTAGTTCTATGAATATTAATGATAAAGGGATCGGAGATGAATCAACTCTAGTGAAGGAGCGTCCCGTTTGCTTGGAGGGTGTTGATTTTAATGCTAAAACTGGAAGGAGAGGGTTTGGAGAGGTCAAAACTTTGACTAGTGATGTGCCCACTGCCTTGGGTTACAAGGATTCTAATTATGATAATTTCTCTTTAGTAGAATTTATTTCCTTGCTGCAATCCATTATTAGCTCACCCAATGCTTATGAACAAAATAATGCTTATACTCAACATATAGTAGAAGCTATGTTAAAATCTTATGATTAGAAACTTGAGCTTGAAGTTTCTATTCCAAGAAAGTTGCATGATGAGAGAGAACCTACTATAAAAATTAAGATAACTAAATATGAATGCATTTCTTTGTATGACATTGGTGGTAGTGTTTCAACTATACCTAAATCTTTATGTGATGTTCTTGGTCACACTAATACTGAAGAGTGTTCCCTAAACTTGCATCTTGTGGATTCTACCATTAATATACCCTTAGATAGAATTAATGATGTGATGATAATTGAAAATAAAATTATGTCCATATAGATTTCATTGTGCTTGATATGATGGCAGTCCTACTTGTCCAATTCTACTTGGAAGGTCGCTCCTTCGAACTATAGGTGCAAGTACTGACATGAAAGAGGGAAACATAAGGTTTTAATTCCCATTAAAGAAAGGAATGGAACACTTCCCTATAAATAGAATTGGGACACCTTATTAGTCAATCATGTGAGCTACTTATGGGTGGAGTGTCAAATATGACAACACTTGAAACTATGCATTATGCCTAGCTAGGGGCGGAAAACAATAACGCTTGTTGGGAGGCAACCCAATAGTTATCTTTATTATTTCTTTTACTTTCTATTTTTTGTGATACCATGATTATTGCTAATGTAATGATTGTGTTTCTATGTTTTAGTTAGTATTTGTCCCAAGTAAATCCTTTTGATGATTTGCATGATAAGTAGAATTGATACGGTTCAGAAACAGAAACTTTGAAGTCCTGTGCAGAATTTCTTTGATTTTACTGAAAACTCTTTTGAAGATGATATTTTCTTCATACTATTGATGACTAAATTCCTTAGGTCTTCCTAATTCTTCAGAATGTTTGGAGTTTTAGAATTATAGGTTCATTACAGATTACTACAGACTGTTCTGTTTCAGTCAAACTGTGGTTTTGCTTCTATAGTTTGCTTGTTTTGAGGATGCTACGGATTGCATCAGGGGGATAAGCCGTGGAGAAGTGAGAATATAGTATCTTACACTAAATTAAAATAAGATTAAAATTATAACAACACCTGAAAGTATTTGATATGTTATTTATACTAACGCATATCACAAAGTTTTGTTGAGTTTTATGTGATTGAAGTTTTCAAGTTTAGGGTATTATCTCGAAGGACGAAGGATTGAGGAGAAGCAAAAGACTAAGATTGGGGATTACCAAGTCACCCCAAGGTAATATTCTAGTAGTACTCAAGTGTATAAGGTTGGGGATGCCCGGAAGGCATCCCCTCTTTCGTCTCAATCCATCGGTATGTCACTTGGAGCTACATTTTTATTCATCACATGATATGAGTTTTGCATGGAGCGTCGTTTGGTTTGGTTTGCTTTTACTTTCAGTTTTCCACAATCATTTTTTTCTGGACACACCTATTTGAGAGAGATACCACATCATCATAATTTGTTGGAATAATCTATGCGCTTCACTTATATCTTTTGAGATTAGCAGTTGCTCTAGCACGTCAAGTATATTTTGTTGAGCATAGTGGTGTGTAAATTTTATAGAAATAATATGCTCTATTTCTACATTTAAATTCATTTAAGAGCTAAATAAATAGTGACGCTAATTTGCATGGGTCATTAGACAAGATAAAAAATAATGGGCGTTCACACAGTGATAATTAAAACAATCATGTAGCCCATATAGAGAAATTGTGGGCTAATGATAATGATGTGCTAATATGAAAGAGGTGTGAGCACATTATTATTAATTCAGAAAGGTGTCAATATTAATAGATATTAAACTTCTTATTCATCTAAAAAATTTAAAAGGGCATGGTGATGATGTGTGAGCATTTCTATTCCTAGTTGAAATCCTAGTGTTGTTTTGAGTCGGAGTTGCGCGATGGTTAATTCATACCAACCCTATCCATCGGGGCATGTGAGTAGTACTTTGATTTGCGATAAAACTAAGAAAACTTTGCAATAAGTATATGAGTTCTTTATGACTAATTTGACACCATGGACATACAAAATCTCATCTCCTCATATTTGCTAGCCTCTTCGGTACCGTGCACAACCCATTCTCACTTCGAGGATTGGTGCAACTCTCGCCGGTGCATCCAAACCCCGTGACATGACACACTCTGTTGCACATATACCTTTTTATATCCTCCTCAAAACAGCCACCATACCTACCTATCATGGAATTTCCATAGCCATTCCAAGATATATTTCCATGCAAATGACATCATCACTTCACACGACTAGTTCATTCATCGTCATATTGCTTTGCATGATCATATAGAGCTGATATAGTATTTGTGGAATAGCCATCATTCATTATAGCATTTGTGGCTAAGCTACCATTCATCATATGTTGGATACATGTCACGCTAGATCATTGCACATCCTGGTACACTACGAGAGGCATTCATATTGGAGTCATATTGCTTCATAGTACATCATATCGAGTTTTCAATGAGTTGTAAGTAAATAAAAGTGTGATGACTATCATTATTATATAATTGTCCTAGTTAGGAAATAAAGATGGGGGAGGCCAAATGGGCCAACCATAAATAATTGTTTTTGAAAAATAATGAATGAGAGAAAAAAGAGAGAAGTGACTTTGCTACTATCCTTTACCACACATGTGCCTCGAAGTGGCAACTTATTATTCATATAGAGAGTCTCATGTTATATCATTCATATGCTAATGGGAAATACTTTTTCATAAACTTGGCTTGTATATTCCGATGATGGGCTTCCTCAAATGTCTGAGGTCTTCATGAGCAAGCAAGATGGATGCACATCCCTCTTAAATTTACTGGAGCTTTCATACACTTATAATTCTAGTGCATCATTTGCATGGTAATACCTCCTCCTTGCATTAATATATACTAAGGACATATCCATAGTATGTTGGTACGCCTAGTTGATGTGAGACTATCTTCTCCACTTTTCACCCCTTTGAAACCTACCACCATATTCTATCCAACCTTTATGCTATGTCCAATGGTTCACACTCATGTATTGCATGAAGAATAAAAAGTTGATACATATTCAAAAAGTAATGATCCAATTGCCTGACTTGGACATTGTGGTGCTTAACGTTTGTATTAATGTGGTGAAGATGGAGCCAAGCCTTGCTAATATAATAAGATGGATAGGGGTAAAACATTCTTTGAGGATCGTATGCTTTGAAACATTCAATGAGCATACATGCATAAGGTTACATCATGGATAGCATGTCACATCAAAAATTATGTTCTTATCATTTACCTACTCAAGGATGAGCAGGAATTAAGCTTGGGGATGCGTGATACATCTCCAATGTATCTATAATTTTTGATTGTTCCATGCTGATTTTTTATCATTTTAGAATACTTTGGTGTATTAATTTACTAATTTATATTACTTTTGAGCACTATCCTATTGACCTAGTGCTTACTGCGACTTGTTGTGTTCTGTGTGGTTTTCACTTTTCTGGTTTTCAATAACAAACGAAGTCCAATTGACGTGAAACCTTTTGGTGATCAAAATAAGACCGACGAGTATCACAAGAATTTGGAGGCCTCATGAGGGGCCCAATAGCAAACAGGGCGCACCCTGGGGAGCCACGCCCTAATGGCTTCTGCCTCCCTCGTGGCCCTCCCGACTCCGTTCTCTATACTATAAATTATCATCTATTCCAAAAACCATAAAGGAGGCGATGAAACACTTTTGACATAGCCACAAGTCTTTATTCCGATGGGTGGCCATCTGGAGCTCCGTTCTGGCACCATGCCGAAGGGGGATTGATCATGGAGGGAATCTTCATCAACCTAGCTGCCCTCACGATGATCTGTGAGTAGTTCACCATAGACCTACGGGTCCATGGCGAGTACCTAGATGGCAATATCTCTCTTGATCTTCAATACACTGATCATCCACATCATCACTTTGATCCATATGATGTAGTTACTTTTGTGTCGTGCGTTTGTTGGGATTCGATGAATTGTGGGTTTATGTTCAGATTATTCATGATAAATATTTGAGTATTGTGGGGACCTTGACTTACAAGTCGGGATCGCCGAATGATCGTGCTCAGTGATCCGAGAGATCAATGCTCACCGAACACACAGATGCTGAATAATAAGTCTTACATCGAAGTACCGAATTATTGCATCACATGACCGAAGGGTCAAGTTCACAAGGTTGGGCCTAAGGCCAAATCATACTGATACAACTAATAGCGGAAATCATAGGGGCTAAGCAGGTGCCCATGCCATCAAGCCTACACCGACAGACATTTTGACTCGGAAGCGTTCTATTTCGCAGGGGCGTCTCCGAAGACGTACTCATCTCCAAACTCCGGTCCTTCCATGTCTGGTCAATAATATAACCAGTGGCAATCCAATGAGTACTCTTGAATGTATTCACAAACAGCCCATGATATGAACAATGAAAGTGAAGCATAACAATAACATGCATCTGGTGGTATTCATCTTGGTGGAATGATCATGAATATGCATCAAGTTAAAGAATTACTTTGGAAGAACAGGTTACAGATATCAATATATCTGTCGAGGGCTGAACCATTCGGGTTCACCCTATATGCCAAGTCACCAAACTTGGTCATATCGCTACCTTCATAATAGTCCTTTTTCAACACAACTCACAAACACTTGGTTTATGCGGAAATAACTGGACGTAGTTTAAGCAGGATTACCCAACTGTCCTTGACCATGGACTCGGCTATTCGAATAGTTTTACACTCTACATAGGTAGTACGCTGGACCCACGAGATCCGGGAAACTTCTGTGTCATCCCCGACTCACAGCATATAACATACCCGAGGTAAGTACCCGATCAATACCTTTTCCCTAACGATACTAGACAAAGAGGTCCACTCGATTCGTACCCAGCCCACATGGTGTACGTCTTATGAGCATCGACTCTGGACAGTATCAACCATGAGGGGACGAACGATGTGCCTGGAAATCATAAAAATGGCATAGTCGTCCTACCTGGCACGACCCCATCACGAGAGTGACCACACATCACTCCCGCCAGTAGTAATGTGGCTCTTTGCTAGCACCGACCAGAGTAATCAACATAGCCCCATCCCATAAGGGGTAACATGGTCATACTGGTAAGGTTGGGACGGTCGACACATCATAAATCTAATCCCATTTCCGAAACCATACTCACACAAATACCCGGTGCACCACTTCACCAAAAGTGGCCACCTAACTCATCATCAACCTCGGGCATTAGTGGCACCCGACGGGGTTTTCATAAGTCTTGGATTAATACCAACAACATGCTCATGCTATTTTTCTAACATTACTTGTCAACATGATAATAGCATGATCCTAAAAAGGGGGTAGGATCAAGCTCAATGCATGTGCTCCGGAGGAGCCATCGGTATCATCACCGTAGTGATTTAACGACACTTATGATCATATGCAACGGAAATACTTGCTCTCTTAACATGCAATATAACATATGCTCAGTCATGGTCAAAGGGCTGCTTGCCTTGGTCATCTAGGTATCCGGGGTCTTCGAGGTCTTCCGCTCCGATTCCCTTGTCACACAGGTTTTCTATCATCGTAAAAAGAATAAATAAGAAATAGCTCACTCAAAAACATGTCACAAAGTCATTTTAAAATGTTCTTTATTACTGATAAATCTAAGTTGTCATTTCGAAAAATATTTCCCTCGGATTCTAATGAAGGAACATTTTTTAAATCAACCAAACAGAAGCAAAACAATTCCAATTTAGTCCTTTTTATTATTGCAAAACAAAATAGTTGTTGAAGAATTCATCCAATGGTTTCATTAAATACTACATATTTTTAGAAGAATAACGGTGGAAAAATTATATTTTTACACTGGTTAAATATTTTATAAAAATCTTTGAAATCAGATTTTAAAAATAAAGAAAAATGGGCTAAGTCCCTGGCGTGGCTCGGCCTCGAAGTGGGATGGCCCATGGCCAACCGACAGCCTGCCCAGGCGCGCGTGCCGTCAAGTTTGAACCTGACGTGCGGGGTCGTGCGGTCAGCGGCTGCGGGCAGCGAGGGGAAGGGATCTGGGCCACCGACAGGTGGGGCACACCTGTCGGGGTCGTCTACTACCTCTAGCCAGAGAGGAGGAGGAGCACGCCGGCGAGGCTGCCGACGTTCTCAAGCACCAACGAGGACAGAAATGGGTTCGACATGACGCCGCCTACTTGCTGGTGGTCGGAACAACGAGGGAGAGGCAAGGGTTTCCCGACGACGAGAAGGCCGCGGCGGAGGAGTTTCGGGAGGTGGTCGAGGAGGTATCTTGGGGCACGGAAATACTCGGGAAAGTTGGGGGAAAGCTTCCTAAGGTCGAGGGGATCAATTTGGTGGCTCGAGGGACGTAGTCGCCATCGTGTAACCGGAGATCGACCAAAGCTCCGAGGTGGAGGGGCCTCGGTCGATCTCGAGCACCGGGGCTCTGCTGGCTTGCTGGGGTGGCTTGGGAGGTGCTAGTGGTCGTGGTGAAGCTGTCTGAGGGGTGCTGGAGCGAAGGGGAGGGCTACAAATAGGCCCGCGACGGTGATCCGATTCGGGAGTGCCGGTGACTCACCGTGGCGCGCATGGGGGTGCAGGGAGGAGCTGGGGTGGAAACCACAGTCTCAGGACGTGGTTTTGGACTGCCAGAACCATCTGCAACAGAGGGAGAGAGAGAGAAGTCGAGCATCCGTGGCCGCGCAACCTTGTCCGGTTCTGGTGCGCGCGGGCACGCGTCGCACGGGCTCTAGAGCGGGAGCGGAGGGACCCTGATGGTTGCTCGACGTAGAGGGGTTGTCGGGGAAGAGGTTGGACACCTCGGGGGAAGCTGGAACTAGCCGAGAGCGCCGCCCCCACCTCTGTGCCTTAGTGTATGGCACCCAGAGCGCAGTTCTGGCATGCCACGGCATGCTGGTGCGCTCTGAGGCACTTTGGACATGTCTAGCATGTCCTGGCACTGGCTGGGAGTGAGGCTAGCCGTTTGGGTCTCGCGGGAGCTTCGGCTGGTCAAGGGAGACAAGGAATACTGGTGCTGTCAGCTTTGAACTGAAGCTTAGATTGGGGTTTTTGGCATTTCCACTTTGAACTAGTGAGGGGCTAGTTGACTGGGGCTGGGCATTGATACTGTCCACCTAATCTATGAGTTTGGAGCAAAGGGGTTGGGTTTAGCTATGGCTAAGAGGGCTTTTACCCATCTGTCAGAAGGTGCTCGACAGTGGTTTGAGGGGGTTGCACCCCACCACTTGTGCTGCAACTTAACAGGTTTGGGTTGGGTGCTAAAACATGGGGTTTCACCAAGTTTGAGCTCCATTGGACAAGTTTAGCTTTGTAAACTTGAAAACACCACTAATTGACCAGATCTGTCGCTTCCAATGAGAGTGTGGGCAAACTAAGTCCCACAATTCCCATTTTTGGCGTGGAACCCTTATTTGAGGTATTAGGCACTCCTGCAAAGTTTCCGCATCATTGGACAAACTTTTCTATGTAGAGTTGCTCTTACTTCAATCTGTACAGAAGGGGTTTTTGGGTTATTTGGGGTCCTTAATCACCTTGGATCAAAGTAACATTTTATGTGGACACCAAATATGGCTTAGGGATACCACTAGAATATTCTAGGATTTTATTGAGAATATTTCCTTTGGAAATATTTCAAAAGGTCAAAACAGAGAAAAATAGTTTTCAGGGTTTTACTCAAATAATTATAATATAAATGGGGGTTAAAAATCTTATGTATGGAAAATATATGTCCTTCTGATCATCTCTAAATTTAATCAGATTTTTCTAAGGCAGAAAAGTATTTTTCCATGTAGGAATACCATTTCTGGCCTTAGAAAGGGACATCTAAATAAATAAAGAAAACAATTCTAAAAATAATTATTTTGTGGTTTTGGAATACTAAAATAAGTTAAAATCAGATCACCAACTTTGGGTAGAAACCATCCTTGCCATCAAGGGCAAGTAGTGCAACTCACAGTAGAGTTTTACTTGATCACAAACAAGAAGAAGGTTTTGAAAATAATTCAATATTGTGAAATGGGGTTTTATCATCACATGATCAAACACACAAGCATACAACGACAACCATGTCACTCACAACATTAGTTTTGAAAACGTTGTAACAAGTTCAGGTTTTTGCATTGTAGAGAAAGTGGTAGTGAAAACAGGGTGTGATTGACCTATCCCCCTTACAAGTATCTCGTCCCCGAGATTCCTAAGCTAAGTGCAAAAAAGGTCCGGAAACTCAGATTGGAGATAGTCGTCATGCTCCCATGTTGCTTCTGCTTCGGTGTGGTTGCTCCACTGAACCTTGAAATACTTGATGGTGCGACTTCTCGTGCAACGCTCTGCTTCATCCAGAATGCGGATCGGCTTCTCGCCGTAGGTGAGATCCAGCTAAAGATCAATGGCCTGGTGGTCAATGTCCTTGCGGGGATCGGAACGGTTTGGCGCTTGAAGACACTTCCGAAGTTGTGACACGTGGAAGTCGTTGTGCACACCCGAAAGTTCCGGAGGTAGTTCCAACTGATAAGCAACTTCTCCATGCCTTGTCGTGATCTTAAAAGGTCCAATGAACCTTGGAGCAAGTTTCCCTTTAACATGGAAACGCTTGGTTCCCTTGAGAGGTGTGACACGGAGGTACACCTGGTCTCCGGGAATGAACTCCACATCCCTGCAGCGAGAATCCCCATAGCTCGTTTGTTGCGACTTGGCTGCCTTTAGATTTTCTCACACAAGTTGCACCTTCTCTTCTGCCTTGTGCAAAACTTCCGGTCCGAAAATCAGCCCTTCACCGGTTTCGAACCAGTTGAGTGGGGTGCGGCACTTTCGTCCATACAACACTTCAAATGGGGCCATTTGGAGACTGGACTGGTAGTTGTTGTTGTATGAAAACTCAGCGAACGGCACACAGTCTTCCCATTTGGCACCATGTGCCAAGACGCAAGCGCGGAGCATATTTTCGAGTATCTGATTCACTCTTTCCGTTTGTCCGCCCGTTTGCGGGTGGAAATCGGTGCTGAAAGAGAGCTTGGTTCCGAGGGATTCTTGGAACTTCTTCCAAAATCTTGAGGTGAACTATGTGCCTCGGTCAGATACAATCTCCTTGGGAACTCCATGAAGGCTTACAATACGCTCAATATAGAGACTAGCCAACTTGTTCCCGTTGTAAGTGGTGTTGACTGGAATGAAATGGGCCACTTTGGTCAGATGCTCGACAATGACCCATATAGAGTCATGGCCTCTGCTAGACCTTGGTAAGCCGGTAACAAAATCCATGTCTATCTTGTCCCACTTCCATTCTGGCACCTGGAGAGGTTGTAGCAATCCAGCAGGTCGCTGATGCTCAGCCTTGACCTGCTGGCACACGTCGCACTTGGCAACATAGGATGCTATTTCCCTCTTCATGTCATGCCACCAGAATCTTTCTCGGAGGTCTTGATACATCTTGGTACCACTAGGGTGAATAGAGTAGGGTGTATCATGTGCTTCCTGTAGGATCAAATCCTTGAGTTCAACCTTGTTGGGTGCGCATAAACGTTTCCCAAACCACACTACTCTTTGTCCATCCACCGAGAATCCTGGGGCCTTGCCTTCTTGAATATTCTTCTTGATGCCTTCAATGCTCTTATGACCCTTCTGGGCTTCCTTGATATCATCCCCCAGCGTTGGTTTGACTTCGAGGTTAGCTAGGAATCCTGATTCCACTAGCTCCAGTCCAAAGTGCTCCAATTCCTCATACAAGGCAGGTTGCCTTTCCTTGAGCATGACGTTCAAGGGGCTGATCTTCCGGCTTAAGGCATCAGCCACTACATTGGCCTTACTGGGGTGATATTGAATGTTGAGGTCATAGTCTTTGATTAACTCCAACCATCTTCGTTGCCTCATATTCAATTCCCTTTGGGTGAAGATATACTTCAGACTTTTGTGGTCAGTGTATATTTCACATCGCTTCCCCAGAAGATAATGTCGCCATGTCTTCAGGGCATGCACTACTGCTGCCAACTCGAGATCATGGGTGGCATAGTTCTCCTGATGCGAGCGCAGTTGTCGTGACAGATACGCCACAACTCTGCCATCCTGCATTAGAACCCCACCGAGCCCGATTCTAGAGGCATCATAATATATAACAAACTCCTTGCTGATATCGGGCATGGCCCATACCGGGGCGGTAGTTAATCTATTCTTCAATTCTTGGAAGCTTTCTTCACACTCTGGCGTCCATTCGAACTTCTTGCCTTTCTTCAAGAGTTGAGTCATAGGTCGAGCGATGCGGGAGAATCCTTCTACAAACTTGCGGTAATATCCCACGAGTCCAAGGAAGCTCCTGGCTTCCTTCACATCAATTGGCGATTCCCAGTTGGTTACCGTAGTAATCTTGGAGGGATCAACTGCCAATCAACTTGTTGTCATGGTATGACCCAAGAATCCAACTTCGTCCAGCCAGAATTGGCACTTGCTGAACTTGGCATAAAGTTGGTACTCTCGAAGCTTTTCCAACACTAACCTCAAGAGTTGCTTATGCTCTTCTTTGGACTTGGAAAAGATTAATATGTCATCAATAAATACGACGACAAAATTGTCCAGGTATACCATGAAGACCTTGTTCATGAGGTACATGAAGTAAGCTGGGCATTAGTCAATCCAAAATACATGACTGTGCATTCTTACATACCGTACCGGGACACGAACGCAGTCTTTGGTATGTCTTCGGGTCGGATCTTCAGTTGGTAATATCTAGATTGGAGGTCGATCTTGGAGAATACCTTAGCTCCATTTAACTCATCAAACAAGTCTTCAATCTTGGGGAGTGGGTACTTGTTCTTGATCATGACCTCATTGAGAGAATGGTAATCGACGCAGAGTCTGATAGTTCCATCCTTCTTGCACACGAAAAGAACAGGTGATCCCCAAGGTGACACACTCGGATGAATAAACCCTTTCCTGAGTTTCTTATCCAACTGCTTCTTCAGCTCTGCTAGCTCTTGGGATCCCATCATGTAAGGCTTCTTATAGATAGGTCTTGATCCGGGCATGAGCTCAATGATGAACTCGATGTCTTGGTCAGGAGGCATTCCTCGTAGCTCGTCAGGAAAAACGTCCGGGTACTCACAGACTATTGGCACTCGATCGAGTTCTACCTCTGACAGGCTGTTAACCCATGGTACTCGAGCGGGTACTGGCTCAGATACATACTTGACTTTGACCCCTTGGTCGCTTGTCATGGTAATGGCCCTGCTGGCACAGTCCAACAGGCTTTGATGCTTGGCCAACCAATCCATGCCGAGAATTACTTCTAGGCCTTGCGACTTAAGCACAATAAGATCTTCTGAGAAGCTCGTCCCGTTGATAACTATCCCGACCTTCCTACATCCTAGGTTAGTCCTCAACACTGCTCCCGGGGTTTGAATTGCCATTTGCCCGCGAAGCATGGTAGGTTTTAAACTGCATTTTTCTGCAAATCTTTGTGTAACAAAAGAATGTGAAGCACCACAATCAAACAATATTGTTGCTTGGGTTGAGTTGACGAGGAACGTACCCAGAATGCAGTCCAGGTCTTCTTGTGCCTCTTGTGTGCAGATATGATTAATCTGCCCCTGCTGTGATACTGCTGATTGCGGGGAGCTTGATTCCTGCCTCATGCTCCTTGGCCTTGATTTGGCGCATTGGGGCGCGGTGAGTATGGCTTCTTATTGGGAAACTGCCTGGAATAGTGCCATGTTTGTCCACATCCGAAAGAGGTAACTTGTGCTGGAAGATTGGTCTTGACTCCACTGTTGTTTGGTGGATTGATTGCTGGCTTGGTGTTGACTTGTTGTTGAGGCTGGTAGTTCTGGCGAAATGTTGCACTCTTGTACTGTTGCTGCTGATAGCTGGGTCTTGATGGAGCTGACTGCCATGGGCGTGGCTTCGGGTTACTCGGTCCTCCACTACCCATTAGCTTGCGCTTACGGGTGTAGTCCATAGCACGATGCTTGTCCTCCAACATAAGGGCCTTATTAACCAGATCACTGAAGGTCCGACATTCACAAACAACCAGCTGATACTGGAGTGACTGTTGCACTCCTTGCATAAAGTGTTCCACTTTGGCGGCCTCGGTGTTGACGTCTTCACGTGCATATCTTGACAAGAGGTTGAACTTCTACAAATACTACTTAATGGATCCAATGCCTTGCCTTAAGGCTCGGAATTCCCGCTTCTTAATGAGCAGCGCAGAATCCATCTTTGAACATGGCCCAAGTGATGACTTGTCCTGCTCGCATGATCTGAAATCCATCCCACCAAGCTCTGGTTGTGCCTCCGAGACAGTGAGAAGCATAGTTGACTTTCTCACGATCATCCGTGCATTTGACCAGCGCGAGGAGGTCTTCGATAGTACGGATCCAGTTATCGGCATCCAATGGTTCAGTCATCTCCGTGAATATGGGCGGCGTGGTTCCCATGAACTCAGAGAGAGTAGATCGACCATTGCCATTCCCGTTCTACGGCGGGTTGTTCCCCAAGATTTGAGCCAACTGCTGAATAGTGGCATTATTGGCTTCACGTTCCTCTCGAAGAGCTTGAAGGAACTGAGCCATAGTCAACTTTAGGGAGGAGGCGGTGGCGGTGGAACATCATCTTGCTGCTCGTGTGATCACCAGCTTGAGCTTCCCCTCCAGTTCCCTCCTCCTGTCCTGAGGAGGCAGAGTCGGGGTTGCCGAAGGTGTTGTTGCGAGTTGCATTCACCATCCTGTCAGCGAGTAGACATGTCAATTTGCCAAACTGGCTGAAATCATAAGGGATGATGCTCTATTAAAGAGGGGTCTGGTGTTGTGCTAGTGCGAAATTTTTAAGCCAAAGGTTTTTGAAAAGCTAATGCATTAGTTTAAAACAAGCGATGTAGTCGCTCACAAGCTGCCTAAGGCAGAATGCGACTTGCATCCAACATGCTTACACAATACTCATGGTTCACTGAACCGATACATGAACTACTACGCTCGGGGAGTAACTCCTAATTGCCTACGTTACTAATACTAACCGGCAGACTGCGCGGTCTCATAAGCGGGTTCTACGGGATCTTCGTCTTCATCTTCATCTTCATCAGTGCTTCCCTTCTTTGAAGGAGTAGGAGAAGGAAGCGGACCATTACGGCATCTCTTGGTTGGCGAGGTAGCGAAGAGTTCGGTGTACTCTTCCACGTTCAGGTGACGACTCTGAAGAGGACTGGCGTGAAGTGGTGGTATTCCTCCTCGAAAAGAGAAGCCAGGTGGTCCTTCGGGTGCTCCTTCCTTTTCCACCTTGCGGTTCTTCATCTTCTCCGTGCGAAGCAGATCCTTGACTTGGTGCAACTCTTGGCGAATCTTTGTTGACTCTTTGATCAAAAGGTGCGTCAAAGTGTTGGAGGAGAGACTTAAGTAGGTCTGAAACCTCAATGGCGTCCCGTCTTCAGAAGATGGGTTGAGTGTCCAACTCCCGTCTATCCCGTCCTTAACGAAGGGTAATTGACGAGTAGCTGGCTCGTCAGCCGTCTCGGGAAGGAGGTCGCGGAGTCGCACGAGCGCCTCTCGTGCTGCGGTCTCCACTGCCAACATCTGATCCTCCATTAGTGGTCCTTCAAAGAGCCAACTAGTCGGGGAGTCATTAGCCTTCACTATCACGCCCACGTGACATTCCTTAGTGTCGGCGTTGACCCAGTGCTCGTGGTAGTGGAAGATGGGCGTGCGGCGTACTTGGCACTTCTCGAGGCTATCACTCAAAACAAGAGGAAAGCTCGTCTCTAGTACGATCTCAAGTACGGAGGCCATCTACAATATGTGGAGGAGAGGGTTAGAAAGTTTTTAGTGGGTGCAGAATCTCACGTTAAAGTCTATGTGCACTAGTTGTCTCGGCTATCGTCCATGCTACCTAAGGCTTCCTATATTCAACCTGGCTCGGATACCAGCTCTGTGGGGACCTCGACTTACAAGTTGGGATTGTCGAATGATCATGCTCAGTGATCCTAGAGATCAATGCTCACCGAACACGCAGATACTGAATAATAAGAGTCTTACATCCAAGTACCGAATTATTACATCACATCACCGAAGGGTCAAGTTCACAAGGTTGGGCCTAAGGCCAAATCATACTGATACAACTAATAGCGGAAATCATAGGGGCTAAGCGGGTGCCCATGCCATCAAGCCTACACCGACAGACATTTTGACTCGGAAGCGTTCTATTTCGCAGGGGCGTCTCCGAAGACGTACTCATCTCCAAACTCCGGTCCTTCCATGTCTGGTCAATAATATAACCAGTGGCAATCCAATGAGTACTCTTGAATGTATTCACAAACAGCCCATGATATGAACAATGAAAGTGAAGGATAACAATAACATGCATCTGGTGGTATTCATCTTGGTGGAATGATCATGAATATGCATCAAGTTAAAGAATTACTTTTGAAGAACAGGTTACAGATATCAATATATCTGTCGAGGGCTGAACCATCCGGGCTCACCCTGTATGCCAAGTCACCAAACTTGGTCATATCGCTACCTTCATAATACTCCTTTTTCAACAGAACTCACACACTCTTGGTTTATGCGGAAATAACTGGACGTAGTTTAAGTAGGATTACCCAACTGTCCTTGACCCTGGACTCGGCTATTCAAATAGTTCTACGCTCTGCAGAGGTAGTACGCTGGACCCACGAGATCCGGGAAACTTCCGTGTCATCCACGACTCGCGGAATATAACATACCCGAGGTAAGTACCCGATCAATGCATTCCCCTATCGATACTAGACAAAGAGGCCCACTCGATTGGTACCCAGCCCACATGTTGTACATATTGCGAGCACCGACTCGGGATAGTATCAACCATGCGGGGACCAACGGTGTGCCTGGAACTCATAAAAATGGCATAGTCGTCCTACCTGGCACGACCCCATCACGAGAGTGACCACAGATTACTCCCGCCACTAGTAATGTGGCTCTTTGCTAGCACCGACCAGAGTAATCAACATAGCCCCGTCCCATAAGGGGTAACGTGGTTGTACTGGTAAGGTTAGGAAGGTCGACACATCATAAATCTAATTCCATTTCCAAAACTATACTCACACAAATACCCGTGGCACCACTTCACCAAAAGTGGCCACCTAACTCATCATCAACCTCGGGCACTAGTGGCTCCCGATTGGGTTTTCATAAATCTTGGATTTATACCAACAACCTGCTCATGCTATTTTTCTAACATTACTTGTCAACATGATAATAATATGATCCTAAAAAGGGGGTAGGATCAAGATCAATGCATGTGCTCCTGAGGAGCCATCAGTATCATCACCGTAGTGATTTACCGGCACTTATGATCATATGCAATGGAAATACTTGCTATCTTAACACGCAATATAACATATTCTCAGTCATGGTCAAAGGGTTGCTTGCCTTGGTTAGCTAGGTATCCGGGGTCTTCGAGGTCTTCCGCTCCGATTCCCTCGTCACACGGGATTTCTATCGTCGTCAAAAGAATAAATAAGAAATAACTCAAAAACAGATCACAAAGTCATTTTAAAAATGTTCTTTATTACTGATAAATCTAAGTTGTCATTTTGAAAAATATTTGCCCCAGATTCTAATGAAGGAACATTTTTAAAATCAACCAAACAGAAGCAAAACTATTCCAATTTAGTCCTTTTTATTATTGCAAAACAAAATAGTTGCTGAAGAATTCATCCAATAGTTTCATTAAATACTACATATTTTTACAAGAATAATAGTGGAAAAATTATATTTTTACACTGGTTAAATATTTTTATGAAAACCTTTGAAATCAGGTTTTAAAAATAAAGAAAAATGGGCTAAGTCCCTGGCCTAGCTCGGCCTGGAACTGGGCTGGCCCATGGCCAGCCGACAGCTTGCCCACATGCATGCACCATCAGGTTAAAACCTGACGTGCGGGGCCGTGCGGTCCACGGCTGCGGGCAGCAAGGGGAAGGGAGCTGGGCCACTGACAGGTGGGGCACACCTTTCGGGGTCGTCTCCTACCTCTAGCCAGAGAGGAGGAGGAGCACGCCGGTGAGGCTGCCGACGTTCTCAAGCCCCAACAAGGACAAAAATGGGTGCGACATGACGTCGCCTACCTGCTGGTGGTCGGAACAACGACGAAGAGGCAAGGGTTTCCCGGTGACGAGGAGGCCGCGGCGCAGGAGTTTCGGGAGGTGGTCGAGGAGGTAGCTAGGGGCACGGAAATGCTCCGGGAAGTTGGGGGAAAGCTTCCTGACGTCGAGGGGATCAGTTTGGTGGGAGCCATCATGTAGCCGGATATCGACCGGAGCTCCGAGGCGGAGGGCCTCGGTCGATCTCGAGCACCAGCGCTCTGCTGGCTTGCTGGGGTGGCTAGGGAGGTGCTAGTGGTCGTGGTGAAGCTGTCTAAGGGGTGCTGGAGGAAGGGGAGGGCTATAAATAGGCCCGCGACGGTGAGCCGATTAGGGAGCACCGGTGACTCACCGTGGCACGCATGGGCATGCAGGGAGGAGCTGGGGTCGAAACCACGGTCTCAGGACGTGGTTTTGGACAGCTAGAACCATCTGCAACGGAGGGAGAGAGAGAAGTCGAGCATTCGTGGCCGCGCAACCTTGGCCGGTTCTGGTGCGCGCGGGCACGCATTGCACGGGCTCTAGCGCGGGAGAGGAGGGCCCCTGATGGTTGCTCGACACAGAGGGGTTCTCGGGGAAGAGTTTGGACACCTCGGGGGAGGCTGGAACTGGCCAAGAGCGTTACCCCCACCTTAGTGGCTTCCTGTAGCGCGCCCAAAGCGCAGTTTTGGCATGCCACGGCATGCTGGTGGGCTCTGAGGCACTTTGGACGTGTCTAGCATGTCCTGGCACTGGTTGGGAGTGAGGCTAGCCGTTTGGGTCTCGTGGGAGCTTCGGCTGGTCAAGGGAGACAAGGAATACTGGTGCTGTCAGCTTTGAACTGAAGCTTAGATTGTTTTTTTTGGCATTTCCACTTTGAACCAGTGAGGGGCCAGTTGACTGGGGCTGGGCAATTATACTGGCCACCTAATCTATGAGTTTAGCTGTGGCTAAGAGGGCTTTTACCCATCTGTCAGAAGGTGCTCGACAATGGTTTGAGGGGGTTGCACCCCACCACTGGTGCTGCAACTTAACAGGTTTGGGTTGGGTGCTAAAACATGGGGTTTCACCAAGTTTGAGCTCCATTGGACAAGTTTAGCTTTGTAAACTTGAAAACACCACTAATTGACCAAATATGTCCCTTCCAAAGAGAGTGTGGGCAAACTAAGTCCCACAAATCCCATTTTCGGTGTGCAACCCTTATTTGACGTATTAGGCACTCCTGCAAAGTTTCAGCATCATTGGACAAACTTTGCTATGTAGAGTTGCCCTTACTTCAATCTAGACAGAAGGGGTTTTTGGGTTATTTGGGGTCCTTAATCACCTTGGATTAAAGTGACATTTATGTGGACACCAAATACGGCTTAGTTATACTACTAGAATTTTCTAGGATTTTATTGAGAATATCTCTTTTGGAAATATTTTAAAAGGTCAAAAATGGTTTTCAAAATAATTATAATATAAATAGTGGTTAGAAATCCTATGTATGGAAAATATATGTCCTTCTCATCATCTCCAAATTAAATCAGATTTTTCTAAGGCAGAAAAGTATTTTTTCATGTAGGAATACCATTTCTGACCTTAGAAATGGACATCTAAATAAATTAAGAAAACAATTCTAAAAATAATTATTTTGTGGTTTTGGAATACTAATATAAGTTAAATCCAGATCACCAACTTTGGGTGGAAACCATCCTTGCCATCAAGGGCAAGTAGTGCAACTCACACTAGGGTTTTACTTGATCAGAAACAAGAAGAAGGTTTTGAAAATAATTAAATATTGTGAAATGGGGTTTTATCATCACATGATCATACACATAAGGATACAATGACAACCCTGGCACTCACAACATTAGTTTTGAAAAAGTTTTAACAAGTTCAATTTTTGCATTACAGAGAAAGTGGTAGTGAAAACACGGTGTGACAATTATTCTCTAAAATCTTATATGATTCTTATCTGCATGAATATGATAGCTTCGTAATTCTCTTTGTTCTATTGAAATACTTTGGCCAACTAGATTGGTATTTCTTCGGTGAGCGAGGTCCATTGTAGTAGGTTCAACCCGGGAAATTTCTATATCCCATTGGTAGAAGAGGAAAATATGCGCCTTTGTGTTGCTGCTACTAAGGATAAAACGGCAGGGTTTATTCATATTGCTTGTGTTTACTTTGTCTACATCATGTCATCATTCTCCATGGATTACGTGGTTCGTCATGAACTTAATAGAAAGAGAGGTAAGCAGAAAAGCGCTCTTGAAGTGAAGTAATAGTAATAGGTGCGGGCAGGAGTCGTCCTGTTTGTTTATGGACGCGATGCGTACACATGATCATTGCCATGAATATCACATAACTATCCGCATTTCTGTTAATTGCCCAACAGTAATTTGTTTACCGACCATATGTTATTTTCCATTAGTTATGCTATTAGGGAAAACTATGGCCCCCGGGTATATTCACAACTTATTTACAAAACCTTAAATATCTTGCTGTCATTTACTTGTTTTTTATTTTATTTTGCAATTTACAATTATCTACACAGCTTCCTTGCTTGCAAATAACGAGACCAAGGTTATTGACAACCCTCTTGCCCGCGTTGGGTGCTAGTTGTTTGGTCTTTTATGTGTAGCCGCTGAAGACGGTTGTGGTTGATATTCCTATTGGTTCTATAAACCTTGGTTTCATAACTGAGGGAAATACTTACCCACATTGTGTTGCGATAACCCGTTCCTCCTCATGGAAAATACAATGCAGATCACAAGTATTAGTGCCAAATGAGACTATCATTATCCCAAAGATTGTGAGCTGCAATGGCAGAGAAGGTGAGAGAACAAGCGGAGCATTGAATAGAAAATACTGGAAGCTAGAGCTACAGCCACCGCTGCAAACACAACCAACATCAAAGAACACATCAACCATCAAAGCGAAGCTCATGCCCAAGTCATGATGCCTTCATTAATCGAGAGCGTGAAGAATTGGATCGAAAACGGCAAACTAGGAAATGTTGTCATCCAAACTTTGCCCAAGGATAGTTGGTCGTCTGTCTCTTTCATTGGCAACCCGTCGCCAATGGATGCTCTCAACGCTCTTCAGAATACACTCCATGTTGTCTCTTAGCTTATGTGCGTGACAAACTAGTTAAAGTTGAAATTGGTTCGATCATTCACCCAAAAGGTACCATGATGCATGGAGTGGCAATGCCTGAGAGGTGTTCAAAGTTAAGTTGACTATTGTTGTAAGGGGTTGCAAAGATATTTCTCCTCTGATACAACCCCCCCCCCCCCCCCCCCCGTGTATATAGCCAGTTGACCCTTGAAGGATGTTTGTGTTGGCCAATGCAATGGTCGAGGAATGAAATTCGGCTAGGAAACGTCCAAATTTTCCCAACCTCGTAGCAAATGAACAATGGAAACACATGTGGTCGAGGACCATCTCCTTTGGCTCAGATTCAACCAAAAGTGGGTAACGACGACAATGTGCATGTCGTTGAGGACAACGAGAATGTGGTTGTCAGCAGTGAGGGCTATGCCATATGAGGGGACTTCACTGGTGAGGACAATCTACTTGTCAATCGATACTTCATTATTTTCGAATATCAGAAATCACCTACGAGCATGTGCAATCTTAATGGACCTATGTGTAACACCCAAGATGCAATCCTAACCTTATTTAGGCACGAGGGCCTCGACAGGGATAGAAGCGCATCTCGTCGTTTCGCGAGAATGGATATCGTTATAATTACATGTACTGAAGAGAAGAGTAAATGAAATTTGGCTTACACTCGCCACAAGCTACATGAGAGTCACATCAGTATAATACATAAATATCATGAAGAAGAGCAGGGTCCGACTACGGACAAAAACAAACGAGAAAAGAACGACGTCCATCCTTGCTATCCCAGGCTACTCGCCTGGAAGCCATCCTAGATCGATGAAGAAGAAGAAGAAGAAGCAACTCCAAATGAACAATCAACGCGCTCGCGTCAAGTAATCTTTACCTGTACAGATGTTGTAGTAATCTCTGAGCCAGAGGGGACTCAACAATCTCATTTCCAAAGGTATCAAGACTAGCAAAGCTTAATAGGTTAGGTATGGTTTAGTGGTGAGGCTGCAGCAAGCGACTAAACATTATATAAGGTGGCTAACTTACGAGTACAAGAATAAGAGGGGGGATGATCTACGCATAGCGGACGTGTACTACTGATGATCAAATGAATGATCCTGAACACCTACTTACGTCAAACATAACCCCACCATGTCCTAGATCGGAGAAGGAACTCGTGAAAGAGACAGTCACGGATACGCACTTAGTTGGCATATTTTAATTAAGTTAACTTGTTATCTAGAACCAGTGTTAAACAAAGTTTCCACGTTGCCACATAACCGCGCGCACGGCTTTCTGAAAAGATTTAACCTTGCAAGGGTGCTCCAACTAATCCATCAAAAATTACCACAAGCCGCATAGAAATCCTCGATCACGAAACTCGCGATCTCGTCGGATTCCTTAGTGGAAAACCTCAACTCTGAGATTACCCAAAGCATCACCAGAATCCCGATGCACAAGATATCTCATAAAGGTAAAACTAATCCAGCAAGGCCGCCCAACGTGTCGACGATCCCGATAGGAGCCGCGTATCTTGTTCTTAGGACACGACGGCTGAGCTAGACGTTGGGATCGCTAAACCCTGGGTGACGAGGGGGCGCCGGACAGCGCTCAGGTGGGACCAACACTCATGTGGAGCACTGGCCCGGGGGTTGATTAATTATCCTAGGGGTCAGGAAAGTCCCTATGCAATTTTATTAGGTTATTAGACAAATGTAGTACCAAAGGTGGGCCTTGCGAGACCAGCTTTAATCTAAAACGAATTATCAAGGGGGTCCCCATAACAACCCCAATCGTGTTAGGAGCGCTCAATTATGGAACATAACACCGGTAGCCGAAACTATGGGGGCAAAGGTGGAACAAAACACCAGGCTAGAAAGGCCGAGCCTTCCACCTTTTACCAAGTATATAGGTGCATTAAATTAAATAGCATTAATATGGTGATCTAACAATGAACCCATGTTGTCACATGGAAGCAACTGCAGCTGCAACTAGCAATGCTAACACATGGTTAAGCAAGCGGTAACATAGCCAATCAGTGGTTTGCTAGGTCATGATCAGGTTGAAGGTTTCATGGCAACGAGACATAGCGACAGAAACGATAATACTAGCATGGCAATGATAGTAATGGTATCTGGGGAAATGGTCATCTTGCCTGAGATCCCACTTGGAAGAAGAATGACTCTGTGAAGTAGATGAACCGATGTAGTCGAACGGGTCCTCACAATCCGACACTCTTGCGGAACTCTATCGAGATGGAGCAAACCGGAAACAAGAATCAACACACGATATCCACCACACGATGCACAACACAAATGCAACCCACACTATGTGTGCTCGTCCTGTCCAAGCATTCTCATGTATGTCAGCTGATTTGCTTGTTCAAAAAGAATGTGTTGTTCCTTGTGAGAAGAGTCTGTTCAATGAGGACTTCACACCACCATGCACACAGGTGCTACCACACAGGGGAGCATTGCTGAGTCCAAAAACACTCAATGAGATGCCCACAAAAGCATTGCAAGACAATATAGCCAACCAGCCTAACCCGACACACAAGAAGAGAAAGAGATCAGATAATAATACGAAGGTCAATGTCGCTAGCTAGCCAGTTTAGAAGAGTAAACAAGGTCGGTCGGTCGTTGCATGGCAGAATTACCATTCACCAGGTGATCCCATCCTTCCGAAGGAGCCGAGTGATCTTCTGCATATAGAATTGAGGATTTTGCATGACACAGTTCTATGTAGAGAGAAGTATGCATTCTCTGCTGGAGATGGATTTTGCCCCGTTTTCAGTCATGGTGCCACCAAATCTTGGTTTGTTCGAAAATTTCCCCGCTGAAATATTCTATGTGCCGTTCGAAGACATCTTCAACATGTCCCGTGAAATGAAGCTTAGCTCTTCCATAGTACGCCTATGGGCAATAAATACTACCTACACTGCCAGATGTGAGCTCAACAAGGATGTCGAGGTAGAGGACCCTTACCTAATGCACAAGACCAATGTCAATCACCTTGAGCGCCGACAAGCTATGCGTGACTATTTGACAGACTTCATGATTGCCAACATGGACAAAAACTGCCTCCTCGTTCCCTACTATCCGAAGTAAGTCATTTTGTCTAGCTAGATTACTATTTTCTACAATCTCGTTATGCATGATTCCACGTAAAACCATTTACTTGAATTTTTATGCAGAGAACATTGTGTCCTCATCGTTCTTACCCGAAGGTCGGCCGAAATTAATTTCTTGGATTCAACGAGGAAAGTGAAAACAGACTACATAGGCATCAAAAAAGGTCCTGGATAGATCACTTTTCAAGTATACCAGACGGGAAGGAGTGATCAGTGACGGATATCAGGAGTTCGACAAATTTAAAAGTGGTACGCTTTAGCTAGAAAACTGACTTTTGTTGCATGCATCAGCCGAAAAACAGTGATATCGACGGCTACTACGCCGTCCACCACATGGAGGAGTACATACGGGAGGGAGAACGCCTTAAAAACAACTCATATGTCATTGCATGGGGAAGAAAATGGATGAAACTAGCCCAGGAAATAGGAGAGATCAATTCAGACGCATCCAGTTGAAGTTTGCTACCATCCTCAACAAGTATGTCATCGATCATTCCTGGGTTTTCAACGGCAGCGCACCTTCCGGACCGTAGGAGATAAAATCTCACCTTCGGAAGTAGGGGCTTGATGCTAACGGTCCTGTGTCTATCACAGATCCGTCGAAAAAATACGTTTATGATCCCTATGCCGATATAGAATAGGATAGTGTCAGCTACCTATGTTGTTGGTTCTACAATACTACTAGCTTGGTCAGCTACATGTTTGTGTTATCGTACTTTAAGACTTGACTAGCTATCTAGATTTTTATTTAACTAATTATTTAAGCACTATGTATGACATTACATAGTTATCTTCATTGTCCTTGAGTGTCCTAGCTTGTTACCTTATTTTGTGTGCGAACATTCTTGTTTCTCCCTGCCATGGTATCGATTTTGTGATGCTTATGAATGAAGTAATGGAGTGACGACAAGTTAAATCGTCTACAATGTTTTTCAGTTTTTGTGACATCCGAATAATGTGGATGCCATAGATTAAGATCACAACGTCGGTGTACAACATAATTCGATGAAATAGGTATTCCAAATACTGCTGTCGTAAAGTCATACGCGAGCAATATTTTTTAACTATGGCACGCTATTGGTTGCGTAGGGTGTTCATGCCAGCAAGGCCATTTTTGCCACGCCATAGCTAGGGTTTTCTGTGCTAATGATAGCGTTAAGGCACATGGCATGGGTTCACACCTTCATTTAAGATTTCCGTTGCTAGTTATGTTTGGTGTTTGGCCTTCATGACCCTATCTATGTAGGACTTGACATTGATGGTCTTTATTTGTGTAAGAGGATATGTACGGATGTAAGACTTTTGATTATTCAACTTTTCGGTGTTCAGTGAGCATTGATCTTTGTGATTACTGTACACATGCATTCAGTGATCATGACTTATGACTCAGGGTCCCCACACTCCGTGACGAGGAAGCATGGGGTTACCAAGAGGATTGCGGGATGGTATGCATCCTTGGTAGATATTAGGCCCCCTCATCTAATCTCCAGTTCAAGAAGTTCTAACGTGAGGTGAACGTGGCCATCTCTGGAACTGAGGCCTCGATGCCCCTCAAGTGGTCAGAGTACACAATCTCCTTTGACCCCACTGAACACCCCAAGTCCATAAGGTCTATGGCACCAACCACATGTTGTGCACACCCACCATCAACAATATTGGCATCACTAAGACACTCATTGACGGTGACACATGCCTCAACATGCTCTCCATCGAGACCTTTGAGTGTCTCAAGGTGCCATATGAGCACTTGATGCCAACGCCGCCCTTTTCACGAGTGACCGATAGCTCTACACTACATCCGGTGAAAGTACAGATTCCTGTAACTTTCAGCACCCACTCAAACTACAACAGTGAGTTCATCGACTTCGACAAGGCGCACATTGGCCTACCGTAGAACGTCTTCTTGGGCTAACTAATGCTCTCCAAGTTCATGGCTATGACTCACCATGCCTACAACGCCGTCAACATCTCAGGCTATGCAAAACCAACACCATTTGATGCAATGAAAAATAGGTTGTCCACACCATCGAGCATGTCTGCATGGCGGCTGCCACCGCCTACCCATCAGATAATGATTACCTCGAGCCTCCCAAGGCCACAGTCGCGAAGAAGAGGCAGTTGTTATCTTAGGCATGCGCTAGGACGAAGAAAGTGTCGCCTAACTATAGTGGCTCCGTACCCACCGTTACCATCGACAACGCTCTCTCTTCCAAATAATAAGGCGAGCCCATCGCCTTACTCTGGGAAATTTTTGATATGCTTGCCTGGACAACATCACACATGTAAAATCTACAAAGGGACGTTATTGAGAACCACTTACCCGTGTGATCGAACACATACCCCGTGAAGCAAAAGGCACGGTGCCAGGTGCGAGAAAAGCAAAAGTTCACCGTTCAAGAGTCATAAAAGCTTCAAGTTGCAGTCATCATCCGTTAAGTAATTCACCCAGAGTGGATCCCCAGCCCCGTCGTGATACAGAAGCACAGTGGAGAAGGGCGGATGTGTGTTGACTTCACCAACATCAATGAAGCCTGTCGCGAGGACCATTTCCCGCTACCATGGATTGATCTGATCGTGGATTCCACAACTAGGTGTGATCTGCTATGTTTTATGGATGCCTTCTCTGTCCACCACTAGATCAAGATGGCAAAAAAAGATGGAGAGAAGACATCTTTCATCACCCCCTACGGAGTGTACTGTAGATCAGCCTTCCCTTCAGCCTGAAGAGTGGAGGAGACACCTTCCAAAGGTTGTTGCACACTCCCGTGGGGCCCCAAATAGGAAGGAGTTGAGACAGCCCGAGACGGAAGCTCCAGAAGATTCCCCTTTTATTCCGTTATCTCCGTGTTACTAGATTGTCTGTCAGATTCATCATCGCATCATGTGCATCATCCGGATTGCATCGGCAGTCCGTTGCCGCCAGTTTTCAAAACTTGCATCCGTTAGTAGTTGTCGGTTCTCTCTGTTTTGCCGTTGATCATTTTGAGCCCAACCACACATGCACGCGCCCGCGACATCGTTAAAATCTCGTTTTCAAAAGTGTGTATAAAACTTTCTCTGATTGAGTTGAAACTTGGCGTGCGGTCTTAATATAGTGTAGGTAGGCCGCTGCCTATTTTCATCTCAATCAGAGCTCGTTTGATACCAGACCATTTATTATATAGCGTGACTATATCTGGTTTAATTGACGAACGCTCGATGTTTTAAAAACTCTCTCACGGGATGCACTGTTTCCCTCTTATCCCGACATAGCACATCTACACAGCCAGTAGACCCACCTAGCTACTTCCCCTGTTCGTGGTCGTCAGATCGCGATCGGACGGACGAGGTCCACCCCACCATAGCCCAACCCTATATAAGAACCACCCCATGATGGAGCTTTCTCTCTCCACTAGGGTTTCCCCATAGCCATTTTTGGAGCCACCCCCTAGAAAAACACCACCTCCTAGCTCCACTTCCTCTCTCCCGAAATCCAATCTCAGGTCAAATCTGGACCGTTGGATATCCATCCAAATGCCCAGATTCGGCTAGTTTTCCCACCTACCGGACATGTCCGCCATCAACCGAACATGTCCGGCGACCGCAACATCCACAGCCTCCTCCGGCCATAGAGGAGTGATAACCCACAACTATAGGGGATCGCAACAGTTTTCGAGGGTAGAGTATTCAACCCAAATTTATTGATTCGACTCAAGGGGAAGCCAAAGAATATTCTCAAGTATTAGCAGTTGAGTTGTCAATTCAACCACACCTGAAAGATTTAGTATCTGCAGCAAAGTATCAGTAGCAAGGTAGTATGATAGCAGCAGTAGCAACAGAGTAACAGTAGCAGCAGTGACAGCAGTAGGAGCAAAGTAATGTAGCAAGGACCGGTAGGAAAATCTCGTAGGCATTGGATCGGTGATGGATGATTATGCCGGAAGTTATTCATCATGCAACAGTTATAACACGAAGAGATATGTAACTAGCTCCATTTCATCAATCTAATGTAGGCATGTATTCCGTATGTAGTCATACGTGCTTAGGGAAAAGAACTTGAATGACATCTATTATCCATCCCTCCCGTGGCAGCGGGGTCCTAATAAAACTACGGGATATTAAGGTTCTATTTTTAATAAAGAATTGGACCAACGCATTAACACTTAGTGAATACATGAACTCCTCATACTATGGTCATCTCCGGGAGTGGTTCCGGCTATTGTCACTCCAGGGTTGTCGGGTCATAACACATAGTAGGTGACTACAACTTGCAAGATAGGATGAACAACACACATATATTGGCGACAACATAATAGGTTCAGATCTGAAATCATGGCACTCGGGCCCTAGTGACAAGCATTAAGCATGGCAAAGTAGTAGCAACATCAATCTTAGAACATAGTGGATACTAGGGATCAATCCCTGTCAAAACTAACTCGATTACATGATAGATCTCATCCAACCCATCGCCGTCCAGAAAGCCTACGATGAAATTACTCACGAACGGTGAAGAGCATCATGGAATTGGCGATGAAGGAAGGTTGGTGATGACGATCTCCCCTCTCCAGAGCCCAGAACGGGCTCCAGATCTGCCCTCCAGATGAAGAACAGGAGGTGGTGGCGCCTCCGTATCGTAAAACGCGATGAACTCTTCTCCTTGATTTTTTTCCGGATGGAACGGACTAAATAGAGTTGGATTTGGAGGCGGTGGAGCGTTGTGGGCTTGTGGGCTCCACGCTCCACATCCTCCGCTAATTCTTCTGCCAGTATTTTTCATATATTCCACAAAACTTCTCCGTAAATTTTTAGGTCATTCCGAGAACTTTTATTTCTGCACAAAAACAACACCATGGCAATTCTGCTGAAAACAGCGTTAGCTCGAGTTAGTTCCATTCAAATCATGCAAATTAGATTCCAAAACAAGGGTAAAAGAGTTCGGAAAAGTAGATATGACGGAGACGTATCAACTCCCCCAAGCTTAAAGCCTTGCTTGTCCACAAGCAATTCAGTTGACAAACTGAAAGAGACAAAAGAAAAACTTTTACGAACTCTGTTTGATCTTGTTGTTGCAACTATGTCTAACTCATACCCAGAATTTCAGCAAGATCACAAGCAAACCACATAAGAAAATGACATCTAGGTCTCACGGTAAACTCATATCAATGGCATAATCAACTAGCGAGCAAATAATAATAAGTCTCAAACGTCAACACTTCAATCAAAACAATCATGAAGCGGTACGAACAGATGGTATCTCACTAGCTCTTTCTGAGACCGCAAAACATAAATGCAGAGCACCTTCAAAGACCAAGGGCTGACTAAACATTGTAATTCATGGCAAAGAAGATCCAGTCACAGTCATACTCAAACATAGTTAAAAGCAAAGCATAAAAATGACAGAGATGCTCTCTAATTGGTGCTTTTATAAGAAGAGGATGACTCAACAGGAACATAAATAGATAGGCCCTTCGCAGAGGGAAGCATTGATTTGAAGAGGTGCCAGAGCTCAAGCTTTGAAAACAGAGATAATAATTTTGGGTGGCATGCTTTCATTGTCAATGCAATGACTAAGAGTTCTCACCATCTTCCACGCTACACATGCTATAGGCGGTTCCCAAACAGAAAAGTAAAGTTTTTACTCCCCCACCACCGATCAATCACACTCCACGACTAGCCGAATACTCGGGTGCCGTCCATACCAACATCAATCCAGGGGGAGTTTTGTTTGCAATTATCTTTTCGATTTGAGCATGGAACTGGGAATTCCAATTACCGGCCCCTTTCTCGTGAATGATAGTGAATAAACACATATCGAGGATAACATGCCTAGCATGGAAGATACTGATAGCCCCCTGTCACCACATGAGCGGTTCGGGCATGCAAAACAGATTATTTCTTGAAGGTTTAGAGAGTGGTACATGCAAATTTACTTGGAACGGCAGGTAGATACCGCATATAGGTAGGTACAATGGACTCATATGGAACAACTTTGGGTTTATGGAAGTGGATGCACAAGCAGTATTCCCGCTTAGTACAAGTGAAGGCTAGCAAAAGACTGAGAAGCGACCAACTAGAGAGCGACAACAGTCATCAAAATGCATTGAGATTAACCAAAATTGAGTGCAAGCATGAGTAGGACATAAATCACCATGAACATGAATATCATAGAGGCTATGTTGATTTTGTTTCAACTACATGTGTGAACATGTGCCAAGTCAAGCCACTTGAATCATTCAAAGGAGGATACCATCCTATCATACTACATCATAGTCATCTCAACATTCATGTTGGCATCCAAGACAAACCATTATAAGCTCCTTGATAATTAAGAATGGCATCATAAACTATGATCTCTAAGTTGTCATTGCAAACATGTTTCTATCACAACAAAGCCGAATCAGGAACGATGGGCTAGTCATATTTACAAAAACAAAATAGATCGAGTTCATACCATCTTTTCCAGGCTCGGTCACTTCATCATATATCGTCATTATTGCCTTTCACTTGCACGACCGAACGATGTGAACAATAATAAGAGTGCTCGTGCATTGGACTAAGCTGGAATCTGCAAGCAAACACAAAGGAGAAGACAAACTAATATGGCTCTTTAACAGATAAACAGATATGCATGCGAGAGCCACTAAACATTGTAACCATCGTCTTCTACCTTGACCCAAAGAAAAAGAAAACTATTTACACGGGAAAGCTCCCAACAAGCAAAAGAAGAACAAGAAAATCTTTTTGGGTTTTCTCAAACTAGACAGACACACGAAAAGAAAACGAGAAAAAGAAACAAACTAGCATAGATGATACAGTGGCAAAGTGTGGACACCGACAAACCAAATGAAAGCATAAGCAAGAATATAAAGTCGGTGAGAAAAACGTACTCCCCCAAGCTTAGGCTTTTGGCCTAAGTTGGTCTACTCCCATGGATGGTTCGCGCGATACCCAAAGTCATAAGGGGGGTTATACGGGAGCACTGCAGCCACTGCCTGAATAGCTGCCTCACGGAGACGAGCAACCTTTGCCTCCCTCTCATACTCATCTGCCTCTCCTCTGATTATGTAATATCTCCATTTTACCTGAAAGTCAAAGAAGGCAGGAGTAGGAAGGGTAATATGGAAAACACGCTACTAGTTAAATATTAAACGGTTTAGGAGGGATTCATTATCCCTCTCAAGGAACTGGTAGCATGTCAAAGCGACGCGGTCAAGGAAAGTTGTATGGAGCGGGGGATCTCCTTCGCGGATGGGTACTCCAAGAAAATTTTCTATGCGAGTGGCATAGATCTCACCAAAGAAATCCCCTTCATTAGCATTATTATTCAGCCTCCTTGCTATTATAGCTCCCATGTTGAAACTTGTATCACCCGTTACTGCGCTCTTAAGAATACTAAGGTCTGGTGCGCAGAGGTGACAATGCTCAATCTTGCCATTAATGCATCTGCCTATGAAGAGAGCAAAGTAATGCAAGGCAGGAAAATGAATGCTCCCCATGGTAGCCTGCGTAGTATCTCTAGTTTCTCCAATAGTTATACGAGAGAAAAAATCTCTAACCGCAGATTTTGGAGGATCATTGAGACTACCCCAAATAGGTATCTTGCAAATTCTATTGAAATCCTCTAAATCCATGGTATATGATTTGTCATAGAGATCAAACAGTACAGATGTATCGCGGCCAACTGAAAATTTGAATCTACAAACAAAAGAGGCAGTGAGAGCAACATAATGTTCACATTTATCGGAGATGAATTCTTCGAGTCCGACGTTGTGAACAAGTGTATCAAACTCGTCTTTGAAACCTGCCTCAATCATGAATTCATCAGAAGGCCATTCACATGGTTGTACCTATGTGTTCCTTGGTTGGTAAGGATCGGGCTCCTGAATCGCGAGACGGGGACCTCTCTTGCTTGAGGAACCACCATGATAGTTCCTCCTGAACATCTTCCTTTTCTGAAATTTTCAGTGACTCTAAGGAAAAGTGAACGAGGCTCAACTAAATTTCTAGCAACTACTCCCACAAGTGGCTAGAGGCCATATTACGTATCAAAACTACTTGGGACCAGCTAAAATTAGCATGAAAAGCTCAAGAACATGGTCACCAAGGCAGCAAAAATACGCGAAGTATAAGGCACTAGAGCAAAAACTAATTGGAACAATGGAGGAGTCACTTACCAAGGAGTAATTTCCCCAAAACAGTTCGGAGAATGGTGCTTTGAGCAAGGAGATCGAAAATCCCAGCAAGGAGAGCAAGAACACGGGTTTGAGCTGTGAGACGATTTTTTCTGGAGGTAGGAGAAGCAGATGAGAGCTAGAATGAGTGGAGGGAGTGCACGTGGGCCTCACAAGCCTGGTACGCGTGGCCAAGGGGGTGCCCGCGCCTCCAGGGCTTGTGGCCCACGGGTGCAGCCCCCAGACTAGCTCTTCGTCTGAGTATGTTTCAAAAAATCCAGAAAAAAATCATACTTGATTTTCACGGCTTTCAGAGAACTTTTATTTTCGAGGTACTTTTCTATGGGACGCTAAGACAGAAAACAGGGAAAACTAAACTAAATCTATCTTTTTCTTCTAAGCAACCAAAGGTGAAAGCTTGGAACAGAGGTTTGTGACTCCTCGATTCATCCATCTCATGGTCATCTAAAGAAATCCGTCAATGAGGTTGATCAAGTCTCCTTGACAAACTTTTTCGAATCGCAAAAGGAAATGGAGAATTTTCGAATAGTCACTAGGTCACCTCAATGGGGATGTGTATCTCCCCAACAAGCAAATCATACTCCATCTTAATAGGAGGTATAGGGCATTCAAAGCTCCCAATAAGAATCGATGAAGTTTTTTCGATAGCATTGATGCAATGTACTCGATATTGTTTCTTCGGAAAGTGCACCATATGCTCACTACCGTTGACATGGAAAGTGGCATTGCCTTTGTTGGAACCAATAACAGCCCCTGCATTGTTTAAAAAGGGTCTTCCGAGGATGACCGCCATGGCACCGTCCTCGGGAATATCCAGGATAACAAAGTCTATTAAGATAGTGACGTTCGCAACCACAACAGGCACATCCTCGCAAATGCCGATAAGGAAATTAGTTGATTTGTCGGCCATTCGCAGAGAGATTTCAGTGGGTGTCAACTTATCTAGTTCAAGCCTATGATAAAGAGAGACAGGCATAACACTAACACCGGCTCCAAGGTCGCATAAAGCAGTTCTAACATAGTTTCCTTTAATGGAGCATGGTATAGTGGGCACTCCGGGATCACCTAGTTTCTCGGGAGTTCCACCCTTGAAGGTATAATTAGCGAGCATGGTGGAAATCTCAACCTCAGGTATCCTCCTCTTATTAGTCACAATATCCTTCATGTACTTAGCATACGGAGACATTTTGAGCATATCTGTCAAACGCATTTGCAGAAAGACAGGTCTAATCATTTCAACAAATCGCTCAAAATCCTCATCATCCTTTTTCTTGGATGGTTTGGGAGGAAAGGGCATGGGTTTCTGAACCCATGGTTCCCTTTCTGTACCATGCTTCCTAGCAGCGAAGTCATTCTTATCATATCTCCTATTCTTAGGCTATGGGTTATCAAGATCAACAGGTTCAATTTCCACATCCTTATCATTGCTAGGTTGATCATCATCATGAACATCACTATTGATATTATCATTAGGCTCATGTTCATCACCAGATTTTGTTTCAGCATCACATATAGAGACATCGTTTGGACTCTCAGGTGTAGCAGCAATAGGGTTGCTAGCGTGCAAGTTCCTATCATCTTTCTTCTTCTTTCTAGGATGACTATGTGCATCAGTGCTAACTCCTTGAGAATCTTATTCAATTCTCTTAGGATGACCCTCAGGATACAAAGGTTCCTGAGTCATTCTACCGCCTCTAGTGACGACTCTGACAAAATTGTCATTCAACTCATTGAGCAAGTCATTTTGAGCCTTAAGTACTTGTTCTACCTGAGTAGTAACCATAGAGACATGTTTACTCAGGAGCTTAAGATCATTGACATTTCTGTCCACACAAGCACTTAAATGACTAACAATACAAGCATTCTGTTCCAATTGTCTGCTAACATAATCATTGAAACTCTGTTGTTTGGCAACAAAGTTATCAAATTCATCCAGGCATAAACTAGCAGGTTTATCAAAAGGAATATCACTCTCATCAAACCTACGCAGAGAATTTACTTCTACTACCTGTATCGGGTTATGAAGACCATGGATCTCTTCGATAGGTGGTAGATTTTTGACATCTTCAGATTTAATGCCTTCCTCTTTCATAGACTTCTTAGCTTCTTGCATATCTTCAGGACTGAGGAATAGAATACCTCTTTTCTTCGGAGTTGTCTTTGGAGGTGGTTCGGGAATAGTCCAAGCATGTTCTCATTGCACAAGATGTTATTCAATAGGATCTTAGCTTGTTCTACAGTTCGTTCCCTAAAAACACAACCAACACAACTATCTAGGTGGTCTCTAGAAGCATCGGTAAGTCCATTATAGAAGATATCAAGTATTTCATTCTTCTCGAGAGGGTGATCAGGCAAAGCATTCAGTAGATGGACAAGCCTCCCCCAAGCTTGTGGGAGACTCTCTTCTTCAACTTGCACAAAGTAGTATATTTCTTGCAAGGCAGCTTGCTTCTTATGGGCAGGGGAATATTTCTCAGAAAAGTAGTAGATCATATCTTGGGGGCTACGCACACTACCAGGAGCAAGAGAAGTGAACCAAGTCTTAGCATCATCCTTTAGTGAGAAAGGAAACAGCTTGAGGATATAGTAGTGGCGGATCTTTTCCTCACTAGTGAATAGGGTGGCTATATCGTGTAGTTTGGTAAGATGGGCTACAACCGTTTCAGACTCATAACCGTGAAAAGGATCAGATTTGACCAGAGTGATTAACTTAGGGTTGTCAAAGAATTCATAATCCTTATAGGTCACAAAGATAGGCGAAGTAGGAAACTTCGGGTCGTATTTCATCTTAGCGTTTAGAGATTTTTCTTTCCACTTGAGCAGTAATTTCTCAACATCATAGCTATCCTTACAAGCAAGAAAGTCCTCAGCTATCTCTCCCTCCATAACATAACACTCAGGCATATCAGGCAATTCATATCTAGGAGAGCTAGTTCTAGCAGGCAAAATAGCAGGTTCTAATTCAATCGTATCAGCAGTTTCAGAAGTATCATCACATCTAGCAGCAACTCTAGCAATTTGTGCATCAAGGAATGCACCTAGTGGCAAAGCAGTATCAAGCATATCATCATCATAAGCATCATGGGCAGCAGAAGTAGAATCATCAAGCACACGCGACATATCAAGATTTCTAGCAGGAGGTGGTGTCGCAAACTTACTCATAACTGAAGGTGAATCAAGTGCAGAGCTAGATGGCAGTTCCTTACCTGTCCTCGTAGTTGAGGGCAAGACTTTTGTTCTTGGATCTATCGGATTCCTCATAGTGACCAGCAGACGTAAATCCCTAGTGACTAGGAGAATATAGTTGTGCTTCCCCGGCAATGGCGCCACAAAAAGGTCTTGATAACCCACAAGTATAGGGGATCGCAACAGTTTTCGAGGGTAGAGTATTCAACTCAAATGTATTGATTCGACTCAAGGGGAAGCCAAAGAATTTTCTCAAGTATTAGCAGATGAGTTGTCAATTCAACCACACCTGAAAGATTTAGTAACTGCAGCAAATATCAGTAGCAAGGTAGTATGATAGCAGCAGTAGCAACAGAGTAATAGTAGCAGCAGTGACAGCTGTAGCGGCAAAGTAACGTAGCAAGGACCAGTAGGAAAAACTCGTAGGCATTGGATCGGTGATGGATGATTATGCCGGATGTTGTTCATCATGCAATAGTCATAACACGGAGAGATATGTAACTAGCTCCAGTTCGTCAATATAATGTAGGCATGTATTCTGTATGTAGTCATACGTGCTTAGGGAAAAGAACTTGCATGACATCTATTGTCCATCCCTCCCGTGGCAGCGGGGTCCTAATGGAAACTACGGGATATTAAGGTTCTCCTTTTAATAAAGAACCGGACCAACGCATTAAACACTTAGTGAATACATGAACTCCTCATACTATGGTCATCTCCGGGAGTGGTTTCGGCTATTGTCGACTACAACTTGCAAGATAGGATCCAGAACACACATATATTGGCGACAACATAATAGGTTTAGATCTGAAATCATGGCACTCGGGCCCTAGTGACAAGCATTAAGCATGGCAAAGTAGTAGCAACATCAATCTCAGAACATAGTGGATACTAGGGATCAATCCCCGTCAAAACTAACTCGATTGCATGATAGATCTCATCCAACCCATCACCGTCTAGCAAGCCTACGATGAGATTACTCACGAACGGTGAAGAGTATCATGGAATTGGCGATGAAGGAAGGGTGGTGATGACGATGGCGACAATCTCCCCTCTCTGGAGCCCAGAACGTACTCCAGATCTTCCTTCCAGATGAAGAACAGGAGGTGGCGGCGCCTCCGTATCGTAAAACGCGATGAACTCTTCTCCTTGATTTTTTCTGGATGAAACGGACTAAATAGAGCTGGATTTGGAGGCGGTGGAGCATTGTGGGCCCCACAAACCTGCCAAGCGCGGCCAGGGGGGGCCTGCTACTGGTGGGCTTGTGGGATCCATGCTCCACATCCTCCGCTGATTCTTGCGCCAGTATTTTTCATATATTCCACAAAAATTCTCCAGAAATTTCCAGGTCATTCCGAGAACTTTTATTTCTGCGCAAAAACTACACCATGGCAATTGTGCTGAAAACAGCGTTATTCTAGGTTAGTTCCATTCAAATCATGCAAATTAGAGTCCAAAACATGGGCAAAACAGTTCGGAAAAGTAGATACGACGGATATGTATCAAGGAGACCGAGCTCCACTGCGCAAAGACCGCACCTAGCGTTGCCAGAGCCCCATCTCCCGCCGGCGACCGCAGCCGCCGCATCCGCGCCTCGCCCGGTCGTCGGAGCTCCAATTGAGGACCTCGCCGGAGCCGGAGGCACGCTGCCATCAGCCTCTTCGAGCTACCTCCGGTCGTGGATCTGGCGGGATCCAACCTCCCCGGCCCGGATCCGCGCCACCTCGTCGCCCCTAGTCGTCGGCCTGATGCGCCTCGCCGGAGCTGCCGTCGCTGGCCTCGTGCACCGGTTGCGTGGCCCGCCTCGCTCGCTCCTTCCTCGGGCCTCGCCACCACCCAGGCAGCCCAGTAGCCAGAGTCGGCCCAGCCTCTAGCCAGCGTGCCTCCTCTCCCCCCCCCCCCGAGTCGGCCCAGATGGATCCAACGGCCCAGCCGACCCCGTGTCTCCTCTCCATCTGGGCCTACCCCGCTCTAGTGAGCAGCCCCTATTTCTCACCCCGAGCGGCATATTGTATTTTGCGCCCATGCCTAGTTCCGTCCACCTACAGATTCGTCCACTTTAGTTTTTTTAGGTTTTGCGAATTTAGTATTTTTAGGAAAAATGCATATTCTCAAATACCGTAGTTTTTAAACGGTGCGTCAGATCGCGACAAGTTGTATATGCAAAACGTGTAGAATTTCACACGGATTAATATTTTCTAGCTCTCATGCATGTTTAAAGCTATTAGTTGTGTTGTTTGATTCGGTTTGTGTGTCGACGTGATAGAAACGGTTTAGCTCGTAGTTAATTAATCGTAGCTCCATTGGAGATGAGCCATATATGTAAATGGATTAGAACGATGAGTAGAATCACTTGAACAACTCTGGTTTTCTGTTTAACAAACTTAAAAGTTATTTAGGACATATCCGAACAGATGTCGAAGTTAACACATGGGGTCAGTTCGGAGATGCTATGTGATTTTCCGGCCTCATTTAATGTGCCTAGATAGGTAGTTTATATGTGCTTCACCTCTTTCCATGTTTAAACAACATTTAATATTGTGTGTAAATAAATGGGAGTGAACTAAATAATTAATTGTCGAGTTCCATCAATATGCAACTCGTTGCATATTGAGCTTCACTTAATGTGTAGCGTTCAACTGTTGTGAATTGCCATGCCCTGCCTTGCATATTTGAAACTGAGCATGCATCATATGTGAATTGCATCATATCATGCATGTGCCGTGGTGAATGTCATGTGTTGATTCTTGTTTCTGGCTTGCTCCTTATCGATAGAGTTTCGATCCGCTTTGGAGTGTGAGGATCCATTCGACTATATTGGTCCGTCTGCTTCACGGTTTCGTTCTTCTTCCAAGCGGGATCACAATCAAGATGAACATTTCCCTAGATAGCATTAACACCATTGCCATGCTAGTTGTTTCGTTTCTATCGCTATGTCTCGCTGCCTACCACCTGTTAAATTTCAACCTCCCAACATTGCCATGAAAACCTCTAATCTTTCCACTACCCAGCAAACCTTCTTTGGCTATGTTACCGCTTGCTCAGCCTTCTTATAGCGTTGCTAGTTGCAGGTGCAGTTGCTTCCATGTGAAAACATGGTTTCCTTATTATATCACCATATTATTGCTAATTAATTTAATTCACCTATATACTTGGTAAAAGGTGGAAGGCTCGGTTTTCTAGCCTAGTGTTTTGTTCCACCTTTGCCTCCTTAGTTTCGGCTACCAGTGATATGTTCCATAAATGAGCGCTCCGAACATGCTATGGGTTGTTATGGGGACCCCCTAGATTCTTGTTTTGGGATAAAGATCGTTTGGCAAGGCCCAACATTGGTACTACATTTGCCCAAAATAATAATTCTGTTAATACTGAAAACATAGGGCGTCATGAACCCGAGGAGTAATTAAACATAATATAGGGGGCTAGTGCTGATGGTGTTGGTCCCAAACAGAGCACCTTATTAACGCTACCCGGGGCAACTCGGCGCCTGGCGTGGTAACCATCGCTCATCCGTCATGTCCTGAGAACGAGAAACGCGGCATCTATCGGGATCATCGATACGTCGGGCGGCCTTGCTGGACTTGTTTTACCTTTCTCGAGCGTCTTGTGCGAGGGATTCCTAGGATACTTTGAGCTATCTCGAGGTTGAGGATTTCCAATAGGAACTAGAGGAGATCACGGGTTTTCCCTAATCGAGGTTATTCCATCGCAGCGTGTGGTAGACTGTGATGGACTAGTTGGAGCACCCCTGCAGGGTTAAATATTTTTGAAAGTCATGCACGCGGTTATGTGGCAAACTTGGAAACTTTATTTAACACCTGGTTCTACATAACTTGAAGTTAACTTAATTAAAACTTACCAACTGAGTGTGTAACCGTGACTGTCTCTTTCGTGAGCTCCTTCTCTGATCGAGGACATGGTGGGGTTATGTCTAACTTAAGTAGGTGTTGAGGATCATTCATTTGATCATGAGTAGTTCACGTCCGCTATGCGTAGATCACCCCCTCTTTTATACCTATACTCGTAAGTTAGCCACCTCAAATAAATGCTTAGTCGCTTTCTGCAACCTCACAACTTAACCATACCACACCTATTAAGCTTTGCTAGTCTTGATACCTTTGGAAATGAGATTGCTGACTCCCTCTGGCTTACAGATTACTACAACACCAGTTGCAGGTACAGGTAAAGAGTTACTTTGACGTGAGCGCGCTGATTGTGCTATTTGGAGTTTCCTCTTCTTCATCTTTGATCTAGGATGGGTTTGAGGCCGGCAACCTGGGATAGAAAGTATGGACGTCGTGCTTTTATCGTTTTTTTCATAGTTGGACCTTGCTCGTCTTCATGATGATTGTCTATTGTTGTATTGATGTGATATTCATGTAGCTTGTGGCGAGTGTAAGCCTACTCCTTATACTCATCTTTTTAGTACATGTGCTTGTAACGATATCCATTCTTGCGAAACGACGAGATACGTTTCTATCTCTGTCGAGGCCCTCACACCAAAATAAGGATAGGACCGCATCTTGGGCATTATAAGTTGGTATGAGAGGAGTACCGACCTAGGAGCCCCCTTGATTGATCGAACATGGTTGAGTCGAGTCTAGCGAAAAACTACGTTGAGTCTAGTTATGTATCAGAGAGTAGGATTCTTTTTTCTCCTCTTCTATACTCTAGTGAGAAATGTTGACATAATAATTTTAATTCTACTCCTCTTCTCACTCAATTATTTTAGGATCACGCAGATATTTTTGGAATATATATGATGTCGATTTGACGGAGTTCTACCTTGGTGCCTCATACTGTGTTGATTTTATGCCGGGGAGTTGAGATCCAGGCGATTCTTGAGCACATCATTATCATTCAGATTTCTTTGTATCTCAGGACAAAGGATGTTCAAAATTTCTTAAATACTAGTAGTGGCGAGAGGAGTCCGACATCCCAAGTACCGGTGCAGAGAGGTCCGGATGTATCGCCATACTTAGTACCGTTGTTATTACGAGGGTATGAGATAGATGAGTTTTTGAGATCTCTGGTTATGTGTTGACGGATGTGATACACTGGACGGGTAGTGTTATTGCTAGGAGTTGTGTGATGGATTTTTTACTCCTTGTATCCGTGGACCAGATTCCATGACTAGAAAATTTCGGGAGTTCTTAGGTGGGAATTCAAGTAGTTACTTATAGGACAATCTTCCAACAGATGCATGATGTGAGGTTGGGTTTCGATATCTAGTGGATTCGTTTGTTCAATGTCGTCTTACAGCGGTCCTCGTTGTGTCTTAAAGATTGCTTGTAGCTTGCTATGACTCGGGGATGCTTCGTATGTCGTGTGCACTGCCTTGTACATGATGGCTAGTGTAGGGTAGAGCCCGCACGATCCTATCCACAAAAATATTAGACGGAATCTCTGTCATGAATTTGTTCCGGCTTGTTTTTTGACCCTCATCCTTTGTTTTGTTGGAGTATGGTAATTCGAGTTGCTTCAACGACAAGTGGTAAATTCTTAACTTTCCAAGAGGTGTTCTCATATTTTTATGGGAATGCAAATTCTTTTGCTCATTCAAATTGCTTATCAATTCTTTTCAACCGGAGTCGTCATGACAATTCTTTTTCACCAGGTGTGCTTCTCTTCAAGCCAATTCTATCCTTTTCAAGATTTGCAAGATCAATATCTCGTTTCTTTTTGGAGTTCGTCTTATCCATCCCTAGTTGTCTTGTTTTCCCCGCCCTCCCGCCCTTTTCTTTAGTGATTCAATTCTCATCCATGTTTCTTCTTTTCACTGTTGCTTCTGCTATCTTCTCTTCCTGTATCGTATCCGGTGATTCATTGTGAAGATTCTCAGGAGTTTTGTGTTCATATTTTTTCATTATGTTATCTCTCTCGTGGATTCAATTCAAGTATAGGTGTTCATCATATCCTTTTCATCCTTTAAACTCTTTCCCATGTTGGAAATTCTTATCAAGCCTCTTTTGTTTTTCATCTCTCTCTATTCTATCTGGAGTGTTCAAGATATCTCAGAGTTTCTTGTTTTCAATCCTTCCAATTATTTCGAGGGTCTCACCTCTTCAAATTTTCATTTGTACCAGTGCAATATCTCTCTTTCTTAGCAATTGTTCCAACAGAGGTTTCTTTGAGTGGGCCCATAACCCACAGGTTTCTCCCAGGATATTATCTAGCTCTTCTAATCTTTTCTGAAGATCTCTAATTCTTTTATATATGATGTAAGAATGAATTCCATCAGTCAGATTCCTTCCTCAAGGTCAATCCGAATTATTTCATCATTGACTCAACTTTTCATATTCTTATTCCGGAGTGTCTTAGTTATTCTTGGTGGTGTTCTCCCCATCATTTTCATCCTGGAAGACCGAATGTGTGTTTCTCTCAAATCTTGATCCATTCTTTCGAATGTTGGCATCTCAGCTTCGTGTTATCTTCTCAATTGTTTCCAATCATGAGTAATCCATTTCTTGCTATGCGGTGCATTTCAGTGTTGTTTCATTTCTCGATCATCCGAAGGCCATCATTTCAGAAGATTTCTTCGCTCTCAGCTTTAAGCTTTCATTCTCAAATTCTTCTCAATTGTTGTCTCTTCATTCGTCTCTCAATTATTCTGGTGCCTAGTTGCAGTTTTTTGTTAGGCTGATCATTATCTCTTCATTCTCAAGGTGTTCTTCAAGATTCTTGTGGTAGTACCTCAAGTGTTCTATCTCTTGCATTTCAAAGTGAAATTCTTCCTCCTTTATCCTTAGAGGTGGTGTTATAGCATTCTTGTTAGTGGAGGAGTCTTGAAGAGAAGTTGTTTCAAGAATGAAGTCTGTAAACCCACCAATTCTTTGATCATGAGATATTTTTCAACCCATGGCTTCTTCATTGAGCTATCTTGGTTTAGATTTCACCAAAATCTTTTTCTAAGGATTGTTGCTATTATGGTGATTATCATTGATCCAAGTTCTCGAAGTATCCTCTTGGTGTAAGAAGTTTTGCCTTTCTTGTTGCATTCAATCAATCCTTATTTCTATTCGTGGCTGGTTGTCACCTCATTATTTTGGGATCATTTTCATAAGTCAACTACAAGCTTATTCTTTCCATTTTTGATTTGCCAACAACTCCGTTCAATTCTTCTTGCAAGGATGCTTGCCGAATTCAATTGTGGAGTAGTTATCTTTTTTTTATCCGTTCTTTTCTTCCCATTGATCTAGTTTCAATTCTCTTATTCCGGAGTTGTTGTGATGTTGCTCTCTTTTATCCATTATCTAGTTTTATCAAGATTGTGTTCTTTCCTTTCTTATTCATTTAACCGGAGTGTTGTGTCTTCCTTCATGTTCTTTTCTACTTATCACTTTAGATGGTTTGTTGTGAATCTTGATCTTTACATCTTATCAAATTTTGTCCTCATTTTCCTACTGAAGTGCTGACAAAATTTCTTATGAATTCTTGTTTGTTTCTCAAATCATTCTTCATCTCTTCCAACCTTCAAGGATCGTTGGTTTCACTCATTTGTCAAAGAAGCGACTAAGCTTTACCTCTTCATTTCCTCTTCCTCTTCCCCTTTCATTCTTAGATCTGACGCGAGATCTCTTGTTAGTGTAGGAGAGTTGTGACACCCCGAGACTGACGCTCCAGAAGATTCCCCTTTTATTCCGTTGTTGGTGTGTTACTAGATTGTTTGTCGCATTCATCATCGCATCATGTGAATCATTCGCATTGCATCGGCCCTCCGTTGCCCCCAGTTTTCAAAACTTGCATCCGTTAGTAGTTGTCGGTTTTCTTTGTTTTTTCCTTTGACCGTTTTGAGCCCAACCACACACACACGCGCCCGCGGCATCGTTAAAATCTAGTTTTCGAAAGTGTGTATAGAGCGTTCCCGTATTGGGTTGAAACTTCATGTGCGGTCTTAATATAGTGTAGGTAGGTCGTGTGCCAATTTTCGTCGCAATCAGAGCTCATTTGATACCCATACTGTTTATTATATAGCGGCATTATAGACGGTTTAATTGTCGGACGTTCGGTGTTTAAAAAACTCTATCACGGGCCGCACCGTTTCCCTCTTATCCTGACATATCCCATCTACATAGCCACTAGACCCACGTAGCCACTTCCTCCGTACGTGGTCGTCGAATCGGGATCGGGCGGACGAGGTCCACCCCACCATAGCAAAACCCTATATAAGAACCACCCCATGGTGGAGCTCTCTCACTCCACTAGGGTTTCCCCATAGCCAATTTTGCAGGTACCCCCTTTAAAAAGCCCACCTGCTAGCTCCCCCTCCTCTCTCCCCAAAATCCAATCTCAGGTCACATCTCGACCATTGGATATCCATCCAAAGGCCTAGATTCGCCCAGTTTTCCCACCTACCCAACACGTCTCCCACCAACCGGACATGTCCGTCGACCGCAACGTCCACAGCCTCCCGCAGCCATGGAGGAGCCTGAGCTCCATCGCGCGAAGACCGCACCTAGCGTTGTCGGAGCTCCATCTCCCGCCGATGACCACAGCCGCCGCATCCTCGCCTCGCCCCGTCACCAGAGCGCCACTAGAGGACCTCGCCGGAGCCGGGGCATCTCTACCCTGACAGCTTGCTCCACCGCTGCTGTCGACCTCTCCTAGGTGCCTCCGGCCGTGGATCCACCAGGATACAACCTCCCCTGCCCGGATCCGCGCCACCTCGTCACCCCTTTCCGCCGGCCTACTGCGCCTCGCAAGAGTCGCCGTCGTCGTCCTTCTACGTCGGTTGCGCGGGACGAGGGCCTCGCCCGCTCGCCCGCCTTGCTCGCTCGTGCCTGAGGGCTCGCCAACGCCCACGCAACCGACCAGCTAGTTTAGTTTTTTTAGGTTTTAAGAATTTAGTATTTTCAGGAAAAATGCTTATTTTCAAATGCCCGTAGTTTTTAAACCGTGCGTCGGATCGCGACAAGTTATATATGTAAACCATGTAGAATTTTGCATAGATTAATATTTTCCATCTCTCATACATGTTTAAAGTTGTTAGCTGTGTTGTTTGCATCGGTTTGCGTGTCAGCATGA